>NC_088205.1:40439747-41046761 GCF_037126465.1 Ornithodoros turicata | reverse complement strand
CAAAAAGCACCGCCACTTGTTTGTTTTGCGACAGCACAATTCATGGCTTTAATAATTGCGGAAGACACTCACCAATTGATTCAATGAAGTCTCAATGAAGTTCAATGAAGTTCTGTGTTGAAGGTGAATGGCCGCAGAACACACACCACCCAGTGCGGTCGCCGGCATGATCCTCAATCTTCCTCATGAACTCAGCACAATCACACTCATTTTGCTTGCATCGACCGCAAAAGTTGCCGCGAATGTCCTCGGAAGTGAACATCACTACAGCAACAACAAGACGGAAGAGTTCAAAGCCAACGAGTCGCAGAGACAACTTGATCCAAGCCTGGACTCGAAGCTCCGAGCGTCCGCGTCCGTTCAGTTTGAATGTTTCAGCGTAGGCGCAGAAGACGCGAAACTTGTAGCAAATTCGTTCTTGTCCTCGTAATAAGGGTTACGGTTGAGAGTATGGGTGACTGGAATTACGTAAGGGTGATATTTCAAGGGTGACATCGATGACACGTCACTGTCACCCTTGTAGCACGGTGCCGAAGCGTTACAGCGGGCTCATGTAACCCTTGGAATGGGTTCTAGACGAAGTAACCCATGGATTTAAGGGGGAAATGCCAATGTAACCCCTGGAACACAGGTTACAGGCCGTTAAGGGCGACGATAAGGGGGACCGGATTTAGAGTGTAACCTTAAAGGGCAGCTACGCCGATTTCCGTATGTGTTGAAACGGTTGTGATATTTAGAACGAGCACATCCAACTACCGACGAAATGCACCTTCGTTTCTCAATTTTGCCTTCCTGTTAGGAAAATTAATTAATCAAAGAAACCAAAACAAGCCATGGGCGCAGCCATTTTTGTGACGTAGATGTGGAAAACCTGCCCCATCTATGTAGGTAGAGAATTGTGCTTCTGATTGGATGAAAGCTGAAAGCTCAGACTTTCCTGGCGGCTTCTCCCGCGAGAGGAAATCCAGTTACGGCGGCCGGCAATGATGAGGGTTCCGTCCGAGGTAATCCCCAGATCTATTGGACGATGGAAACAACAGCTCCGAACTCATCCCAACAGCATTTTCGACGTGAAATTGTGAATATGTGCTCGAGAGCTTCGCAGTTCAACTGCCACTCACGTCGACCCCTTTGCTGCTTTTACTGCAAGTGCAAGTATGGGAGCGATCGAGCAACAACGTGATATGTGGTGGTCGTTTGAGCATACCTGTACAGGACTGGTCTTCAAAGAGAGAAGACCGTATTTCTATCCGTGTGCACATCGTGCGATTTCCAGGCTTGTTACACCAGATACATATATTGTGCAGTATCATACGCGACCGCAATGAACGACGCAGGAATGTATCGTGGCCATTCGAACTGCATTCGTTGAACCATTCGTCTGTTATATGAAAGTGGTCATTAGAGTTGCCCCGCACAAAAAGTGTTGGATGTAGTTCTGTACTAGTGTTGTTTATCTTGTAGAGCGCGTCGAGGCATGTACACTCTTAATCTGGTTGCTTTTAGGGCCACGTTGTAAATGCTGTAACATCTAATTTAAAAGTTGCACTACTTTTCTGACAACGTTACACACCTTCTATATGTCCTATATGTCACATTAGAAGGTACTCGTCGGTAATAGTGTCTGGCCGAATGCCAGATGGTGTAGCTTGTCAACATTTGTGTTCCCTATCTATAGAAGTAACGGCGATGTTACTTATAAGTTTTACCCTCATTTGAGGGGCCTTGGCCGCGCGGTGTGCACGTGGTTTTCGCCCTCTCGTTCTTCTTCATTCGCCCCTCGACATGCAACTGCCTGCAGATCTTGGACGCCATTTTTTGACACTGAAAATTTACCAGTTTTGACATCGTATTAGCTTCTTCATATCGGAGGTTTTCGGTTGTCACCAGCTCGAACTTTGCTAACGGAGGTCGCGCTGATGTGTCAAAGGTAAACTGTTTCTAATACTCAACACGTTCTGCATGTCACTAAACGCTGAAACTGCTCTTTCAGGCATCATGACGTTCTCAAGTACGGATTTTCGCGGTGTTCGCCATGGAAGGTGCACAGAAGATGAATGCGATTGCCCAGAATACATCTCTGAGACAGACGAAACTGGAAATCATAAACGCATATTGTGCCGTTACTGCGAGCATGGACCCGGAAGGTCCTTGGCACTTTCTGAAATCGGTAGGAATATCGACTTAGTTAAGGCTGTACCTTTGTCCAATATAAGGAGAGGAAGATGTAACTTTTATGTGAACAATTTCAATGACACGTGAAGAGGCACAATAGCAGCGCGCACATGTGTGCAGCGAACATGTCCGCATAACGAACATGTTCCCTCATGCCGTGTAAAAGCAACGCTGAACACCGCGTTAGTCGCACAAGGAAGAACAGACATTCAGATGCTCGTTAAAAAGAAAAACAGTGTAAAATAGCGTTCGGAAGACAGCGAAAGGAAATAGCAAGAGAGCAAACGACAAGTCAAAAGGAAAAAAAAAAGAGAACCTTGGAAATATATAATCGGATATAATGTATCAGCTTGACAATTGCTTCAGGTGAGTTTCAGTGAAATTCATTGTCCTTATAGAAATTCTAGAAGATTCTCTGTTTTGCAGAGTAACGATTTTGCCGCCCCTTGACTAGATCACAAAACGAGGCGAACTTCCCGATTATACTGTGGCGGCCCGTGGAAGACGACGACGACGCGCCTCTGCTGCCACGCGCTACGGCGCTGGCACGGCAGTTCTACCGGCACCGTCCTAGTGTGAGGCCACGTCCATCTGCCCGCTGGGACATTCCATCATCGCCGGTCGGGACTCATGTAGAGGGACACCACCTCCTCTACATTTGGTGACCCGAACAACGAACACCATGTTCGGCGTAATTCGGCCATTCAACATCCTATTTTTTTCGTCGGCACACCAGCAGCGAACCACCCTCTAGCAGGCAAGGCGCTCCGGAACCACTGTTCCACCGGGGACTCGCAGGGAGACCACAGTAAGCTGGCTTTCCGGCCTCCACCTGCTTCATGATGGTCCTCCCCGGCACTTCTCTGGCGGCAACCGGCATTCACGCTGTCGTACCGGTCGCGGTACTGTCGCCCACTCAGCAACTCTACACAATCAGCAACAAACAGCTCTCAACAACGATCACTCAACGCACTCCCTCAGCAACAAGCAACGCAGCAACTCAACGCAGCAACTCAACGCCACACAACGCACTCAAGCACCCAACCACTCAGCACTCACAACTCATCTCTGGAACCCGCCCGGATCCAGCGCCCTTGTTCCCGCCATCCCGCTGCTGCATCAACAGCCACAATCGCAAGCCGTAGCTCCAATCGTCCACCATGCCACCCGGCCCGTGGAAGACGACGACGACGCGCCTCTGCTGCCACGCGCTACGGCGCTGGCACGGCAGTTCTAGCGGCACCGTCCTAGCGTGAGGCCACGTCCATCTGCCCGCTGGGACAGTACATCATCGCCGGTCGGGACTCATGTAGAGGGACACCACCTCCTCTACAATACTAAGCGACCTAGGGCATCTTCCCTCACGCCATGAATATTCTGTCTGTTGGTTTTATTGACTTAATTAATACGTTAAAAGTGACTTTACCTACAAGCTGAACTGAAAACACGGGCGCCAAAGTGTAGCTGCATTCGCAAATAATTTATTTCTAGCGCAGCTTTAAGCGAAAAGTTCACGGTGCGGTGGTCTATAGCGAAAGCGAGATTCATTGCGTGTGATAGAATCCCGAATTACGAATTTTTTTCTTTTAATTTTAGTCAGGAAAGTAAAACAATCTTTGAAGTTGAGCATCGCCTTCAAAATCTATTTCGCTCTGAGGGCGCTTTCAAATTTATTCGGATGGTTGCTATATTCTGTCACTTGAGTAACTTGAGTGTCACTTGAGCCTTCTGCGTGTGGCAGAGCCGTTCCAAAGACTGTTTTCGGATGTTGTACCGAAGAATTGTTGTAAATATATGTCAGGGAAAAAACTACTGTCTGTCATTTCTTGTGGTCTGTGTACACTGACATCAACGTCATCACCACGTTACACAGGTCGCTATTGAAAACCAGTCACAAACGCTAACGTCTGAGATGGACCTGCCTTGCTCTTATAGTTAGTCCTTTTGTGGGTAACTAAAGGTCTTAATCGCATCAGTCTCACAGATTAGTCTTTATGACTGGCATTTACTAGCGACCTGGTCCCAGAAATTGAGGTACGGTGCCCGACAAAGGATTACGAGACACGAGGTCGGCGTAATTTTTCTTCAGCGTGATACTGTGGTCGTCTACACTACAGGAGAAGTGGGGAATAGAAGAACAATCCGTTACTGCTTCTACTTTCCACTTGTCCGCACGTGTCGGCGGTGGCACTGTCACGCTGAAGAAAAAGTACTCCGACCTGGCGTCCCGTAAACTTTTGTCAGGCACTGCTGTATCCTTAACATAAAGGTAACGGGAATATACGTCCTTAAGGCTACGATAGAGCCTCTAACCAGAGGGTACAGAATTCAAGGCAACAGTAACCTTAACAGAAAGGTAACTGTGATAATTCCATAAGGCTACACACAAGCCTCTACATAAGAGTTACACTTTGCAATAATAATAATAATAATTTATTTGGTCAAAAAGTTGACCGGGGACAGCGACAAAAAGTCACGAATGTGACTTGACGAGGTCACTGTCCCCGTACAGCAGCATCACATCGTATTTTTTTTTTTTTTTTACAGAAAAGTGAGGTATTAGGACAGTGCACCTTACAGAAGAACGTAAACAAAACAATACACTTATTCGATACACTTCTTAGCGTATAAAATATTCCCTAACACATTTCCTTGTGGCTCCTAGTAAGTTAATGGAAATGTTATTTAACAATGTAGGCAGAGCATGTTGTATCTGTTGTTCTCCATACGATGTTCTACATTTTGGAATGATCCATTCATGCTGATGACGATGAAAGTATGTATATATAGCGGGTGAGAGGGTGGCGATATTAAGCACAACAGGGTCCGTTTCCCTTATGGCTTTTATGTAGGCAATTGAGAGTCGGTACTCATACAAACGGTAAATGGGAATAATATTATGTTTTCTAAATAAGCCGGAAGTCGTGTGATTATATGGCAGGCCCTCCATCAATCGGAGGAATTTCTTCTGAACTACCAAAAGGTCATTATACGCCCCTCTAGGCCCATTCCCCCATACAAGAAAGCAATAGTTCATGTGAGAGTATAACAAGGCATAGTACAGTGTGTGCAGTACTGGAATTGGTAGGTAATCTCTATGTCTGTAGATGATGCCCAGCGAAGACGATATTTTTGATCGTACGTATTCAATGTGAGTGCCCCAACTCAAAGCTGAAGAGAAGTGTACGCCTAACGTCTTAATTGACTCAACTAACTCGACCTTCTCATCCCCCAAATGAATGTCAGAACAAAGATTTATTTTCTTGTTCCTGGGCTGAAATAAAATGGCTTTAGTTTTCTTTACACTAATTTTTACCATGTTATTACATGACCACGTATATAATTTTCGTAAGGCATCATCTGCTTTAGTAGCAATTTCAGTGCTGTTGCTTCCCGTAATCAATAAGGTTGTATCGTCAGCATATATGACAAATTCCTCCTCAAGGGATGTGTAAGTAATATCATTAATAAATAAATTAAATAATAGGGGTCCCAGGATGCTTCCCTGCGGTACACCACACATTGTTTGCGGTGTTGAAGATATGAAGCTATTAGAGAGTTGGTGGTACTGCGAATGCCGTAATGTAGGAGTTTTCTTATGAGGATATCATGGCATATGGAATCGAAGGCCTTCGAGAAATCCACGAAAATGCCGAGGGTAAGCTTACGATTTTCAAGATTTTGAAGAATCACTTCTTTTAGTTCAAGTAGGTCTGTTTCCGTGGATCTCCCCTTGCGGAATCCAAATTGCGAGGAAACGATGAATGCGTGTTTTTCAAGGAACGATGATAACCTGTTGTATATTACCTTTTCCAAACCTTTCGAGAAAATTGGGAGTATTGAAATCGGACGGTAATTAGATAGCTCATGCACGTTACCACCTTTATGTAATACTGATACTTTAGCTATTTGCATTTTCTTAGGAAAAATGCCAGCAACGAAGCATCGGTTAAAGATATGTGTAAGACAGTGAGCAATATCACTTATAACAAACTTAATTCGTGCAATCTGCATATCAAAATAGTCAACAGTTTTGCTGTTGTTCATTGCTGTGAACACAGTTATTATTTCTGTGTCATCGACAGGAGCAAAGTAGACAGACTGGTTAGAATTATACGGAAAGTCGCTCCATGGGTATGGTTGTGAGTGTGTATTACCAGAATGCAAATTTACGACGTATGCATTAAAGCATTCTGCCATATCAGTTCCGGTTAAGACATTATCGTCGAGATGAATCTCTTCAGGAGAGAAATGTTTTTGGTCTCTATTTAACAGTTTATTCAAGGTACTCCATGTGTAATTTGACCTTGATGATTGATTGACCAAAAAAAGGTTCATATAGTAATCTTTCTTTGCCTGTTTTATCGTACTAGTCACGTGGTTCCTCAATCGTCTATATTCATTTAGAATTACTAAGTCTCGTGTCCTAGCAAATTTGTTGTAAAGCTTGTTTATCTTCCGTATTAGTTTCAATAATCCACAGGACATCCATGGCTTACGGAGTTTTGTTCTTATACGTCTAGTCACATTAGGAAAATGTCGCGCGTAAAGCTCAGAGAAGCGACCGAAAAATTCATTATATGCATCATCTGGGTCCTGGTGTGAGAATACAAAGTCCCAACTAATATTCCTCACGTCATCACTGAAGGCTGCCATACGATCACATGATAGACTTTGAAATGTTCGCTCTCTATATCTTAACGCAGAAATTCTACTAGCTGATAAGAACACAGGCATGTGGTCACTAACATCTGTAGTTATAACACATGCTTTTATCAATAATGGATTATAGTTTGTTAGGAACAGATCAAGTATAGTTGATGAATGGGAGGTGATGCGCGTCGGTACAGTAACTGTGTTAATGAAACCGTATCCATCAAACAGCATAGTGAATTGAGTTTTAGTAGGGCAATCACACCTCATATCAATATTGAAATCACCGCCTAAGAACACTTGATATTTCTGTGCAGATACATAGGTGAAGTAAGCATTTAAGAATTCACAAAATGTTGATATATTCCCCGAAGGCGGACGGTAAACAACAGTAAACATGAACAAGTTTGAACATATGCTAAGTACTTCATAATCATCAGTGATAACAGAAAACTGTGATACCAACTCGCAAGACATATTGCGGACTAATATAGATATTCCACCACCTCTCTTCGCCGTCCGATTTAGAAAAAAGGTGTGGTATCCTTCTATTCGGAGCACATCATCATAATTTTGACACCACGTTTCTGTTAACATTATTATATCCAGGACACAGGTCATATCTTGCAAGAACGCCTCAAATCTTGTTTGCTTACTTTTTACTGATTGAATATTTAGATGTAACAAACGGAAAATATTTTCACCCGTACAGCACGAATTCACTTCATGTGGTAATCTATACATGTCACACATATTCTGAACCAGTCAAGATAGGTGTACGATTACAAGTATTTGCATTATTGTATTTTCTGGACATCACTTAGCCTACTAACACGAATAATGCCACTCTCTTCCTCTGTCCGAACATAGGTAATCCCATATTTGTGCCACACAAACTTATAACCGAGTCCTTTTGCGCGCATTCTTGCATCATGGTATAGTTTGCGGTTGAGTTTTGTCATGTTTTCATCAATGTACACTTGGTGGTTTAAAACTGTATTACTTAGCAGCAGTCTCTTCTTTTGTAGCCATGCATCTCTAACTCGCCTGTTTAAAAATTTGGCAATAACTATTGGCAATCTTCCTGGCTTACTGGGGAGCCTATGCACCGCCTCAACATCATCAACGGTAGGAGCTGGTAGTTGAAGTGCTGTAGCTACATGCCCCTATTTCTCCATGAGATTTTCTTGAACATCATATGGGAGGCCATGAACTTCAACTATATTCCGTCGACTATATTGCTCTAGGTTGTTGAGCTCCTAAAATTGACCGTACTCTAAACATCAAGGTAACCGTGATATTTTAAGAGGTACACCGTAGCTTTTATTCGAAAGAAACGAAAGGGAACACTTATAGCGAATTCCACTGGTCGTTCTAGTGCAGAAAAACCTGCACTGGCCAGCGCGCGCGTGTTCCACTGGTCGTTTCAATGCAAAGCGCATCGCATTCCGCTGGTCGTTACGGGGCGACTACACCGGGCGAGTGCAACACCAGTGCAACTCTGCCTGCACGGAGAAAATCGGCGGTGGAGACCGGAACACGGGAGTGCGCCCGCTTCCGGCCGGACGGTCCCTCCTCCTCTTTCTAATGAACATGGCGGACGAAATGGAAGTGGTTTTCGGTCTCGTTGAGGATTCCGAAAGCAGTGACAGCAGCAGAGATAGCTGTAGTAGTAGCGAAGGAGGATCGGCGTATTTGAACAACATATACAACGAACTCTATGTATGACGTATCGTCGTGTTCCTAGTCCTCGAATGAGACAGGACGCAAAACTAGCTACATAACGCTACAGATATCGCTACATAACATACGCTACATAACGCTACAGATATCGAAAAGTAGAGAATGCAGCTATTTCAACTTACCATTTGTGCTGCACATTGAAAAAAGCAAACGCTGCGCTTCGTCATTATCCAAGCACAGTTGATACACACCGTCCATGCTGTTCTCGGTTTCGGTTTTCGCGGTTGACCAATGTTGCCTGCCTGGTCAACGGCACAGCTGCCAACATAGGTGGCGTTGAAGATTGTTTGGGGCAGCGCCGCTGCACTGAAACCCTCTCGGATCTTCCGCTGGGCGGATTAGTGTAGTTGCACTGGCGGAGAGCGCCCCTCATTGTGGCGAGGGTGTTACACTGCTCTACGGTGCACCAGAACGACCAGTGGAATTCGCTATTAACACTTCTAAATAGAGATAATTTCTTGGCCAATTTTTTGCCTTTACTCTAAGGGTACGAATCTAAGAGTGTAGATCGAGAGCCCTTATACGTATTTTTGCATGTTTCCTTGAGTGTGCGCATTGCTCTATCCCACACAAGCCACATTCTATTCACAATAGTTTCGCAAATAAACACGTAATGTTCGATCTCACTGCTTTTGAGTTAGGCATAGTATCTTCAAATCACGGTAGATGTATCGTGTTTGCTGGGCCCAACAGGTGTTATCAAGGGTAGTGCCTACATTTCCCACTTCTTGAACCATGCTAACATTGCCAGAAGAAGAAACATTACACTGTGCTGTGTGCTCCACACTCAGTTGTCTCGTAAACCCCCAATTCATTCCCAGCTTTCGTGGACAGCGACGCCTTGCGTCCTCTCGCGGCCGTTGTGTGAAACTTGCCGCCAAGACAATAGAAAAGTGCTGTAGTAGCTGTTCTATCCAAGGTATCGTAATATTCCCGAGGATACACGTTCTGGCATCTATTCTAAGCTTGTACAGACGAAAAATATCATTGTACATGAAATACCTTTGGTTCCCCAGACATCCCGCTTTTCGGACCGTGAATACATGGGAGGTATGGGTATTTTCACGCAAGAGACGAGTTAATATCTCTGGTAATGTATGATGCACTGTAATATTCCCGCGGATATGCGTTGTAGGGTACCTCTAGATTCAACATTTATTTATTTATTTATTTATTTGAGTACCCTCAATGCTTTAAAGAAATTTAGGATGATCAGGGCTTTAAATTTAGAAGAAGTGCTGGAGTCACTCAGTCGTCTGTGGTTCCCTTGTGCGGCAAACTTGGCCCAGATGCCAAATTTCGGAAACAGTCAAACTGGCTTCTCCGCGTTGCAGCGCTGTGGTAGCATAGAAGTTACCTTTACGCGTCTGTTGAACATTTCTCTGCTTATTTAGATTTAGTAGCTCCCGGGCAGCACAGCGGGTTGGGAAACGATCGGGAGCCCCCCGGGGCGACTGGTTATCTGCGGGTGCCCACTAGATGTCGAGCACCAGCCCGTGCCCGCCCTGTAGCCGACAAAGCTCGCGCCCGTCCCCGATGCTTTTCCTACGCATCACCGACGGTGTTGGGGCTAAGCCAAACGCCGACAAAGTTCGCACCCGTCCCCGATGCTTTTCCAACACATCCAGAGGTGGGCAAATACCCTCACGATCTTTGCCCTCACCTCAATTTTCGTCACAGATGTTTTTCCTCACCTCACCTCATTTTTTTGGGACTTCGTTCCTCACCTCACCTCAACCTATTTTTAAAATTATTTTCCTCACCTCACCTCACCTCAATTTGTTTCTGGAAAATTTCCTCACCTCACCTCACCTCAACCTTCTTTCTGAAGTATTTTCCTCACCTCACCTCACCTCAACCTTCATTCTAAAGCATCTTCCTCACCTCATCTCACCTCAACCTTCTTTCTAAAATATATTCATCTTTGTTATAATTTTTGCCTCGTCGAGCTCACCTTAACCAGTTCCTGTAAAACGTTTCCACTTCACAATTGCCCTTTCAATTAGGAGTGGCGTTGCTCATAGCCACAGTTGCTTCGTGGTGCTAACACGGAATCACAAAAGGTATTAGGAGTGGGTAGGTGTATACGTTGCAGTTGGCTTTTTACTCCTTCGTTGGTTGATTCCTGACAACAATTTGCAAGTACCCACAGCTAAGACTCATTGCCTTGCTTGGTTCGTCCTTCTTGCAACAAGTATCCACTACATGCACGATCAGTAAAAATTGGACGTCGGGTACATGGGTAGAGAAGTTGTTTTTTATACTGACAAGGCAGTAATGGCTTTTATCGAGTATCTCTCAAGCGAGAATGATAATGAAGCTGCGGAAGTCGTCTTCGGGATGCTATGCAGCTATACTTCGAATTACTTGTACATTTTGCATTTTTGTCGGTTATGACTTTATATTATCGATCAATAATATTTAAATAGCAGACGTATTCATTTGCAGCCGGAATTCGGGGACCTTTTCTTCATGACCCTTGTTTTGAAGCAATCAGGTAGACGTGCTGTACGGATTACTAGTGACTTATGTGTTGACTTACTAATTAAATTACTTTATGTAGACACAGACCTCTTGTGCGTTTTCACCTAACTTCATTGCCGTACTAAAAGCTCAATATTTCAACTTGTTGCAATACGGAATATATGCCATTATTTGCGCTTATTGCACTTAAAGCGCGCGTTGTTGCCTCCGTGGAGCTTGCCACAGCTCATTTGCCTATCTGTTAATGTTGTGGCGTGTGTTGCGTTTTTCTCTTTGTGTGTTCCAGACTCAGAACGGTGAATTTGAATCAGGTCAGGTACGTTTCATTTAGACATGGCAAACATAAAGTGGTGTTTCTCAACACAACTTAGCAGTGGCCTTCATGGATTACTGCTACGGCCATTAAGCGTGATTGGAAAGCTGCACATTATGCATGGTGTAAAACCCCAAGACTAGGGAACACGAAGGGACAGACACAAACGCGTCCCTTGGTGTTCCCTAGTCTCGGGGCTTTACATATGCATCATCTTCACCAGCTCGCTTGCTTCCTAGCCATTTTTTCTGCACATTATGTTCACTCTACTTTTATCGTGTGCTATATAATCTTGTTGAAGTTCTATCAAATGACGTGTAATGCTATAAAAAAAATCAGTACACTGTTTATGTGGGTTGAATGGTAGCGTATGAATGCAGGAAGGAAACTGTCATGTTATGGCAAATGTTTACGTATTGTACATTAACTACTAATTGTATTGGTTAGCTATCGCCGGCGTATCATGTCAAGCCATGTTATATTAATTTGGAACATGTTCTTCTTAGTAGCCAGAGCAGCTGATACATAGTGAGAACATAGCCCGTGTGTGTTTGTCTTTTCCACCGCAGCCCTTGGGTTTCCTCCCTGATGGCTACATACGTCAGGGATAGGTTTCAGAACCGGTAGTTCCGGCCAAGTGTGAATTGCTTTTCAGGGGATCATCACGCTGGCAGATGAAACATATCGTTTAAATTATTTGCAGAACAGGAATTGCGTAGCTTCACACAAATACTACTACTACGACGTAAAAGTGGTTTCAAATCTAGCTTTTTTGTGTTCCTGACATTATTGGACAAGATGTAGTATCCACTATGATCCTTTATGTGGGGGGTATGTACAGTGCAATCAACAGATGCTATTTACAAATCTGTGTTTTCTACTGTGTTGAAATGGCGTAATTTGTATCTGAGAGCCATAGTGAAACATAGGCAGCCAAGGACAGACTTTTGATGCCCTCGAAAAACATGGCAACACATTGCAGGGACTCTGGATGCTGCCTAAATTTCCAGAACACACAGCTCAAGGCAGCGATTAAATAACAAGTGGTTAGAGAAATCCAAGACAGTTGCATGTGTAAGCTGTCCGCTGTTGGATTTGCTTCTGTCCGAGATACGCTATCTCAAAGGGAACGCACGGACACACTCAGAATGATACTAGGGCTGCCTGTGAAGTAGAATGAGGAGAGGGGAAGATATATAACCCTTTTTTCTTGTCTGTTATTCTATTGGTTAAATTGTCATTTGCTTAGCAGCATATTTGTGTATATTCCAGAGTCTGCTAATAAATATAGCAGTCGCATTGTAGATGTCTCATCCTGTCCTTGGCTGCTTGTGTTTCACTATGGCCATGCTTGCTATTGCAAAAACAGAAAACAAAAAAGACAATAGAAAAACACGAAAAGAGCGACCTAAAAAGCTGCCTGTTCTAGTGCTCACATGGAGGCAATGCAATGAGCTAACATGTTCCATTCATGAACTGTGCATAGTAGTACATATCACAACGGCAACCGATTATTCAGATTTTGCTTGAAGTACTTTGTTTTTTTGAGCTTTGTTTGCACAGTCTATTATTGGAGCTTTATGTGATTCCCCTCTTGAGATACTTTAAGATTGCTGATGCTGTGCAGTTTGTTAATTTTGAAACTGTACTGTGCTGAGGTACAAAAAGAGAATTGTCATATCTGCATTTGAGTACATATGAATAATTTGTAAGTACTTTCCTTGTTGACATTAATATTTGCACCAGGTCACAACATTGTTGATTGATGGGAAATGTAAATAAATATATTTATTTGCTTGCCAGACAATGCACAAATGTCTTCTTTTCTAGGGATATATTCCCTGTTCACCAGACATAAATGTGGAAAAGGTAAAGGGGCACAATGATGGTAGAGTCTAGCGTTGCTTTTTGCCACTTCACATACATTCACTGTTATTCATGTGCACATGTAGGAATAGGAAGGTAGAGCATATGCATAAAAAATTTCGTATGCAGCCACACATATGGTTCAGAAGATTAATTAGATGATGTCCAAGCATATATAATTGTGCTTCATGTGCAATGGGTATGCTAACGCATTGCTTCCATGAATCCTTTTTTATTTATTTTTTATAAATGATATTTATAAATGTTATTTTTATTTTATATAAATTTCATATTACATATTGTATACTTATATTTTTATAAATTTTATAAATTAAAAACTCAAGTTACACGGCCCCTGTAAGAGTGCCCTTTGCAAATGGTTTGGTAACGTGTCTCTAACTGTAAAGGTAAGAGGCAATCGAGAATGCTGCAGACAAGGTTGCAACTTACATATTGCTTATCATGGTCCTACATACAAAGTGATTTGTACAATAATTCCTGAGCACGGAATTAATTCCGAGGCTGCCCAGTGATGTCACCCAGGACGACAAGTCACATAATTGCCTCTAACACTTTTACACCCCATGGGCTGAGTTGTGAATTGAAAGAGCACTCTACAGAAGGATAAGGTGCACCTGATTTCACGGATCTATGCTATGCCCTAACTCTTCAGACACCACATTTCTAAAAACACCATTTTTAAGTGGCAACAGGTAAGTGGTAAGGCAAGTGGTACTTCTTTTGCGTCTGCATAGTGTGCAGCCACATGGCTACTGGAGCTTTCGTGTGCATGTTTTTGTGCGACGGTGCTCATTCGAAACAATATCCAGATGTTAGACATAAAATGCAGTAGTTTGTAGCGTGCCACACAACGCAGCGTGACATGGGAGTGTGTGATTCAAAGAAATCTTCTGGAAAATGCACAGAATCCCACAAAAAGTTTAAAATGTGATTTGTATTTCGTTTTACGTCTCTCGTCGCTACATACCATCGTCGACGCTGTTGCACATTGATAAATCGTACGTAAAACTTGTCCCATAGCAGTATGCGGTTTCTCAAATACATAGCACAATTTTTTCCTGCAGGAATAAAACGCTGTCGGCATTTTCTTGCTAACACGGCTGTCGAAACGTCAGTCTCTACAATGGGCAAGTGCTGTAAAGGGGCTAACGCAGACGCGACTTGATACAAATTGTACGTGCTCACAAAACACAAACGACGAATTCCAGTCACAACATCGCACAGAGGTTGGTTCGCGAATGAGTTCGCAGCTGCTGCACTGTTTACTTATCGCGGAACGGTGGAACCCGGCTGTCCGCCATCTCGTTGGCCATCTTCGACCACAGATACGTGAAGCCGCAAGAAGCCGTAGCTGAAATCCACTGACAAGTACGAAGGCGCGTACACGTCACAATGCCCGTTCGGGTGCATCTACGTCATTAAAATGGCTGCGCCCATGTGTGTTTCGGAATGATCGCGAATTATCTATTTTTTTGACATGGTACTGTACCGAACTGAGAGAATGAAGGTGCATTTTGGGGAGAGCTGGATGTGGGCTTTCAGAATATCACAACCGTTTCGCCTATTTGGGATATCGGCATAGCTGACCTTTAACAATGCCGTACTGGCTCTATGTCATACTGCATGCTGTTCGGTTTGATTTAGTTGCGGTAATGCTCTGCGATCGCCTGTGTATACTTAATATGTGAATAGCAGATGACTTTACATTGCACTCCGACTTACTTCACCGTTACAGGAATCCCCGTTTTGCAGTGCCGCGCGTGTTTGTTGTAGTGTAGATGATTGTCAATCATTTAACATAAATTTCGGACTTGTGGCTTAAACGTCCTTTGTTGCCTGTGAAGTCAATGTCGATGTGACGACGGAACCAATTATCCTGACAACTTTGACGCGCTCTAATGGTAAGGGTAGTTAAGATGAATGAATTACCACTCGTGTTTCTTGTAGTATAGATACATGTCTATCATATGCCATAAATTTCGGACCTGTGGCTTAAACGTCCTTTGTTCTCTGTCAAGGCAAAACTCATCAAATTTTCATTCATCGAGATCGATGTGGCGACGGAGATGTCGCGCGAGGCAACTTGGACGCGCTCTAATGGTGAAAATAAATAGGATGCACAAAGTGCCACACGTGTTTGTTGTAATGTAGGTAGATGATTTTCAATCCCCCAAGCAGCACAAAGGACCGGGGCGAAGCCGGTCTAGCATCGGGAAACAATCCTACAAAGTCGGGGGCACGACGCCACCAGCCGATACCGGTCGCTCCTCCAGTTTGCAACATCGGGATAACCGACCGACATCGGCAGCAAGTATTCGGTCCCAGCAGGTCCCCGACGGATCCCAGATAATGCTGGCAGGGGCTCCCCCCATGCATATTTTAGCACTAATTTGCTTATTTTGAAGAATTACAATAATCTCGAGTGTAAACAGTGTGTGTAGAGCCCAACATTTTATTTTCGGAAAGGAAACCCTTACAAAAATGTGAAATGATTTTCTAAAGAAACTGACTCTATAGACACATTAAATACTCTATAGAGAGTCTATAGAAACTCTAATGAGATCCCGACGTGTCCCTACTGAGTTCTTACGGAATATTGGCCACCGTAATTCTATAGAAACTCCAATGAGCGACTAATGAGAGAGTTTCTATCGCTTTTCTTTAGAATTCCTTTAGAGGCGTGTCGTGTGCTTTCAGCGCCATAAATGTTGCATGCAAGCACATGAAACAGGCATAGGAGGAACAAGCTTTTTATTTATACTACTTTTGGTTCCATTGAGAGCAACAAGGGGGGGCTCCTCTTCAGTTGAGTATCTGATGCAAAAGGGTATCTTCCACGTGTTTCTCCTGAAAAGACAAAGCGCATGTACATACATAAAAATGCCAATGATTGCAACCTATATTCACAAATATTAGCTCAAGTCTAGACATGACGTTCTAGACATGACAGACATCCACTCTATTTGCTATAGGAAACTAATATACAAAAATTGAGCTGCATTCCGCATGCATTTTAAAATGGAAACACAAACATGGATACAAAACATGCAAAAAACAGGATTATTTTCCTTCGGTACAGCGGTTGATCTAAAACCTATGATGAGAGCATTGATGCAGTGTTTGCAGGTGGATTCTACGTCCAAGCAGACTTGCTATTTAGTGAGATATATATATACCAAACCACTAGATGTGAAATGAAAATTCATCAATATTTTCTCATTCAAACTTTTTCGGCAAATCCATGATAGCATAAAGGAGGCAGTCCTTGTTTAAACTAAGCCAATTTTTCAGAAATTCTGCAACTAATGTACTTGGGCTCAGTCGAACACGTACACAAAATGGAGGCACAACCTCCACGTATATCAAATAGTCTTGTGTTGTGATTAAATTTCCCAAAATTTGAAATGACTGCTTGATCGAGCTGATTGCAGTTTGACTCCCAACGGCATTGCTACATATCTGGACCGCTGTTACACCAATCAGGCGCAAATTTTTGTCGAAGCACTTGGCTCTCAAAAAGAACTGGTAGTGTAGTACCTGCACTTCTCCCACAGTTTTGCCATGCTTTCGGCACTGTAAAAGAAAATTCGCGCCATAAATGATACTCGTGATGTGGTCCAATGAACAAGAATTGCCTCACAGTCTGCTGATCTCGGTACAGCTGAAAAAGATCCAATTTGATTTATCAATGTAGTTCAGTAAATCTAATTTAATTTTTAATTAAGTAGCTGTCTGGCAGTTCTATGCTATCTCACACAAAAGATTTGCTTCCACGTCTATACTACCACACACAAAATATTTGCTTACACCTGCAAAAACTGCATTTGTAGTATCGCATAAAATTAAACACCATTTGTAAGCAGCATCCTGAAGTAGAGCGCTTCTGATGTACGCAGGGTTTTGAAGGTCACAACGGTTTGACCGAAGTCACATTCTCAGTATGTGACCTTAGTGCATGACTACCATGTGCACAGGTAGTCACGAATTCCTGTATGGCACCGAACTTAGTGTGTACCAGTTTCATCAGAAATTTCTTCAACGGAGAAACAGCACAGTATAACTCACGCATATAACATAGCTAAATTACAAAACTGCAATCCCATACCTGACAACTTTTATAATACCTACATGTCGTTAAGACTCAGTATGTTAATGGGTGTAATGTACCTTTGTCACACGAAATGAAAATTCTTGGTCCTGGACTTCATGCTGGAGAGCTCCACAATATGTTCACAATCCTGGCTGCACCTGTGAGGATTCAAAAGCATTACATGTTGCTACAGTTGTATGCTGCATCCACAACACATACCGATTGTGTTCTGCGATGTGTCCAGCTGGCACTTCAACTCCTGGTTTTCCTTTTTCTGCACACACGCCGCACGTCCAGGCAAAAAAACAACAGATCTGTTACATAGAGAAAAACGTGCAAGGTTGCAGAGTTAAAAGGCAGATCTCATTGCACGAGTTTGAAAGCATACGATTAAGGACGAGATTAGACTGTGATCATTTTATGCCGACACCTGCTAATTAATAAACCAGACCTCGTTAAACCCTAAAATTTCACACTCACCTGGCTAGCTGCTGTGCGCCTTAGTGTGCGAATAGTGTCAGAGAGGTTCCTTCGTTGATGTCAACATAGACACACACCAAAGAAAAGTCGCGGCAACTTGTGTCCTCTTCTTTCCGAGCAGGTACTGCTTGCTAGCGTGTTGCGGCACGTCCCAGTTCCCGCAACGTTGACTTCTACGTTGTAAAACTGGGAAGAGTGATTACTTTTATTACAGCGACCATACTGGCGACGACAAGACACGAAATTCATTCACACATACATAAGCTCACCGAAATTTGGTCCGCAATCGCAGGTTCTTTTTCTCTCCAACCCGCAACGAGGTCACGGCAGCGCTGGTTTTTGATGCCATCTTGATTTTTTCGATTCTGTGAGAAGACTTGCTCCTACTCTGGGTTCCACTATAGTCCTTACCGGGAAAATATTCCAATGCTGCTTCGCAATCCATCTCATAGAACACATTCTGAGAAACGGCACGCGTGCGAAGAACAGTTTTCTCACGTGCAAACCATGCAAACTGCGAGCCCACCGATCTCACCAAACACCAAAACAAAGATGGCGCCGGAGAGGACTGATTCAGTCACGCATATGCAGCCGTCCGATCAGGACGGCTTTCGTATCCCCATGCGTATCCCTCAAAAATAATTATAATATAGTAAAAAATATTTATATTTTCAGTTCCGATAAAAAGTCTTTAAGTACTTTTTAGTTTAGAATTAACTGTTTGAAAACTATTTTTGATTTTATTATCGCAGTTCATTGCAGTGCATTGTCATGCACAACAAAAGAGACTTCCTTTCCCCCTTTCCTTTCCCTAAGCAGTGCACATTGACCTTGTCTTTCAACATTTGACTGTGTCAATGACGCTTGCTAATCGCAGGCATGATGTGCAACCCATTCTGACAGTATATAAAGAACTGCCGAGTAAGTGTTGCCTTGTGGACGGCACATTTGGCTACATGACTCCAATTGTTTATTGCTCAAAATTATGACGACAGAGAAAGAAAAAGAAAAAGAAAAGAACAGGCGCTCACAAAAACCTAAGTTCTCAGATTTTATCTGTCTCTCTGTGTTTATGGAAATTTTTCTCGGTAGAAAAGTTAGTCTTCACGTGCGTATATCTATTCATGGGATCGCAAAGAAATAGCGTAATTGACAAGTATGGAGTCAGACTATGTATAAGCGACGGAACGCGTGACCTTTGCATTTCAATTGGAAGTCAATAGATAATCTTTTGATATTCCTCATTAGAAATACAATTGGGAAAATCATATGAAATTCTTTTGACGCTCTATGGAGGAAACTCATTAGGACCTGATTTTCTATTGAGTTTCTATAGACTCAATAAAAATACATTTGGCTCTCTATAGGTACTCATTTGGCATTTTTGTAAGGGAATAGACTGACACAACACTTGTAGCACCTCAGTAGACTAAACGACGAGTGGTGCATACTACATAAGCAGTCTGCCTGCATCACCCAATGCATGCCAATTGTGTCTGAAATGAAAAACAAAAAAAATAAGGGTATACAGAAATACGTAGCCTGTCCGCATAACTACTGTCATTGGCAATGTAGCCTGAAAAGAAAAGGGTGGAAATGGTCTACAGTAATATCCAGCCTGCCTGCGTAACCACTGGCCCTTCAATTGTGTCTCAAAAGGGGGGAAAACGTACACAGTAAGGTGGTCTCTCAAAGGAAACAAAAAAGGTATGCAGTAGTAGGCAGCCTGCCTAACCACTTGCACTTCGGTAGTGGCCCAGGAAGAAATGAACGGCTTGTAGCATTAATATTAGACGTAACAGTAAAATTGTTTCATGGGGGGAAATGGTACACAGTAATATGCAGCCTGCCTGCGTAACCACTGGCACGTCAACGGTGTCCCAAAAGAAAGAAAAAGTATACAGCAAGAGGCGTTCTGCCTGCACAAGTGGTGGTGTCTCAAAGAAAACAAAGTTATGCAGTAATAGGCAGTCTGCCTATCTGCACACGCTTCAGTATTGCCCAGACACAAAAATGAATGGCATGTAATATTAGACGTAACGGAACAATTGCTGCATGTCAGCACAAAATAGTCTGTGCACGGTATGTGGAATGAGCTTTATCAAAAATGGTAAAATGCACAGCGTAGGGATGATGAAACTCAAGAGTTACCAAGAGAAAATTTAACTTATGAAAAAATGACAAAGCCAACGACTTGGAGAAATGCAAGTCCAGGAAAGAGAAAATAGTTCACATCCAGCGCCTTTGGTGCAAATGACTAGCAATTACTACAACCAAAACTGTCAAAAATGACAGCTGACCGTGACTAGAGCTGACAGTCAATGGTGTGCACATATCCAGCGTTTTTTCACAAAAACGTCAATAAGCAGGAAAAAAAGAAAAAAAAAGACATAGTCAAGAAGAAGCATGCCCTATTGAAAAAAAGCGACATCAGGTCTGATGTGATTTTTATTTATTTATTTATTTGAAATACTTCTGGCGTTAGACTCGGCATGGAAGGAGGGACATACATAGTGCGCATATTCCACTACCAATAGAACGGCAACAAAAAATAAAAAAATAAAAAAATAATAAATAAATAAATTAAAAAGGAAAAACGCTATGTCAACAAACATGAAGCTGTACTCAATTAGCTATACATACGCATATATACACACATACATACACACATACACATATATAAAGGAAACACAGTTATGAGTCACGATAAAGTTCAGTAATACAGGAGACAAAAGAAGGGAGGGTGTCGCAATCACTGGCCGTCTGGTGGCGACGACTACCAGTGTCGGAAAGTTTCAAGTAATTGGCCTTGGGAATGCAAGTTTTGTCGTTAAGTATAGACCAAAGAGTTTTTAGGCATATAATTTTGTTTCTGACATGAAGATTCAGAAGCCCTGCCGACTGGAGCATTTGAGTTGGTGAGTCATAACGGGAAAATTTGTTGTACACGAAACGAATGGCTCGTCTTTGAATCATTTCAAGCTCTTTTATTCTCGTGGTAGCTTCCGGAAACCAAACGAGAGACCCTTAATCAATTACCGAACGTACTAAGGTTTCATAAGCAATTAGCTTCTCGTGTTTATCGGCATCGCAAAGACTTCTCCTCAACATACAAAGCTTTCTACTGGCCCTGCTGATAACATCGTTTATATGTTGATCCCACTTCAAATCCTCGCTGAATGTAAGACCTAGATATTTATGTTTACTGACTTGCTTAAGTGGTCGCCCATTGACGGAGTACTCAAAAGGAAGAACATTTTTCTTTTTAGTTATTTTCATGTGCACACTTTTTTGCGCATTAATAGACATCCGCCAAGAGTCGCACCAACTTTTGACGGAGTCAAGGCATGTTTGCAAACATTCCTGGTCTTGGCGTGACCTTACTTCCCTGTACAACACGCAGTCATCTGCAAACAATTTGATACTAGAGATAACTGCATTTGGCATATCATTTATATAAAGTAGGGAGAACAAAGGGCCAAGGACTGATCCTTGTGGAACTCCAGAGCTTACATTCGAAATACGTGAGTTTATGCCATCAAGGTGCACAAGCTGTTGCCTTTCAGTAAGGTAGTATTCGAGACAAGATATAAGTTTGTCATTATTAAAAATTGAACGAAGTTTTAAGAGTAGCTTTGAGTGAGACACCCTGTCAAAAGTTTTTTCAAGATCAAGAAAAATCACGTCCACCTCTTTGCCAGCATTAATGGATAAGGCAAGATCATGTACAAACTCAATAAGTTGGTACGTGGTAGAGGAACGCTTTCGAAAGCCGTACTGGAGCCCACTTATCACAGAATGTTCTTCAAGGAAACTAGACAGGTGACAGTAAACTATGTGCTCGAAAATCTTAGAACAACTTGACAGCAATGAAATAGGTCGATAATCTTTGACGGATGACGTCTGGGTTTTTTTTGGAATTGGAATAACTTTCGCAATTTTCCAAGCACGAGGAATCCGCCCTGATTCATATACTTTATGGTATATCAACTGTAAGTAAAGTGAAATCCACCCTGCGTAGCGCCTCAAGAAACCGTTTGGAATCCCATCAGGTCCTACACTCTTTTTTACGTTTAGGTCAAGTAAAAGAGATAAAATGCCAGGAGAGCTGAATACCACATCGGGAATTGGAGGAATTACCTTGCCAACACTATAAGGTAGGCTCGTATGCTCATCAACAGAGTAAACTGAGACGAAATGATCATTTAACGAATCTGCAATGTGACTCGCACTCGAGGGCATTAAATCAGTACCTCGCCTATTAGGATTAATATGCCGCCAGAACTTTTGTGGAGAACTAACCATGAAATCACGCAGGGTGTTACTATAGAATGTGTGTTTATTATTGCGTATAGTGTCACGAAGCTTTCTCCTCAGTTCTTGTACACCTTCGGTATCAGAGCGATCCCTTTTAGTTAACCTATTTATGCGGCGCTTAATGTGGATAACTTCACGCGTAATCCATGGCCTCCTTCTTCCTGCTCGTTTCTTCCGCAAAGGAACATGGGAACGCAAACAGGACATTACAATGTCAATGAACATCGACCAAACCCCACCGCTGTCAACCTCGGGTACCATTGCGGAAAACCTATCAAATTCTAAGGCGAGGTGATCAATGACCGCAGTGTCATCGGCTCTTTCAAAGTCATAAAAAGATACATATTTGTTTGAATCCTTTCTAGATGGTGACAGACAGCAATTAAACAAGACAGTTTTGTGGTCAGAAATGCCGTCCACAATATCACAACAAAAATCAGTCAACGGTCGATTCACAAAAACCAGGTCAAGAATGGAAGATGTCATTGATGTAACTCTAGTTGAATGAGACACTACTTGTTGTAAATTGAATTTGTAAGCCAAGTCAATCAACGCATCAGCACTACGTTTATCCTTACAAGTGCCTTTAGTAAGAGAATTCCAGTCGACACCAGCTAGATTAAAGTCACCGCATACAATGGTTTTGTGGTTGTCCTTGAAAATAGTACTCATATAGTTATCTAACGATTCCAGCACGGATACATCAGCATTTGGGGGCCTGTAAACAACTCCAACAATCACTTTTCTAACTACTGTATTTAGTTTACACCAAACACTTTCCAAATTGGGATGAGGAAGGACAGAAAAGTCTAAGTTTTTCTTTAACAACAACGCAACACATCCGCCCCGAGATACTCTATCTTTCCTAACAGCTACATATTCATCAGGAAATATCTCATCGGAGTCAATATCATCAGAGAACCAGGCTTCCGTGATAGCAACAATGTCTGCATCTCGTTCAATAAGCATTGGTTCAATATCTGTTTTTTTTATTTAAGACACTTCTCGCATTGAAACATAAAATAGACAGCGGCATAGATTCATTTAGTTTTTTGCAGCACGTGGTCTTGGTGACATTTCTTTGACACTGTTTGTTTGAGGATGAAACGTGTACTGCTTATCACCTATGATAAGCTTATCAAACCGTAGCCGGTACCGTTCATTTTGTTGTTTAGCAAACCTGACAAGTTCACCGCGGGCTTTCCGGACACCGGCGGAGAAATCCTCATTAATGTAAATATTAGTTCCCCGCAGTTTACTAGAATTAGATAAAACGACATCCTTAAAGGAGCTCTGAAAGCCATCTCAAAAATTTTCCGTTCCGAACGCGTTGTGGAAGCAGGTAACTTAACTTGATGATTAACACGAAAATTTTCTCTGTGCGCGATGTTTTTCGTAGAAAAAAAGACACTTGAACATCGCCGCTCGTGTTCCCACTCGACTCGCTCCTCCGGGTCAAACGAGGAGGAGAAAGAAAAAAACGTCATTGGTGACATAATAAAAGTGGTGCGAAAGCGGCGACCGCGCTTCTATCCGGGTCAGTGCTGACTGGTTTTCTTTTCTTTCTTTCAGTTTTCTTTCACCCTGCTTTCCCTTTGTCAAGGGATGAATAAGGGAGGACCTCGATATTCATGGTCGTGAAACCCCCGGTTCTCGAAATTCATGTTCTGGAAACAAGGAAAAGGGGAAATGCTGCTTCGTAAGATATTATGCCGCGATTAAGAACGTAATATCACTATTTAACCACTCAAATTCAGGAATTTTCTATATGTGTTCAAGTCGCCTTAGCGAACGAAAGACACATTTAGAAGCCATTTGGCTTAGCAGGACTGCATGTTGGTTGGTTAGTTGTGTGCTTGCAATATTATGGGTGGGTTAGTCACAGTTTGCCGTTGGCAGTTTTCCGCGCGCAACATGTGCATTTTATAGTCAGCTAAAATTTACGCTAGTCACGTGTTGTTTCAGTGCACGCTGATATGTCGTCGGACGCAAACTTAACCGGCGTTGTCGGTCACTATATGGTGGATAAAAATGATGCACTATATGGTGACAAAACAAATGACGCCGAGCACGGATGAACTCAAACTTGCGTGTCTGCGTCGTCCACATTTGTAGTCTGCATCGGCCAATTCTCGTTTAGCTCGATGGTTGGTAAGTTGACCATAAATTGTGGTGGTCTTATGACACTGCTTGGCTATGTTGGTGTGTAACTCAGGCAATGAATGTTCAACTCCTGATGCCACGATGTGCCGGCGACTGCATGTTGCGATAGATTTCACTGGATTGTATCTGGCAACGTATGGGCAAGAACACTCCTCCAGCTGAATAAAGAATTAACTGAATGGCTAACAAAGTTGCTAGTCAAAGTGACGGGCACTAGTGATCATAGCGAATTAGTGATATAGCGTATATTGATATAATGACATAGCGGACGGAATTAGTGGTCATAACCATGCAGCGATCATTTCGAGGCGTGAAGTGAAGCAGCGCTTAGTGCCGCACTGTGTTTATACGTATTGCCACCAACCACACAACAAGAAACAGTCACCACGATAACGAACAGCATACAAAACACAGACGCGGACAGAACAGCGTTCAACGGTAACATCTCATTACGGCCGAAGTCTCATTACGGCCGAAAGTCTCATTACGGCCGAAAATCCTTTAATCCCCAAGTGTCTCGTTACGGCCAAAGTCCCAATACGGCCGAAGGTAGTCTCATTACGGCCGAAGATGTCTCATAATGGCCAAAAAGAAAAAAGAAGCATCCACCATATTAGCTGTGTATATACTGTGTTTTATGCTTCCCAAAATGTGTCCGAGGCGGTGTGCCCCCACGGCTTGTGTCGCACACAATGGTTCATGCACACAATATTGCGACAGTGTTTCATGCATCCCTCGTGAAAAATGGTTTTATTGTCATATGTGTCACACGATATTTGTATGTGTTACGCCATTTTCTCTCAGTATTCAAGCAACATCCTACTCGTTGGTTCTGTGAGCGAACTGTGTGCGTGTTCTGAAAAGTACTCCACAAGGGAGCCAACTGGGAGCTCCAGGAGCCACATGACCTATGACCATGATCTTCTCTCCCACTAGCTGCCTTCTACAATTTACGTCCACCTGAAATTTAAGAAAAGTACATAAGGCACAGAACAAAAGTACATATGCTTTCGTTTGATGATGACCATGAGACATATGCTGTCAAGCAGACTTTTTTTCCATATATTCAAAACATATTCAAGAATTATGGACAACAATGACAATTACGTCATAATGATGCAGCTGCATAGCCAGGAAAATATTTCAGGAGGTGCTTTATGAGGCTTGACGTGGGGTGGAGGAGTCCCCCTCGTCAGTGCTTTACCCAGACCCCCCTACACCCCCTTAACTTTTTTGCCTGTGCACCCCCTACAGGGGGTGCCCTTGTGATTTCAGCTTCAGATACGTCTGTAATGATATGTTAAGCTGTAATGACGTAACTATAATGATGACCTTCCCCCACAGTTTTTTCCAACACCCCTCTCGTGCTTGGGATTCTGGATAAACCACTGCCCCTCGTTCATTTTCGTGGGGCACTACATTAGGGCTTATGCCACTGCACTGATGTCACAATGTTATAAGTGTGTGTCACTCTGGGCATTCGGAATTCCTCTAAGCTACAATATGTAAATTCAGAATACCAGAAGGGTAAGCATCAGATGTTACCTGCAGGCTTCATGCTGAAACGCGTGTACGCAAAACACTTCCGCCGTGGTGGGCGACGTCGTTAGTGTAATCATACACGCAAGACAATTGCGGGCACATGGAGTAGTGGCAGCAACCTGAAAACGATACATTTTCTTGCTTTATATGAGTAATCAAAAATATACATTCCCACATGTTTCGTATTGTCGTTTGCAGGAAGCGCTAATAAGGGAACAGCACTTGGTTGGTCACATGCAAGCCACAATGCGAAAGGTGGCGATATTTCGATTACGCGATCAAAAATTAAAAGTTTACAACCATGCACACTTCCCCATGCAACTACTTCCCCAGCATCGTGAGACATATGACACCATGTATTCACGTATAGTGTAATGTGAAATGATATGCAGGAATGAAAAAGATGCCAACATACCTGTAATCCAGTGTCCCATAAGTTTGATTCGATTTTCTGGCAGCTACCATGAAGAGCAAATGCACGATTCACAAGTTTCGTTTCGCCATTTTCATTGCTGTTAATTTCGCAACCGTCAAGCAATCCCATGTGACCTCCTTTGGATCAGTGAAAAGTGAAAATTACTCGCGTCATGAACATATATGTTAATCTCAGCGCAAATCACGTTTTGCATGCTATAGAAGGGAGGGGGGATCAATACTCTTCCTTTCGTGTTTTGATATCTTGTTGTTTTGCTACTCTCACTTTGGAGTTCGGATGGTGTCTAGCAACGTTGGGTACCTCGTTTCTTGTGTGAGCGAGTGGTTGCTGTTTACGACGTGTTCATATATCGATTTGTAGTGCTGTAATGTGCAAATTAGCGGACTTTATAGCGGCTCTCTATTTTCCGTCGTCGTCTTTCGAGCAGCGCCTGTTGTTCCGGTACAAATCGAGTTGAATGAATCGCCATAGCCCCAACGTACGTATATCGCGCAGTGTTGACCAAGTCCAGTCTGGTGAGTAATGCTTTCGTAGATTGTCTGGATTAGTAGTGTGCTGTCCACACATAGTTGGATTCTCATACGAGTAATTTAAATGAATCAAAACAGCCGAAGTGCCTGTAATAGATGTAACTCGGTATCTGTTCGTAGGTTTGCGTTGTTTCTAGTTGGTTGCGCGTTTAGGAACAACAAATTTATTCGAAGACGATAAGATACCGACAGTGCATCACCGTACAGCAGCATTTACTCGTATCATTGTAAGCCATATTTAATTTGTTAAAATTTGTCGTCGCATTTCTTCAAAAATAAAGGCGCAAGTCGGCGTACTTGAATTGATCTCCTTGAACTGCTTACGTCGAACGTCTGCAAATGTTGTACTTATGTGCCTTCGCGCACCATACTAGGCACAAAAGCATATCTGATTAGAATAAATACTTCAAGAGGAAGCCATTCAAATACATTGTTATTTATAGCTGGTTTTCCATTCCAGGCATGGTATGTGGCTGCACAGAGGATTCAGAAAAAGAAAAACAACATGGCTAATAAGATGTTGCTGCCCAGGGAGTCCTGGCCGAAGAGGTGAGCTGTTAAGATCATCATAAGGTTCTGTTGTGAAGTGAGAAATTCTGTAGTAGTGCACGAATGTTAATTCGTGCACTACCTTTATAAAAAAGAAACCAGAAATGGAAAGTTATGCATGCATCATTTCATGAATTGTAATGTATCACTATTTGATATTCACATGTTTCCATTAAGGGAATGAACTACTGAACCTATATTCATATAATGGTCATGCTCTGTGTTTACCTGGAAGTCACATTTTTAAGGCTTGTCATTCTTTTGTCTAGATGATATGTTAACCTTGAATGAAATAACAGACACGTATCAACACATGTGCAGCTTGTGCACATTAAAACCAGCCATGTAGAGATGAATGCTTGTTATTTTTTGTTTTTTTCAATATTCTAGCCTATTCATGGTTGCTCTTCGCTTCTTGCAGGTTTATTCATTCCAGAAGCAAGAATTGTACAATTGTAAGGCGAATGGAAATAAACTGACATCGACTGAGATAGGTGTTCCGTCTTGGCCAGTGACTGTAGGATGGCTCCAAAAGCGTCACAACAAAGCCAATATTCATCTAGCTCTCTACAAGTAGCTAACTCCACATAGTAGCTTGCTTCACAGCAACATCAACACTACCTTGTGGGAGTACACATTACACAATATGTTGCATTGTGCTGTGGTATGATAACGTACCGTTTGTCTCGCAATATGTGTATATAAATATGATAAGGGCCCTAAGGGCACAGTGCATGCCTTATACCCTGCTGAATATATATCCATACCTGGCTGCGACATTGCATATCAATGCAGGTTACAATACACATTTTCACATTTGGCCGTTATGAGACATCTTCGGCCGTAATGGGACTGCCTTCGGCCGTGTTGAGACTTTGGCCGTAATGAGACACTTGGGGATTAAAGGATTATCGGCCGTATTGAGACATCGGCCGTAATGAGACTTCGGCCGTAATGAGATACAATCCGTTCAACTGGCACCTGAAGTTTATTTTCACAATCCACCTACTCCGGAAGGTCGCTTTAGGGAAAGCAAGGTCAAGCGGGGAGAGGTTGACCGATTTTTGGTTGACTTCGCTCGGGGAGTTCAATGAGGAGGCCTCTACAATCTCACGGTCTAACCTTGAACAGTGTCTGTAGACCAGTCTTCGTTTACTGTATCTGATAAACCAAAGAAAAGGCAAAAGAAACGTCTTCCACCGTTGCAGCGGGGTTCCGAGTGAAAAATAGCAGACGTCGTTCTTCGAAACCAATCAGGGGATCCACCTTTCTCACGTCAAAATGACGCAAGCGGCTCGACGGCTCGTTCCGGGTATTGCCACCGTTGCGCACGGTCGCGATTTTCAAAATCGAATTCTGGGGTATTAATGCACCTGTTGATAGTATTACTTCGCATGGTGCATTTTAATATGCTTATTAACCACTTGGTTTAAAAAAATGCTAGTGATTAAAGTGCTTTCCTAGCTCCTTTAAGCTTGAATGACAGAAAACGAACAATAATCGGCCTGTTCTTTTGTTCATTGAACTGCCCAACTCTGTGAGCTCTTTCAATGTCACTTTCGGACATAGTTACGCCTAGACGCTCGTGACAGAAATTCCTAATTTTAGCCTCCGACTCAGACCAAGTTTCAGACGCAGAGTCGGGAAGACCAATGAAGACTAAATTATTACGTCTTTGACGGTTTTCTAGGTCTTCCAGCTTGGTGTCAATTAGGTCAACCTTACGCGAGAGGGCTTGTGTTTCTGATTGCACACTCCGGGTACTACTGATAACAGCAGCATCGTGCGAGCGCGGGCGAGTCAGTGTTGCCACATCTACAGATTTATATGGAGATCTTCAGATTTCCGGCAAAATCTACAGATCTACAGATTATTTTTGAAATTTACAGATTTCTTGACTCTTTGATGAAAACAAATTTGAGAATGAAATACACGAACATACACGAAGATCGTTACCATGCTCAGGCTCGTTTCATGGATTTCATGCACCAACCAGCCTGCGTTTACGTTATGTTGCCATATCTTCGGACAATCGTTAAAAAAGTTGTGACGAGAAGCCCGATTGACCATGTTCCACTCTGGGGTGAAAAAACAAAAAAACAATGAATTTTTAATTTCATGTTTGCTTCGTGATGTGTCGGCAGGGTGTCGGAGCGAACCGAAAACCTAAAAAAACCGCTAGTTTGGTGCGAACCGGAACGGAATCGAAACCGTA
This sequence comes from Ornithodoros turicata, assembly GCF_037126465.1. Lineage (NCBI taxonomy): Eukaryota > Metazoa > Arthropoda > Arachnida > Ixodida > Argasidae > Ornithodoros > Ornithodoros turicata. The sequence continues at coordinate 41,017,184 of NC_088205.1, read as the reverse complement.
TATGTTTTTTTTTTTTCGCTCAGGAGGGAAACCGAAAAATATATTAAACGGTTTTCGGTCCAAGAAAAAACTTCGCCGGTTTGGACCACGGATAGGCGAATGAAACAGACGTCGTGTGCTCTGAAGTCATGCCGTGGATACTATACGAGGGTAACGGTTACGGTGGAATGTATGTAGGTATAGTATGACCCTTAGGCTCCCTTTGTAATGGTTTATCGTTCGCGCACGCACACAGACTTCGAGGTACATGTGACTCTCTAGCAATGTGCCGTAGTGTTCGTTTTAATTTGATCCCCCCAAACTCTCCTCAACTAAACAGCGACCCAAGAGGGCTGCATAACGGCTTCTTTATCGGTAATGTCGCGCAACGCGTCCCTTGTTTAAGAGCAGCTAAGTTGAATACATTTACGGATACGCGAGGGCAAGCCCGTGCAAATTGGCAACTCTTTTGTGGACAGGACACGAAGAAAATAAAACGGAGCCGTCGAGCGCGTTTGTGAGTGAAGGTGTTCCTCGATTTGCGTCGTACTCGTGCGGTGGTGCTTGTTGGCTAGACAGTAGCAACATACATTCGGATGGGACGCAATCGCTCCAACCCAGCAAGAAAGTACTTTACGTATGACATCACGACCGTTTGTAGCATGTGCTTTAAGAAAGGAGAAAGCCCATTTGAACAGACAGTAACCTACAGGAAGCAGGAGCTACCAATTTCACAGCTGTCTATTAATATTAAATACCATGTATGCGGAATAAACGGGTTTACATTTTGTAACATTGATTTTCTTTTGTGGGGATGAATATTTCCAGCAGAAGCGGAACCGGTTAAAACCGGTATGAACCGTTATTTTTTTGCTCCGGAGCAGAACCGGTACCGGATCGTTTATGATGTAACCGGAACGAAAACCGGAACGAAAAACGTTTCGGTTCGGTATATGACCGTCAGTATATAATCTTTGATATTTTGTATCACTCGTGGCACTGAGGCTGCTTAATTACACGATGTAGTTACTAATCATCATGGCTAGATCGCTTATGTATTGATTTGTCTAATTATGATACTTGGTCTTTCCTTATTCTTGATGCCTCCACTGGAAGCAAGTAGATCTCACGCAATCGCCGACGCGTTGGCAGCGGCCATGGCACCGACAATCAGGTGGTGGTAGTGGTGGCGTGCTAATTCCGAGTGATTTGCCTGACGGCTTGTTGCTCGGTTCTTCCCAGACAGTACAGCCGGCACCAGGATTTGAATCCGGGAGAGTCAATCCATCCTGCGCAGCTCCCTAATATAACTTTTGCCATCACATATTTCCGTTGTTTCGATTCGAAGAGCGAAATACAAAATGTCAGACGACGAAACGCACTGAATCGTGGCCTAAAAACTGTGTTAATTAAGCCAATTGTATGTTTTACTGCAATCTACAGATTTTTACGGAAACCTCCATACGTTTTAACAAGTGATCTCCATACTTTTCCTTCGACTGGTGTGGCAACACTGGGGCGAGTGCGGGTGAGCCTGTGTTGAAATGGGCATGGAGCCAACATCTCCGCGCAATGGCTTGGCGGACGAAATATGACGACGGTAGAATTGTACTACCTCTTGAGATTGTGGCCGTTCCAGGATCTTTCGGGAAATGCTGCTGTTTTCATAAGAATCACTGAATGTTGTGTTTGAAGCAAAATTGCAACATGAGATTGGCCAAAGCTAAGCTATTAGTTAATTATGATTGTCAACAGAGCGGCAGTGCAATCTGACAGCGAGAGATCGATGGAATCAAAAAAAAAAAAAAAAAAAACACTCACTGTGTTGCCGACCCTTTCTCTAGTGTTCCTTCTTTTTTTTTTTTTGTTATAATCAAGGAAAGCAAGGTTAAATGCTACATTTTTCTTGACTGTGTGCGATCGTGTACATCACAGGTTCCTTATGTGCCATGAATCTACTTAAAAGCTGCTGATGGTGTCAGGGCATCACACTTATAACAGTGACCAGAATGCGGCAGGAGTACTTTTGAGGCACTTTGGCCACGTTGACCACAAAACGGCGTTCCATACTCCCTCCGAACCAAATTTTGCAAAACTTGTAGCACAGAAATATTAACAACACACACGCCGGCCATTTGCAACCAGCAATGACAACCAAAACAAAGATGATGGCGATGGCAGTCGCAGTAGCCCAAATGCAGGGAGCTCCAACGTAGTCTTTGCGGGTTTCTGTGCAGCGGTTTTCGTCCGATCAGTTCGACTTGCTAAAGCTCTCTTCGTTCCGTTTCACGTGAGTTTTTCGTTTCGGGGGATTCGGTCGTTTCGTTCGGGCGTGGCCGACTCTTCCCGGGTATCTTGTACTTGCCTGCTTTGCAGTGAGGCTCCATTAATACTTCTGTTCAGGCAGCTGCATGTGCATGTTTTCAGTCATTGAAACTGAGCGAACTATACAACACATGAAGTGAACTGCAGCCCAATGTTTGAAAGAGTTACCTCATACCAGACAGTCAAATTCCATCCTGTAGGGATGCTTCACTGTCTCGTACAGCTTGGGACAAAAGCTTCTGAAACACGGGTGTTTTGTATTTCACTTCTCCGCGCCTCCCCTGCGGCCTAAGGGGAACACTTGTTGAACAGAATCCTTGAGCAGATTTTTCCCAAGGATTCTGTTCAACAAGCATTCCCCAAAGGTGGCTGGGAGAAGTCCAATACAGAATACCCGTGTTTCAGAAACTTTGTCTCAAGCTGAACCATCCGATCACGTGTTACCGAATCTGCATAAATATCGGCGGGAGCGGGAAGAAATACTTAGCCAGTACACCACAGCAGATCGGGACGTTAAAGGTCAGCTATGCCGATATCCCAAATAGTCGAAACGGTTGTGATATTCTGAAAGCCCACATCCAGCTCTCCCCAAAATGCACCTTCATTCTCTCAGTTCGGTACAGTACCATGTAAAAAAAATAGATAATTCATTCCGAAACACACATGGGCGCAGCCATTTTTATGACGTAGATGCGCCCGAACGGGCATTGTGACGTGTACGCGCCTTCGTACTTGTCAGTGGATTTCAGCTACGGCTTCTCGCGGCTTCACGTATCTGTGCTTGAAGATGGCGGACAGCCGGGTTCCACCGTTCCGCGATAAGTAAACAGTGCGGTAGCTGCGAACTCATTCGCGAACCAACCTCTGTGCGATGTTGTGACTGGAATTCGTCGTTTGTGTTTTGTGAGCACGTACAACTTGTATCAAGTCGCGTCTGCGTTAACCCCGTTACAGCACTTGCCCATTGTAGAGACCGACGTTTCGACAGCCGTGTTAGCAAGAAAATGCCGACAGCGTTTTATTCCTGCAGGAAAAAATTGTGCTATGTATTTGAGAAACCGCGTACTGCTATGGGACAAGTTTTACATACGATTTATCAATGTGCAACAGCGTCGACGATGGTATGTAACGACGAGAGACGTAAAACGAAATACAAATCACATTTTAAACTTTTTGTGGGATTCTGTGCGTTTTCCAGAAGCTTTCTTTGAATCACACCCCCACGCTGCGTTGTGTGGCACGCTACAAACTACTGCATTTTATGTCTAACATCTGGATATTGTTTGTAATGAGCACCGTCGCACAAAAACATGCACACGAAAGCTCCAGTAGCCATGTGGTTGCACACTATGCAGACGCAAAAGAAGTACCAGTGCACATATTGCCACTTAGAAATGGTGTTTTTACAAATGTGGTGTCTGAAGAGTTAGGGCATAGCATAGATCCTAGAAATCAGGTGCACCTTATCCTTCTGTAGAGTGCTCTTTCAATTCACAACTCAGCCCATGGGGTGTAAAAGTGTTTGAGGCAATTATGTGACTTGTCGTCCTTGTTATTATTGTACAAATCACTTTGTATGTAGGACATGATAAGCAATATGTAAGTTGCAACCTTGTCTGCAGCATTCTCGATGGCCTCTTACAGGGGCCGTGTAACTTGAGTTTTGAATTTATAAAAATATAAGTATACAATATGTAATATGAAATTTATATAAAATAAAAAATAACATTGATAAAAAGAATTTATAAAAAATAAATAAAAAGGATTCATGGAAGCAATCCGTTAGCATACCCATTGCGCATGAAGCACAATTATATATGCTTGGACATCATCTAATTAATCTTCTGAACCATATGTGTGGCTGCATACGAAATTTTTTATGCGCATGCTCTACCTTCCTATTTATACACGTGCACACGAATAACAGTGAATATATGTGAAGTGGCAAAAAGCAACGCTAGACTCTACCATCATTGTGCCCCTTTAACTTTTCCGCATTTATGTCTGGTGAACAGGGAATATGTCACTAGAAAAGAAGACATTTGTGCATTGTTTGGCAAGCAAATAAATATATTTATTTACATTTTCCATCGATCAACAATGTTGTGACCTGGTGCAAATATTAATGTCAACAAGTAAAGTACTTCAAATTATTCCTATGTGCGCAAATGCAGATATGACAATTCTGGTTTTTGTACCTCAGCACAGTACAGTTTCAAAATTAACAAACTGCAAACTGCACAGCATCAGTATCTCAAGAGGGGAATCATATAAAGCTCCAATAATAGACTGTGCAAACAAAGGTAAAAAAAACAAAGTACTTCAAGAAAAATCTGAATAATCGGTTGACGTTGTGATATGTACTACTATGCACAGTTCATGAATGGAACATGTTACCTCATTGCATTGCCTCCATGTGAGCACTAGAACAGGCAGCTTTTTAGGTCGCTCTTTTCGTGTTTTTCTATTGTCTTTTTTCGTTTTCTGTTCTTGCAATAGCAAGCATGGCCATAGTGAAACACAAGCAGCCAAGGACAGGATGAGACACCTGCAATGCGACTGCTAGCTCTAAACTGATATATTTATTAGCAGACTCTGGAATATACACATATATGCTGCTAAGCAAATGACAATTTAACCAATAGAATAACAGACAAGAAAAAAGGGTTATATATCTTCCCCTCTCCTCATTCTATTTCACAGGCAGCCCTGGTATCATTCTGAGTGTGCCCGTGCGTTCCCTTTGAGATAACGTATCTCGGACAGAAGCAAATCCAACAGCGGACTGCTTACACATGCAACTGTCTTGGATTTCTCTAACCACTTATTATTTAACCGCTGCCTTGAGCTGTGTGTTCTGGAAATTTAGGCAGCATCCAGAGTCCCTGCATTGTGTTGCCAAGTTTCTGGAGGGCATCAAAAGTCTGTCCTTGGCTGCCTGTGTTTCACTATGGCTCTCAGATACAAACTACCCCATTTCAACACAGTAGAAAACACAGATTTGTAAATAGCATCTGTTGACTGCACTGTACATACCCCCATATAAAGGATCATAGTGGATACTACATCTCGTGCGATAATGTCAGGAACACAAAAAAGCTAGATTTGAAACCACTCTTACGTCGTTGTAGTAGTATTTGTGTGAAGCTACGCAATTCCTGTCCTGCAAATAATTTAAACCATATGTTTTATCTGCCAGCGTGATGATCCCCTGAAAAGCAATTCACACTTGGCGGGAACTACCAGTTCTGAAACCTTTCCCTGACATTTGTAGCCATCAGGGAGAAAACCCAAGGGCTGCGGTGGAAAAGACAAACACACACGGGCTATGTCCTCACTGTGTATCAGCTGCTCTGGCTACTAAGAACACGTTCCAAATTGATATAACATGGCTTGACATGATACGCCGGCAAAAGCTAACCTATAAAATTCGTAGTTAAATGTACAATACGTAAACACTTGCCATAACATGACAGTTTCCTTCCTGCATTCATGCGCTACCATTCAACCCACATAAACAGTGTAGTGAATTTTTTTATAGCATTACACGTCGTTTGACAGAACTTGAACAAGATTATATAGCACATGATAAAAGTAGAGTGAACATAATGTGCAGAAAAAATGGCTAGGAAGCAAGCGAGCTGGTGAAGATGATGCATATGTAAAACCCCCGAGACTGGGGAACACAAAGGGACGTGTTTTTGTCTGTCCCTTCGTGTTCCCTAGTCTTGGGGTTTTACATCATGCATAATGTGGAGCTTTCCATTCACGCTTAATGGCCATAGCAGTAATGCATGAAGGCCACTGCTAAGTTGTGTTGAGAAACACCACTTTATGTTTGCCATGTCTAAATGAAACGTACATGACCTGATCCAAATTAACCGTTCTGAGTCTGGAACACACAAAGAGAAAAACGCAACACACGCCACAACATTAACAGATAGGCAAATGAGCTGTGGCGAGCTCCACCTTGGGACAAAGTCAACAAGTAATTCACCAAAAGTCAATGAGCGCCTGAAATGTAACATCTCTGACTGGTAGCAGGACGGTCCACGTTCAATTCCTGGGGCTAGCACTGACTGGCTTCTTCATGAATTATTTGTTGAAGTTTCGATGTACTTGAGAACCATTCGTCAACCATTGTATCCTCATGAGGTGATGAGGGTTTGTCATCCCAAAGAGACTCCCTTTCTGGCATGTGTCCTTATGGATGCTCATCACTGCAGAAAAAAAAGAAGAAAAAGCATTTAATGACAAGAAATGGATAGTCGTATTTACTGTATAATGATTGTGCACAACAGAAAGAAGACTTTTGCACAAAAGGCTGTACTTCTTGAGGTCTAACATCAAGTCACAAAATTCCAGAATATATGACATGTTGTAAGGTAGAGAATAAGTAGAGTTATTGAGTTGTCGAGTTGAGTTGAGGGGGGAGTTGTACCCCCTTTTTATTTTATTATATATCATTGTATAATTATTTTTATGTCTGTACCAACCTCGCTCTCTACATTACAACATGTTTTATATATTCTGGGATTTTGTAACTTCATGTTAGACATTAACAAGAGCAGCCTTGTGCACGAAAGTCTTGTCTCATTAAAATTTAGATGCTCTCAAGTCTTCTTTCTGTTGTGAATCTCTATCGCAGCATACCTGCACATTGCTGTTCTACGTACTGTGACTTTGCAGTAAGAGTATGGACTTTGAGTAAAACGACTATACAGCACTGCTCAGGTATTTTTGCCTATCGAACAGTATGTATGTATGCAGTATGCACACAGTATTTGTGCACCAGACCCACTAAAAATGTAGTGAATGTGGCATTGCCCACGGTAATGCACCAAGTTGAACACAATTATTGTAGAATCCAGGTATTTTAGCTTACATGTCAAGCCAGTACCACATCCAGTGTGAAGTTGTGACAAATAAATAGTTTCCATTTTTTTAGCTCTCAGAACACAGACAGTGAATTAATAAGAGTAGACAATGTTAACATGAATTCTGGGCTATTCTTCAATTAAAGATTCACAGATAGTAAAGGCACCTTCCTCAATGGACGTTGATGACACTGAAAATTCTAAAACGTTATCAGCTTCAACAACATCAGCTTCGGTGTGTCAAAGGATTGTATGTCCAACAGTAATCCAGCTAACAGTAACAAAAATGTGCAAAAGACAAATTAACTGAACTAATGTAACGTAGCTTCTATATCAGACAGTGAAGCTTGTAACACCCCATCCACAGGAACCAGTGTCCAGACAGCAAAAGTGCTTGAACTGGGAGATAGCAGCTAATCGGAATGGCGACCTTTGTTTTCCACCCTGAAAGCACAGGCTGTAACTTTGAGGGCAGATTTAAAAGTGGTGTCAAGATGTCTGCATGCGAGTGCACGTGAAAAGTTGAACATAGTTGAATACTCAAATTATAACATCACATTGTCATACCTGTTGGTGGAGGTAGACTGCAACTAACGTGTCAGCAATTTCTTCATGCACCAGATACAAGCCAGATCATGCTTAATTTCCGCCTTCAGCGTGCACCTGTGATAATTCAGAAGTTAGATTATCAATACTATTGTGTTGTTAATCGTGGTTATATCAGAGTAAGTGCAGTAGGACAGCTGCACAATCGATTCATTAAGCTTGCTATTTTTTATATCTGAACCTCGACTTACCTTTTTCGCTCTCGTTTTTTGCCTTGATCCTCCGTGGCACGTTCAAAATGTTGTGCGTCGGGCACCTGAGATTTTCATCAGACGATTTCATGCCGAGATTCCAAAGTGCCTCTGGAGTCGCTCGTAACCTATGATAACATTTGTGGACGAAATCCTTGCAGTGGAAATTAGCAGGCATCACTGTCAGCCAAGAGCTTCGCACTGCTTGGTCTTTTGGCAGCTTATAATAGGTAACACTTGAATGCTCCGATGAATTGTTCTAACAGCGTAGCACCGTCGCATCTTCGACAACTTCGCCGTAGCATATCACGTATCGTATCGCTCCAGCCCATAAAAGGCAAGGTCAGAACAAGGAAGTGCACTTTCCAAACGACGCCGTGCCAAAAAAAATATTCACATGCTTTGTTTCCGGCTTAGCAACAACATAACAGCTGTTCGCTTACGTACGATGCACAGAGGACGAAACGAAAGAAGCCAAGCGGCCAAGCCAAGAGTCCATGCCAAGCCAAAGACAGATAAACCGAGAGCGGTGACGTCGGTGCGCCCGTGCGCAGGGTTTGCCGACGGTCTGACGGCCGGGCGTGGGAACTAAAAAAACTGTTTTCTAAAAAACTACGAACAGTTGGAGCAAGATATTTCGCACACATATTCAGTGTTCGGTAATGAACACACAGCGCGAGTATTGCTCAGTTCTGCGGCACTTCAAAATCGGCATATCTGACCTTTAACGGGGATCCATCGGGAAAGAATCCTGGCCGGGACGCAAACGGGAATCTATCGGGAAAGAATTCTGACCGGGACACGAACGGGGATCTATCGGGAAATAATTTTATGTATTTTCCCTCTCTTTCAATTCTCCCCCTCACATAATCGGGGAGCAGTCGGGCTCGTGACGGCGATATCGGCAACCTCGGACCCATCATCCCCGTTACGTTCCCAGCCGAATCCGAGTCCTTTGTGCTGCTTGGGCCTTTAACATGAATTTCAAACCTCTGCCTTAAACGTCCCTTGTTCCCTGTGAAGGCGCAACTCATCAAATTTTCGTTCGAGATCGATGTGACGACGGAACCAATTATGCGGGTCAACTTTGACGCGCTCTAATGGTAAAGGGAGTTAAGATGAACAAACTACCACGCGTGTTTCTTGCAGTGTAAATACATGTTAATCATTTAACATAAATTCCGGACATGTGGCTTAAACTTCCTTCATTTCCTAACTCTCCAAAACTTTCGTTCTCAGCATTGTACGAGGCTGTAATCTCCTTACAGGTTAACTCGTTCTAGCTACCAAAATAATGAATATGTTTAAAATACCATGCGTGCTTATTGTCACAGGGTACGCCACGCAAGACCGACTAAAGTTTATTAAATCCGCGATTGACTTTTCTGTTTTCGAAAAAGCCGTTGAATATATCTATTCCAGACGGGATCAACTCAATGGTGGTGGTGTATCAGTAAATAGCGCAGCCGTTAATTAACTTTCGTAATTAATATTTGTAATTAGTGAAAATACGTTGACTGCGTAATTGCAAAGATGTAGAGTACAACCTTAGAGGGCCACAAGAACCGAAACCACAGCGCCTTTTTGTGCTCTAGTAAAAAATGTGCGAAAATGCAAAATAATTGAGCACTGTGCGGGTTTTGCGGCCAATTTCTCCTCTCCCGGTCTCGGTGTCACCCCTTTTCAACTGACATCAGCCCAAGCAGCACAATGTACTGAAAGTCGAGTGCAATAGGGGTGGACGGTATGTGTCTTATCAGTGTTCTTTAGTTTCACGAGTCTGTTCAAGGTCTTCCACATACCCGTCCACCCCTATTGCACTCGACTTTCAGTACATTGTGTTGCTTGGGGGGTTGTCCCGGAATTATTAATGTCGTTTCTCAGTCTACGTTATCATAAAACATGCCGTCTTTGATTTTCTTTCCGTCATTATCTCGTTTGATCTGCTCAACACCTCCCAAGGCAGTTCGCGATTTGATGTGATAAATGTCACGCAATAAAACTACCAATGTATTACCTCGGAGATAACAAAAATAAAATCACCGATTCTGCTGCTCGATAAGTGTGTACGTTCTACCAGATTTTAACAAAACAAAAAACAACGATATCGACCAGGACGCTAGGAAGCGGGGGTGCCCCATGTTTTGAGGAGCAGCGTGATATCAGTGTTGTCAAAGGCTGACAGTGAGAGAGCGACAGGAAAAAGCGGCCGCCGAACTCGCGCAACGCTCGACGATAGTGCATTTTCGCATATTTTTTAAACGCACAAAAAAGTGCAACTGTTTCGATTCTTGTTGACTAGACTTCTCAGGGTTCTGCTCTACAAATCTGCAATTGCGCGTTCAACTTGTTTTCAGGAATTGTAAAGATCCATTATAAAAGTAATCAACGGTTGCACTAATTAGTGATGCACCACCACCATTGAGTAGGCCCCGTCTGGAATAGATATATTCAACGACTTTTTGGAAAGAAAAACAAATCGCGAATTTAATAAAATTCTGGTCAGTCTCAAGTGACGCCCCCAGTACATATATACTAGTAGTATATCACTCACTCTAGTTTCAGACATCGCAATACAGGTCGTCATTTTCAATTGGAAGCGCTGTGGATTACACTCGCCATATGAACAGATGTTTACGTGATTGTGATATTTCAATCATTTCCAGAATTGCACGACACACCCTCCTCAAGTTGACTTGACCGGCGTACACGCTGCCCTTCATTGAAGCTATGCATTTCACCTGGAATATTCGTTGGCCCTGAGCTTTAGAAAGTCGTGTCAACACTTAGGTACTCCCCATCTCCCACTCCCCACCCCACCTCCCCACTTCATCATCAGAATATATCTGTTGTTGTTGTTAGGTGCTTCCATGAGAGGTCCCACGATGGTGTACAACTGGAATGAAAGCGCAAGTGCGTCTGTTCTTTTTTGTTTTGTTTTTTCTGTGGTACTAATTTTCGCGGTTTCAAATGCATTGGCGTGCCTTTTGTGCTTGCATTTCGAAAAATTTGTTCCCCAGAAAGTGTCGTCCTCTGCCAAAGTGTTCATGTCAGGCATGAAAGGCGAACATGACTTCTACGGTTCTTTTCGTGGAACTGTAGTATGCCCCAGCTTTTTTATTTGTTTTTCTTCTTCTTCTTGTTTTCTTCTTCATTTTTTTACACGACGAAAGAAGTAACGGCTGCTGAGTGTGCGTTCCAAAGCGGTTGCGTCTTGGTCCCTCACGATGACAACATTCTGGGCTGGTTGTTCAGTGGTGCAGATGTCGAGTCTAGCTTTCATGTTCCCAGGTTCGATTTGAGGATCATGCCTTTCTTCTTTTTTATGAAGAGAGTTCTGAGATTACGACAAGGCAAGAGCGTCACAATTTTTTTCCTGGATGGCCTTTTATTAGGCACTATGACATAACATGACTAGTACGTGTTTGTCACTAGTTTGTGTTTTTAGTATGTCATTGCACCCGAACCTACTACATCGTTATAGGAAGTCTCCGCTTTGCAGAATGCCAAGGTGTTAGCATTGCAGAACAACAGCAGACAGAGCGCATCTTTAACCCCTATCTTTACAACAGCAAGGCGCGTGGGGTCGAAATTCTTGTTTCTCATTTTAAATTTTATTTGTTCATCCTGAACAATGTGCTCTTGTTCGCACTCATAAGGCTTCCCGTACATCAAACTGTCATATCAAGTCATGCACGTCCCACGGAGACTGCGGATTAAGCATTACAGGGTGATTCCACGTGAGATCAGGCAGGTTGGTACCGACGACCTCCCGGATTTTTTTATACGCAATATATGTTGAAGCCTAGCTTATTGAAAGCATTCCAGGACAAAAATAAATTGAAAATTACTTGGGGAGTTTACGTAAAAAATAATTACGTGAAACGGCAAGTTTGCGCAGTGGTATTTTCATCAACTTTTGGACGTTGTATCTTTGAGGCCATGAGGCGCAGGGGGAAACTATTCTTGTCACAGAATAGATAGGTTGTCTTTAGTTGGCCGCATACTTTCTACGGTCACAGCTGTGGCAGATAATTTCCTAAAAATTCTCAAAGTCACTCCATTTGCAGGTTTTCCTGCTTTTTAGATGCCTCAGTGCTCGTCTCTGTGTTACCGATACATAGTGAATGTGGTATCATAATGTTCGTCATTACAACGTCTTTCTACTCGTATCAAGAATGTAACAGGTTGTTCGACGACAAAGCTCTCAGGGGCGAATTGCTTAACCATGGTTCAGCGAAACTGTCAACTTTGGACGTCCATTTCAGGTATCCGCCCACTCAGTACGTTGTTCATACTGCTTACACACATTGTTCCACGTGTCCCAAAAAAAAACATGAAATTTTTTGTGGATCAGAGAAGGGCAAAGCACAGCCAGCAACCTTAGAATCACCCCTACCTCACCAGTTGTATGCCCATAGGGACAGCCGCGTGCAGATGCGGCTTATCACTTTGTAGCATGGGGAAATCTTTCGAATTCACTGCAGGGTCTCTTTATGTGGCCAAGTATAACATGATGTGGCTTGCACATGCTTATATAGTTGTTGCACACCGGAAGGTAAACAGTTTCCAGAACAATTTATTGAAACACACCTGGTAGGCAGGGAAGGATAACGGACGCATTTTCGTTACCGTTTCCATTTTCGTTACTGCTGTATTTTCGTTTCCGTTATCCGTTTCTGATACCAGCCTTTCAATTTCGTTTCCGTTACGTTTTCGTTACTGTTTCCGGTAATGGAGCGGCTGTTACAGAGCTGCCGGAGGACAGCCTGTCCGGCTCTGTCAGCACCCTGTTTTGCACAAGTGCTGCTTCTGTGTCACGCGTACAAAGTACACAAGTAATTTTACGTCGTTAGGATGCGCACATCCTGCAAGACTTTAAAAAATGTACAAACGTGTCTTCAGTCAACCAGGGCCCAGCAACTCAAGATAGGCGTGACTTTCCTCAAATGTTGCATTCATAAGCGGCGCTCTCACTAATAAATAATACTGCCATGGCCACAGTGAAATTTAAAAGAAAGGAAAAAATGAATAACTAAAAGTCCTAGGCTGTCATCCTCGTGCTATGGTGGAGTACAGTGATGTGTTGATGTCATAGAGTTATGAGGACCGGGACGGGGTAAGCGAGGGACGCACCCTCGAGGTCCAATATTGCGCTTTGTTTCCATGCTCTTCTATAGTATTTAGAGCATTACAGGGAATGGAGTCACCATAAATACAAAAATCAAATGAAAAGTCACTCAAATGTCATCGCACAACAGGAATAGCCATTACCCGAATTCGATACCGGATGATAATTTTCGTTTCCCTTTCTGTTTCCGGTAATGGAGGACCGTGGTGCGCGTTTCCGTTATCGTTACCATCTCCAATTTCGGTAATATATTGTTTCTGTTTCTGTTACCATTACCGTTACCATTCCCTGCTGGTAGGTAAACGAAAATGCAAACGATGCCCAACACTGACGTGCGTGGAAAAGCAGGTACCTACCTGCTTTTCCACCCACGTCAGTGTTGGGCAACGTCTGCATTTTCGTTTACCTGCCAGGTGTGTTTCAAGCTCAACCAAATTGTTCTGGAAACTGTTTACCTTCCCCTGTGCAACAACTATATAAGCATGTGCAAGCCACATCATGTTATACTCGGCCACATAAAGAGACCCTGCAGTGAATTCGAAAGATTGTCCCATGCTACAAAGTGATAAGCCGCATCTGCAAGCCGCATCTGCAAGCGCTGTCCCTATGGGCATACAACTGGTGAGGTAGGGGTGATTCTAAAGTTCCTGGCTGTGGTTTGCCCTTCTCTGACCCACAAAAAAATTTGATGTTTTTGTCGGGACACGTGGAACAATGTCTGTAAGCAGTGTGAACAACGTACAGAGTGGGCGGATACCTGATACGGACGTCCAAAGTTGACAGTTTCGATGAACCATGGTTAAGCAATTCGCCCCTGAGAGCTTTGTCGTCGGACAACCTGTTACATTCTTGATACGAGTAGAAAGACGTTGTAATGACGAACATTATGATACCACATTCACTATGTATCGGTAACACAGAGACGAGCACTGAGGCGTCTAAAAAGGAGGAAAACCTGCAAATGGAGTGACTTTGAGAATTTTTTGGAAATTATCTGTCACAGCTGTGACCGTAGAAAGTATGCGGCCAACTAAAGACAACCTATATATTCTGTGACAAAAATATTTTCCCCCTGCGCCTCATGGCCCGAAAGATACAACGTAAAAAAATTCGGGAGGTCGTCGGGACCAACCTGCCTGATCTCACGTGGAATCAACCTACAGTGAAAAAATGGCTAGGTGCTAGCCTACAGTGCTTCCGACGGGCGAGAAAACTTGTACTTGCATCCGTGTTTTTCTGTACCGCTTCTCGCATATTACAAAGTGTCTTCATATGGGACTGTGAGGACTGTCGTTGCATGCTAGTTGAAGTCTTTTATTTCACGTTATCAATAGCAAGCGCATAAAATCAGTCTTAGCAGACCTTTTGTCTTTTATCAGCTTTTTTATCCGTTTGTTTTTAGCAGACAGATCATGCTTGTCGGTGCCAATTTGCAGTTATGTAAGACTCACCATCTTATCCCCTGATTGGTTCAGGCAAGCCACGTTATGAACGGTTTGCTGAAATTTTCTATCATGTTCACCCCCTTTCACAATAAAGCGAATTTTACCCCTCCCACATGGCAAACCGAATGACATTCCCAGCGAATGATAATCGCACCGAATGTCATTCGTTTGTCTTACATCGAGCTACACGAAGAAACAGAATGGCATTCGCAAATGATGTCAGTGTCGATAATTAAGTCGATGTCGAACATATGAAGCATTATACAGGTACATTAGTTATACTTTTATTTCTTTTGCTCGAAACTAGCGAAACATTAGATTATTTCACAGAATCGTTGCCTTTTCAAAGACACCTAATTCGTTAAGTACCACAAGCAAAGACAACTAAGAAGCCTATCTGCACCGCACTTGGCAACGTCGCGACTGAGAACGAGGGTAGTTCTTCGAAAAACAGTTTTTAGCCTTGCTTCCTTCGCGTCAAAAGATATCAAATTCGTGATAAAATATTGGAGTACAACTTTTCATTCGTCTTTCATTTCTTCGAATGGTTTATCCTTGTTGTTTTTGATACCTCTCTACTGCGAGGGTATGCTGTCAGTGCGCGAGGGAAAAGCGAATGAGTTCCTCGAACTCATTCGCATATATTGCCATTTCATTTCACCGCGTGACACGAAACGAATATCATTCGCTGGGAATGACATTCAATTTGCCGTGTGACAGGGGTATTAGATGCCCGCAAAAATTTCAGAAGAATGGCGATTATCTGCGGGAAACATCACGGACGTTTGCGCGACTCTACTCTTGGTGCGATTAAAGGAAACTTTGATATGACGTCGGTTGCTCCCTACCATCTTATCACCACAGTTTGCGATTGCACCTTCCTTCCTTTTTCTCGGTTTCTCGCACTTATTTGAGCAGTGTTTACCCAACACCTCCAAGATAAGGAGAAGGCCCGCGCCCTGCGTCACACAGGGAAGCCCTCTGTTACTATTCTGGAAGCTGCTATGGTGTAAATGAAAGAGTGAACGAGAAGAAGGCTCAAAGCAGATCGCAAAGCAGGACAGGCCTCCATAGGAGACGTAAGCGCGCAGGTCGGACGCTTTCTTGGAGGTGTTGGTTTACCAATCACTTATTGTGTCGAACGTGACTCTGCTGCCACCTATAGATGTTCTGAAAATAAGCACTCTTCCGCTTGTTTGTTTGTTTATTTTCATTTTTTTAGGGGAGGGTGTTGGTAACCGACAAACCTTCTTGATGGTGGCGGGAAGAGACTGTAACACGCAAAATTTTGAATTAAGCATTGAAATGTCCTCATGATAAGATCAAGAACAAACTGAAGTGTATGATACACTGATAACGGAGTAACAAGGTGCAAGTCACAAAGTGAAGTGCAGTTACTGTATTCGTCTTCGTAGCTTATAGAGTATAATTTTTTTCACCATAATGTAAGGTCACCACCTCCCGTGGCATAGTGGTTAAAGTGATCGCTTTCCACGCCGAGACTGGGAGGTGACATGGGTTCGAATCCTGTCACCGGCTGTGCTGTCTGAGGTTTTCCCTGGGTTTTCCGAAGACTTTCTAGACGAATGTCGGCACAGTTCCCCTTGAAGTCGGCCCAGGACGCATACTAACCCCCCTGTCCTCCACTCCTTCGTGCTGTCGTCTCTTCATCTGTCCACGTCTATACGCCGCTCATAGCCACAGTTGCTTCGCGGCGCTAACACGGAACTAAAAAAAATAATGTAAGGTAATTTCTGAGGTTTTCCTCCGACGCTGTCACACATACACCGGCACAGTTCCCTTAGAAGTGGCCCCAGGACGCACATTTCTCATCGTCGACGGCATCCCCATTTCCCATAGAGAGAACAAAAATGGATATTGACCAGTCTTACGAGTGCCAGTCATCCCGTTCCATACGCTACGAGTAGCAACCCAGAATTCTGAGCAGCAGTACAGCAA
This sequence comes from Ornithodoros turicata, assembly GCF_037126465.1. Lineage (NCBI taxonomy): Eukaryota > Metazoa > Arthropoda > Arachnida > Ixodida > Argasidae > Ornithodoros > Ornithodoros turicata. The sequence goes on along the minus strand of NC_088205.1, from coordinate 41,000,671 downwards.
AGAAAAGCGTGGCAAAAGTTATCAGAGCTGATTCATCACATTTTTACTCTGCGTTGGGCAATTGCAGCTGATAGCCAGGCTACGCGCGATATCTGATATACAAATTCCCTTTCTCGTCTGCCGACGCCTCTTTCCATCTTCCTTCCTCCTCACCTCATACTTTTATTTCAAGTTGGCTTTCTTACATGTTCTCCTGCTGTCAGGCAGAACCTGCATCAGAGAAGGTGTCCCCGAATTCTGGTCATGATTATATTGTGTACTCCACATGTTCAACCAGGCATCACTTCCCTTACCCAAATTTTTTCGAGAACATGTGCTTAAAATTGTACAACTGCCACTCAAGCAACTTTGCCACCAAATTAGTCAGTGACAAAGGTATACAGGGTGTTTTTTTTTATCTACAGATTTTTCATTAAAAAACTATAAGGGCTATAGACATCCTGTTTTCACTTCTATCATCTCTGGGCCGGCGGACGTTCTTGGCCATCTGTTGCTCAACCGTCGAGTGACTAATTACCTGAACATCGTTAATTAACTTTTTAATTATAAAAGCTACGAAGTTGTCCCAATGAGAACATCTGTTCCTTTCCGTCGCCCGATATCGTAGCCGTTTTCACCTGCCGCTGTGAGCGGTGCACACACATGTACAGATGGAGAGAGGACAGTAGGAAGGAGTGGGGGACAGTGGGGGATAGGTGTGAACCCTGTTGGCAAATAAAGAAAGCGACAACATACGTGCATATAGCGCGCGCGCTCAGCCCACTCTGCGCGGGACGGTTGAATAAACCACTCTTGTTCTACCGTCACTGGATTGCTTTTCTCCGATCCACAACAGGTTATGGGCCCAGGACACGGTTGCACTGTTTGCTGAAGGAGAAGATATGTCTGACTCAAGCAAGTTCGCGGTGGCCAAGTTGGTGGACGGAAACTACCAGGCATGGAAATGTAAAATGAAGATGTCACCGGAGGCAGCACCGGAGAGTCCTCCCAGTACATGGATCGCAGGAGACCATAAGGCGCAAAGCACGATTTGTCTCAGCATTGATGACAGTCAGATTATTCATGTGTGCAATTGTTCCTCGGCAAGGCAAATGTGGGAAGAGCTGAGAAAGATCCACGAGAGGGCAAACCTCACGAATAAGCTCTACCTTTTGAGAAAGCTCTATCAGTCGAAGCTGGATAAGGATGAAGACATGCAGGCATATATCAGGCGCGTTCTGAAACTGGTGGAACGTCTCAGAGGGATTGGTCAAGACGTCACAGATTTCCAAGTGGCTGCCCTTCTTCTGAGTGGACTTCCGGACAGCCACGAAGCACTTGTTACAGCACTCGATGACGATGTCACTTTGGAATATGTGAAAGGGAAATTGGCCGACGAGTACAAGAGGAGACACGAGATGACGGCTTCAACGTCTGATACGGGAACTGCCCTTCGTGCTCAAGGTCAGGGCACCGCAAGGAATTCTCGGGACAGTCGGAAATGTTTCTTCTGCAAGAAGATTGGCCATATTCGACGAAGGTCTTTCGGCAAGAACCAAACACATAGATGTTCGACACCATTATCTGCAAGTCTTAATTCATCGCGGGTTGGTTGACATGCAGTTTTGCCAATCAGCCGACATGATCGCAGACGTCCTTACCAAGCCTCTGCCGCGACAGCGACTGGAAACCTTCAGAGGATGCTTAAGTCTTGTCAAGGAGGGGGGGGGGGGTTGTCGTAGTTGTCGAGGGGAGGTGTTGGCAAATAAAGAAAGCGACAACATACGTGCATATAGCGGGCCCGCTCAGCCCACTCTGCGCGGGACGGTTGAATAAACCATTCTTGTTCTACCGTCACTGGATTGCTTTTCTCCGATCCACATCAAACCCTGGGCTGACTTCAGAGGGAACTGTGCCGATATTCGCCTGGAAAGTCTGCCAGAAAACCCAGGGAAGACCTCAGACAGCACAGCCGGTTATAGCACCCGAACCCACCGTCATCCCAGTCAGCACGACCCTGGGTACCATGAATGAGCAGACGCTTTTACTCACTCCATGCCGTCCACGTCGTCTGGCAACACGCATGCCGCGGAGTTACAGCGTATACGGTATGCTGCGGAGCATTCGTGCAACTATAGAGTTCGCAGACACACACACACACACACACACAAATGGGATGATGATGTGGTGTGTCATTCTCCGCCGTTATGGCAGTACACTGCCCCCTTGCGCTTGTGGGAGGGATGAGAAAGTGATGATGATGGAAAGGTGTCCTATTAGAGTTCGTCCGTTAGTTCAGTGCTGGAGAAGAACTCAGCAACAGCTCGTAGGCCTTGCATCAGATGTGAGGGGTCCAACCATGGTCCGAGAATTTTGGTTAGGTCGAACTGGCGTTGATCGACGCGTTGGAGAGCAGTTTCCATGAGGGCGCGCTCGCGATCGTACTGTCCGCAGACCAGGAGGACGTGATGGAGGTCACCACGCACACCACACGTGGAACAGAGGCTGGACGCGCCGACACCGAGGAGGTGTTTGAAAGCTGGTGTAAAAGCCACATTTAGTCTCATGCGGTGGAAGACTGTGGTAAAGGAACGGGGCAATCGGCGGGGGAGAGTAAAGAGGGGAGAGTTCGCACATGTGGCCGCCATTGCTGCGGGAAAATGAGGAACGTAAACGGCGTGCGGCCGATAATGCCAGGAAGCGGCGTGTGACAACGCGTGCCGCGATGACACTCTACCAGATGTTCAGAAATACGTACCAGAGTACAGTGAATTTAACAGGAAGTGAGCGCGTTTGCAGGCGACACCCGTGCTTCTGCACGAGGCCCATTTCAACCTATGGTGAGGTTTTCCGTTGCGCCGCGCGCGAATCATGTACATCCACAGGACATGGACCGCCCTTCGTCAGCTGCAATGCTATCGCATTTTGTACACGTTTGGAAGTGTGTGGAGCGTCGGTGTCGTCTACAGCATGTAAAAACAATGAACGAAGAAGTTGCATTATCTTCGTTTATGGGGCCTTAGGATCTTCGAGTGCACCATAAATGGAGATATCTTGGAAGAGAACCAATCACAGGCTTTCACATCACCATATCAGGACCTGCTTTCTGCAAGGCCACTCCACCTGTCCGAGAAAATAAGCCCGTGTGGCGTCAGGATTCCTACATGTCTGCCACCGAATCTGAGGGAAAAGAATATAGACGCGAAGACCCTGCAGTGCGTGCCGCCGAAGCGTCATACTAGGAGCTTCTGTCTCTCTCTCTCTCTTTTCTTTTTGCAAACGTTATGCGCGTGTAATTTGCGTGGAGTACTTTCATTATCAGTTAAACGTCTCGGTTCACTGTTAAATCTACAATAATTTCAACATTCCTCTACGTTGTTCTCACATACAGGGTGTCCCAGAAAACGTGTCATTGAATTTTAGTAAAAAAACTACGCCACATAGAATCATGCGGTCAACGGCATTTGTTCTTACTAGGTTTTTGCCACCCCCTGATGTGCATGTCATGTAACCTAAGTTTAATTATGTAAATATTTGTGGAGTGAACTCGGAAATTTGCCAAGTAAAGGTCACCTTTTTACCCCACCAATGAAGAGCGTGCCGAGTTTACTCAAATTAATGATAATTGACAGGAATATTGAGGAGCTATCGTATCGGAAAAAAATAGCCGAACATCATGCTTTTCTGAGCACCTGACCATAACGCGCGATGACTTTTTGAGCGCAATCGCTCGCAGTCCGACGAAAGGAGGTTCCAAAGCCAGCCCACAGAGTGACAGAAGAAAAAGTAACAGATCCTAAAATTGGGAGAGGGAAAGCATTATCCCAGCGAAAGTCGGACGCGATAAGCCATGCCTGAATTATCTCTTTCTGCAATGCCGCCGGTGGGCTGGGTTTCCAACCTCCTCCGTCGGACTGACAAAGATTGCGCTGAAAAATTCATCGTGCGCTATCCTGTGGGAGCTCCGTAAAGCGTGATATTCGGCTCTTTTTTCCAATGGGATAGCTCCTGAATATCCCTGTCAATTATCATTAATCTGATAAATTAGACACGCTCTTCACATTAGTGGGGTAAAAAAGTGACCTTTACTTGGCAAATTTCCGACTTATGCTCGCCAAAATTTACATAGTTAAACTTACGTTACACGACATTCACATCAGGAGGTGGCAAAAACCCAGTAAGAACAAATGCCGTTGACCGCATGGCTCTAGGTGGTGTAGTTTTTTTTATTATAAATCAATGACACGTTTTCTGTGACACCCTGTAGAACATGCATCACATTCACATTATTTTAATGTTGATGGACGATGCTAGCTCTACAACGTTCGCCTCCGTTGTTCTCACATATAACTTGCATCGAATTCACATTAGTTTAACGTTGATGGACGATGCTAACTTAGCATTGTTTCAACACAACATTTTGCATGTTGATTATGCATTCTCTGTTACTATCGAATCTGCGTTAATCTTGTAAATTTCCACTGTATTTTTGACGTTGAATTTACAATGTTGTGTTGACCGGGACGTGGCGACAATGAAGTTGAGGGTCTCAGGAAGGGAAGTGGGCGGGACTAAAGGATGGGTTCACACGAGGGACGCATCCTCGGGATAAGTCCGCGAGAGACCGGAATCCCACTGCGGACCATTCGCCTCCGACCCGCAAACGGTCCCAGTGTTGGCGGGGGACTTGAGGACGGCTCAATGTCTTTCCACTGTTTTCTTTTTTTTCATTCGACAGGCTGTTTTACAGCTCTGACCAGTAAAGCAAAGGGGATTCAAAGAACCGCGTAATAAAAAAGAGGAATCGTGTATACGAGTCTTCGCGAAGCAAGAAAAAATGGGGAAAACGAGGGTTTTGCTACGACCAAGCGGATCCCTAAATACGATACCCACTATAGCACGGTGTGGAAATGTGACCAAATACGTGCATCTTCCTAGGCGTGGCCGTGCCCAAACATCCCAGGAATCGAGGAAGAGAGAGTTGCTCCAATTCTGCCACTCCCACACACCACTCCTTCCACACTGATTGTATGTCCTGTGGCAGTGGATCATCCCAGTCAAGCTCCGCCTCCCAAATTCTTTGCAGCAGAATCTTCCCAGTAATGGTGAAGGGCGCAAGTAAGCCGAAAGGATCGTAGATCCTTGATACGGACTGTAAAATGTGCCTCTTGTCATTCGTCTCGGTTGCAACAAAGTCCAAAATGGCTGCGAGAGGACATCGTAGTTTGTCACTGTGTACGTCCCAGACAAGTCCCAGCACCTTCTTAGTGTGATCTTGAGTCGTCTCGACGGTTGTGCTGCCGTCGTTGAACATCTGGCGTAATAGGATCCCGTCATTGGTCACCCACTTCTTCACTTTCATGCCTGCGGCCTCAAATATTCGCAAAATGTCCTGGTACAGAATCTGTGCGTCTGATGATGTTTCCACGCTGACCACCAAGTCGTCGACGTAGAAATGGTCATGTAGAAGCGCCGCTGTCTCAGGGTAGTCACCTTCAGACTGCCGTAAGTGATGTCGAATAGTGGCGGAAAGAAGAAGGGGGTTGTACCTGGCACGAAAGGGCACTCGAGTCATCTGCCAAGTTTCGATGTCTGGGAGGGTTTGCCCAGTAACCGGAGTCGTAGAATACCAAAGGACACGCAATGCGTCGATGTCCTGCTTGTGAAGGCCAATTTGTAGGAAGGCTTTCTCTATGTCAGAAACAAGGGCGATGGGATGCATCCTGAACCTCAACAGCAAAGAGAGAATGTCCGAATTCAGATTAGGACCCGCGTGTAGTACGTCATTCAAAGATAGAAACCCAGGTGCCTTTGACGAGGCGTCGAATACGATGCGTACTTTAGTAGTCTCCCTTTCACGTCGGATCACTGCATGATGTGGGAGATAATACTCCGGGCCAACCTTTGACGCTGTGACATCTACGCGTTCAGCGTGACCGTTCTCGAAGTATACTGGCGAATAACTTGGTCGTATTCGTTCATTACAGCCTGGTCTTTCAACAGAGTGCGGGTGGCGTTTCTTAGACGTACTTCAGCTGTTGTCTTGTTTGTTCCGAGCCTAGACACAAGGTTGTCCTTCCAAGGCAGCCCAACACTGTAGCGACCGTTCTCCAATAGAGTGCAGTCCTCGAATCTCTATAGGGCGGGATCTATTCCCGGTGATTCTGCGGCGTCGGCAATCCCGAGGTGCTCCAAGTCCCAGAATGACTGCAACCTCTCATCTAAGTCGTCTTGGGAGAAGATAAAAACATGAATGTGGAAAGTGTTCACCTCTGGCGAAGAATAATCTCCCGCAGGATCTTGCAGAGTCCATCCGAAGGTTGTTTCGAGGGCGATGAGGTTACCCTGAAGCCGCATTTGCTTGCCGGCGACAACCGCTCCGTAAAAGTCTGCGCCCAAAAGAATGCTAATTTCTGTTGAGGGGACAGATGCCACAGGCACATCCGCTAACTGCATTCCAGTATTCCTGAGGCAATCGAGAGCCTTGACATCTATATGCGGAAAGTTACCGACGCATATTTCGGGTATTTCCAGAGCCTCAAAGGGCACCTCGTGGGACGTGTACTTGGATCGGAGGGTCACACTGACCCTGCTATGCAAGGACTGCTTCCCGGCTTTTCCGACAGTGTTGATTGCGAGATCTTCCCTTCCCACGATTGCCAGCTGCATTTTCCGCGACAGTGGCTTCTTAATAATTGTCCTTTGGCTGCCGCCATCGATGAGAATACGAATGGGCTTCTGTCGGCCATCAGTGATGCAAAGTATGGCATACCCCGTCTGCAGGAGCACGACCTGCGGGTATGGAGAACAGTGCTGCCATGTACCGCTTGTTACGACGGTTCCATCCGTAGTTTTCTGACTTCCTTGCCTACATAGGACCGTCAAATGCCGCCCGCTGCATCGTTCGCACTTCAGGCCCTTGACGGATCGACAAACTCTAGCGGTGTGATTCTCCTTTGCGCAACGGAAGCAGCGGCGGCTTCGACGAAGCCGCTCTTTCAGGTCTGCCAGGTCAGCATCTACACGGCACTTCCTGATGTCGTGATCCTTCCCACAAAAGAAGCAAGAGCTGTCTGCAGTTTTCTTGGTATTCGTTGGTTTAGATGGCTTACTGGCTTCAGCACCGAGTGCTGCGGCGGAGGGCAGTCGGTCCTGTGAATTTCGAGTGTGTTTGCCACCTCGACTCTGTGTAAAACGTTGAGGATCTTGTGTCCCTTCTGCCGCTGCGATGTGTTCCCTGCATATAGCTTCCATTTTGATGAAGTCAAGTAGCTTGCCCAGGACCTTTTCATGACGATCGTCTGCGGTTCCAGTTGCGTCCGCGGCATCACTGTGAAGTCTCCTCTGAAAGCTGAGGACCAAGTCGACTGGAAGGGCCTGTTGTAATACCGGGTACAACAGCGAAGAATACGAACTCAATCCAGTTCCCAACGCTTCCAAACTTCGGATATGCGCGCGCGCCGTGTCATGCAGACGTCTAAGTTCGGAGACGTTTCGGGACGAACGAACATCCTGAATGGCTAACAGTCGCTTCAGATGGAACTGTATGAGCGAGTCTGGATTGCCGAATCGATCCTGTAGCATTTTGACCGCCGTATCACACATGTCGCCTGTAAGTTGAAGCCCTCTAACGGAAGCTGCGGCTTCTCCCTTGAGGACAGACGACAAATAGGACATCTTTTCATTGTTGGACAACGATGAATTACAGTGCACGATGGACTCAAAGCGGATCCAGAACTCCTGCCAGTTCTCCATACTGCCGTCAAACTTGATGAGCTCTAGCTTCGGCAAATTAGGACGACGACGAGGACGAGTAGAGCTCAGACTGGATCCCGACGCCGTATCACCAGTACCTCCCGGTGGCGCAGCAGGACCGGTCTGGACTGTCGCCGCGATCGTCGAGGCCTGGGCGATGGGCTGAGGCACAAGGCTCCTCCTTAATAAGCATGATATCGAGGCTACACGGTCCTGATATTCCAATACCTTGTCAAATTCGGCATGAGCTTGTTCAACGGTGAACAAGGTCTCCAGATTTCTGTCACCTTCGTCCAGAGAAGTAGCGAACGTCTTGATACGTTCGGTCAGTAGCTCGCAACAGCCAGCATGGTCCGCGGGAACATCGGTCGTCGCGAGCTGGCGTTCGGCCTCGCTGAGCACGGTTGTCAACCGCTGACGAAGGGATTTCCTCTTGGATAAAAGCAAGGACTTCGTGGCTTGTTCCTGCGGTTCCGTCATCCTGCAGGCCTTGGAATGTCCTCTTCCCGGGTTTCGGCACCAGTGTATAATGCTGAGGAAGGGCGAGGACGACAGACAGCAGGAGCAAGTAGACTTTACTGCTCGAAAGCGAAAATGAGAATGGTAGCTCATGCACATAACGTGCCTGTCCATAAGGTGCGCGAGAGAGGTGCGCAGTAGCTTCAACTTCCTTAACATCGGGTTTAGTGACACATATCAATTCGAAATACATACAGTTATCACAGGTTTTCACAACTGCAAACAGAAGGGAATCGCGATTACCACACAGAAATTCTCGCCGAGAGCGAAATGCACACGTACTGATTAGCCGTTTGCATTACTTCAATTGGTGACCATAATGGCTCCTTTGCAAAAAACATGACATCGTTGGTGCACAGCTGATTTTGCTAGAGCTCACGTCATCATAGCCGGTCCTCGTCATGACGAAAGCTTTTTTTCTTCGTGGGGCCGGCAACGGGGGATGCATTGCATTCATCTATTCACACGTGTTAATCTTGGTCTACAGCTCCGAGATGTGAACGTCGCTTCCAGTTTAACCCAAAAAGTGTATACGAACTCCGTATTACGATGCACGGACACATGGCACGGCTACAGGGATGCACGGATAAACAAGCCTGCTGTTACACATGCGCAGGAGAGCAGGATACGGAAACGTACTCGGGTGGTAGATGATTTCGTATATGTGTACGAGTGGGGCAACAGATAGTTTTTCCTATATTGAAATTATGAATAAACCATTACTACACACGAAAACCATGCGCGCATCGTAAATATTGTTTGCTTACGATCGTACCTCTACTACCAACACCCAGGATTGCTCGCGTGATGGAGGTGACAGTGTTGCCGGGTCAGATTTGTTTTTGGTTTTTTTCGCCTTCGCTACCTGGCTAAATCTATCTTGTAATATGTTCCTCGACCTTCATTGAGAGATATGAGTAAGAGCAAAATCAAAATTTTCCGTGTCAGAAAAAGACGACAACGAAAGTTGCAGTCTACGCGGAAAATCTGCAAATTTACGTTCCCCAATCTGAAATGTGCCGGCTCAACTCATGAACCTATTCGAGAACTAATTATTTCTGCTTTGAACCCGCAATTAACTTTCAAAAGTAGCGGATTAAATCTTCCCTAAAAAAAGGAAGCGCTATGGAAACGTCGTCTGCTCCAGGAGGCGATTGTATCTCATTACGGCCGATGTCTCAATACGGCCGAAAGTCTCAATACGGCCGATAATCCTTTAATCCACAAGTGTCTCATTACGGCCAAAGTCTCAATACGGCTGAACGCAGTCTCATTACGGCCGAAGATGTCTCATAACGGCCAACTGTGAAAATGTGTATTGTAACCTGCATTGATATGCAATGTCACAGCCAGGTATGGATATATGTTCAGCAGGGTATAAGGCATGCACTGTGCCCTTAGGGCCCTTATCATATTTATATACACATATTGCGAGACAAACGGTATGTTATCATACCACAGCACAATGCAACATATTGTGTAATGTGTACTCCCACAAGGTAGTGTTGAAGTTGCTGTGAAGCAGGCTACTATGTGGAGGTAGCTACTTGTAGAGAGCTAGATGAATATTGGCTTTGTTGTGACGCTTTTGGAGCCATCCTACAGTCACTGGCCAAGACGGAACACCTATCTCAGTCGATGTCAGTTTATTTCCATTCGCCTTACAATTGTACAATTCTTGCTCCTGGAATGAGTAAACCTGCAAGAAGCGAAGAGCAACCATGAATAAGCTAGAATATTAAAAAAAACAAAAAAAAACACACAAGCATTTGTCTCTACATGGCTGGTTTTAATGTGCACAAGCTGCACATGTGTTGATACGTGTCTGTTATTTCATACAAGGTTAACATAAATCTTCATCTAGACAAAAGAATGACAAGCCTTAAAATGTGACTTCCAGGTAAACACAGAGCATGACCATGATATGAATATAGGTTCAGTAGTTCATTCCTTTAATGGAAACATGTGAATATCAAATAGTGATACATTACAATGCATGAAATGATGCATGCATAACTTTCCATTTCTGGTTTCTTTTTTATAAAGGTAGTGCACTAATTAACATTTGTGCACTACTACAAATTTTCTCACTTCACAACAGAACCTTATGATGATCTTAACAGCTCACCTCTTCGGCCAGGACTCCCTGGGCAGCAACATCCTATTAGCCATATTGTTGTTTTTCTTTTTCGGAATCCTCCGTGCAGCCACATACCATGCCTGGAATGGAAAACCAGCTATAAATAACAATGTATTTGAATGACTTCCCCTTGAAGTAGTTATTCTAATCAGATATGCTTTTGTGCCTAGTATGGTGCGCGAAGCCACATAAGTACAACATTTGCAGACGTTCGACGTAAGCAGTTCAAGGAGATCAATTCAAGTACGCCGACTTGCGCTTTTATTTTTGAAGAAATACGACGACAAATTTTAACAAATTAAATATGGCTCACAATGATACGAGTAAATGCTGCTGTACGGTGATGCATTGTCGGTATCTTATCGTCTTCGAATAAATTTGTTGTTCCTAAACGCGCAACCAACTAGAAACAACGCAAACCTACGAACAGATAGCGAGTTACATCTATTACAGGCACTTCGGCTGTTTTGATTCATTTAAATTACTCGTATGAGAATCCAACTATGTGTGGACAGCACACTACTAATCCAGACAACCTACGAAAGCATTACTCACCAGAATTCCTGCTGGACTTGGTCAACACTGCGCGATATACGTTGGGGCTGTGGCGATTCATTCAACTCGATTTTTACCGGAACAACAGGCGCTGCTCGAAAGACAACGACGGAAAATAGAGAGCCGCTATAAAGTCCGCTAATTTGCACATTACAGCACTACAAATCGATATATGAACACGTCGTAAACAGCAACCACTCGCTCACACAAGAAACGAGGTACCCAACGTTCCTAGACACCATCCGAACTCCAAAGTGAGAGTAGCAAAACAACAAGATATCAAAACACGAAAGGAAGAGTATTTATCCCCCTCCCTTCTATAGCATGCAAAACGTGATTTGCGCTGAGATGAACATATATGTTCATGACGCGAGTAATTTTCACTTTTCACTGATCCAAAGGAGGTCACGTGGGATTGTTTGGCGTTTGCGAAATTAACAGCAATGAAAATGGCGAAACGAAACTTGTGAATCGTGCATTTGCTCTTCATGGTAGCTGCCAGAAAATCGAATCAAGCTTATGGGACACTGGACTACAGGTATGTTGGCATCTTTTTCATTCCTGCATATCATTTCACATTACATTATACGTGAATACATTGTGTCATGTCATGGGTGTCGTGTCTCACGATGCTGGGGAAGTAGTTGCATGGGGAAGTGTGCATGGTTGTAGACTTTTAATTTTGGATCGCGTAATCGAAATATCGGCACCATTCGCATTGTGGCTTGCATGTGACCAATCAAGTGCTGTTCCCTTACTAGCGCTTCCTGCAAACGACAAAGCGAAACATGTGGGAATGTATATTTTTGATTACTCATATATAACAAGAAAATGTATCGTTTTCAGGTTGCTGCCACTACTCCGTGTGCCCGCAATTGTCTTGCGTGTATGATTACACTAACGACGTCGCCCACCACGGCGGAAGTGTTTTGCGTACACGCGTTTCAGCATGAAGCCTGCAGGTAACATCTGATGCTTACCCTTCGGGTATTCTGAATTTACATATTGTAGCTTAGAGGAATTCCGAATGCCCAGAGTGACACACACTTATAACATTGTGACATCAGTGCAGTGGCATAAGCCCTAATGTAGTGCCCCACGAAAATGAACGAGGGGCAGTGGTTTATCCAGAAACCCAAGCACGATAGAGGGGTGTTAGAAAAAATTGTGGGGGGAGGTCATCATTATAGTTACGTCATTACAGCTTAACATATCATTACAGACGTATCTGAAGCTGAAATCACAAGGGCACCCCCTGTAGGGGGTGCACAGGCAAAAAAGTTAGGGGGTGTAGGGGGGTCTGGGTAAAGCACTGACGAGGGCGACTCCTCCACCCCATGTCAAGCCTCATAAAACACCTCCTGACATACTTTCCTGGCTATGCAGCTCATCATTATGACGTAATTGTCATTGTTGTCCATAATTCTTGAATATGTTTTGAATATATGGAAAAAAAAGTCTGCTTGACAGCATATGTCTCATGGTCATCATCAAACAAAAGCATATGTCATTTTGTTCTGTGCCTTATGTACTTTTTTTTAAATTTCAGGTGGACGTAAATTGTAGAAGGCAGCTAGTGGGAGATAAGATCATAGTCATAGGTCATGTGGCTCCTGGAGATCCCAGTGGGCTCCCTTGTGGAGTACTTTTCAGAACGCACACACAGTTCGCTCACAGAACCAACGAGTAGGATGTTGCTTGAATACTGAGAGAAAATGGCGTAACACATACAAATATCATGTGACACATATGACAATAAAAACATTTTTCACGAGGGATGCATGAAACACTGTCGCAATATTGTGTGCATGAACCATTGTGTGTGACACAAGCCGTAGGGGCACACCGCCTCGGACACATTTTGGAAAGCATAAAACACAGTATATACACAGCTAATATGGTGGATGATTCTTTTTTCTTTTTGGCCGTTATGAGACATCTTCGGCCGTAATGAGACTACCTTCGGCCGTATTGAGACTTTGGCCGTAACGAGACACTTGGGGATTAAAGGATTTTCGGCCGTAATGAGACTTTCGGCCGTAATGAGACTTGGGCCGTAATGAGATGTTACCCAGGAGGCTGTCTCCCCCCGAACGACGCGGGGGCAATTGTCCCTAAGTGACCTTCTCTATTGTATTCGAGCGGAGTTTCCTGACCAGAAAGAGTATTGAGGGACCTTGGTACTACGTTAGAGTGCATGACGTCGACTCCCAATGCGTCTCGTGTGTGGGTTCGTATCCCAGTGCTGGTGCCTTTTGTCATTATTCAATACCATTTTTGTTGTGCAGAAGACAATGTGCTAATTGCGATACAAATTAGATGACATCCTCATGCAACTGTTCTACCGGCGGTAATCGCGTACTTTCTGTCCTCTACACCATTCCAGAAAAGTTTGGCCAGTTTGTTTACTCTCAATCATTCCAACCGTCTGAACCAATCCGTTCAAACATTGTAATTTCTAATGAACACTTCAGAAGTGTAGAGGGATAACCGTGCACAACACGATCATTTTGCATTTGCGCAAAACTAAATTACAGTTAAGCGCATAAACAAATTTGCTTGCTTCATGTGTTTCTCAGCCTTTGCCGTTCTTTTTTCAAAACGTAAACTAGGCGCTCTATACCAATTCTAGCTGTTTCTAGAGTCACTAGCTGTTTCTACAGATAGAAGATGAATACCACCGGCGGCCCAATTAATTTGCATATATTTGCGCCGCATATTGGCAGTTTTGTAACGTAACGTAAAGAAATAAATAGTGCTCAGAATCCTGTTTCAATTGAGATAATAAAGTGTACACCTTTTCCTATAGCTCGACGTCCTCAAAATATCTACGAAAAAGGAATGCTGCGGATAAAGGCGTCTCACATGTGTGCCATATATAACCCTTCCAGGTTTAATGCATTTATAAACAGGACGCGAAAGAATCCCTCACTTTTTTTTTCTTGTCGAAAGTTGCCATTACTTTCTCTGGAACTCGTGCACTGCAATAATCCCAGCGGAGTTGATTTAAAATTCAAACAAGGGGCAGAAGTGCTGATGGAGTTCATTCTGTGGTGAACAAAAAGAAGCCTGCATAGGCTTTGATCATGCGAGGTCTCTTTATGAAGATGGTCACCAAAAAGCAACACCCGATTTGATACGCCATGAACGAAATAACATTTGAGAAGACGGCTGTTTCAATTATACATCCGGTCCACGTGAATGCAACTGTATAGAATTTCCATCCGGGGGTTCAGTGATGTTTTTGAGCGAAGACGAAGGACCTAGAGAAGACTGGACAAGGAATGCAAGTGCTAATTTAAGGGAATTTTCTATTGTATCTCGTGTCCGGAAAAACAAGCTCACAGCTTACTCAACCTCGATTGAAATCCTTATGACAACCGGACGCGGTGCCATACTGCTGCAGTTCTGGTTAGGACGACAAGCAACAACAACAACAACAACAATAAATGATGGAGAAGTGATGATGACATGGGATGTTTCCCCGTGGTAGCCACAGTACCCTACCCCACTTCACACAGGTTAATATGAGAGGATGAATTAATGGTGAGCGCGAAGCGAAGACTTGTCGGAATTATATTTAAAGCTCTTCGAGAAGGCCAAGGGACGATAAGCAAAAGATATTCATTTACTGCGAAAAGGAAGCTTTTCTTTTAAACGTCACAGCAGCTGTCGTAAATGATTCTCTGCATTTCATGAGGAAGGCCTTAACGTAACATTCCATACCTTATTAAAGGAGCAGTCAAAGACAAAAAGTGAAGGAAAAAAGACAAAAGACAAAGCTTCGGTGAAAGAAGTCGGTGTTCGGCACGTTCAATGGCGACATCTGTCCCTTTACTTTTCTTTTATTCACACGCACCTATATGGCATCAGAAGCGTGGAACAGCCAAGTGTTGTGGGGAAAAGGAGCGAACGGAACCCGGAAACCTCACGTGCGGCGTGGCTCCTACACCAAAAAATTGCATATTCCTAACAAGGAAAAACACCCCCGAGATATTTTATTCCTGCAAACTATAGGCATTGACCTACACTTTGATACCAATCTTGAGGGTCTAGGCCATCCGGCACTTTGCTTTTTCGTCGTGTCTACTTGGGCATTTTGCGAAAACAAAAATTTGGGATTTTTTATTTAAAAACTGGCTATAGCTAGGGGCTTGATAATTTTTTGAGGTGATGTCCGCATCGTGGGGATTAAATGAAAAAAAAATATTTCGATATATGATACGTAACGTGTCATAAAAAAATCATCAATATCGCAAGTTTTGTGCAACATTGGCAGTCGTTCTTGTTTGCTGTTTTAGGTTCAAAATTGCTAGAAACCCTCTGGCAAATAAACATAGCCTTCTCCAAGCGCATCCCGTTAAAATTTTCCCGATCCATTGAAGGGTTGGCACGCAAGAGCCGCGCAAAGGGAGCAAGGTTTCGCGCATTCCGCGAAAGTTTGGAGCCACCTAGCGGAGAAGCGGCTAGCTTTGGGAGCGAAATATTTTGCATTTGGCTTGTGCACGTGAAGTGGAACGCCACAAAAAAAAATTTCGTCGAAATCCCAGATGGTAGAGCCACCGAGCTTGGACGTTTGAGCTGGAATGAACCCTCACTCTGTTGCAGACCCTTTCGTTAGCGTTTTTTCTTTTGTTTGTTTGTGATCAAAGAAAGCAACGTTAAATGCTACATTTTTTTGACTGTGTGCGATCGTGTACATTGCAGATTCCTAAAGTGCCATGAAACTACCTAAACCCTGCCGATGCTGTCAGGAGGCATCAAATCTTTCTGATGTGACATCAAGCGACATGGTGTTCGCCTGATGCTGGCATAAGAATATATCTGAGACACCTGATGCTAACACTAAGAGCATGAAGAAATTTTCATGTGACACGAGAAAGTTCTGATGTTTCTTGATGTCAGATCTGAGAAGACATGAGAAAGTTCTGATGCCTCTTGATGTGACATCAAGAATCATCAAGAAACATCAGAATTTTCTGCTGTTCATTTTCAATAGGGTGGCGTCGCACATGACGATGTGATGAAACAGCGTCAACAAGAACAACGGTAATGTTCGGCCAGACCGCAGATGAGTTTGCCGAATGACACTATTGTAAATTAAATTGCGGCCTAATAATATATATTTTCTGCGGTTGCTCCAGATGACGAATTTTTTAAGCTATCGGACTGAATTCCTGAAATATCTATTGTATTGAGGGGGTCTCAGTGACGGACTAGATGTCTTGTTGACAGCAGCTCCCATGTTCTCACTTCTTTTGTTCAGGGGAATGCACGTCGGCTCTGCTTCTACGAGGTCCCTCTTTTGTATTGGAGCCATCGACGGTGGTGGAGTTTGCTAGTGCCACGGGGGCGGTCTTACCCTGTTCTGCTCAGGGTCAACCAGAGCCTAAAGTCAGCTGGGAACGCAAAGACGGCATCCAGGCCACACATGTAAGTTTCCTTCGGTAAAAAGAAAACGTAGGGCCAACTAACTTCGCTATAACATAAAGCAGCTCCCGTGCAGCAACTTGGCTTCTTTCACAGTGACCTCTTGCCTCTTGTTAGCATCTCATATGTGTCATTCTCATGTATTAAGAATGGTTCTTTTCCGGACGACTCGGGCGCGCGTCGATGTTCACTAATAAACTCTAAGAAAAAAAGGTATGATTTTCTACCCATATCGGTAGAGCTGCATTGCAACCACATTTCTACTCCAACCAGTTTTACCTTTTGGGTGTAGCTGCAGAGTAGAAACAAACTACAGAGTATGGAATCTGTCGTTCTACCAGCTTGGGTAGGAAATTCTACCATTTTCTCTTAGAGCAAACGTGAGAGAGAGGAGCAAGGAAAAGGGACGCCGCCGCTTATACCCGCGTGGGAGAAGTCGCGTGTGGATTGCCACGAAATGGTAGAAGTACCGTCCTGCTGCAACTGTGGATAGGAAATTCGACCTTTTTTTCCTACAGTGTAGTTATTCGCGCTCAGGAACTTGGTAGGAAACGTCAGAACTTCCCTTGAAACAGTGCGGACGAGTAATGTAGCTCTGTATTCTTTTGAAAGACGGCAGTAGCGGGACCCGTACCCACAGCTCTGATTGTAGGAAGAGCCAATTTTTGACGCCTTGTTGGTTTAGCATATTGAGAGTTAAAGCGCAACAGGAGGAAGGGCCTCCTTATAAGGAGTATCACTCTAGTTCTCGGGCCCAACAAGATACCCAGCCGCGTAGAGAAAACATTGTCTCCTTTATACTCTATTTGCTCAGCGTGTCACATAACCTGAAGAAAGTGGGTGAAGGAGTTGGTGTGAGTGTGGTGTTCACGGCCCCCCAACAAGCTCACAAGACTATGTAGAGCAACCACGCCGGACAAGGATCAGCAGTGTGTAAAGAGACATAGGGAGCCATACGGTGCAGTGCATAAAAACTATCGTTTATTGCATCCCCCTTTCGTGTGGAAAAAGATATGTAGGCGAGACCAGAAGATGACAGGCTCAGAGAGCACCACCACGACGTAAGAAACGGAAGGTATGGATGGGGGGGGGGGGGGCACGCCCTACATTGTAAAACGTGTGATTGTCAACCGGCATTCCATGAAAGAAGTGTGATAGCAAGGTCGAACAACAAGGACACTCGTAAAAACAATAATAATGGTACCGTGATGTTACACGTAAGTTTTTTTCTTTTTTTTTTATTGTGTGTTAGCGCCGCGAAGCAACACTTAAGGTTTTTCTGCCTATAGTATGGCGACATGTTGCACGTCCCATGCGGATAATTTCGACCACCTGGGGTTCTTTTGATGTGCGCTGGAAATCTCCTACACAAGGTACTGGAAGCAATGTTTACCTCCCCCACATTGCTACCGTCCTCGGCCAGGTTTGAACCCGCGATCTAGAGCTCAGCAAAGCAACACGTTACCGACTGATGGTGTCTTGAACTGGTCGTCCCGATACTCCAAGCTGGAGCGGGTCAGACCGCATCTCACTCCTGCTCAGAGCCCGAGGAATCGTGCAGAAGCCGAACGCGGCAGATTTGAGCAGAGGAGTGGAGAGGGAATATTAACTCACGTGACTTCCGGTGTTTCCCTGGTAGTCAAAACGATGACGACGCAAAATGCATAACATGGCAGGCATGGCGGAACAGAAACACTACCCAGCAGAAGCTGGCGCAGTCACGTGACCGGAACCCGAACAGATTTCGCAACCGCTCCGACGGCGTTGCTGAGAGTAGTGATGGGCAAGTCAGTTCACTTTTGTGAACTACTTCATTTAGTTCAGTTCACTTCACTGAACTGTCTAAAAGAATAGTTCATTCGTTCACCTGTTCGCAATTAAACACAATCCAGTAATATATAGCCCCAAACTTTAAAGTGGCTCGACCAAGAGCGAGATACAACAAAATGATATTGCAATTCAGTTTTCCAAAGGTTCGAGCACATCAACATAACAAACGCAATCTTTTAGGTCGCTTTTTTATTTTGCTTGAATTTTCTACGTATATTTTTAACGAGAAAAGTAATGCACAGAACAATATGCAAGGTGCCGTTGTCGTTCAATGTTACAATCGTGTTTTTCTGATCACTTACGGCTGCTTGCTGCGAGCTTGAGAACACATAAGTGTGATAGAGTAACTGCAGTTTCAACTCATTTCATTCAAATGTGTGAGAGAGCTTGAAGAAAAGTACAACGTCTAGCGTTGTGGAGAAAAAATTGGGAAGTTTGCAGTGTATTGCTGCGAAAATAGCGTGACCGATCCAGAGCGTGCCAGCCAGTCAGCCCGAAGTCAGAACATAACGGCGCCACTAGCAGTTCACAACGGCCAGGGGGAGTTCAGCGCATCTCAGCGCAAAACATCTAAAAGATTGACTCTTCTTCAGCGTTCGTCGTTCATATAGTTCACTTGCCCAAAGTACTTCACTCCATACGGCGTTCAAAACCGTTCCGCTGGCTCTCCCTGCCCCCGCCCCGCCACCTACGCTTTTGCTGAAGCGCATGCGCTGTGGACGAGCAAAAGCTCTGACAGGCAACGGCAGGCCCTGCGAGTACTTCAAAACGACCCGCGGCATCGTTTAGTTCTTTAGTTCATCCAGTCCAGTTCCTCCACACCTTCATACAGTCCACTTGAGGCTCTCCTTCCCCGCGCCGCCCGCGCTGTTCCTCAAGCGCATGCGCTGTGGACGAGCAAAAGCTCTGACAGGCAACCGCAGGCCCTGCAAGTACTTCAAAACGACCCGCGGCATCGTTTAGTTCTTTAGTTCATCCAGTCCAGTTCCTCCACACCTTCATACAGTCCACTTGAGGCTCTCCTTCCCCGCGCCGCCCGCGCTGTTCCTCAAGCGCATGCGCTGTGGACGAGCAAAAGCTCTGACAGGCAACCGCAGGCCCTGCAAGTACTTCAAAACGACCCGCGGCATCGTTTAGTTCTTTAGTTCATCCAGTCCAGTTCCTTCACACCTTCATACAGTCCACTTGGGGCTCTCCTTCCCCGCGCCGCCCGCGCTGTTCCTCAAGCGCATGCGCTGTGGACGAGCAAAAGCTCTGACATGCAACGGTAGGCCCGCGAGTACTTCAAAACGACCGGCGGCATCGTTTAGTTCTTTAGTTCATCCAGTTCAATACCTTCACTTCTTCATACAGTCCACTAGAGCGCAGCGTCGCAGCCACTCAAGGCCACAGCGTTTCGCACAACACTCGTATACACAGTGGTGTTCTTCCGCCCGCCCCTCTTCTTGCGCGCATGCGCTTTGTTAGTTTTACAAAACGTTCATAGATGGCGCAGATGTGAGACTAGCTTTCTTTGACTAGCTTCAGTGACTAGCGTATCAAAGCGTATATGTTGTGTTTGTCTGAGAGGCCCAATGAACTGAACTGCGGAACTAATGTTTTGCTTGTTGTTGAACTAGTTCGTTCAGTTCACCCGAATGACTAGTTCAATTTGAAGGGTTCGTCCACGAACGACACATCACTAGCTGAGAGCACTCTAGACCGCTCCGGGTTGGAGGAACGAGCTCCAAATGTCGAATGCAGTGAGAGAGCTCTGTTTCGACCAGTCGAAGATGAAACGTCGCTCCGGAGCGCTCTAGAGCGATCGGAAGCAACCTGTCGAAGACACCATGAGCTACCGAGGTGGGCAGACCACTCCTGGAATTATTGAGGCAGAAAGGATTGATAAACTTGGCACGTTACGCGTCAGCACCCTTTCGTTGACACCATCAGATAAGGAACTAGCTTTTCTTCGGCCATCCGTGCCCCCCTTCTTCGTAGATGTACTCGTATTTAGGGTTGTGTGTTTTCCATAAACCGTGTTGGAAGTAGCGCTTGTGTTCGTAATTCTTGCAGTCCTTCTCCTCCTTTTGCGCTTAAACTCTTACACTACGCCGACATCGCGCTTTCAGCACGGGTGAACTCAGCTGCTGTATTTCAGGTCATTGCCTTAGCGTTGTTCGTTCAGCTATCTTCTTTTATCGTTGTTACCTATATAAGCAAGGAATTTAAACACGCACAAGCCTTTCACGGTTTCTAACATTCATCTTGGCACAAACAGTATATAAAAAAATAAATAAATAAGTAAATACAACTTTGCAGATCCCCGGCTTACGTGAGACCCGTTCCGACGGTTCCTTGCTGTTGGTTCCCTTCTCTGCGAGTCAGTATCGCCAAGACGTGCACTCGGCTACGTACAGATGCGTCGCCACCAACTCAGTGGGAACCATCAAGAGCAGGTACTCTCACGTGCAAGCAAGTAAGTGCTTCTTTCCAACACACCTTCTAGAAGAATATGTAGAAACGGACCTCCTTTCTAAATGAGTAATTACACGAGGCACACTTGGACGCTACCTTGAAAGCGCCTTTCAAAAGCCATCCAAAGAAATGTACAGAATCTCTGCGTAAAACCACATTCCCTTTTGCGACGCCCTTTGATGACCTTTTATTATCACCGCCTGGTTGGCCACGTTATTCATTATACATAGTGTCGTTACAGCGCGCGTCTGGTGCCGTAGTTGTTCAGATCTACGAAGCATCTGGTTATTTGTCTGAAAAGTTGTCTGCGGTGCATTAATTTCTCTACTATGTTCTGAGAGAACGCCCTCTTGAATTGGTGTTCCCAATTGGGTCCTTACTGAATATTTTCGTCCTTAAATATTCACACCAGCAGCTCTTGGATTATTCGAGTGTCCCACATAAAAGGAAGCAAGAAAGGGAGACCATCTGGGAGTTTGTACCATTTTTACCATGTTTTTTCATCCACGTGTTCATACCTAAACTATGGCATAAAACTTGCTTAAACAGGCACTCAAATGTGAAAATTTCTTCTCGCGCCATGAAAGATGCAGTTATCTGGACACCAGCAGAAAAAAGAGAGAGAGAAAGAGAGAGAGAGAGATATTCATCTGTTGCGTCTTTCCGTGTATTCACACGAGCGTGTTTTCTGACGGCGCAGCGACTGAAGGAGCGAGAGGGTATATGATAAGGCGCTGAGGCTACGCCCCTCTGGAATGCCTACACAGATAGTGTTCCAATGTGCTGTCAGCTCAGATGCCGGGGGTAACGTTCGCGCTGCGGTTGAAGGTTGCAGCATTAATTTTATGTGCACTGCGCTTGGTGCGCAATGGACGAAAGAAAGCGAAAATTGGTGGCTTTTGCTGTTCTCATTGACGATAGTGAATGCTGCCATGAAAATAAGTGGTTAAGGAAGATATGGACGAAAGAATGGGTGTTGAGAAAAGAGCACCGTCTGCAAAATAGCCTTCTACGGGAGCTACGACACGAGGACCCATGTGCCTACCGCAAGGTTTTGAGAATGGATGCTTTTGAATACGTTCTGCTCCGCATAGCAAAGCGCATAAGGAAAGTATAGAGATGAATATGCGGGACATTATACTAGCCAGTGATCGTTTTTCCGTAACCCATCTACAACAGGTTCCTTCGAATTATGTGCGCTTAAACATGCATCTGAATGCATAAAGCGTTCGTAAATAAGACTGAGCGGGAACGAGTGTAGGAGAGAGTGCTATGAAGGCTGTGTGTCTTCGTTTTCTACCGTGACGCCGCAGCAGTGTGACGGTGATGAGTGTGGTGTAAAGCAGAGACGGCTGCGGCATAAATATATATATATATATATATTTATAACTGGGGTTTACATCGCGAGACAACTGAGATCTGTGGCGTAAAGGTCGCACCTTTAGAACACAGTAAAAACAGCTTCATCACATAGTACACTCTGCGCCAACCATTGCCGCGAAGGCCCACTTCTGATTGGAAGACACAGTGGAGCGGACACCTTTTTGTCTCAATGGTGTGTGTGTAGTAGTTCTGCTAAAGCAAGAAACCTTGTCCTCTTTCTGCAGAAGGCAGGTCTTGCTCCAAGACCCATCTAACAGTTTGCTACCCCCGGCGAACCCAAGCCCGCTCTATGCACCCCTATCCTCCATCCGGCTTTCTTCTTTTCGCTAAAGTCGTGACGACGCCCACTTCTGTGTGGAAAATAACGGCGAGCCGATCCTGCCATAACCTTCCTCCTTTGTGTCAATTCGGATATATGATAAGTGACACAAAAAAACGGTTCGCCCTCCTCTGTCTTCGAATCAGAAGCGAAGACCCTATCTCTCGTGGCCATGGTTGGAGCATAGCCTGCTATGCCCTAGAAGTTCAGTTTTTAGAGTGCAGAAATGGGATTGTTCAGGTACGATCCCCTCCTCTGGGAGCTTCCAATTCCTGCGTTTCATTGGCCCCATTGCTTTAGGCGTTGGACAGGCCATGTTTTTATGTCTACTGCCTTCGTATACCACTCATTGCAGTAAAACGTTCATCGCATATACCGGTGGCATAGCGAGGTAGAGTCCACCACCATGAACCCGCACCGTTGGTAGTGCAATTAGAACGGGAGAAATACCTTTCGTGGAAATGATCCTCTCCCACTCAAACAACCCTTATGATCTTTCCTGATCTTTTCGTTTCTTTTTCTTTGGAGGGAGGGGGTTGAGTGGGGGTGGGGTACGTTACCGTCCCATCCATACATATGAAATTATGGGACAAAACGAAATTTACGAATTCGCACTTTTTGCATATCGCGTTGTATAAGAAGCTCCCCCAGTGAATAATTACGAAATAATGCTATGGCAAAGCGAGACGCTATAACGTAAGTTCGTCAATATGTTGCATTTTTGGCAGTTGGCAGTTTGTGGCAGTTCCCAAACTTTGTGGCCGCGATGGATGGCAAACACGCAAAAATAGTGAAACCGAGGAAAACTGGCTCCGTCTATTACAACTGTGCGTCCTCGTTGATGCTTGTAAGGACACAATGTATGCACACAGTGGCCTCCTACGAGCGCACTGCAAGACGTGATGGTGAACACATTACACGGTTACAGCCCTAAAATATTATAGCATTACACGGTTAATTTATGATGCAAGACAACTATGAATATGCGCGACCTCCGCAGTGGCCGGCTCGTGGATTAAATTTTGAGCTTCTTTGGCTTACCTGGCGTGCGACATCCTGCTCACATTTTCTCGTTTTTAAACGAAACTACCAGCATCCTGAGCCAATACCTTTTGGCTTGGAATGCGAGCATGCAGCCAACTCGTTATTAATAATTAACGCGTTCTTAGCTGATACAACGACTACGCCGTGAATATGGAGACCAAAAACGTGCTTTGGTGTACATACATACCGTTGCTTTGGCATCCAGGTGTCTCTTTTTCATTTCAAAAACGATCTGTTCTCACATGGCATGTTTCCATGGTACATTTCGGTATTGCTCATCGGCAAGTTTCCACAAAATCGAGTATTGCTCTACCAGGTGTATTAGGTAAAAACAAAAGAGCTTGTCACATTGGCAACAGAAGGTGGCCTTTCTTTCTTCTTTTTTTTTCGTCGTCCCGGAAGGCTCTGCGCGTCAGTCGTCAGATTCTGTGCCCCGCGAACAAACTACCCGCGTGGTTCTTTCTGACGGACGGAGCTGCCGAGCGCAGTGATGTTGCACAAGGCTCTTTCATATCTCGCCAAAAATAAGATAAGAACGTGCGCGCTTCCTAGATTCTGCTGTACGAGAAGCCCCGCCCGCGACCGAATGGGTGGATGATTGGGTGATTACGCTGATACCCCTTCTCCTCCTTCAGTCGCTGCGCAGTCAGAAAAGGCGCTCGTGTGAATACACGGTTTCGTGCGAAAGAAACCACAGTGTACGCTCTCCTTCTGAAGATGCGGATCAGGCTTTCTTCCCAAACGATTTGTTCAATCATCGCGGGAGATCGTTTAAGGAGACCAATCACATGCCTCTTGAGGAAAAGCGCCTTCGCACATAAATCACGAACGGATGAATCTCCTTCCTTTTCGGTTGGTTTCAAAAGTTTAACGCTTTAGTTTAGAATGGTACGTATAAAATCAGAACGCATGCGCTTTACCTCGATCATCCTTCCCATGCGTCATTAGCATTCGGTCTTCAGTGAAGAGTTTTCGGGAGCCGGTTGGTTGAGCACCCCGCCTATAGAGTTTATTCACTGACGTCACCCCTCCAGAGGGGACGAGCTTCGAAAAGGCGAAATCGCTGCCATAATGTAGGTCCCCCCAAGTTTAGTTCCGCTTTTCGCTTTTTTTATTTCGTGTTACCGTCGTGAAGCAACTATGGCTATGAGCGGCGTACAGACGTGGACAGATGGAGAGAGGACAGCAGGAAGGAGTGGGGGACAGGGGGGGGTTAGTGTGCGTCCTGGGCCGACTTCAGGGGGAACTGTGCTGCCATTCGTCTGAAAAGTCTTCGGAAAACCCAGGGAAATCCTCTGACAGCACAGCCGGTGATAGGATTCGAACCCGTGTCACCTCCCAGTCTCGGCGTGGAAAGCGATCATCTTAACCACTATACCAGGGGAGCTGGTCCAGTTTTCGTTCACTGTCATATACTATTTAGAAGGTTATTAACGTTGAAAACATGGAAATTACTTGGATCGTCGGACAAATAGTATTCACACAGTACAGCTTGAAACACCGAATGTACGGTGAACGGCCTGGACAGTCAGAACCTGAGGACCTACGTTATGGTGAGAAATCTGCTAGCGACAGTGGCTTTCTCCTGCGGATGACATCACGTGCATAAACCCTTGCAGCGCGGAGGTCCTAGAGCTACGCGCCAGGCAATTTTTTTAGCGGCAGGGTCGTTGTGATATCTGATATCTGTTTTCAGGACATTATCTGTCATGAAAGTTGAAGGCCATGTGTTGTTTTGCTTCTTGAGTGATCACATGTGTTGGGGGCGTATCGCGTTTGTCTCTATTAAAGGAAGCACACTCGTGCGCCCGGAGTGCCTTTTGTAGCGGCAGTGCTAGCCGCGTACAATGTAACTATCTTCTCATGCAAGTGCATCCAATAAAGCTTGGCTCTGTGCAACTAGACGTCATCCTCTCTAATGAAACACCACATAATGGCGACGAGGATGGGATTCAAAGACTGGTGCCATGACGTCTGAAGACCAGAAGTCCTCCGGAATATCATCAGCTGCGTCTATGTCTACAAGCAGCGCTCACAGGGCCATGGCGCTAATAGGGCAAGTAGAGCCTTTCGACGAATCTATTTCTCATTGGCCGTCATATGAAGAGCGGTTAAAGTCATTTCTTCGTGTCAACCGCATCCCCGACAATGACCATGTTGACGCCTTTTTGAGCATTGTGGGAGGAAAAACGTTCGAGTTGTTGAAGAACCTGTGTTCGCC
This sequence comes from Ornithodoros turicata, assembly GCF_037126465.1. Lineage (NCBI taxonomy): Eukaryota > Metazoa > Arthropoda > Arachnida > Ixodida > Argasidae > Ornithodoros > Ornithodoros turicata. The sequence continues at coordinate 40,975,039 of NC_088205.1, read as the reverse complement.
GGAATTGCCCGCTTCCAAGACTCTGGACGAGTTGTTAAAAGTGCTGAGAGACCATTTGTCTCCGAGACCCTCCGTTATTGCTGAACGTGCAAAATTTCATAACCGTTCACAGCAAGAGAATGAGACGATGGCCGAATTTGTTGCGGAGCTAAAACACCTGGCAGAACACTGTAATTTTGGGAGGGTGTTAGACGAAATGCTTCGGGACCGATTTGTGGCAGGATTTCTACGAGTAGATATTCAGAAATCTTTGTTCACGGAAGACGATTCTTTAAGCTTTAAGAAAGCGGTAGAGAAAGCATTTTCTCTGGAACGTGCAACGAGAAATGCTGCTGAATGCCACGTTAGAAAGCCAAATTCGTTTGAGTCAGGACTACAGAAATTCAGCACGCAAAAAGATGCCAGTGTGAAGAAGAGTACATGCCATCGTTGTGGTTCTGAAAGGCATGCAGCCCACCAATGTTCGTTCAAAAACGCAACATGCTTCAAGTGTCGAAAAATTGGGCATATAGCGGCTGCCTGTGCTAGTGTAAAACGCCAAAATAATCAGCATAAGCGTACAAGTCGAAACACGCTTAAGAAGTTGTCGCCTAATGCGGGGACCACGCAAAGTGTATTGAAGTCTTTAAACAGCATGAAAGGTCCAGAACCTATTACGTTTGACATGGAAATCGAACGAGTGCCTTTGCGTATGGAGTTGGACACGGGAGCTGCTGTCTCCGTTATCTCATGGAAAGACTTCAAGCAAAAGTTTCCAAAGTTAAAGTTACTTCAAACGTCGTTGCAACTGAAAACGTACACCGGAGAAACAGTGATTCCTTGCGGTTTAGTTAACGTCAGTGTTAATCACAAGGACTTTCAAGGTGTCCTTCCATTGCACGTGCTACCCCAAGCGGGACCACCGTTAATCGGCAGAGACTGGTTACGGCAAGTTCGTCTTGATTGGCAAAGTTTACATCAAGTGAAAGTAGCTGAAAACAGAAGCGTGACGCACCTTCTGCAAAAATTCAGCCATATCTTTTCCGATGATGTGGGAATGATAACGAATGACTGTGCTACACTCATTTTGAAGCCAGATGCGACCCCACGTTTTGTGAAAGCAAGAAGTCTCCCGCTATCCTTAAAACCAGCTGTTGAGAAGGAAATAGAACGATTGATAAAGAATGACGTTTGGACTCCAGTACAGACAAGCGAATACGCGACACCGATCGTACCCGTCGTGAAGAAAGACGGGGGCATACGTCTCTGTGGAGACTATAAGGTTACACTAAATCCTCAACTGGTAGCAGAGAGCTACCCGCTGCCTCGAATAGATGAAATGCTTGCTGCGTTAGCCGGTGGAAGGTACTACTCAAAAATCGACCTCAGTAGGGCCTATTACCAAGTTGTGATGAGTGAACAATCTAAACGTCTTCTTACTGTGAACACACATAAAGGGTTATTTGCGGTCAACCGTCTGCCCTTCGGTGTGGTGTCTGCACCAGCGCTTTTTCAGCGAATTATGGACAACATGCTAAAAGGATTGAACGACGTCGTCTGCTATTTAGATGATATATTGGTCATGGGAAGAACGCAAGAGGAGCATTCGAAAAACCTGGAACAAGTACTTCAGCGTTTGAGCGACAGAGGGGTTCGAATAAACAAAAGCAAGTGCGAATTCGTGAAATCAGAACTGTGCTTTTTGGGTCACATCATTGGCGCGAACGGTGTTTCGACATCCCCGGAAAAGATACAAGCAATTGTAGACGTTCCAGTGCCAGAAAATCGCAAGCAACTTCGTTCGTTCTTAGGGATGGTAACTTTCTACGCAAAGTTCATCCAGGGACTATCAACCATTGCTGGCCGACAGTGGACTCCGACATTGAACGTCAAGTTCGTACTTGTCACCCATGCCAGCAACAACGAAGCACCAGCTACCCAGCACCGCTGCATCCCTGGGCCTGGCCCACAAAACCTTGGAGTCGCCTTCATTTGGATTTTCTTGGACCTTTTCAACACTCATTCTACCTTGTGGTAGTGGACGCCCATTCAAAATGGCCAGAGGTTTTCAAGATGACAACGACAACAACTGAAGCAACGGTGAGGAAGTTGAGAGAAATGTTTGGACGTTTTGGTTTGCCCGACACCATAGTTACAGATAACGGTCCACAATTTTGTGCTAAGGAATTCCAGCATTTTCTCAACGAAAATGGCATCAGGCATGTGAAGTGTTCTCCGTATCACCCATCTAGTAACGGTCTAGCAGAGCGTTTTGTGCGCACAGTAAAAGAAGCCTTGCGGAAGGACATGCAAAAACCTCCGGATGTTCGCCTAGCGAATTTCTTATTAAGCTATCGAAATACTCCGCATGCAACGACACAGCAATCTCCAGCGCAGCTTTTGCTTGGAAGAAATCTGAAAACTCGGCTAGACTTGCTCAGACCTGACTCTTGTGAGGTGATTGTGCGTCGTAAACAATTTAGACAAACTTTGAATGCTCGCGGGAACGAACGTACCTTCTTGCCTGGTGACCGTGTGTATGTAAAGAATTTCAGGTCGGGACCCAAGTGGCTGTCTGCACAGATTCTCGACAAAGTAGGACCGGTAACCTACCGTCTACAGGTATCAACACCTGGTGGGTCATTCGTGTGGAAAAGGCATGTCGACCACCTGCGAAGAAACGGCTCAACGGAACCATCTGATGCAGAGCCCCAATTCATCATCCCGAAGCTCCATCCAGCTGTTGTATCGTACCCTGCTTCGGAGGTACCGTCCGTTCCAGCATCGCCAAGTGCAGCATCCGTTCCTCAGGAGGTCTTTCCAAACGATACTCCGGTCACAAACGACGAAGCCACCGAAATGGACAATACGGAAACAGCGTCAAGGGTCTCTACGGAACGGCGCTACCCTCAGCGCAACAGAAGACCTCCTGATCGTTACAGCTGTGCTTAACCAAGTGAACTAATTATAACCGTGCCTCTCTTTAGTGAAACTTTGTTTAAAGTAAAAGTCATTGCTTTCTTTTGCTTGGGGGGGAAGAGATGTGATATCTGATATCTGTTTTCAGGACATTATCTGTCATGAAAGTTGAAGGCCATGTGTTGTTTTGCTTCTTGAGTGATCACATGTGTTGGGGGCGTATCGCGTTTGTCTCTATTAAAGGAAGCACACTCGTGCGCCCGGAGTGCCTTTTGTAGCGGCAGTGCTAGCCGCGTACAATGTAACTATCTTCTCATGCAAGTGCATCCAATAAAGCTTGGCTCTGTGCAACTAGACGTCATCCTCTCTAATGAAACACCACAGTCGTCTCCTAATATTATGTGGCGTAGGCCACGCGCCACCCTCACGTTCATGGCGGCGGCAGCAACAGACGCACATGGCGCGTCAGTGAATGTGGCGGCGGCAACAGGCAATCAACTAATGTACATCTAGCATGGAGGAAGGAAAGAGAGGAGGAGCCCTATTGCTCTAAGAAGTGAGGCGGTTTCGGTTACATACATCTCTATGGGAGCCCCCAACGCATAGTTTCTGAATAGTTGGAGAGGGGTGGTGGTAGCGCGCCGATGTGGCCCCAAAGTGGCGTGTGCAAAGCGATCTCATTGGGATATTCAGGTAACGTGACCTCCGCGTGGCTCCAAAGAAGCTACAGCTCATCTCCTATCCCCACGTCACTTGCCCCACGCTTCTCTCTTCTGTCGAAGAGCCGTTGGGGCGCCCCCTTTTCTTCTTTCCTGCATGACAGGTAGTGAACCTAAACATTAAACGTGTTGGAGTTGGCGCGGTACAAACTGCGCTGTCTGGGGTCTGGGTGCTGTGTGGGGGAGTTTTCCTCGAATGCTGGAAGGCAAATCTCGGCGCAGTTTACCATGAAGTCAGCCCAGGAGGCCCGATCCCTCTTCCCGAGCAATATGCCACCACACCGGCAGACGGTATGTGCTCGGCAGTAACGCACCAACAGTCAACTCTTCAAATAAATGCGTTCATTGCTCAGTTCGAAATGGACATAGAAACGCGGCATCGATTGCATGCAGATTCCTTTGCTCTCGCGTTATCGGACATAAAACTGGTTGTCCGACTTCCCATGTTCCTCCTCAAAAATGACTTCAATATTCGTGATATAATTGAATCGTTGTAATGTGCTTTTTTATGAGCAAAAAAAAAAAAAAGAAAGTTCGTTCGTAGGTTGCTCGGTAAATCCACCGCTTTTCGCTTTTCTTTCTATTAGACATATACCCCCCCCCCCCCCCCGCCACATTGTAAAGCCCCCAAAACTGGCGGCGGTGGCGCTACGAAAATGACTGGCGCGCCAGTCTGAATCAGTGTGGCGCGTAGCTCTATATAGGCGATCCGCTTGGCCGCTTTGACGTGACCATAGGTTCGCTCCCGATCGTTTTCCTTCGGAGTCTCCCGAACGTTGCCGAAACATGGCCGACGCGATGGATTCCATCTACTCTGCGCGGACAGCGTAATGTTTCCTCACAAAGTGCCGTTCCTCGAATATTTCTTGTGCATCGTTATTCGGACTAGAGGTGAGATACTCGCCGTAGAAAATATCCTAAAAGACTGATGCCACCATTTTGAATGCCATTGCCCTGTGACGGTTTAGAAGTGTTCAATCGTTCTATTTTGTAGATTGTACGATGTCTTATTGGTTGAATATACATGTGGGAGTACGTTTGTTATTGTTCTGCGAAAGAATCTTTACAGTGCCTCGGAAGATATGAATGTCTTCTATTCTTGACTCAAAGAGTGAAGAGATTCGAATCCCTGTCAAGTACCGTCGGCAAACAAAAACAAAAAACACCGCTGAAGCTATCTACATTTATTAAGATACAAGCTTTCGCCCAGAGCCTGGGCTTCTTCAGGAAGCCTGGCTGAAGAAGCACAGGCTCTGGGCGAATGCTTGTACTTAATAAATGTAGATAGCTTCAGTGGTGTTTTTGTTCTATTCTTGACTGCGCGACATGTATCGTAGCGATGCTCCATTCCCGTTCCCGAAAACTCTTTCTGGCGATGCTCCGATCGGTTCCTTGCCGCTCGATCACGCAATGGGTTTCCGCCCTGTCAAGTGTGTTTCTTCACAGACACCCTCGGTCAAAAACATTTTTAGTTCATTGTCGTACAGACTAGAGATGAGAAAATCGTCGTAGAAATATCCGAAAAGTTTCCTGCCGCCAATTTGAGTCCCATCCTCTATAGAGATGACAACGTGTAAACACGACATAAAAAGGATAAAATCGAAATATCTGCAAAAGGGCGGTACCCGAGACAAGGAGAGAGAGACAACACACAGAAAGTTCTCATTCACGAAATATCTACAACAAGTTTATCGGATGAATTATTTATGAGAGTACGTCTATTTTTCTCCTTTGAAAAGGGTGCGTTGATATCCGCTCAACTATACTTTACGGAAGATTGCGCCATCAGATATACGGTTCTTCGGTTCCCGAAAAACTTTTGGGATCGGTTCCCTGCCGCTGGACCACGCAGCGACCAACTGCGCCGGTTCTTTGGCAGCTATTTTGTCGAAAAGGGGAAAAAAATAAAACACTGTCAAGGAGCCCGCGAAGAGGGAATCACACACGTAACGGGGAATCACGGGAAAAGTTACTTTGAAAAGTAACGAAGTTACAGTTACTCGAGCAAAAAGTAACTAAGTTACAGTTACCGTTATTCCACGAAAATGTAACTAGTTAAGTTACAGTTTCTAGTTACAGTTACCTTGCGGATTTTCGAAACCAAGACATGGCGCCAACAGGCTTTATTACAAACAAGGAAGTTATGTACAATGTGCTATTTATGCATATTACACTTTAGCAGCAACTGGTGTTCGAAGTTTACGTCACTGAGTTTGCCTCGTTTAATTGCGAAAACATCTCTGCCCACGCTAAACAGCAGCTCAACCGTGGCGCTAGAGGGAATACCAGTGTTATATTTGAGAAATGTTTTTATAATAATTGTAAAATTACTGCGAGGGCAGTTAGGGTACTGCGGCTCCCTTCCTTCCACCTGTCGAACTCTTCGGTTCCTGCAGATTCCGTGTGAATATCGAAGAAGTCATCACCGTCGTGATCGGCGTCGTCGGACATCGACGCCATTAAAGATGATGTGGGCACCTCTTGCTCACGTGCCTTCTTGTCGGTATAATGCTCCGAATCTCACCTCTTCTTCAGTGCTCGCAACAATGAATCCCTGTGTTCAACAATGAATGTGTTCCTTGATGAATTCCGTATCGTACGGACTCAGCCTTGGAAGGCAGACGGCATCACACAGTGTGTCGAGCTTGCTCTTGTCTTCATTGCTGATGAACTCCATTGCGGCGTAGGTGCCGTTCCACCGCATGGAATTAGGAACTGGGAGATGGATCCCAAGTTTTCCTTTTACAATTTCTGCTGCTTGCACGGATTGCTTTTGCTTTTTCCAAACTTCTGCACTTAGAAACGCTGCTTATGAGACCTTTCGGTACGAAGTGTCGTAGAGGGCTGCCTCAGCGGCTACAGTAGCGACCAAGTTGAAGGTGTGCAAAACACATCGTTGGTGATTCATCAGGATGATTTCTTCATTCGATCGGTTTCCGTCTAGCATTTCCGTTATTTCCACCATTTCAGCGTTCTGATCTTCGTCAGGCGGACCAGACTCGAAGGGAATGCCGAAGACTCCGCATCAGGCCGGAGAACATCGTACGATTTGAATAAATGGCGAGGTAAACAATAAAGAAACATACAGAAAACAGAGGAAGTAGAAGTGACGCATGTAAAACTGTATTAAGGGTGCTTCGCACAGACACACCGAAATGCCTTAACGAAGTTCGTCACGTTGTCAGTGACTATGAGTGACACTTTGTTCGTTATCCTGTAGTTAGACATTATCTTGTAGAGAATTTCCGCTAAGTTGTCGTAGGTGTGGCGACCGGACACCTTGCGGCACGCTGTCACTGCAGATCTTCTTTCCAACGTGCGTTCCTGTTAAATAAAGCACTGCTCAGCAGGGCGACAAGACCTTTTCCTCCAATTACCGTTCGTGAAGGCTGAAGTACCCCAATCATGCGTCTGAACTGCTCGTTCTCCACAACTGAAAAACATTGCATGTTCCCCACAACAAAATCTAAAATAGCCTGGTCTATCTGTCTCTGAGATAGTGAAGACAAGCCGGCTACGAGCCCCACCAATTTCTTCTGTTTAGGCTGGGTCCCTAGCTCCCTTTCGCTATCCGGGGCTTTACGCTTCTGCTGTGCCACACGACACAGACCAGGATGCTGCGACTGAAGAGCCATTTGGTAACCTGTGAATGCCTGCAAATTCTTCGCAATTTATGGTAAATTACTTCCAGGTGCTTCTTCAAGTTGGATGTAGATGTCTTGCACGTCTTGCAACGAACTTTGACGTTGACATCCGTAGAGAACACGAAGTCAAATGTCCCCTCATACATTGGCCAAGGAATCTTCGGGGCATCTTCCATGTTATACGTTGGTGGACTGACCACTTCTAAGTGTCATCGAAGTGGCTCTCTTTATAAACAAATATTGTACAGCCCGTCAAGAGGCTATAGTACCTCTGCTCCGCCCCGTGCGAAAGTACCGCGCATAACCTAACAGCACGCTTCACATCCCTGGGGTAGCCTCCTGTCGAGGTCAGACACCCAAGGAGTATAACATGACACATGCCTACTTCTTTGGTGTGCTTCAGTTAGCTGGAGTGGAGCAATAGAGATTCATCGTACCTGTGTGTTTGTTGTCCGTCGTCGTTCGCTCTACTCAAATTACTTTCAGTTTTGAGTATTTTGTCCTCTATTTTAAACACGTTTTTAGTATCTTATTTTAATTACTTTTGCGCAGTGTTTTGTAGAAGTCTGCCTAGAATTGACGGATTTAAAATAATTACTAAATTGAACAAGGGAAGGGTAACGTCGTCGGCCATCAGCACAGCCCACATGACCCCCAGAAAAATGCGGTACTATAAAGCGTTAAAAACCGGGCTGGTTGGTCAAACATTTCGACACAGCACTGACTGTGAAACCAGAGATTTAATTCACAATCAAAGCATACGCACTTAAGTATCCGATCCTTTCACGAATCCCCATCCTCTATTGGCTTACAAGGTTCACTGAATCACCCGGCAGCCCTTCTCCGCCAACTGCGCCGGTATCAGGCCTTACTATCGCTAAGTACGCAAACCACGACCCGCTATCATAGGTCGGCGTAATCATGATCGCGGCAGCCTTGCCAGTGCTTCGTGATCGCACTCATGATCGCGATCATCAGGCTTTGATAAGGCATTGCGATCATGATTGCGCCGACCTATGCCCGCTATCACACCTTTCCTTTCTTTTTTCTTAATAAACATATCCCCCCCCCCCCCCCCCGCTATCGCACTCCTGCTTCCTTTTATGAATTCCTCAACCTTTTCGTAGAACAAACTGAAGGTGCGCTAATACACCTTCTTTCTACACCATTTATTAGAATTACTTCCTGATATAAAAACGCCCCAGCCTTTTTGCTCTAAACAGAATTTTCGTCTCCCTGAATTTCGCTCACGTGGTGGCAAAAGTGGCGAGTAGGCATGGTGTCGATGTTGTGTTTAGAAGAGGACAGTGGCTGAAGTCCCTTATGGGAAGGGTAATCAGGGATAAATCGGGAGAGGGGTGCCAGATAAAGCATGTAAACCCGTTCGTGAAGTATAGGGTCGGATGTTGAGAGTATCCCGGAATTCCCTCTCTGGAAATCGCAGAAAACGTCACTCGGACAAGGCCAATCGGGGGGGAGGGGGGAGGTGGTAATGGCAGGATCGGGTCGCCGTTGTTAGCCACACAGAAGCGGGCGTCGTCACGACTATAGCCAAAAAAAGAAAAGACGGATGGAGGATAGAGGATGAAGGGCAGAGGGTGCATGAGGGTGCAAGGCCAATCAGGGAGCTCCCTTGGGCTCGGACAAGTCCAATCAGGGAGCGGCCCGAGGGTCTTTGGTGACCGGCGGGCAGGCGGGACGGCATCTGCAGCTCGCGGAGAGTCTGTGATCGGCTTGAGGAATGTCACTTCTGGGTTAAAGTCGGACGTGTTCGTACAGCCAGGAGCGTAACACCGTTTTCCACGAGACATGGTCGCGTCAGAACTCACACTGGTAAGCGAAAGTCGGCGTATTTACCGAAGACTTTCCACTTAGTATATTGTGGTGTGAACGCGAAGCAGACGACATCGGAGACAGTCGCCTGCGCTGCGCTCCCATTCGTGTGCCTGGCTTACAGCATCATGATGTTACTATCGCTGCGGCTTCCTTAGCTGCAGAGGGAGTGCGAATCCTTGAAACTCGTTTATTTAATATGTAAGCCCAGCAACGCTCTGCGCTCAAAGCTCTTCTGACATTTCTGGACACCATCGGACTTCGATCGTTATTGTGAAGGGGCTCGTTATTTTATTCCCCCCATTCCATCCAGCAATGGGGTAGAGTATCGCCTGAGGCGATGAAACTCCCCACTCTCCAAGGTCGCAAATAAAGTTGTTGTTGTTGTTGAAGAGAAACCTGGCCAAGTACACTGTAAAGCGGTGCCGAACATTACCGTATCGGTCTCATACACACCTTTCCGGACGCGATAGTCAATTTAAGCGGGTATGCTTTCATTGTGAATAAATCTGTGGTTTTTCAGTCAGTGCTGTGTCGTCTGTCCTTTATCTTGTGTTCCCCTTGCAAATAGTCCGAATGCCGGGGATTGACATCTTTAATGGGCATATACGCGGGCAAACAACAATACAGCAACGAAAAAAGTGTGACGTTTCGAAACTCATTCGAATTTCTTCATCAGAATAACGTATAGGTCCCGACAAAAGTTTACGGAACACGCGAGCGGTGTATTTCCCCCTCGGTGCGACACCCTACCGGCGAGCGGAAACGGGCTCGTTTACTCGTTTAGAGGGTGAGTTTCGGTATCGCTTGAATGTACTCGAAACGTGGTTTGAATTGGTGTCGCTACCCGCGCATTCCTCCACCCCTCTGAACGGGTGCACAAGCCCGCTTCCGCTTGCCGCTAGGGTGTCGCACGGGGGGGGGGGGGGGAGATACAGCGCTCGCGTGTTCCATAAACTTTTGTCGGGACCTGTACCACAAGCTGTATGTCCCTTTTTATGTATCAAATGGGCGTAGCGTTCCGGTATGGGGCCCGGATGCCTATTGATAGCCTCTTTAGTTACCTTTATGTGCCAGGATTCAAATTGTTTCCTCATCCCCAACGACCCTCACGAGCTAGAATTTCCGGATTATCCAAACCTAATCTATGACCAGTTTTTATCGCGTGTTCACATAGTTCAGTTTGCTTCTCTGCGGCCTTGTCAACATCTCTTTTGTGTTCCTTCATTCTGGTTTTTGTCCTTCTACCGGTTTCCCCGATGTACATCGCCGTGCACTCTTGGCATTATATCTTGTACACGACGTCACGTTGATCGTTCGGTGTTGTCTTATTTTTTGGTTGGCTGAGCAGATTTCAGAGTTTGGGTTGAAGCTTAAAATCAGTTTTTATATTCACTTGAGCTAGTGCCTGCCGTATCAGTTTTGAAACACCCTTTATGTAGGGAATGGTGATGTATGTAGATCTTTCCAAGGTCTCTCCCGCTCTCTGCCTAGTATGTTCCATCCGTCGATAAGTGTCGTCAATAAATGGCTTAGGGTACTCTCTTCTCTGCCGGTTTCTGTTATCGTCACGAATTGCTTCCAGTCTTGCTGTAGGATCCGAAGGAACATTTATGGAACGGGATAACAAGGATCGTACCGCTGCCCCATTGTGTTCTAGAGGATGTGCCGACTTGTAGTGCAGAACCTGGCCAGTGTCACATGGTTTCCTGTGCACTGTTGTCTTCAAGGCACCATCTGCTCTTCTATGTATAGCATCATCAAGGAATGCAATCCTTCTTTCGGTGTTCCTTCTGATCCACTTCAGAAGTAAAACGAATGCTGGGATGGATGTCGTTTAAAATATCGAAAAAAAGCAGTATTAAAGCTTCTAGCAATAACCACAAACGTGTGGTCCCTATATCGCCGCTAAAAAGTCACAAGCGGCCCTGTATTCTCCAGGGCTTTGAATATTCTTCCACATATTCCATCATCAGAATGGCAATAGTCATAGAAATGGGATAGGACACTCGTCCGTCTGCTTATACATCTTCCCTTTAAGTTGAATAAAGGATTGTTCCAGAACATAAATATAAAAACTGCTTTTAAGCCCAAACCCACACTCAGGAATCTGCTCAGCCATCCAGAAGATACGACAACACCGAAAGATCAACGTGGCGTCGTCTACAAGATATCATACCAAGAATGCCCTGCGAAGTATACAGCGGGGAAACCTGGAGAAGGACAAAAACCAGAATGAAGGAACAGAAAAGAGATGCTGACAAAGCCGCACAGAAGCAAACTGAACTATGTGAGCACGCGATAAAAACTGGTCATACCATTAGGTCTCGATAATCCGGAAATTTTAGCTCGTGAGGGTCGTTGGGGTACGAGGAACCAATTGGAATCATGGCCCATAAAGATAACTAAAGAGGCTATCAATAGGCATCCGGGCCCCGGTAGCAGATCATATCCTCGAAACGCCCATTTCCACCGATGTCCCAATTCAACCAAAAGCTCATTTCCTCCAAAAAAAATATTTGGAGGTTCTGGGCTTTCGGTTGATCTGGGCATGCGGGTGGCAGTGACCCATATCCCCCAAATGATCTTTTCATCCAAGCGCCCAGAACCACCGAAAGCGGGATACTTCAAAGGACACGCGTCCACCGTTTAACAGGGAGAGGAGGAAGGGTGAGAGGTTCCCAAGTATGCGGGAATCCGATGTACAGCTCGAGGCAGAGTTAACTGGAACGCCACTTCGACTGGGGGAGCTAAACTCGGGGAGAGAGCAACCCTAGCGGCTCTTACGAGAAATAAAGGCAAATAGTGTTCCGACTGTCCCACTGTTGCTGTGTTGCTGTGGAGGTGTAAGCCTTGCCATGAGCTATTGACTCGGCATTGCCCTTAGCTGTGGTTATCGTCGCGATGTTTGTTTATGTTTGCGGCGATTATGTGAAGGTGTATGCCGGCTGATATCGCACGGATACGATGCCTTTATTTCATTGATACACGCGAAAGTGGTCGCGTTCGCTCAGTGGGGCATTTTCAGATTTGTGATAAAACAAATGAGGATGCACGGGGTCTAGTGGAAAATTTATTGGAGTTGCTGTCCACCTTTGAGCGTATCAATGGATAACAGCATCATATCCGCGTGATATCGGCCAGCATACACCTTTACATAATCGTCTCAAACCCAAACAAACATCGCGATGATAACCACCGTTGAGAGTAATGCCGAGTCAACAACTCATGCCAAAGCGGACACCCTCGCAGCATCATGGCGAGTGGTGGTCATTTGGTGGCAACTTTTCTTTTTCTTTTTTTTGCTAGATCCCGAGCAGTCAAGCAATCTTGCATGTTCGCGTGGCACTTTCCGTGCGCCCGGAATTTCCCAGCTACTACTTTTTTCGTCCGGTCTCGAAACGATCGAGCAGCGGGTTACCCAACTATATCCGGTGTCGTCAAATCCGCACTGCGACGGTGGCGAGTGCTCTCATTGGACCGCACGTCGAAGTTCACGTGATTTAGCAGACGACGGAACCCGAAGACAGGCGACCGCGAGGGCCCTAGCGTGATCCAAATGTGCGAACTCTACCCAGGTCATTCAAAAGGGATGAGGCGAGCCTGACCCTGATCCCAAAAACCGCCAGATCCCTGGCACTCACGTTCGGGTCGCAACTGTCACATGATCCAGCTCCGGAGCCGACCTAGCAATTTCCGAGCGCCAGGCAGTGTTGTAATTAAATGACAAGCACAATTCGCCATGAGTAGGACAGTGGAAACATTATTTCCCTTTATTTCTCCTAAGCGCCGCTAGGGTGATTCTCTTCCCGATGCAGCGGTCGAAGTGGCGTTCCAGAAGTAAGCTCTGCTTCGAGCTGTACTTCCTTCAACTCGCCAGAGAGGGTCACGTGGGTTCCTGACTGCTGCTCATCCGGTGCTCGAAATGTTCTGTAGCAAGAGGTATGCGGTCCGTTGATTTGCACAGCTTCCTTTGTTCCCCTGCTTACTAGCAATTCTCCTTAGAGATGTAACATATATGACTAATATAAATATGAGAGCTGATGCACGAGATCTATATTAAAGAAGCTTGATCGTAGTTGGATAGAAATGACACGACACTCGGTGTATACAAATGAGATCGCGTTCAAGAAGTGATCTGAACGGAGAGGTATCCCGAAAAAGAATTTTATTGGTATGCACGTTGCTGACGGGAGAAGCACTATCTTCGGAATGTCATGGAAGTCTGCGTCATGATTCACGGAAAAAGAGCATGGTGGGAGTGGTATGTTCTGTGGCTAGAACATTTAGCGGGACGGCGGAAAACGAACAAACCTCAAGCGCCTTCAGAGGAGATCGACAGTTCAGACGATATGTTGGTTTCATGGATTCATACTGTTTGCAAGCTTTTTCTAGGGGTTGTTTCAGCCGGTTAATAGCGTGTTTTCCGAACGTCTGAACTGTATTAACAGAACGCATAAAAGAAAGGTAAAGGAGGAGGTCCTTTTTGTAACCTTCTTCGAGACCTGTGAAGTGGGCGCTTTCTTACTATATTTGCTTTCCACTATGATGACCTACACAGTGCCTGGAGCCCTGCCACTCACATGGAAAATATCTCTCTGTTCGGATCGGATCATTTCTTGAACGCGATCGACATCAATAATATCTTTCCTTTGCAAACTTCACTTCTGACTCAGTTGCAGGATTGGATTCCCGCACACCCAAAAACCGCTCAGCCTTCCTCCTCTCCCTGACAAACAGAGGAATCGTGTCCTTTCAAGTATCCCGCTTTCGGTGGTTCTGGGCGCTCGGATGAAAAGAGCTTTTGGGGGATATGGGTCACTGCCACCCGCGTGCCCAGATCAACCGAAAGCCCAGGACCTCCGAACATTTTTTCGGATGAAATGAGCTTTTGGTTGATTTGGGACGTCGGTGGAAGTGGGCATTTGGAGGACATAAGGCCCAACCCCGGGCCCCATACCGGAATGCTACGCGCATTTGATACATAAAGAGGGACATGCAGCTTGTCGGTTGTGCCTCATATGCACCAAATGCTCATAACCTCCAAACGCTCAAAACCTCCAAACGCCCATATGCACCCGAAAAAAGTTGGTGGTTTTTGAGCGTTTGGTGGAAATGAACAGGAGGGGAGAAGCTGCTCATAAGCAGCAAACGTCCTGAACATCCAAATGCTCATATCATATCCACCGAAAGGCGGGCGACCACAAAGGCCGGGCCTTCCTCTCCCGCATTTGGAACAAGGTCATAGGGTGAGAAAGGTGGAATGAATGGCGACTACCAAGGCCGCTTAATGTGTCAGTTTGAAGTTTTTATAACAGCTTGGTCCTGCTTGTATGTAGCCAGAACGAATAGAATTGGTTCCTGATCTTGTCGCGCTGTCTGTACTCAGCAAAATAAAGAGAGGAACAGAAAGAACAGACGCAATTTGTGCAATACAAGCGGTGCAGCAAATGGAACCGCTTTTATGTTCCTCATTAAATGGCGTGCAGCATTTATTGTTCATTAAGATTAATGTTAATTTAAAAAAGCATGTCTTCCAATTTCGAACAAATGAGGAGTCCGAACGATAGCACTTGATTGGCTATGATCCGGTAACGACGCTCCTGTATTTTTGGGCGCACGGAACCGCGCGGGACCATTCCTTCCGCCACGCAACCAGTGATAATTTTTTCCGGGACCAACTTTTCCGGAACTATTTTTTTCCGGAACTCCATCCAACGTGCTCTATACATTCTCGCTCCTACAGTTCTTCAGTCTTCGGTCTGGGAGATGACTGGCTTGGTCCTTTGGATGATTGGTTTTCAACTCATTCTGTTTGCCCACCGTTTTAGGCATTCCAGAACACTTACACAGTTACTTCCTCTTATAAGTAGAACTCGGAAATTTACGTGCTAAAACCATGAAAATAGACAGGTATTTAGACCCTGAAAAACACCTAAACAGGCAAGAACATGGAAAAACAGACACGTTGTAACACATGCCGAAACTACTTCTAATGTACGCTTCACGACGCAGACTTTATACTGTGGAACTGTAGCGAATGCTACGGAACCATTCGATGACGCCAGTGCCTGACTGCGACGCTGTGCAGCGCCAAGCCACCTTCCTGCACCGCTAGTTCAAGCTCACAGGTGTTATCGTTGATTCTCTAACATATATTCAGTTTCATTTTATTTCAGTTTATTTCTTCAGTTTATGTTTACTACTCGTTTTCTCTGTTTTACTCTGTTTACTCGTTTATGTAGCTTTTAGCCGCTATGGAGTAGACGGCGTTCCATGCTGATATCCGTCCATCGGCCATGATTTCTAGTATTAAACATTTTTGGCAAATAAATAAAAAATAAATAAATGATATTTTTCAATGATTTATTCCCGTTGAATGTGGACAAATTTTAACAATGTATTCGTGTTTGTAATCAACTGACCATTGTATAGGAGAAAGAACAGTTTTAGTTTATTTACTTTTCGCCTATGTGCAGGTGAATCTAAATTTCGTTCTTGCAACAGACATGCAACCGAAGAAGTCCTTCGAAACCTAGACAAGGTAAGCAGGGCAGCAGATCTTTGTACTTTCTCTATTTTTTTCGGACAGCGTGCATCTGTAGTGACCCCAGACTGCAGATGCATACACTAAACGAGGTTGAACAAAGGTTTTATGTGCTGTTAATTTAATATCTTTCGTTGTGCTCTGGCGAAATTTCCTTCTTAGCATCCACAGACTTCGAGTGGCTTTCGCGCACATATGGCTATCCCGTTTCAGACCGTTCCCTTTAAATATATCACCAGCAATGAGAAGTGTGCTCAGAAGAAGCACAGACTATCGGCTGCTCCCAACCTGGGGCAACTTTCTTCAATATGTGTCCTACTGGTTCGTAAATGACAAACGTCTGCATATAACCAGTGGTCTCCCTGCAAAACAAACAACAACAACAGCAAAAAAAAAAAAAAAAGCAGAGGACACTGATTGCCCGCTTCGTATGCTCTAGTCAAAAGTTACAGAAAAAGAGGTGTGGATGACACAGTGCATGCAGTTTTGAACACCCTTCGAACAAACGTCTTTCGAACAAACGGCGTCGATCAACCGGCTTTCGACCAAGTGGCGTTCGATCAAACGGCGTTCGACCAAACAGCGTTCGACCAAATGGGCGGACACCACGACGGACGTGTTTGTCACTTTCAAACACCCATTGACTCACGATAACCCCATTCAAACCAAATTCGAACTTCATAAACTTCCAAACTGACACATTAAGTGGCCTTGATAGTCTCCATTCATACCCCATTTCTCACCCTGATACCTTGTTCCAAATGCGTGAAAGGAAAAACTGGCCTTTGTGGTCTCCCGCCTTTCGGAGCATATGAGCATTCGGATGTTCTGGACGTTTGGTGCTTATGAGCAGCTTCTCCCCTCCTGCTCATTTCCACCAAACGCTCAAAACCACCAACTTTTTTTCGGTGCATATGGGCGTTTGGAGGTTTTGAGCGTTTCGAGGTTATGAGCAGGGATGGCCAATAACTACTTCTACAGTAGTTTAACTATAACTACTAACTACTTTGTGATTGAGTAGTTTAACTAGTAGTTCAACTACTTTTCAGAGGAGTAGTTAAAACTACTTTTTTAACTACTGCAATGTAGTTTAACTACATCTATAACTACTTAACGTTGTCCACCAACACCAATCCCTTGTAGTGTTCTTGGACACCTAAATATGAATCACGAGCAATAAGAAACTTTGGCGCAAGCCATTGCTACGATCGTCAAATACAAAGCTTGCGGCGGGATGCTTTCTGTGCCTACGCGATAAACTAAGTTGCAGAATTATTTCACAGCAAATGAGGCTTCACTATGCAAGCATTAAAAGTTAAGATTTAGTACACATGCACGACACAATTGCTCTGCACCTCCGTTCTCATCAAACAAGTAGCTCAAGGTAAAGGTCGGAAGCACAATCGTGCCGTAAAGCTTGCGGCAAAATCGGAAGTAGTTGGCGCCTTCAGTAACCTAACTACTGTAGTTAATGTAGCTAATGTAGTTAACTACTGGCCATCACTGGTTATTGGCATTTGGTGCTTATGAGCTACTACCCAGCTTGTCATACGTTATTCTGATCATGAAACTCGAAAGAGTTTCGAAACGTCAGACTTCTTTCGTTGTTGTATTGTTGTTTGCCGGTGTATATGCCCATTAAAGTTCCCTTTGCCCTGGTGTTTTAGCGCTCTTATCGAAGCCGTCCGCCTACGCTCTTTCCTTGAGACCAGGGAAACTGTTCAAAAGTGCGCGTCGAGGCGCACGGTGATGCCAAACCGTTCCCTAGTAAACAGTTGACTGAAACTCATGTTGCACGAGAAGTAAAGGGCCATTTTAAAATTCGTAGTGTGGTACTCAGGTACTTTTCTACGATTATTTTTGTTTCTCCTTTCAATATTTATTTATTTTAATTATAATGCAAGCTAACAGTTGCTGGTCATAGCATATAGGCAAACGGTCAGGAACAGACCAGCTACTACACGCATACGTAATAACAAAACATCACGCATAGTCGGCAGTAAGAAATGCCTACCTAAGCGGTTCACATCATGGCTATTGAGTCATCTAAGAAAGAGGCATTGTTTTCGGTGAAAGCTGGAATCCTGGAGGTACGGGGCCATTACATCCAACGAGCTGTTACATCCATCGTGTCGTTACATCCATCGATGGACGTAATGGCACGATGGCTGTAACAGCTCGTTGGATGTAATGGGACAGTATGGATGTAACGACGCGTTGAACGTAACAGCGTAATGGATGTAATGACACGATCGTGCGACACGATGGACGTAACGACCAAAAAATCTGGGTCGCCATGGAGGCGATGGGATTCCACGTCAAGAGATCCAATGGGTCAAGAGATCCATCGAGGCAAGAGATCCACCTGTGGATCTCTTGACTCGGAGGATCTCTTGACTCGTCTGAGGGTTCGCCAGGCTTGGATCTTTTGACTCCTTTGTGTGACGTCGTTAACTCTAATATCACTAAGCAGAAATTGCTCGTATCTAAATAGACTCGTTTTATGTGCTGTATAAATAGAATACAAATGCAGGAGGGAAATCAACATCTCATTTTTATTGACTTAGTTACTTTGTGACACATAACGCCGTCAAAGAAAAGCCGACAGTTCTGTTATGCCACTTGTGTTAAAAGCAGGTGGTGCATTATAAGATCAACCTGTTTGTAACACAAGATTTATAGGAGTGCTGTTACTTGTTTTCTTTTTTGACAGCGCTTTTCTACAGTTAGCGTGGGCTACGTATAATCACGTTGGGTGGACCTGCTGCTGTTTCAAACACGTTGATTACGGCTCGTATCGCAGTAGGGGTTGGGTGAGAATTTTGTTAGAAGTAGCAGAACAAGTCGGGAGACGGGTTCAATTTCTCCTCGTTTTTTCCCTTACGAGCAGACAAACAGTAGGCTAATAGTTGAAGAACCAAGTCTCTGTTGTGGACAAACGTTCTACATGGCCGAACCCTTTGATCATGGACTCTCTCAGTGTACGAAAGATAGCTTCATATGCCCGAACTTTTTTTTTTTTTTTCACTATCAACTTTTTTCTTAATTTTTCCCGCCGTCCACAAAAGGACAATGACTTTGCGGCTGGGCCCATTATTATCGGCAGCAAGCTTCCGTTCTGGCATAACATGGGGACGGTTCACGCTAAGGGACGCAAAAGTACAAAGAGAAAGCCCAGCAGGGATTTTGGGGTTGACGTTGATGTTGATATTGATGAAGAAAAATACTAGGGAGAGGTTGAATTCGTCACACGACAAATTCGGCTACTCTCATAAACAGTCCCCTCCCCCCAAAGGTGCAAAAAATATAAAAGAGAACCCCCCACCCCACTTTTGGGGTTGAAGTCAATGAACGTGACAAGTCAATGTTGACTGGAAAGCACAGTCAGACAGCATTTTCCCGCACGTCTGTCAGTAAAAGAATAGAATAACGTGATACGGGTGGGGGCCAATGAAAAGAACGCGACAAGGATAAGTTTTAAGCCCTGCAGTCTACGGTTCTTTGTAAGTTGAGCTCATTATTCTTGGTAACAAGCATCCGTTCTTGCATAGCATGTTACGGCGCTAGACCCAATGAACATAAAAGTGCAAAGACAACTTTAAGCACTGCAGGGGGCTCGCCGCCGTAACCTGCAGCACAACCTCAAGATTTTCTCGCTTACTTTTTTGTGTGCGTGTGTGGTAAGAAGAGAGAAAACACCGAAAAGTCTTCACTGTTACAGGGCATATTACTTCCTAACTTAATTCTACGTGGAGCGCAATCGTTCTGCAATGAACATGATAAGGGATAGACTTTCTTTTCTGTCAGGGTCCTGATCAGTATGACGCTTTGACTAGTGGGATCTCATGACTCGCCTGTCACGTGACCGGTTGAATGTCCTGACTCGATGGATCTCTTGACTGGGCTGGAACTCTTGACCCTTTGGATCTTTTGACTCGCCTGTCAAGTGACCGGGTGGATCTCCTGACTCGATGGATCTCTTGACTCATTGGATCTCTTGACCGGAAGTGAGACGATGGGAGGTAAGAAGGTCGGCGGGAGGAGAAGCCCGGATTAGGAATAGCAGGAGTGAACCGGTGACGAGTCTGTGTTCAAGACGACTACAACTCGCAGGCGATTGCTGGTCAGCGGCGATGTGCATCCATCCATAATGCATGAATATACATCAATAATGCGTTTCTGTACCTGGCCAATAGTATTAGTTTCGCCCATGCTTTCTTTTCTGCCGGTCTCGCTAACATAGGATGCGCGGACGTCTGCATCACAATTCGATGCGAAAACTTCGTCAAATAGTGGCTTTCATTTCCACCTCACTCTTTCCCGAACGAACTTGAAACGTGAACCAGTACAAACTGACCTCAGACAGTCTCGAAAAACACATGCACACACACAATAAAGCTTTTACAAGCATAAGATGGCCAGTCACGACGAGAGCTCTGCCCAAGCGCTAACTTGACCTGCCAGCCACACGTCCAGAACGTGTGGCAGACATTGAAAATAAAATACATAACTAAATGAATAAAGCATGAACATGTCTTTAATGATCTTACCTGTGTGCTGCTGTCGCTATACAGTTGCGCAATGGTACCGCTACCAAAGGTATAGCAGTGACATAAAAGCAAAAGATCACAGTTCCTTGAGCAGCGCGGCCATAATTGATAATAGCTAAGTGCACACTATATTTTAGTAGGTACTTTAGTTACAAAAAAGAGCTTTGCTGACTATTGGGGACGAGCGCGAACGGTGGCGCCCCTCCCGCGGCGGCGGAGCGAACTGCGTAGTGTGGATGCAACGCCGTTCGCCAGCTTGCCAACGCACGTTTAGTTGAGTTTCATAAAGATGTTCAGCGGAGGGACAGCCCAATGAAAGTTGCCTGTCCTGAAGCGTGGCTAGACAGAGTCAAAGGAACATTAAATTCGTAATGAGTATGTTCCTGTTTAAATTTATGCGCGCTAGAAAGGTGCGCGTGTGATGAAGTGCTGTTACGGATGGACCTTGCCTTTCAGTTTCCCTATCGATGCCCACACCAGCTTACGGATGCGGATATTTGTGTGTGTAAAAATAGCCTTCTTATCGGCCTTGAGTGCCGTGTCACAATTATTTGTTTGTCGTGCTTGGTTACTGTCAGTGATTTGATTATAATTATTTGGTTTAGTGCAGAATTACTCAGACCAATCCGGCTGCTTATGGGCACCGTAATGTTTGAACTGAATTGAAAGATAAAAAGCGGAGCCTCATGGAATGAGTGCAACGTGTAACAATACATTTGAGGATCGTGGACATTAGCAGCTAGTACAGAGTTATTCAATACAGATAAACTTTCGAATGGTAATAATAGGTGTTAACAGTCTTCATCATTTTTCATTTAACCAAATAATGACAGCTCTGCAATTGTGTGAGGTGCAAGCTTGATCGCCCCCTTTAGCACTACAGTGATGGTCACGCATATTGCATAGATTGAACGCTGTCATCAGTGATCACATGTGTTGCTATCTGGTGTGTGCGTAGTAGTTTCGTTCCGGACGCCTGCAGGAACTTGTATGTGTCCGTGTTTGTTTGTTTCATTAATACTATTATTGCTATATTGTACAGTGTGATATCCAAGTCCACGAACTACTCTACAGTGGAAACCATACAGCAGTGTAACACCTTTATTCCTACATAACTAGCTGGAGATATGTAACTGATGTGATACAAGTTTTCTCCAGGTGTGAGACCTAATCTGTATCCTGCGACAACGGCAAAGCACTACGAAGATCGATAGCACAATAAACGAAATCGCCCAAAAACATATCTGACAGTGCAGCGCAATGACGATTTTCTCAGGCCGGCTTTTTGATTGAGGCTTGTCGAGCATTCGTGGGTAGATTTCTTGACCGCACAATATTTCGTTCCTGGTAACAACGTTTCGGATCTGGACGCGAAACCAAGAGCACCATATTGTTGCAGTTTTCTGTCCACCAAGTAGTACCTTACACTTTTATTTCATTCCGACGTACGTTTCGGCGAAATGCTCCGAACATGCCTCATAGTGCACAAATTTTTCTGGCGCTTGCTTTCCGTTTCGCAGCTTGATTATCAAGATAATCATAATATTATAAACTTTTTATGTTTCAGCTTGTTCTGGAAGTTCATTCCAAGTGTAGCTGATGACGATTTGCAATTAAAAACAGCACAATACCGTATAAACACGACCAAACGCGGTCACTACCGCAGACACGCATCCCGTTGTTTCCACACTACCGGCGGTTCACGTGACTTTTAGAGCGCCCCCTGTAGGTCGCGGTCGCCGCCAATAACAATATGTACATCGCAAAATCCCAACGTCTATCATGCGTTTCAGGTACGTTACGACGTCTTCATATTGAACGGGAGCATACAAAAAATAGCGGCAAAATAGTTTCTCTTCGGCAAGTCTGGCGTTCCTCTCGCGGATTCGTGACTCTTGCAGGGTCGCACAACCACCACCACCACCAGGGTCACACAGCAGAAGCCACAGGCGGTACTTTACGGCTTGATGAAAAAATGCAAGGAGTTCCTCGAGACTCGGGTTCTAGTTCGGGAGTTGGTCATGGAGTCCAAAGTGCTGCAGCTGAGCGCTCCCAAGTGTTCCCAAGCTCCGGAGTGTTCCCAAGTGGCTGAATCGGTGCAGGAGTGCGTCTCGAATTACACCAAAGATTTATTCATAGGCGGCTCTGTCACATCGCCTGGTCAGCGCAAATACCACAGGTTGACACTCTCCTCGTATCGACACATGAAGGGTGTACAACTGTCCGGGATTCATGAATTCTGGGTTATACTTAAAGTTTCCGTCGCCAAACACGTACTCGTCCGACAAAAGCGCTTCCAAGTCGCTATCTCCACACAAGACAATCATTTCGCTGCCAGGGGGGAGTCTCTGAATCGGAAGAATTCTTCTCCGTCGAGTGTCCGTTCGAGGCCCTGGAGGTCATCAACTGTGACGCTATTCATTGCATAGTGGCGGTTGTACGACAGCGCCCTGCGTTTTGATGTAAAGCCAAAGCCGGAATTCAGTTCTTTGATTCGTACTCGACATTGCGCAGAACAACCACCGAAGTGGTCGTCGACATCAGCAATGGCATCCGTAAATTCCACACGAGTACGCTTACACGTGTGCCTTATCTTCGTCCTCTTCTCGTAGATATACCTTTTTGCGTAGGCCTTGGCCTCAGACAATTGCTCCCATGTTGGGTCACAGGAGTGCGCTGTCGTTGGGAAGTCGGGATCCACTTGAAGAATGCTCTCTCTTAAGTGTGATGTGGGCTACTGACACCGTGCACTTAATGTCCGCCGCCTTTGACTTGACGCTGCGGTCGTAGCACGATACCGTGGCGGTAGTAGACCACCGAAGGGTCTTTTGGATGCACAGCGTTGAAAAACAATTCCAGCACTGCACCTTGCCATCTTCTACTCTTGTACTGAACCACAGGGTGACGAGATTGCCGCTTCGACGTCACGAATTTGACTTCTCCTAGGTCACATCGTAGAACGTGAAGAAAAAACAATGTACAAGTTTCCGGCGATGCAGAATCAAAAATAACAAAGACGGTTAAGAGCATCAACTGTTTACTATATACATAAAAACAAGACTTTCGTGCAGTAGGCTGCACTTCTTCAGGTTTGAGGACCTGTTACAAGTGGTGAAGCATATATCAAAAACCAAGTCACATGGTACAAGAGAAAGGGGTAAGGGTGAAGAGAACTACAAACGCAATACAAATATCAACAAAAAAGAAAAACAAAAATGAAAAACAAAACGCAATCAATAGGAGGTGGCTGGACAAGGTCAGACAGACATACAGACGAGTCGGAGTTGTACGTGGAGGAAACCAATGAACATCACATGATTAGGCATAGCAGCTAGTTGGAACAAAGAGCTTTAGAATGCGTACGGGGAATTAGGGCTCAAGAGCGAAGGATTGAGGACACACAGCACCTTGATGGCTAAGAGCTTCCAGACTCTGGGAAAGTAACGCGGAGTTGGTGTCTTACTGATTGTGTATCATCGTGTATGATGTGAAAAATTGCAGACAAGTGATAACACAATAAATAGACTCATAGTATAAAGGACTGTAATGGGCCGCCGTACACGTTGATGCCGTGCGGCTGTAACGTTGCAAATTTCGAAATGAAAAAGGATTCTCGATTTTTCCGTTTGATGTCATTGGCGTACCCGGATTCCAAAATGGTGATAAGTATATGAATATGCAGATCATGTCCCGGAAGATTAAAATGTAGCGATACAGGCATTGACGTTTATTAACAATATCTGATTTATGGCCATAAAATCTTTCACGGATGGTGTTACGTGTTTCGCCTATATATTGTTTATTGCACAATTTGCATGTAATGAGATAGCAGACATTGAATGAGTTACAGTGAAGAGACTGCCGAATAGAGAAAACGAAACCATTAACAGTGCTACAGGTGGAGGTACATGTTGCAATAAATAAGCAAGTTTGGCAGCGGTTGCTGTTGCAAGGAGCGCAACCGGGACTCTGTTAATTATTGCGGGAGGAAGTGAGTAAGTCGCGTATGTTACGTGATCTCCGAAATGTAATAGCCGGAGCATTAGGGAAAATGTCTTTGAGATATTCATCGGCGTGGAGTAGGTTTAAATGGCGTTTGAACACAGATCCTACATTACGGAGTGCGCGGTTGTAAGGTGTAATGAAAGTGCATTTATTATGACTTTGTGCCTTAGTGGATTCACGAGAAAGCAACCTTTCCCTGTCTAGGGAGGTGGCTCTGGCTAGGGCATTGTCGATGAGTTCGTCGGGATATCTGCGCTCCTTGAAGTCATTGCACATGTCCTTTGCATGCTTCAAAAAATCTTGTGTATTGGAACATATGCGTTTTAAACGTGTGAGTTGTCCAAATGGAATGTTTCGCTTTTGGATATTAGGGTGATGGCTGTTGAAATGAAGGTACTGCCGTTTGTCAGTCGGCTCCTTATAGAGATCTGTGACGAGTTTACCCGACTCGAGAGAAGCAGTGACGTCTAGAAAGCTGATTGAAGTTCGAGAGTAGTTGCACGTGAATTTGATGGAATTGTGCCGTGAGTTAAAATGATCAAAAAATGAGAGTAGAGAGGTTTCGTCAGCTGTTCAGATGGCAAAAATATAATCAATGTATCGCAGGAATACTAATGGTGTCACTGGAAAAGACTCTAAGGCTCTTTGTTCAAAAAGCCCCATGAAGAGGTTTGCGTAATTGGGTGAGACACGGGAACCCATCGCTGCGCCCTGAACTTGGACATAATGTTTGTCATTAAAAACAAAGTTGCTGTACTGCAAGACTAACTCAAGAAGACAGATAATGGTTTTAGTTTGAAGGAGATCAGACGGAAAGGAGGAAAGAAAAAGCTCTACAGCGTTAACACCTTCATCATGGGGAATATTTGTATATAATGACGTCACATCCATAGTTACCAGTATGGCGGTGTTGAGGTTAGGAGAAATGTTATTAATGGAATTTATTTGGGCAAGGAAGTCGTTAGTGTCCTTTATATAAGAGGGAAGTTGTGGAGGAATATGCTTGATGCAGTCATCTAAGACGAGGGATATTTTCTCGGTCGGTGTATTAACACCCGAAATTATAGGCCTGCCAGGGTGGTTACTTTTGTGCATCTTAATAAGGAGATAAAAAGAACCAGGCGTGGTGTTCTTAGGCTTAATAAAGTCTGCTATATAGCGCGGGAGAGAGTTGTCTTTGGTAAGTTCTAAGATCTTCTTGTTAATTATTTGGCAGAATAATGACGTCGGGTCGCCATCAAGGGACCTGTAAAATGTCTCATCATCAAGGTGTTTGTTTGCCTCATCTATGTAGGCCGATGCATTCATGACGACTATTCCGCCACCTTTGTCAGCAGGTCTAATGATGATATCTTTACGTCTCTTAAGATTCATTAAGGCCGTCCTTTCTGCTTTAGATAAGTTAAAGTTTTTAGCGTTGTTATCAATGACAGTTAGGCATTTAATATCGTTATAAACCGCTCTAATGTAATTGTCAATTGGTTTGTTTTCGACGGGTCTGGTGTCCAGTTTGAGGGTTTCTTAAATGGTGTTATCTCTGTATGTTCACTGCCGTGAAAAAACGTCTGCAGGTGCATTCTACGACCTATGCTTAGAAGGTCATTTAGGATTTCGAAATTGTCAGTGCTGTGATGTTCATTGGTTTCCCCCACGTACAACTCCGACTCGTCTGTATGTCTGTCTGACCTTGTCCAGCCACCTCCTATTGATTGCGTTTTGTTTTTCATTTTTGTTGATATTTGTATTGCGTTTGTAGTTCTCTTCACCCTTACCCTTTTCTCTTGTACCATGTGACTTGGTTTTTGATATATGCTCCACCACTTGTAACAGGTCCTCAAACCTGAAGAAGTGCAGCCTACTGCACGAAAGTCTTGTTTTTTATGTATATAGTAAACAGTTGATGCTCTTAACCGTCTTTGTTATTTTTGATTCTCCTAGGTTCGTAACAACAACGCAACCCGTCTGAATTAACAGCAAGTTGGAAACTAAACTCTGGAAAAATTGTCCAAGCAGCAACCAGACATGTACAAGATACTCAAAAATGTATTTATACTCTGTCTTAATGACGTTCTAATGTTGTTAGAACGTAATTAAGACAGAGTATAAATACATGAAAATTAAAGTAATTAAGATAGAGTACAAAATACTTCAAAAAGTATTTGAAGTACAATTAAGATACTATTTATCCTTGAACGCAAAAAGTCACCGGTCACTGGTCAATGCGGCAAGTCACCGCTATGTCACATGAATCACCTAAACCCCACGCACTACGTTAGCCGCCGCTGTGTGATAGGAGTCACCTAAACACAAGTCCCGAAAAGATGACAAAGAAATACCACATAACTCCACTAAGTATATGTGACCCAGAACAAAGGAAACATCTAGCAGGTCCCTACTCGGCGAGGTCAGAATTCGGCGTCACCGCGTCAGGGCACACATAATAGAACCCTCACTGTCCAATGATTAGTACACACCGGGCAAGATCTCTAAATGGAGACTTCCAAGAAGGGCCAATATCCGGGTCTAGAGTCACTATCCGGGTCAAGTCCGAGGGACTCAGGAAATTCCCACTGAACAAGCAAGATAATGGAAAGACGAGACACAGAAAGTTTGAGAGGGAGATCCAAAATATGTAATTAGAGTATTGAGTAGAAAATACCATAAAATGTATTTTAAATGGAGTACAAATACACAAAACAAAAAGTATTGAGTAGAGTACCAAAATACCGCAAATTGTATTTAAAACCCAGTTTTTGAAATACAATACTACAAATACGTACAAGTCTGGCAGCAATAATAACCCGTTTCTGGGTCAACCCGTGGTTTTTCTCGGATTCAGGTGTGTGCATCTTCCCATCCCTATCTGGTATTCACACCACGTGATTAACACACAGGGCGCTATCTCATAGGTGAAGGTCATTGACAATAGCGCCGAACAGCGACATTGGCATGGGGACCACTGACCTATAGGCGCTCCTCCTAAGTTTGAAAACAACTAAGTAATTAACGACCTCAACACTTGCAGGCCACTGACGTAGGTGCGGCAATAAAGCACAGAACAGCTATGTTGGAATGAGCCGCGTTTGAGACGGTCGATGGAAGGAGCTGCGTAACAAGTACAGAACACCGACAAGAACATTGACCGAGTGTTCTGTGTCCGTGGATGTAATGGCTCGTTAGACGTACTGGCACGGTGGATGTGATGACTCGTTGGATGTACTGGCTCGTTGGATGTAATGACCCGTGGATGTAGTGGCCAAAAATGGATGTAACGTCTCGTTGGATCTAACGGCACAATGGATGTAACAGCATGTTGGACGTAACGGCTCGGTTTTGGATATAACGGCACGTTGGATGTAGTGGCATGGAATCGTTCTGGAACCCATTCTATTGAACAAATGTGTTGTGAACAAAAGGATACAGTTAACCCGAGGCGACGATTTGAAAGCCACATAGCCAATTGAAATTTCTATGCAGTGTTTGGAAACTATGGGCAATGGTGGACTGCGTAGTTATCAGCGTCAAACACAGTTTCCGGCTGGGAAGGATTTCGTTATGTGTTTCGTATCCGTTACCATTTTCTGCACGAGGTAGCATGCCACGTCGGCTGTACGTAAAACAACAAGATCGTAACAAAGTACGATCGTCTTTCCCGGCGACGGTATGGACGTTCCATCATAAACGAAATAAACACAGGTGATGTCTTTTTATTTTCCTCATTCTGACCCCTTCTTGCACCATTTATCGCTCTAGGAGACAGACTCTTGCAGGCTCACGTTTCATCTGCGTAAACCCAGCTGCCCAACTCATGAAGAATGGTCACCTTTTCTTTATTAAAGATTGTTATCCAAACAATGACGAGAGCAAAGAAAAAATGAGAAACAAAGCGAAAATGACGCGCTACTATTGAGAAAATTACGCTCCGGTAGTTGTATCGACTCCGGCCCCCTGTCGGGAGGTGTTAACAACGATGATTTACTGAGTCGGGATTACGTCGCTGGCTCGAACGCTTTCTGGCGATGATGATTTATTAGACGTTCTGCGATGCTCAAGTGGTAATACGGTACTGGTGACTTTTGATAGCCAGACACCGTCTGTAAAATGTACCCTAACGCGCCCACCTTGTCGAACCAATAGTGATGTCCTTAAAAGAACGCACATGGTTGGTAATGCTGTTTCATTGCAAAGGGCTCCAAGTTGAATCAAGTTTTACCTCAAGTAATGGTATA
Organism: Ornithodoros turicata; assembly: GCF_037126465.1. Taxonomy (NCBI): domain Eukaryota; kingdom Metazoa; phylum Arthropoda; class Arachnida; order Ixodida; family Argasidae; genus Ornithodoros; species Ornithodoros turicata. The sequence goes on along the minus strand of NC_088205.1, from coordinate 40,946,614 downwards.
GTCAAGTAGGAGGCCAACCACAGTTAGTCGCGAAAGTTTATATCAGTGCCTTAGGAGGAGTAAATCGCTTGTCCCGTAGCGAACCCATCAGAAGGAGATATTTTTACCACTTCTAGAAGGAGTAAACTTATAAACCTCCTGGACTGCAGTAAACATACTCCTTCCATAGAGTTCTGTATAGCACACATGACATACCAAATGAGGAATGAAATACGACATACCAAACCAGAGGAGGTGCAACACAATTGAGTTTGGCACTACAGAAGAACGAAATGTGACGTGCAACACACATTTATTAGTCATAGAGACATAAAATAATCACAAAGAGTGAAGTAGTGCATACGTAAAAATTAGAATCCAAACCGGTTTGGCTGATTAGTATCAAAGTGTCCAGTATCTACTGCCATACACAGGAAAAAGAAATGCAAACTCGAAAAGTCACAGTACCTATAGAAACGACAATGCAACTTCTGACACATTAAAAGCCTCAGTGGAGCATTTTGTTGAAAGCATCTTTCAGCGCTTTAACGTCCAGCGGCCAATTTGTATGTATGTATGCCTTTATTTCATTTTCATTGGAAACGAGGATCAGGTACAAAAGGGAGAAACTCTGACAAGGTACCTGACCATGTACAGAGCAGTCATGGCAATAAGCTCAACGGCACTTACATCAATGCATCGTGCACAACCGATTCAACAGTATGTATCGGAGCAGACATTGTATCATAATCCCAGTTATTATTACTCACATAAAAATGTTAACATAAAAACACCTTGAATCATTGATCAGTGACGGTGATAAGCAGCTCATTCGTTAGCTTTTTCTGATATGCACGGGGATTAAAAAAAAGGGGGTGATATGTTTAATGCAAAATAACAAAAAAAGAGAAGGGAAAGGTTAGCCACGGTGTAGGCTTGCTATTCCCAAAAGCTATCAAGCAAACAAAAGAAAATACAAGCAGCTGAGACATAGAAAACTATGAAAAAACACAGAATAAACAGCTTCTTCACTAATCGTTGCGCATAGGACGTATCAGAGAATGGCCAGGAGTTAAGATTCCCGAAGGAATCGTGTCGGCGCAGACGTGACTTCAGCGTGCTGAGTAGGGCCAAGTAGCACCGCGAGGGGGGGGGGGGGGGGAGCTCTCGGTAGCCTAGATGAGAAAGGCGGCGCCGGAGGCTCGACCGGTGATCTTCGTACCGCTGGCAGGCAAGGAGTATGTGTGGCACGTCAGCTTCTACGTGGCACGTGGGGCAAAGAGGCGATGGATGCTGATTCATCTTAAATAGGAGGAGTGGATCAGTGGCGTTGCCACGGGGGGGCTAGGGGGGGCTCGAGCCCCCCCTACCTGCCACGTACCAACCCACACAAATCGTGCAAATCCGAGAACATAATATATGGGGGGGGGGGACCAGTGTGACGATCGCGAAAGTTCTTGCAGTTCATGGCGTCTATCTAAGAAGCACTCTTGAATGGTTTTCAAAGTATGAGCTTTTCAAAATGCTTCCAATCTCGTGACACCACCTCATTGGTCATGACAGCCTATACATGTAATCGTACTGTGAACGTCTAAATCAACTATTTTCGTTCCTTTTTTAATCCTCAGTTTGCAGTGTGCACAAGTATGTGCGTGTTGTCGACACAGGATCAGGGGGGGGGGGAATTTTTGTATCGAGCCCCCCCTACCTTGGGGGTCTGGCTACGCCACTGAGTGGAGTTCGTGCCACATTCAGCCGCACCGATGAAGCAACGATTCCTCGATGCGCGGGATGTGGCCAGGCACAGCATATGTCATTAAATGGTCAATGGATTTAGGGAAGTCATTGGTTCGTATAGCTTCTTGCTGAAAGAGCTGTGTGCGGTTGGCAATGAAGCGGCGGATTTTCAGCTGGCACATAGAGTGCGCAAGAAAAGGACAGTTGGTTGCTCAGGGTCGTGGGCTTGCCGAGCAAGAGCGTCAGCACGATCATTGCCTGAAATTCCGACATGGCTCGGAATCCATTGGAACAAATAGGTGCCTCCAGTTATTTAGAAAGTTTGGCACAAGGTACCTCCAGTCTGTGAGCGATAATTTGTTCCGCTGAACGGAAGACTAAACAGATACGGATTTCGCAGTGAATATCGGCTGCTCGGAGATTGCACTGATAAAGCACCTGAGTGAAACCTTGTATATGTACGCCCAGCTTTAATGTGAACAACTGTTTTATTTCTGCTTTACTGCTAATTGCTGAAAAGTTGCCGGTACAACATCTGAAGTGTCCGCGATGAAGCTTACTCGTTTTTGCAGATCATTAATTCTATTGTAATTAGTGAAACTGGTCAGGCCCCATATACTAACAGATAATTATACAGGGTGGGGTAAATTAATGCGAAATAGAGTGATCTTTTTCACCAGTATGGTAATATATCGCTGATACAGTAATGCTCCTATTTCCCTGACGATTTCTGATGTGACCATTGTTAACATACTTTCCAAACGACAAACAAATTTCCACAAATTTCCAAGAAGAAACTGCAAAACAAATAGAGGTAAATCGTAAGCGACTCACCGCAAAAAACAATGGAAGGACCCGTAAAACAACATGAGCTCACCTGTGTTTCAGCGATAGGTGTGTTTCACTCATTACCAGTCAAGGTGGTATGCAGTTTGAAAATGATAAATAATTCCCTGAATTGTCTCCCTCGTACGTAGGTTATGACTGTGAAGCGGTTTTGTTAAGCGTTACCGCATTCACGACCATCTCTCACGTCCGTGTGGGTGGACTTACTACCAAATGTATTCAGTCCGAAGGACCCTTTCCGAAAAGTATCATTCCTTGATCCACTTAGTTTCACGATCGATCTACAACGTGTCAGCTACAGTGAACTTCAAAGCACATGTGTTGTGAACTGCCGAAAATCGACCTGAGTTCACCAAACTGACGTGAAAGAGGAAATCGCGTAAGGGCAAGACTGCGGCAGATTCAAACATTTTCACAAATATTTTGCGTGTGTTGTTGAGTAATGAGGAGTAATGAGAGACAAACTGCACATACCTTATGTCATGAGGGAGGTGTTCATCTGAGCTTTTAGTCCGTTTAAACGTTTAAAAATTTTGGGAACTACCTGTCCTACACCAATGTTGCCACTTTAGCGATTTTGTCACAAAATTTAGCGACTTTTTGCTCTGCTTAGCGACTTTTTGCTCTGCTTAGCGACTTTTTTCGTGTTGTGCGTTTAGCGACTTCCTGCAGTAGATCATGAACTTTTTAGCGACAGTGACAGTGTGTTCGTGCGGTATGGAGGACTCCATGGCATCGATCTGAAAGAACGTGGAAACCAGAAACGAGTGAAATTAAGCGCTACTTGAAACCACTCAAGCTAGCAAAATTGCTGTGCTCGCCTCCAGGAACCAATAAGCGAATTCTGGTAATGAGTAACGGCGCGTCGGCGTAGTCCATTAAGAGCATGATTGAGAGAGAGGGCAGCGGGCCTGAGGTGTCGACTGGGGAGTAAAACGGGTGTGGAAAGCGCGGCCCACATAGTAAGACCCCCAGTGAATTTGGTGCGTACTTCGCTTGTAACCAGCGTGCTTCCAAGTGCATACCGAACATATGAGCGTGACTGGATGTGAGTGGGAGGTCTGGTCAAATGGGGCTAAGAGACTGTTTCCCGGTGTGCACCGCTCTTGTGGTCATTACAAATCTTTAATACCCAGTTCTGCACCAAATTCCACATGCTACAAGATTGCAGTTTATTTTCTTTCAAATTTCAAATTTATTTGTGTCACGTATCCGTACATACACATACGAAGAGGTGGAGGAACCTGCGGGAATGAGCTTCCAGTCCTTGCTGTCATGTGACTTTTTCTTAGTGTTTACGGTCCCCTAGTTGAATTCTTGCTGAATACTTGCTGAATTCATAATCTCGCTTTCTTTTTCTCTCATCTAATATAATCTACTATCCTCTTTTTTTCTTTTCTGTTGCCTTTTACAGTCGTCAGTGCAGGTTCTGCATTCAGTACTCAATGCCCTTTGTTTTCCCCCTATAACATGGTCTTGAACAAATAAAAAATGTTTCATAGCTTCACGTTACTCGTCTTACTATGAGGTTCCAAAGTCAGTGCAAAGTGCAGTGCAGTGAGAGGACGAAATTTTGTATTTTGTGGTGCGCACCAATAACCGTATAATAACGCCAAACTGTTTAACCGGTGCTGGTGGCACCATTCTGTAGAACATTGTATGCAGCTCGAAAGGCTCCTTTTACCCCAAAGATGTTAATCGGACTGTTGGGAAGATGGACAATACGTTAAAGCTACCAAACGACAGTAATTTTGTACATAATTACGCGGCTATTTTAAACTTTGCGGCTTTTAGCGACTGTTTGCCTAAATTTTTCGAGATTTAGCGATTTTTCAAGCCAAATTTAGCGACTCCAAGCAGATAAAAAGTGGCAACACTGGCTCTGAGCTCGAAGGAACGGCATTGCATGGTTGACCTGGTTACGCTGTCTTCATTGTTATTTAGCAGGATAAAGAAAAGTGAAACTGCATCCTCTCAACTAACAAATGTATTTATGGTACACAGTTTAAACAGCTCGTAAAGACGAACGAAAAATGAAGACGTGCAAACACTCCCTCTAGCTCATGCTCTAGCTACAGGCTCTCACGACCCAATTTGAAGGCTTACGAATGTTTTCTCTATATCCCTCGAAAAACAGAAGAGCCTTCCCGCAAACAACAAATTTCAGATGGCCAAGTGAAGGCAAACAGATTTTCCGACCCTCTCTGTCATTGTTGCCACTTTTTCTCTGCTTGTAGTCGCTCAATGTGGTTTAAAAAGTCGCCAAGTTTAAAATAGGCGCGTAATTATACCACAAATTGCTCTCGTTGGTAGCTTTAACGAATTATCTATCTTCTCACCAGTCTGATTAACATCTTTGGGGCAAAGGGAGCCTTTCTTTCTGCGTACAATGTTCTACAGAATGGTGCCACCAGCACCAGTTAAACAGTTTGGCGTTAGTATGCGGTTACTGGTGCGCACCACAAAATACGAAATCTCGTGCTCTAATTGCACTGCACTTTGTACTGACTTTGGAACCTCATAGTAAGACGAGTAACGTGAAGCTATGAAACCTATTTTGATTTATTGACCATCTAGATATAGTGAGAAAAAACGATGTTAGATGTTTTCAAATTGTCACTGTAGCTAGAAATCTCTTGATCTGGAGGAAGTCGCTAGAAAAGTCGTTAAACCCACTATACTAAAAAAGTAGCTGAACAGAGCAAAAAGTCGCGAAATTTAGCGACAAAATCGTGGCAACACTGCTCAGGACCCATGCAGCTCTTTTCTCAAGCTCGACTGTTCGCTGCAAGATCGACTTGTCTACGTCGTTGTCATTCGTCGCGGTCGTCGTTGTCCTCGAAGCCGTAACACCTCCCCCCACCTCCGAAAAAGGTGCCTTCACAGTCACCATGTTCACCGCGGTTCTGCGCAATGAGTCAACTACACACATTTCAGCACAGAGCACGTCCAAACCGAAAGCCCACCCGCGGTACATTCCCGCCCCATCTTGGCCTAGGATTTTTGTACCCCCTGAACAAAGGCTTTATCGAAACTCCAAAGCCAGCTAACCCCATAAAACACATATGAGTAGTAGTCAGTGGAAACCCTTGTCCTGCACCACTATATCTGAAGCAGACGTCCTGCTCGGTTGGAGCGATACGCCGAGCACGAACTCTCTTCCATGTCCCATGGCGCTTCCTCCTCACATGGCATGCCTTCCTTCCCGTGTTCCTCCCTCGCGCGCGTGCACCCATGCATGCGTCGACATTCAAACATGGCGTGTAGACTGTAGACATGCGAAGGGCATACAAAGAAGATACACTTTCAACATGAACTATTTTTATTGAAATCTAATTATATTGCCATTGTGGCGCTTGGAAGAGTGGCCAAAGTGTTTGTTTTTTTGTGGCCAAATGGTATTTGTATGTAGAAAAGCCTATTAGCCTATTGACCAATCCACTTTTATGTGTAGTAAATAGTAGTGTAGTAGTGTAACATAGTGTTGAGGGAAAATAACTATGTGTTAACAACTTAACATTCAAACTCCACTCAACTATGTGCTAAGGTACTTTCCGTGCACGCGTTGTCCCATAATGTAAAAAGGTCAGCTTAGAGGTTCGGTATACCGATAGTGCTCTCGTAGGGTTAACCAACCTTTGCCGTAGAGGTAAGTAACCCCGGGGTGACACAAATGCGTGCCACATAGCTCAAGCAAAAAAAGAAAAAAAAATTGGGGTGTGCTCAGTCGCGTCCGAGCCATAGTGTTTTACATGGAAATGTCACCATCTCCAATTCCTTTGCGGTATTTTAGTGAAAGAAATGCGAGTCTTTATTCGTTTATTCATTCCATTCAGTAGTCATTTATTAATACCAAGAACATTTAAGTCACTATGCTAGGCTTACATTGCGCACACTATTGGAATGGATTATTAATGCGAGTACATGTAAGTCACTTAACTACGCTTATGTTCTAGGTAAATCTAGATTCACACACGTTACATTCCGATTCTATGCAGTATTAGTCGGTGGTAACTGAAGTGCGCAACATATGACGTACACTGGAACGACACGGTGAAGGCGGCGCGCGCCGCCTCCCATCGACGCTGCGCCTGGGGTTCTCTAGCGGGATCAGGCTCCTCCATGGTGCTGAGCGACCCCTCTGGATGCACTCCATCGACTTTGTGGGTAACTTTCACACTCACACAAGTCCAAGTTACCCCGCTGGTAGAGGGTAAGGGCTCGCTGGAAGCGCCGGCAGTCGAATTTGCCTCCGCCGCTAATCTTCTTCGGCGCTCCCGTATAGCTCGAGCCATAGCCTCCTATGTACTTCAATGCCTGCCCAGTTGAGGCGGAATGGCCGTTCAGCGCACTATGCGGCGGCGACGCCACATGCCTGGGGTTGTGATAATCATATCGCTGCGCTTGCTGGCGCGTGACGTTTGACTTGATACCTCAAAATAAACGAAGAGCATAGAAATTTCCCAATTCATATCTGTAGTGACGGGCTTGCAAGCAGATGAGGGTACTGGTTGACACCAGACAGACAGAACAAGCTGGCAGGCAGACGACGCTGCAGTCACACGCGAAACCGAAACATCACGCGCCAGAAAACAGAGCGATATGATCATCATACCCCGTGTATGTGGCGCCACTACAGTGGACGGCCGGTTCGCATGGGTTCCGCTTCGACTGGGCAGCCATTGAAGTATATAGGAGGCTATGGCTCGAGCGCTCGGTGCTGAACATCGGGGACTTTTTGGGTTCCTCTCAAGCAGCCCTTTCTTCTGATTGCCGTTTCCTTCGATTCTGATCATCTTTTAGTTTGATATATGCCCACATTCTGGTAATTTTTTATATTTCGCGCCCGCCACACCAGAGATTGCGTGAGCCGCCAGAATGACCCTCTCTAGAAACTGTATGACTCAACGAGGGTCGAAGCCGTGCGGACGTCTCACAGAGTCTCACAGACGCCTCCCTCTCACTCCTCCGCTCAGGGAATGACGTCACGAGCCCGAGCATCTGCAACTGCGGAAGAAACGCGCATCTTTACCATTTCTTTATTTACTATATAAGCACTTTTCGGACGAAAAATTAGTCATGTATAGATTGTCGGCCCATGCCGAACATAGTGGTATCAGTTCCGTATTTTCAAGCTGGGTCAGGCTGTTGGAGACTACCTGTCGCGCTATTGGCGAGGAGAACGGCCTATGGGTAGCGCTACGGGCGCTTCGAATAGTCTGGATTACTCGTTATATCTGCATAACGGTGGAAGCGATTGAGAAAAATTGTCAGCTTTTACTGTGTTTCGCATGATGGAAAGCCGTTCTGAGGCTGGAACACGGAAGGACGGACACAACAAGGCATCGAGTTACCTTAAAACGTTCAATCTAGAAAGGTGGCAGACGTCGAAATAGCCAATCGTAGCGACGGGAAGTTCCTTAGTGCGATGCATATGAAACAGCGAAAAGTTCGGTGTGTCAAACTCAGGATTGGGAAACAGCTCACGAAATATGCGATGATGTGTACCAAACTTCACCTAACACTTGACCAACGAACATTTCAGGACACTAAAAGAAGACAACACAGATACCGCTTGAAGAAATTCTGAGATCATCTGGTGTTACTCAGTTGTTACTATAAGCACGATGGAAAGTAACTGTTCTGAGACTGTAACACACCATCAGACGAACAGAACACAAGCCTGAAAAGAGAGATCGGCAATCGATAGTTGCGTGATTCAAACCCCGCCGCTGTCTCACTTTTTCGACGACTGCCATACATTCGACAGAACCAGTGGTTTATCCAGAATCCCAGGCACGGAGGGGTTTTGTAAAAAAAATAGGGGGTGTCATTATTCTAGTTATGTCATAACAGCGGACTTGTGTCCACAGCTGAAATAGCAAGGGCACCGGCCTCCTGCAGGGGGTACACAGGCAAAAAAGTTAGGTGGTGTTGCCGACCATTTGTGGTGGTGGTGTTAGGGCGTGTACGGGGGTCCGGATAAATCACTAGTGCAACATTCCTGTCCGTCCACACGACTGCATAGCAAGCCGCCGCAAGGTACTAAATGCGTGATGGAATTCATCGTATTGATGCGTTTTCTCATATGACCTCTTTTTAAGTTCGTGTTATCCGTGTGATGGCACCTCTGGTACAGTTACTCAGTATAATCAGTCTGCCCCGTTTGGGAGGATCATTCGGGACAGGTGCACACCAGCTTCATTCAGGAATCGGAACCAAAAACGAACCCGAACCGTAAACCGCTAAAAACCTGTACTTTTCGCTGAACCGGAACTGAACCGAACCAAAATATTTTTTTTCTCGCGTTGCACCGAACCGGAACTGAACCGAAAAAAATTAAGGCGGTTACCGGTTCGCGAAACAGTTCAGACGTAATGTCCGTTGTGAGAGATCAGAACTACGGTTTACACAGCGGACTGAGCCGCGTTGCCAAACAAATTCGAAACCGAAACTGAAGAAAACAAAACTGCAACCCAAGTGCGCGAGGTACTGTATTTCGTATTTCCTCATCGCAGCTATTGCGGTGCCTGATTTTACCAGCTGAAGTAACATCGATCATTCATCGGGCACTTCGGACACCAAATGTATAAGTTGAAATGACATTCTAAACAAAATTATGTTGGAGATCGTGCATGGAAAGGAAAAGTAGAGTCTGACTGCGCATTAGGGAAGTCGCCGTTTGGTCCAACGGGCCTGAGTCAACACTGAGCGTGCACGCTACGTAATGTTAGATGGCACAATTGAATATATGAATATATGTGGTCAGAAAGGACAAGGAGCGCATTCGTCGTGTTTTTTTTTTTTTTTTTTTTTTTTGCAGTTGTAGGCTTCCGTGTACGCGATTTTTGTCGTCCAGCACCCCGAAGTTTTCATTTTGGGCTGTGAACATAATGGCCAGTCTCTGAGCAGGATGTAACAGGGTGTATACGATGAGTGAACATAGGGAGTACAGTATGCTACCGTAACGTACGTTGCACCTGAAATGCAGATCTGTAACACGCAGTATTGCTGTGAACCACTGCTGTCTCGGCAATAACAACAACAAAAGTACATTTGTGTTATTTGAGAATCGCAAGGATGTGCTTGCTTTACAACAACAACAACTTTATTGTGAGATGATGAATGGGGAGTTTCATCGCCAGGGGCGATACTCTACCCCTGTGCTTGCTTTAACCTATGGTAATCTGCTCAAAATTCACTTTCCTGAACAGGTTCGAAGCTGAACCCGAACCTATATGCCTGAACCCGAACCGAACCGAAAAAAAAATAACGGTTCCGATCCCTGGCTTCAATACGTATTTCACCGGTACTAGTCAAGTGGAAGCTAACTAAACGAGGGTCACTGAGGAGCCAGGATGTTTGGATAACATACACAGAACACTGCACATTACAATCGATAATATGACCTACCGCGGGAAGCTGCTGTTCCCATCGTGCTCCATTGCAGTGAGCAATGAAATGAACAATGAAAGTAAACAGCAAAGTGAACACAACTGTTTAGAAGTGTGTGTTTCTTCGACAGCGTGAAACGTTCAACGAATTCCTGATACGATTACTCGATGAATTTTGCGACACACCCACAGGGCTAGGCGTGTTCTTCTGCTTAATCGTTCAGACTTCATATACAGGTACCGAATTCATGCGCTATAAAGGCTTTGAGGAATGCATTGACACATACCTTGAATAACCACGGTCACCTTCATTCACGCACGCAAAGTACCTAGCAAACAAACGGTACTGCGTTACAATTTCGTACCGTCGAAAGGACGCGTTGTTCGTGTTCACCACAAAATAACAATTCGTAAATATCGTATGTCCACTGATATAGCGTCTTACCTGACTGAGTGTTCATTTTATGTTACCATATGTTGGCACCAAAGACTGCAAAGCAGACGAAACGCACCGAAAGTAAAACATGCCATGGGAATTGCCCGTGCCGATCCACACTCTTGACGGTTTCCGCTAAATGGCGCGCGGTGGCGGTATCATAGGTTCTCTTCGCGAATTAGATGACCCTGAAATCCGCAATGATATGAGGATTTGGTTTGAAGCCCAGTGTACTGCTCCTTCCTTCTCGCCAGACTGGTGGGAAGAGACAAAAATTGGGGCCGCGATGCGTTTCCCTCAGTGACGGGCCAGGCGTGTGCGCGAACACCTAGAGCAAATACAGCGTCTTCGCCAGGTGCTATCTCTATTGCGCCATCCGCAGTCAAGGGACTCCGGAAATGACGAGGCCTTCCAGGCCGTACTGAGGAGCATTTCCGCTTTAAAGTTACAAGCCTGGGACCACTTTGCGGCGCTACAGTGAGTTGAGTGTTGGTCGCGGGAGGCTTGTTGTTCTCACTTCCTTCTTGGCTTATAGTTTCGCCGTTCTGAAAATATATTGAGGGACTCCCTGATTATGGATTTGTGTGGGCGCGTCCTGGTGGTATTAGGTCATTGTTTAGAGATCATTTTGCTTCTCTTTATGATTTAGCTCACCTGCTGACGCAGGAAGCCAATTTTTTTTTTGCCGGGTGCTAAGCACTTTGCTCTCAGCGCAGATCCATTCTCACAAGATGAGTACACAGTCGTCGTGAAGGCCTTGCGAACCGGAAAGTCTCCCTGCACCGATGGCCCACTCCCTGAATTTTAGAATTGCTTCTGGTCGGTTCTGCAGCAGCCTTTGACTTTATTATTTAATAATTATTCGACAGACGGCTTCCTGTGCCCCTCCGTGAGGGAAAGTGTTGTGACACTGCTCTGCAAGAGTCCGTCTCGTAAACAGGACCCGAATGCTTATGGGCCTGTGGCTCTACACAATACGGACTATAATATCATTTCGAACGCAATCCTGCAGAGGTACTCTTTCCGAGAAGGTATTTCTAAAATCCTGCAGAGAATTTATTCGGCCCTTGGACTTTCCGTCCCATCTTCTCAGGCATGTGCAGTCCCTGGACGATCCCTCAAGCTTCACTCATTGGCATTACGAGGCGCCATTTATTGGGCGCATAGTAGACAGCAGCCTTGGTGTCATTTGATCAGACCAAGGCTTCTGATAGGGTGAACCGCGGGTACATGTACCGAGCACTGCCGGCCGTTGGCGTCGATCACATTGTTGCTGGGCTGGATTCGTACCTTATGTAGGGTTCCGCGTTTTCGATGTTTATCTTTGGGCGGATTCGGCGTATATTTTTCGATGTTTATTGATTTTCGCGAAATCTGAGTTTTTTTTATGGTTTTCCTTGCGTGTACATGGATTACCCGACAGTTATCGGCGAATAGCAATTACAATGTAATTTCAGTGCTGTGCGCGTCTAACGCAGCCTTAACAACAACAACCAATGCGAATTACCAGTTTTACCTGTACCTGTTTTACGAAGTACCAGTTCGAGTTCTATAAGTGCTGCAAGAAATGACCGGAAGGCGATTGCTCACCTTGTTCGTTACGAGGATTCTTCAGATTCACGCTGGAATTCGCATTACAGGAGTCGAAACCTTCCTTGATTTTTTCTTATATCCTTCTTTTTGCTTCCTTCGACTCAGAGGAAAGACATCATTGAGCATATCAGAGAGTGCATTACAGAACGGTCTTTCCAACACATGAGCGACGCTACAGGCCCCAGACATAGTAAAGGATCACAAACAGAATATACGCTCCTGATAGCTTCGCCAATGAGTTCTTGCTTTCTTGGGCAACAGCTGTGTGGCCTCCAGCTGACGGTTTGTATTGACCTTCTTTGAGCGTCACTTCCTAATGTTCGCCGCTTAGTTCAACTCTGGAAGAACAGCTTTGGTAAAAGAGGTCCCATTTTTGTAGTCTTGTAGTGTTTCCAGAAGCGGATCCGAGGTCTTCTATACTTCCAATTGAAAATAAGGCTGGACGAATTCCATAAAGTGACCACAGCTACCATTGGGAATTTTTCCAAGTGCACTATTGCGTTTCTTGTTTATTGGCCTTGATAGCGTAAGTTTACTTATTTATACGAGGCAAAGTCAAAAAGTAACTACAATTTATTTTTTATTCGCATATTAGAGACATCATTAAAAGCAGCTGGTCATTTTTCAACATAGTTACCCCTGCGGCCAACATATCTGCGCCAGCTCTTCACCAATGCACGGATGCCGCGGGGAACAATATCTTGTAACGTTGTAACAGGTAGCATCTCCGACCGGCATTCAGAGGGCGTGGGTTCGAATTCCACTGCTTGTGCCTTTTCTTCAACTGCCATCGTTCCATCATTCAATACCTTGTGACTGACTCCAAAGCCAGGCCTGCGCCGCCGCTTTCATGTCATCGTCGGTACCGCGCTTCATAAAGCCGGGAGCTCCTTTGAGGGGTCGGAAGAGATGAAAATCACTTGGTGCGGGGTTCGGTGAGCATGGCGGATGCGGAATGCGCTCGACACGCAGTCCTGTGATTTTTCTGCTCCTCAATGAAAACTTTCTTCTTCCGCCCGCCTCTGTCCCAGGGATCACGGACAACAAAAGGAGGTACCCCGACCTCGTACTACAGCAACCGACTATGGATTTCATCGGCACCGCATATGACGAGTTCTGCACTGTCTTCACGGATTGCGCCTCAACGAAAACTTCGTAATTCTCATGGGCCCTTGATACCGCTTGATACCCTTGATACCGCTCACCCGAGGCTGTCGGCTGTCCCATCGCACATCTTTGAATTCAGCCGAGATGTACGGAATCCTTCTGTTTTTACAATATGCGGCCAACTGCGACCCACGGCGATGGGTAGTCTGTACAGACTCCAAGTCAGCACTTCGATGTCTGAAAACCAGAGGTCTCCGCAGCTCACTGGCCACACTTGTGATAAATATTCTACGCCTACTGAAGTCCATAACTGCCCACGACCACACCATCGCTTTTCAATGGATTCCGGTTCATTGCGGAATCTCTGGCAACCACGTTGCCGACGCTGCGGCAGCGGCCGCTCACCACCAGGGGCGCGTTCCCGGACACTGCGCGAGCTCGCGACTTCGCGCTGACCACGCCCATCGTCGCCGCTACGCAGGAGGACAACGAACGTGCGGGAACACTACCGTTGCGCTATCGTTGCGCGATCCGCCACGAGGTGACGGCACTCTCGGCTACAGGCCAGCTGCGAACGCAGTTAGTACCAGAAATGAAGTTGAAATAATGTGTAAACGGAACACGTAATTTTGGTTACATAAACAATTACATTGTAAGTACGCTTCGAAACAGCACTCCTTTCAACTGTTTGATTTCTGGTTCAAATCAACCCATGAGAAACTACGTGCTGTCGTGTGCTGACAAAGAGATTGACAGTCAAACTTGTACGCGCGCATCACTGCAAAAGTTTGGTGAGTATGAAAGTTCTTCAGATATCATTCCGTATGCTATAACTTAGTCGCGTACTACCTCTTGCAACATCGTAACACAAGAAAACTGAGTGTGAATCATATTTATGTAATTCCTCGCTGCATTCCGGTTTTTGCTTCGATATTTTGCACGACTGCTCACACTGTCTGCAAGGCGTCGTGCATAAAATGTTGCTTGCTATCTATAGAATTGTATCAGCTTCATCAACTTTCACCAGTGTAGCGGTGAAATTACGTTTCTCTGCGTACCTGTCGCCGGAGATTAAACCATTTGTAATATGTTTTGATGTAGACGGAAGGTTTAAGTAATGCTATGGTTAGCACAGTTGAAAGCTCAGGTGGTTGAGCACAGTTGAGCAGTGGTTGAGAATTTTGAAACATGCAGCCATGTACAGTGAAACAAACAAAAACATTTCTTACGCACCAGTTCCACGTTTTTGGGCCTTGCAATACACGTTTCGAGACTTGACAATTCTTTTGCTTGAGCGCAATCTTTTCTGGGTTCGCTTTAGCTCTGCACTGCAATCGCGTTCGTTTACATGGGTGCTGAGGTTGCCCGTCAGACCCTTCCGGTCAGAATGCGATTGTAGTGCAGATCTAAAGGGAACCCAGATAAGTTTGTGGTGAAGCAAAATAATTGTAAGAGAATGAATCATTCCTGATCCAGCAAAGGGGAAACTCGTGCGTCAGCATGGCTTCCCTAGCCTTGAGTGATAAGGAAATAGGGTTTCTGTCTGTATAAAAGCCGGCTGTCTTTTGTCAGTAAACGTTTGTTGAAAGTATGCGCCCTGTCTGTGTCGTTCTATCGTCGTCCCATCGACAGTTGCTCTTCCCTAAGCATGGATCTGTAACAACGCGCCCAAAGTAGAGTGTTAACAGACCTTACGGTTTCAGGGCCTTCACCGCTTCAACCCTACGAGGGTTAGGATAATTCCGTGCCTGTCAATAACCACGCCGAGGAACGAAATCTTGGCGTGGATTTGTCAGGATTTAACGTGACATTGGCTTGCAATACCGCTCCGTAACCACTTCAAAACGGCTCTCATGTTCCTCTCGTCGTTCCGAAAATGAGTACGTCACCCATTCGGGTTAGGACCCAGGCAAGTTCTCCAGTGTCTGCGCCACCCAGTAAACCAAATATGTCCCAAAGATATCCTAGGGAAGTATCGAATTTGACTTATGGATGTCCCAGGGATGTTTTTGAACGCCCCGTTTAGGTCCGTGGGACGTCCAGGTGAACATACTTTCTTCACTTCGCAATCCAGGGAACGTCACATGAATGTCTGTGCTGTGATATATGGACGTCAATGGGACGTTTACCGTTTCATATGAAATTAGCTTGTATACTCGGCCATTATGCATTATTATCCAGTTTTTGGTTATCTGTCCACGTTTTAGTAACAGGTTTGAATAAATAATCTGCATCCTTTATTTGGTGAACGGTATGCTACCTGCCCTGCCGGTAGAGAGAGCCCTGCTTCGTAGACAAGTTTGTAAGCCATTAACACATCCATAACCAACGGTGCGGAGGAGCCTCGGATGCCAGAATTTTCAATTGCTTGCAGCGCAGATGTTGAGTCAGAGAAGACCACCCAATTCCGTGGGGTAAAGTGAACGATGTGCTGCAGAAATAAAAGTATGGCATAGAGTTCCGCAGCTGTAGGTGAGGTATGATGCGAAACGCGACGTCCTTCAACTACGCCTTCGGATGGGATGAGGAATGCCGACGCGGACATGCCATTTCGAGATGCGCCATCGGTGTATGCGGCGGCAGAGGTAGAAAACTTCACGTCAATGACAGCATAAAAATGGGCTCGAAGGACTTGAGGGGGAACCTGATCTCTGCGGTCCTGGAGGTCCGGAAGACGTGCGAAGGTGGGTGGCACAGGCAGAGACCAGGGGGCGTTCGGCGGTGTGACGTCCTTAGGTGTGAAGCCAGTCAGTGCCTGGCGTGTCCTCTGCGCTACGCGATGAAAATCACTTTCAGGACGGTATCGAATTTTCCTGAGGAGTGTGTGACGGGGAATGTGCCCACGCAAACGTAGGAAGTGTCGAGCCGTTTCCCGCTCACGAAGGACCTTCATCGGGAGTTCAACAGCTTCAGCTAGGACTTGCTGTGTTTCAGCCATTCTTGGAACTCCAATGCAGCGACGAAGGCTTCGGGCGAACAGGGTCTGAAGGGTATTTAACGATGTTGTAGAAACCCTGTGCATGACTATAATTCTTCGCCCTCAGTCGCCCTCACCAAAGGCGCGTGAACGGCTAGAAGGGCGCGTTGATCACAGCCCCAGCCTAAGCCAGAAAGATGTTGAATTGCAGGAAGCCATCGCTGCACTTTGGTTTCAAGGTGCTTAATGTGGCGAGCCCAGCGCAGGTTCGAGAGCCAGGATCACACCAAGGAAGCGATGGGAACGCACAGGCTCGAGCTTATTAGCACCCCCCAAAGAGGGGAATTACTCATAGCCTTGTGAGTGAGCGGAAGCTCGACGCACTTTTCGTGCGATAGGTCCATTCCAAGTCGCGTAAGGTAGAGACGGACATTGTTTAAGGCTTGTTGCAAACGACGCGGAATGACTGGTCGTGACTTGCCTACTGTCTAAAGGGCAACGTCATCGGCGTACACTGAGAATGCTACTTTTCGAGGAACTATCGATTATAGCCCTGCCACTACCAGATTAAAGAGTGTAGGACTGAGAATCCTTCCTTGGGGTACGCCAGAATGAACAGGGTGCTGAAGGCTTTGGCCGTGGGATGTGCGGACAGCGACAGTTCGGTCCGTCAGGAAATCGTGGAGCCAGCTGAAGAGTCGACCAGATACTCCAAAAAACCACAAAGCATGGAGCACACAGATGTGCGAGACGGTATGATATGCGTGCTTGATGTCCAGGAAGACCGATACAACGATCCGCCGATCAGCACGAGCATGTTGGACTGTAGAGACTAGGTCGAGAACTGGATCCATGGAGCTTCGGTGGCGACAAAATGCAGACATTTCTTGAGGGAACGCACCTTGTTTTTCGAGCCACAAGTCGAGGCGATGCAAAATATTCTCTCTATCAGTTTTCCTACACAGCTTGTCAGGGTCACAGGGCGAAAGGAGTATAGGGCATTTGGGGGTCTACCTGGTTTGAGGATGGGAACAACTAATGCCTCCTTCCAGGCAGATGGTACGGATCCCTGCCGCCAAGACGTATTATAAACATGAAGGAGAGCTTGGAGTGACCGCTCGTCAAGGTTTCGCAGTGCGGCATAGGTGATTTTATCTGGTCCTGTGGACGATCGCACATTCACAAGTTTCAACGCAGTCTTCAGCTCGATTAGAGTAAAGTCGCGGTCCATAACCTCCGGTGGACGGAGCCAGTCTTCAGAATTTCTGTCGTCAAGCTCTGGACAAAACTGCAGTCGCGATTCACAAAGCTATCGTAGTGGAGAGGGTACCCCCTTTGACGAAGAAGAGGAAGTTGCTCGCTTCCTGTCACCTGCACCTCGGAGACAAACAGCCAAAGGGTGCGAGACTATGTTTTCGCTATGGTAATGATGACGAAAATTATCGCACCAATAAGAGTCGTCCCATTAGAATAAGACGAGGTTGTTCGTCCCCAAATGTTTTGTTACTGCACGTGCTCTCGGTCTTTCGGTAGCCATAATGGATGTCATGCAATCACAGGCGAAACGCGTTCGATGACACAGCAAATATATTCCCATTTCCCAGTATGTTCGTCTCAGGGAGGGGGTGGGTGAGGGTGTTTTGTAAACGGTGTGTGGCACTCAGTTTTGCAGCTTTTATGGCTTCTTTTGCCTTTCTTGCAGACAATTTGGAGGGGTGTTCGGGGTGTCTTAGCGGGGTGTAGGGGATGCTTGAAAAATCCCTGCGACCCGATTTTACGGAACACAAAGTTGAAGCATTTATTGAAGGTTACCAAGCAAAAAAAGTGCCTCAATGTCACTTCGGGGATGCTCTCGAAGGGTCTGTGGCAAAGTGCAATGCGTTGGTGCGTATTACGGAGTCTGTTTCCTGTCTCTAAATCCACCGCTGCCAAATAACGCCGCCATCTTTCTTCGTAAGACTGTTCGAGCTGGCTCGAGAGCTCTCGCAGGATTCCGCCGTAAGCTGCGAAGATTTTGCGACGCGCGCCCTTCGTGAATCTACACTTTGTCGTAACTTCCCCGTACGACGGAGTTACGACAGATTCCGTCGCACGAGCTCTTTGTAAATCCGGCCCCTGTTGTGTACCGCAGACGTTGAGGCAGCCGCCGGTGTCGTTAGGACGACAGAGAAATCAGTCGCTAGCGTCATTTCATCTACACCTTTAACGAATGCCAATGCCGCGAGAGGATTCTTTTGTAGGGGCGCATCCTTCAGAGCTCGAATTGTCCTGCAGATCTTTGTGGCCGGTTCAAACGGTGAAAGGTGTGGACAAAACTTACGCCGCTTCCGGTCTTCTTTCTTAAGTTCTCGTGTTACCTTAGCTTTCATCCAGCGGTATGCCACAATGTCAGGGAGTTGCCCAGTTCGGCGAGCCGTTCTCTCTGCTCGGCGACGTAATGCTCTAAGGTGGTTAATTGCTGGAGAATGACCGACGTGGCGTGTTACCCTTTTAGACAGGACCACCGCGTCGTGCATGGCGCAACGAATGCCTTGCGAGAGGGCCTCTGGGGACATACCGGTGTGCACAGATGTTCGAAGGCCAGCACGAAAGAGTTTCCAGTTCGTGAAAGGGATCAGTTCAGTAGTGGGTGACAGAGGGAGTCTATCCTGCGAAATATAGACGGGAAAGTGGTCACTACCTCGGGTGTCGACATCGGTAGCGCCCGACAAGTGGCGAATTATGTCTGCAGACCACCACAAAAGATCCAAGACATCGAATGACGTTGGTGACCACATATAAGTTGGCTATCGGTTGTTAAGTAGGCATATGTGAGCAGTCTCCATTGCTTCCAACAACCTCCTTCCCCGTCCGTCCGTTCTACGGCTTCCCCAGATGATGAGCATTGAAGTCAACCAGTACGAGAGCTGAGGATTCCAGTGAATTGAATAAGAGTTCGAGGTCAGTCCACGGAACCTGTACCGCGGGACGTAGATAGATACTGACGACTGTTAACAGCATGTGCCCAAGGCGGATCTTGCAGGTGACAATCATAAGAGCGATCACAAACTGACCCTATGGGTGCAGCAACGAGGTCATTACGAACGTATAACGCTGTTGTGCTCTCAGAGGATTGATGAGATCGATGGGTTGTGTAACCATTAACGCGATGTGCAGCGTCCATGCCATGTTCGCATACAGGTATGAAAGGGAACTTGTACTGGTGGAGATGAGATTTAAAATTAGGGAGCTTGTTACGTAGGCTGCGAGAATTTCACTGCATCGCGATGGCCTTTCTATACAATTCCATCATGCGGAGGTAAAGATAATGCCTCAAATGCCAGAAGCGCTTGAACCTCGGGCAGTTGCGACGCACCAGAAAATGCAGAGACAATTGCATTGACTGCCGTGGGTACCGCAAAGAAGAGTGTCAGAGAAGGACAGCTTCGGTGGTTGATGGTGGTAACTGTCTTCTCATGCCTTATGGATCTGTTATACAGGCGTAAGTCCGTGGAATCTACCTTGATGGACCAGGGTGTGTCAGGTGGCTGGTTCTGATGGACTTCGTCGCGGTGGTGTTCCGCAAGCTTCGTTCGCCTTTTGCAGACCGACGTGGGAGTGTAGGAAAGTCGTGTTCATTCGTACGAGGCGTGACGGTGGCATTACCGCCCCTGGGAGCGTCAGAAGGAAGTCGTAATATCCGATCTTGATGTCTTTTTGTGGTGGCAGTCTTCACGGGACATAAAGAGAACGATGCAGGATGGCCGGGTTTACAGTTAGCACAATTTGGCTCTCTCGTATTGTTACAGTCTGATCGGCAGAGAGGCCCAGCGCATATGCCACACCTAGTAGCACCTCTGCAATTTCGAGCAATATGGCCGAATCGTTGACAGTTATAGCACTGCATGGCGCCTTCTATGTATTCGTGAACGATGAAGGTCTGAAATCAGTGGGCAGTTCGGTGTGGAAGAGGGATTGTGGGTTGAAAAGTTAGGATGACGCTGCGTAACTGGGTGAACACATCTCTGCCATCTTCTGTCATGGAGTGCCGAACCTGTCGCCTTGCAGATATAACCCTTGCGTCTTTCAGGTAGAGCACGAAATCATCATTGGAGTACCCTTTGTAGAGCAGAAATCTTGCCCATATTTCTGGCGTACGATTGAGGTGCTGAAGGTAACACAGGGATTCCAGCTAAACGCTGAACTGACAAAAGGTGGCGGGCAGCCGCTTCAGACTAGACGGAGACGAAGGGAAAACCATCTCGGTGGAAACGGTGGTGCATAACCTGTTGTTGGGTTAGCAGGCGTATTTCGCTGACGACTACATTAGGGTTGACCTCCCAGAAGGAGTAGTCACTCTTTGCTGGTCGAAACAGTACAGGAATACCACCGGCTCGGTTCTTCCTGCAGGTGACAGTGATCAACGGGTCACGAAGAGAAGTGGCAGTGTTGGCATCGTTCATCTCATCTGTCTACTGGGGAGCGGCCGGTACCGAAGTGTCCGTGGTGTTATCGGGAACATTCACGTCTTGCAGATTATCGGCATCACCCAAGGAAGGGCTCTCCACCCTTTGTCGTTTGGCAGGGCTGGCGAGGACCTGTTGACCTTTAGGAATTGCCATACAGACGTGGGACCTCCCGTCCAGATTATGGCGGAAGGTCCGTGAAACGTTAGATTCCTCCTTTCAAAAAGCCGGTGGCTCCAAAAAAGCCTAAGCCTGTCAAGCTAAGTATGTCAAATTTTGACTATATTCCGGAGCAACGGAAAAGCACGACCTTACCCTTGGACTTCTTCTTCTTCATTATATGTCATCAAGTAAGATAACTACTTCTGGAAGTTTATTGATATCAAATGGATGTAGCCTCTATTCCCAAGCAGCACACAATATTGGGCCCACATTGGCTGGTGATTGGCAATACGGGTCCAATATGGGGCCCGTTTCGCCAAGATTTCCCCCCTATTGGCTGAAACTGGGCAATATTATCCCATATTGCCTAGTTTGAGCTAATATTGGGAAAATCCTGGCAATATGGGCCCCATATTGCCCGTGTACACCCCATATTGACTGAAAATACAGAAAATGGTACGTACCCGTGTTGCACACATGCCCAAGCAGCACGTCAAGATTGGAGGTTGAATCGTGTGAAATGCCCAATCCCCCGACAACACGTATCGTTTTGGGGAAGTCCCAAACAGTTCCCAACGTCGCTGGCTCGATTGAGGGATCCGTGGGGATGCCTTCAGAACTTATACTTGCTACGTCGAGCAACGAGGTCCGAAAAACGTCCCCATGGGAGCATGTCAGAGACCTCTGTACGAGTGGAGGGGCAACTGATTCACGGCAATGAGAGGAGGAGGGCGAGACTGCTGACTGCGCGGTTCAATTTTCAACGGTCTTCTTGCGATCGCATGTGCTCCAGCGAGGCCTTGTCAATGTTGCTGCCAACGACGTTATGTCAATGAATTGTAAGTATACTTTTGATGTGTTATTCGGAATCGAGAGTGAAGCTTGCTGTTAGTTTGAAAACATGCAAAGCGTTGTAATGCTCAAACGCGTTTTTCTTCGTTTAACTTCGGTTTAGGAACATCGTGAGCTACTCCTCGATCAAAGTGTGTTCATCATGAGACGCAGCAAACGAACATCAATGCGAACACTTCATCGTCATGTGAGCCAAGCTCTAGCGGGAAGCTTTTGCGGCTTTTGCGTGATAAACTGAAGGAGCATCATATGACTGTCGCAACGATGGTGACGCCGGCAGTGAAACGCGTTCGATGTTTGTGGGCCAGTCAAGCGAACCGCTTTCGATGTTGGTGAACACTCCTAGTGATCATTAGCCACGTCCCGTGTTGGTAGATCAAAGTCTTGGCGACCACGGGAGCAGTGATGTGGATGAGGTTCGTGACATTGACGGTGCGAACTTGACTGAATCGCGGCCTTCCCACACGGAGGAAGCACTTCCAAAACTGACTGCAATTTTCGTACCTGAAGCATCATGTGTGCTTCAATATGTGGCTACCTACACTTTTTACGTTTTACAAGTCAGTATTTTTTCACCTTTCACCTTTTTTTTTCACCTTTCACCTTTCATGTGTTGTACATGCAGATAAGTGCACAGTGCTTGGAACTTTGATACATTTGAGATTATCTCATTGTCTTATTGGAACGTGCCATCGCCTAAGTACCATCATTTATTCACACTCGCACACTGTTGCGAGCAGAACGGTACCTGGTCGCCGCATCTCATCAACATGCTGAGGCGAAGTCAGTCTTTTTCATTGGAGTTCGTCTTAGTGTTTGAATGCCAGGGTATTATGAAAGGTCGTATTTTCTGTTTGTTTTTACAGATGGTTTTGTGGGTACCTTGTAGTGTGTTGCAGTCTTTGGTGCCATGATATTTTTATGGTCATTTTTCATTTTTATTCAACACGGATATCACAAAGTTCATGTGACATAGAGAAAGGAACACTCTCTAGCCAGTTCTTTCATAAGGTGATATGCCCAGCGATTAATTTTTAGGTAATTAGGTTATGTTTTAAGCTTTCTCTTTTTACTGTGCTGCATGTTTGATAAACATTTTGGAGCACCTCCCTTCCAGCAGTGCAATCTGTTATCGTAAGGCTGAGTTGAGTAAGGTAAGTTGAGACTTGACTGAGAAAGTACTTGTACAACAAGACAAGACAAAAGTACAACAACAGGAAGGCCACAACAAAGCTCCAATCCTACAGTTGGCAATACGACTGTCCGGATCCTTGAGCAAGACGGGCTCGGCACCTGTCCTTTGTTTTTAGGCAGCGTTGTTTTTGCGTGGGGCAATTAAAAGATCCGCAGAAAAAGAAAAGCAAAAGACCACAAATATTATTACTCTTAGTGGTGGATATTATTAGCCACCGGCACTAAAGCGAAACGCACCGCTTCGAAAGCATTGTCGCCACTGGCGCAGTTGCTCTAAATACCCCTAATTGGCTGCGTGATATATGGGTAAATATTTGTATGCTCATTGGTCGCAGAGAACTGTCATCAGTCTTCCTTCGCGCTGATTGGGCGAGAGTCATTTGATTGAGGAGCGAGGATCCGAACGGCCGGTCGAACGGAGGAGAAAGAGAAACGATGGAGGAGAGGTGTCCAGCCACGGGGGGGGGGGGGGGGGGGGCGTGTTCTCTCGGACTACAACCTCTGTACTCGCAGACACTAGCGTGTAGTTTCGAGGGTTTTGAATGCTTCAGATGTAGATTGTGGCGAACAGCTAATGTGAAAACGGAATGGCACCGCCAGCTGGTCATCACAACACCGCAAAGACAAACATGACAGGGAATCCCTGCACCGCAAATGGACGCAGAAATCCTCGGTGAGGAAGTTTGCACTCCGTCCGATGTCCCGCAGGTGAACGGTAAGACAAGTTTGGTTACTTTTTTTGTTACCGAAGGAAGTTATGCAGGTTTATCGTGTGAAGTGTATTACGTACAACATTTACAAATAACTCTGTACGTTAGAGGCGTTTCATAGTGCAGTGCGTTGCCGTAACTTGTGCGTTTGGATATGCCACTAATCAAATTATATGTGTGGTTATGCTAGTTGCCCGTTGCCCGTCACATCGCAGCCGTTCATTCACTGTGATCTACAAACGTTTGTGACACGTGTGTTTTGGTGTTCAAATACGAAATCAACATCGATTGCCTATTCATAACAGTGATTTTCGTTCAGTTACGCATCATCAATAAATTGATTTTTATTTTGTTTTTTAGTGCTCCCGCAGACATCGGCAACAACGACACACCTGGCCCAGCTGTTTTCGAAAACTGTACACTTGTACATACTGGGTGTGCGAACTGCGATTGGCTTTTGAACTGCTCTTCGATGTTCAAGCACCTAAGGCTCCAGTGAAGCCTGTCATAAGACGTGATAAGATATGTACTGTAACCTTTTTGAAAGAGTTCGTGAGGACAAATAAACTTGTTCTATCAACTGCCATCGCTTTTTGTTTCTCTGCTTTGGAACAACAAGTACGTTACTCTGCAGCGAGCGCCGAAGAAAAACAGACAAAGCTGGGGCTGGGGGGAAGGAGGGGAACGAGAAGAGACGTGAAACCTGAGGAGAGAAGGAGAAGCAGGTTAGGAAAGGAGGTTGGCCTGCGCAAACGACAACTTTATTACCGGTAGCTCAGTCTGTAACGTGCTGGCGTGCTGAGCTCAAGATCGCGGGTTCGATCCCGCCCGAGGGCGGTAACAATGTGGGGGAGGTAAACATTGCTTCCAGCACCCTGTGTCGGAGATTTCCGGCGCACGTCAAAAGAACCCCAGGTGGTCCAAATTATCCGCAGTCCTCCCCTGCGCCACGTGCAACATGTCGCCACACTGCGCAGACAAACCTTACGTGTAACATCACGGTACCACTGTTTTGACAACTTTATTTGATGATGATGAATGGGGAGTTTCATTGCCAGAGGCGATTGGTCTGCGCATGCGCACTTGACCCAAGGTTTTTGACCGCTGTCAGTGGCTCCTGGAGATCACGGGGTTTGGGAGCCCGCCATTTTCCCTGGACCATTGCGTCTATGGGAGCTTCCAGTGGCTGGATATTATACTAGGTAATGCTTTATTATTAACCGGATACATCGTTGGCGTTATCAAGGAAAAATTGGCGCATTGGGCTTGCCAATATAGGCAGCCAATATTGATCCAATAGGGAGCCTGGTTGCACTTCTCATGTTGAACCAACATTGGCAGCCCATATAGGAGCAGTATTGGCCAACCTGGCAGCCCAGATTGGTGCAATATTGGGCCAATATTGGTGTGCTGTCTGGGTATACGACACGCAAAAAACACAGCACAATACAGGATAAATTATGTACACTATATACGTTTAAAATTCATTGGTGGATGATTTCACGTCGGATCAGGCAGGCTGGTCTGGTCGACCTCTTCAATTTTTTTCTTTCAAACATATATTAAAGCCTTCTCTCTAGGAGGTATATTGGTGCTGAATGTAGTTGAAAATAATTGGTGGTTATTTTTTAATGAATTATCATTCAGATGTGGGCATTTCGAGCATTGCGCTTCCTACGCAGTTTGACGCCACGTATCTTCATAACTATTTGACATATTCAGCTGAATTTTTTCCACGTATTGTCTGGGGTGGGTAGCATTGCATCCTAAGTTCTGAAGATCCTAAGGTTTGCGTTTGAGGAGATAAAAAATTGCAAAGTTGCCTCATTTGTAAAATATGGTACGTTTTGGGAACCTCACAACTCGTCTCTCAGATGTGATACCCGAAAGTAATCTACATCATTGTGTTCGTCTCGAAATGCCCTTTCTTCGCATAGCGAGTACATCGTATTGTGAATTAGAGCAACGCCCCCAACAGTCTTTTTTGAGGGGTGTCTACGGAAAATGCGTAAATTCGACAGCGGGCATCCCATATATTCCCACTCGTGACATCGTTCATTTTACTCACAAACGTTCTTCATGACGACTCGAAACAGCTCATCAAAGAAATTTTGCTTCAGAGATGGTCGAAGTTACCTTGCGAACAACTTTGAGTTACGAACGTAACTTCGGCCATCTCTGAAGCAGTATTTTTTTTATGTGCTGTTTACATGTTAAGCGCTGCCGCCATCGGCAGTCATACTGCCGATATCTCCCTCACATTGGTTCAAACTTGGCAATATGGGTCCCATGTTGCCAACTTGGAACCAATACGGGAAAAATCCCGGGAAAACGGGTCCCACATTTGCCCATATCGCCAACACCCAGCCAATATGGGCCCAATATTGTGTGCTGCCTGGGGTACAATCAATGCACGATTGATACGTGGCCGACTTCTGCACAAACTGAGGCATGTGCGCCCCATAGCCTATCGCACCGATCACGTCCGAGCACGAGTAGCTCCCGCTGCAGGAAATTCGTCACATTCACGCGTAAGCGTCGCAGCAACAGGAACAACGGGGCGCGATTCCGACGCTGTGCCACCACTTTACAGCACGCTGTCCACAATATGTTGGCGCCACAAGCAGTCACAAGAACACTAAGGCGGTGAGACGGACGACGGCATTCGAATGACACAGGGCAAACGACGTTTGTGTGACGGCGAACAAGACCCCAAAAGGACCTTGCCGTGTAACACTTGTAGAGCACGTGATTGTTCGTCTTGACGTGACTATAATACGGACAGCTGTTTGTCGACACAAGGTTCCAGAAGAAAAGATGGTCGCGTGTGGGCAGGATATCCCAGGCAAACCACCACATCACATCACGCAGAGGTCCAGGGAACCACAGGCCCACGACATGTTTCTTGGGCGTCGCCCACTATTGGGCCCATTGTTCTCCACTTATTTGCAAATCACTGATTCCGACAGCACGCTAGGAGATGAAGCCAGTGAATGACTTGGTAGAATAGAGGCAGTGGCGTAGCCAGACCTTCAAGGTAGGGGGGGGGGGGGGCTCGATATGAAAACTCAACCCACTCCCCTCCCCCCCGGAGGGGGGGAAAGCACATATACTTGTGCACACTGCAAAGAGCGGACGGAAAAAAAGGAACGAAAATAGTTTATTTGAACGTTCAAAATACGATTACATGTACAGGCTGTCATGACCAATGAGGTAGTGTCACGGAATTTGAAAAGCTCATATTTTGAAAACCATTCAAGAGTGCTGCTTAGATAGACGCCATGAACTGCAAGAGCTTTCGCGATCGTCACTCTGGTCCCCCCTCCCACCGCCATATATTATGTTCTCCTCGGATTTGCACGATTTGCCTGGGTCGGTCCGTGGCAGGTAGGGGGGGCTCGAGCCCCCCCTAGCCCCCCCGTGGCTACGCCACTGAATAGAGGACAGCTTGTGGTGATAGGGGTGCACGGCGGCATGAAACTGTGGCGGTGACACAGCCGATGGATCCACTGCGTCATAGGTATGCGCGACGAGATCTTGTGCGATGCGGACCATGCTGTAGAGCAACAAAACTTGGGTTGGCGACGGCTTGCTATTTAGAATACGTAGCGCAGTTCTCATGGCGATTCCTCGGTTCATAAGGCCAATGTCAGGAAGTGACACTCCTCCTCGCGAAGCAGGAAGAGACAGTAACATCCGTGCAATTGGTCTGCGACGTTTCCTCCAGAAGAACGAGAGCATCGCGGAGTGGTACCTCGCTATTATCTGGTGTAGTACAATTAACACGTCCCAGGTAGTACACCAATATTGGACCAATGTGGGCTGCCGGGTTCGCCAGTATCGGCTTCATATGGGCTGCCAATGTTAGTCCCACATGAAAAGTGCAACCAGGCACCCGGCCATTGCACCAATAGGGGCTGCCTATATTGGCAAACCGATTTTGCCCGTATTGTGCCAATTCTTCCGTGATAATACCGATGATGAGTCCGTGTAATAATAATGCATTATCCGGTATAATATTCACCACTAAAAGTGATATTACTCCATTCGTCTTTCTTTGCGTTTCTAACGCAAATCCCCCTGCAGATCTAACTAACCGGGGCACGGCACCTCGTCAACACGCCTTGCTAAAAACATGTTGTTCCTACTGCAGGTGCTACTCTTAATCCCATCTTATATCAGCAGTGCTAACCTGTTTGCTGATATTCCTTCGTGTTCTGCGACCGTAATCGATCAAGGAAACGTCAGAGATACAAGTGACATGTTCCGTGGTATTCTGCTGAAGTCAAGTTTCAACAACTGGCAACCCTATGCAACGTCAACGAATGAAAACCTTCACAAACAGCTTGGGAACATCAGTATGCTGGGGCACGGCACCTCGTCAACACGCCTTGCTAAAAACATGTTGTTCCTACTGCAGGTTAGTTACCTCAGCCATAGCCACTGCTTTCGCAGTGACAACGTTTGGTTACTGAGAGTCCCATGCCCCCAAAATATTAGAGACCGTATTGTTATGCCAGCCATTGGTTATGGCATTTGCTTATTTCAATGTCTTTTCAATTTGGAACATTTGTTACTTTTGTCTGGCGATGTTGAAAGTAATCCGGGCCCTAATCAAACAATTCAAACTAGAGCGAGAGCTAATTCTAATGATGACCAAATGGGTGCGGTACTGGAATTTCTACAAAGGTTAGAAAACGGACAAAAAGACATGATAAACGAAATCAGAGCTGTTCAGCAAAAGCAAGATGATGCTGAAGTCAAACTGGAAAGCTTAACGTCGAGAATGTGTACGTTAGAAAATGACATTGTTGAAGAAATGTCAAAACCGAAGTGGACAAGATAGTCGATACTACAAGAATGCTGCAGGAGCAAGTACTGAAATTAGATTCAGAATGCTGATTTAGAAAACAGATTGTTTAGATGTAACCTGTTGTTTCATGGAATTTAGGATTCTTCCTCCGAGACATGGAGTGATACGGAATGTAAAATAATTGATCTCTGTGATAAGAAGCTCTGTACTCCAATTGAACCTGTAGACATCCAGAGAGCACACAGGTTAGGTCCCTACCGAAGTGGAAAAATAAGACCCGTTATTGTCAACTTTGCCCACTACAAAGTAAAAGACAAGGTACTTTCTTCCAGTTTCAAGCTGAAACATTCAGATATGTATATCAATGAAGATTATTCACACGGCATCCGCCTGGAAAGGCGCAAGCTCCGTGAACATGCTGTTGCTAGTGGTATGCCATTCAATATAAGATATAACAAGCTGTTCCTCGGTGGTGAAGTACTGAGATTTGACAGAGCAGGGGGGGCCCAAGCTATTAAGGAAATATCTGCTCAGACTTATGATAACAACGAACGGGTGCAATCTGCTTGTGATAGGGGCAGGAATGATTGATACGCACCTTCTTTGTCTGACGTTTCTCCCCTAAAAGAGTATACTGTATGATTAGCATGAATGTCCGTAGCATTGTGAACAAAGTCACCCCATTTGAACTCTTGCTGCTTACATACAATCCATATGTAGTAGCTTTAACGGAAACCTGGTTGCACCCATGCATAAGCGATGTAGATATTATACCGCCTAATTACAGAATAATAAGGCATGATCGGCCTGAGTCACGTGGTGGCGGCGTGGCTCTTGCTTTTAAGAGTACAGTATCATGTACATTGCTTTCTGAACCGTGTTGTGTACAGACCACCTAAAAGCGACACGCGTTTTTTACTAGACGTGCAGGAATATATGTCGGCCCATGTTAAGAGCAATCATAAATTGATAGTTGTCGGAGAGTTTAATTTACCTTCCATTGACTGGAAAACCATGGAAGCATTTGGTTCGGACAAAGATTCTGCAAATATATTATTACATGTAGCATTTCAACACAACCTAGTTCAGAATATTGAGCAGCCTACCAGGCTCGGAGTGACTACTTCATTACTGGACTTGGCAATGGTGTCTTCAGTAATGCAGAATGTTGAAGCTAATGTATGTTCTGGCCTATCCGACCACGAAATGATTATACTGACTTACTCCGATAAGAAAGGCATTGCTAAGAAACCTGTCATAAAAAACGTTAAAAACTTTAAAGCGGTCAAAGACAACTGCGTATTGCTACACATGGAAGAGGTGTTTCACGAAATACTAGGCGAAATTGATATCATGAGTGTTGATGATGTATGGCTCAAATTCAAAAACTGTGTACACTTTTGTCTACGAGAATACATCCCAAGTAAAAGGAAGGTAATTCGGAAGAAGAACTCATGGATAACAAGATAGATTATCCACTTGGAGAGGCGCGCACGACGCCTTTGTCGTACTGGCGACAGAGGGAAGTTTATAGAAGTAAGAGCATTATTGAGGTCGAAACTTCATGAGGCAAAAGAAAGGTATTGCAGCTTTACTTTAGAGGAATTCATGAAATCTAATCCGAAGAAATTTTGGGACTTTTTCAAGGAATCAACTGATCCCATTGATAAGATATCCTGGAAAGATAAGTTGATATCTAATCCCAAGGAGGCTGCACATGCTTTCAACGAGTATTTTGAGTCTGTGTTTATACCACACAGTTGAGATTTAACCGTGTCATTGCCACTAGAGCACTGCACGGGCCGACTTTTCCGGGCCCGACTCGGCCCGGGCGCATCGAAAAATGGCCCGGCCCGACCCGGGCCCGGACCTTCATATTTTTATGCGGCCCGGCCCGGCCCGGCCCGGTGACCCAGTGACTAGAGCCCGGCCCGGCCCGGCGTCTAAGCAAATAGAGCCCGGCCCGGCCCGGTGACCCGGCGAGTAGATCCCGGCCTAGTATTTCCAGCCACGACGTACGCGTTTCTGGCGATTATCAAACAAATTTATAAGTAAATTTATAAGGAGAGAAGACAAACATACAAGTGATGGCGGTTTAACACCGTAACCGCACGAGACCAAATTAAATCCAGAACGCACGGGGCGTTATCGTTACACTGTCAAGATTTTGCGGAGATAGAGCATGCTGTCGACAAACTGCTTCTCCCAGTCCCTATCCCTCTCACCAAGCTTTGCCAAAGTGATTGTGAAATATGTTCTAGAGGGTCGAATCATATGCATAATGCAGTACCCTTTGCTTGTCTTTGCAAAATACGCACAGGAATGACGCAAGCGCATGATGATATGAACTAATGCATCTCCAATGTGTGGAATTAGCTGCGTGGCCCGACCGGGCCTGACTCTCGGGAACATATTTGTCTGCCCGGGCTCGGCCCGGCCCGCGGTGGTGGCGTATCTTAACGGCCCGGGCCCGGCCCGCGGTGCTGGCGTATTTTGTCGGCCCGGGCTCGGCCCGGCCCGGAGCACGCAGCCAATAACAAGCCCAGTCCGGCCCGCGGGCCGGGTCGGGGGCCCGGGCCCGTGCAGTGCTCTAATTGCCACACGACATAGACTATGTCTTGCGTATTGATAAAGAAGGAATTTTAAATTTGATATTAAGGATGGATGTTAAAAAATCACCAGGGCCTGACCAAATTCCTAACGAGTTTCTACGAAGGTACGCCGACATGGTTTCCTAATTCCTTACTGTAGTGTTCAAAAAATATCTTGCTGAGTGTCAAGTACCATGTGATTGGAAGCGAGCCAGAGTGATTCCTGTCTATAAATCTGGCATCAAGCATGACATAAAAAATTACAGGCCCATATCCTTAACCAGGCAATCCTGTAAACTTCTGCACTCTTAAAAATGAACTTCACCGCATAGCACGCTCCTAGCCAACCATTATCTCGAATGATATCGTTATCTGTCCTGATTTGTTGAAAACGGGAGGCGTACGCCTTTTCTGTGACAATTATGAACAGCGTAAGTGTCACAGAAAAGCCGTACGCATCCCGTTTTCAACAAATCAGGGCACATAACGATATCATTCGAGATGATGGTTGGCTAGGAGCGTGCTATGCGGTGAAGTTCATTTTTAAGAGTGCAGACGTTTACAGGATTGCCTGGTTAAGGATATGGGCCTGTTCTGTTTTGCTATGCGTTTTCCTTTTCTTTTTTTGGCTATAGTCGTGACGACGCCCACTTCTGTGTGGCCAACAACGGCGAGCCTATCCTGCCATCACCCCCCCCCCCCCCCCTCATTTTTAAGAGTGTGGAGCATGTGGTGGCAAGGTACATAGAAGATTACCTCAACAGCATTGGTTACTTTTTTGTTAATCAGCACGGGTTTCGCAGGGGACTATCTACTACAACCCAGCTTGTTGAGGCAGTGCATGACTTTGCCAGCGCCTTAGACAAGGGACTACAAGTTGATGCTGTCTGTCTGGATTTTCGCAGAGTTTTTGATAAGATACCACACCAACAACTGATAGAAAAGTTGATTAGCACAGGATTAAACGCGACGTTAATACACTGGGTTGCATCATATTTATCACATAGAACGCAGCAGCCCAAGCAGCACAATGTACTGAAAGTCGAGTGCAATAGGGGTGGACGGGTAGGTGGAAGGCCTTGAACAGACTCGTGAAACTAAAGAACATTGATAAGACACATGTCGGCCACCCCTATTGCACTCGACTTTCAGTACATTGTGCTGCCTGGGAGGTAGATCTACAGGGAACCCAATCTGATTACGTCAATGTGTCCTCGGGGTCCTCTAAGGCCAACGGAGCCTCAAGGGTCCGTTTTAGGCCCATTATTATTCTTAGTATATATAAATGACATTGGTTCTAGTAATAGCCCAGTAACTATAAGTTTGTTTGCCAACGATTGCTTAATATACTGCCCAATAAAAAATACTGATGATCAGATTTTGCTTGCTCGCTGTTTAAATAACGTAACGGAATGGTGCAACCGATGGGGTATGTATATAAATTGCCAGAAAACAGTTTTTTGTCATATAACGAATAAGAAACGCTCAGCGGAGTATAATTATTCCATACAGGGCTGTACGTTAAGGCGGGTTTACTCGTTTAAATACCGAGGTGTGACTATAGCGGCTGATTTGAAATGGGATATTCATGTTAAACAAATTTGCTCCAAAGCACAAAGCCGACTATGGTTGCTAAAGCGCAAGTTGGGCCTTAGTACTAGTAATGTCAAACTAACTGCATATAAGACTATGGCTCGCCCGATACTTGAATATGCTGGTGTTGTGTGGCATCCGTACACCGCAAAATTAACAAATCGAATTGAGAGAGTTCAGAGGATGGCTGCACGCTTTATCACTTCGAACTACACGAGATTAGATTATGTGTCTGGCATGGCAAACATGTTGGGTTTAGAAAGCTTAGATGAAAGACGAAGGATGGCTCGAGCTAAATTTTTCTTTTTGTTCTACCGCAACCACCTGGGTTCTGATAATACTAGGATCTACATACAACCCTTCTTCTCTCGCCCTTTACGCTCAAATCACTGCAATGCCGTGGAACCCTTTGATGTAAGGACGGATATCTTTAAATACTCTTTTTTCCCGCACATGATATCAGTACTATGGAATGCGTTGCCTGAAAATGCCGTACGTGCAGAAAATCTATGCATGTTCTTTAACCAGATGGGATGTCGTCCGTAACACATCTATAGGTTCCTTTTGTTATATTTCTTTGCCGTATTGTACTTAGTGCTTTGCTGTTGTCCTGATATCTCTTCTCTCTCTTCATTTTGTTGTATTGTATTTACTGCTCTTTCATCTATTCATCTTCTTTTAATGGCAGTACTGTTATTGTTGTACACCTTGCATGGGACAAGATGTCCCCCTCCCCTGTACCGGTCTGTAAAGACCAACAGTATTTGAAAATAAATAAATAAATAAAATAAATAAACTCATCCACGTTGCATCGCATTACAACAAAAAAAAAAAAAGAATAATAAGTACTGCCTCGCCCTAAAAACGAAGACCATGTGCAGTGCCCGTCTTGCTCAAGGATCCCCGAGGAGTCCCACAGAGATGTATTGGCATTAAAGTGAAAGACCAACCACACGGGCTGCCTCCCTATAACGCCGCAAACGAACTTAGACTATCACAACCTGAATGCCAACCCTCTGCCAGAGCTTACATCTGATCAGAGGTTGATCTACGTGTAAGTTAACCTCTTGACCCAGGATGGCGCAAAATAGATAGCACTTAACGATGGTGCT
The DNA here is from genome assembly GCF_037126465.1 of Ornithodoros turicata. NCBI lineage: Eukaryota > Metazoa > Arthropoda > Arachnida > Ixodida > Argasidae > Ornithodoros > Ornithodoros turicata. The sequence continues at coordinate 40,913,133 of NC_088205.1, read as the reverse complement.
TGAATTCCTCCCGACTCTCCCTTGCTCGCCACTGGCGGAAAAGCCTCGCAGACCCAACCTTCGTTTCCTCCCACCACTCAGGCGTGAATAACCGGTCTGCACAACGGGCTTCGAGATAAGCCCTAACATCATTTCCAATTTGCACGTCGCCTTGTACCGCGACACCTAGAACGAACTCCGTGCGAATCCATGGGGAACGCAGTACTATATGACCCAAAAAGTTACAACCCGCTCCTAGAGTGCAAAGGAGCGAAACACTTTCGTGACGGTGATGGACATGCTCCTCAGCAACTCGCACTGCATCTGCAGCAACTTTAAGGCACCTAGCGTTACAGAAGAGATATCCCTTTCTATCAGACATTGCGTTTCTTACTTGACCTGCCGCTTCCATTCTCATTAGAGACTATGACCACCGACATTTTTGCTGGAATAAAACGAGCGACCCGAGTTCGCGCGTGCACATTACGAGTTGTAGGACGCGCTATTTCGCTGAAACGACCACACTCTCTGAGTCGTTTCGTTTTATTCCGCAGCTACGACGATTGGCATCGCGAAGCAAGATGGCGGCTGTTTGCCAGCTGAGCTACAGTGTCTTACAGTGGGATTGCCAGATGTTGACTGTTTCGAAGAATGCGTATCATCTGCGGGAAGTTGTTGGATGTAACGACGTACTGAGCAGGGCATTTCACACGCTTGAACGCCCAACCTTGCCGTGCTTGGGCATTGGGTACAAGTTCCAAATTCGTTCTCAGTACCCAGTTCGTCCCATTTTCCGCATTTTCAGCCAATATGGGGTGCACACGGGGAATATGGGGCCCATATTGGCTCAAACTTCGCAATATGTGGTCCATATTGCGGACATTTTCCCCATATTTGCTCAGACATGGCAATATGGGGCCGATATTGCCAATTTTGAGCCAATATGGGGAAAATCCTCACGAAACGAGTCCGGTATTGGTTCCATATCGCCCATGCTCAGCCAATATGGACCCAATATTGTGTGCTGCCTGGGGTGGCTCAGGGGCCATACACGCCCACAGAAAACAGTTCGTACTAAGTATTGGCCAGCTCATGTTTCACGCCTACCTTTGGAGGTAATGCTTCGGGATCTCTTTGTTTGCGGTGTTCGGGATCCCAACGCCTGCAGAGCAAAGCCTTCTTCCTGAGGGTGACATTTCATTTCAACGAGCCTTACGTCTCGCTTTGGCAAGTGAGTCTATAGCAAGCCAACGAGCAGGCGTCCAAGCCGCCGGAAGAATGCATGCTCAGATTTAGAAAAAGCGTGTTACAAGAAGAAAAAGCTTCTAAAGGGACCAAGACAACAATCCACAGGGGACCAAGATGTGCCGTTGAAGTCTGCTAGTCCGCATTGCGTGGACATTCTTGACCTAGCTCGTCGCCAGTGTGTTATCTTGTACGCAATGTACTCAATCCAGAAGAGGTTTATTGCCTCGTCCTTCTACACGACTACCCAAAGGGAACAACAGAACAGTTTTATGCGCGAGCTAGTCATGGTTATGGGCCCAGCAGTTCATTCACTATACCACAGTTACGGTCACGTAAGTCCTCGTTGTCCCTCTGTTGAGGAGCAACTACGCTCCCTGCAGAATGTTGAACTAGAATACGCGAAATGGCCGACGCCATCGCCACAGGAGACGAAGTATCCGCGATGACATCACCAGGAGGGGCGGTCGCAGAACTGTCCGGACCAGGCACGTCACTACCCCAGACGTTTCTGTCCATTATCCAGACGTTTCTAGATCGAATGTCGTTGGCGTCGTCGACTCTGCTCGGGGCAGGAAGCGCAGGAAATTCTGTGGTGACCAGGCTGGACGGCGCAGCAGACCGCAGTCCAGCTGCAGTAGTGATTGGAGGGTCTTTGCACTAGAGTGCACGTGCATAACAAGTTTTGAAGCGGAGGTGCACGTATGTTGCCGCACGGGTATCGGAGCCGAAACGCACCGGTCTTTGCGAAAAAGGTTTTCATTGTCACCTTTGTATTGATATCGCACGATAATTGTCGTTACGAGAAAGAAATGGTCATTCTAATATGCAGTGAGCAACGTATTGCACGTGCATCCGTGTGGATCATCGGAAAGTGTTCGGTTGCAGATCCTCAGTAGGTATGTCATTAGAATGAACAAACTGAACATTTTTCGTTGCTTACAAAACTTTTCTCATAGTGTCTGTGACTCTGCCTAACATACCTGCTCTATTGTATTATTTGTAGCCTCGAGAAAATATTAAAAGGCGCTATTAACAACCTCTTTTTTTATGTAAAACTGAATTGTAATATGCAGTGAGCAACGGTTGGCACGTGCCATCCATGTGAACCCTGGGAGAGTCTTCGGTTGAGGATCGTCAGCAGGTACATCATTACAATGAACAAAATTGGCCTGTTTGGTAACTTACAAAACTTTTCCCATAGTGTCCGTGATTCTGTCTAACATACCAACAAACTCCCCAAAGCAGTCGCCGAACACTTTAACGTTCCTGATCACAATTTTGACAACATTAAACTATATATTCTAGAAACCGGGTTTAGATCCACACGTGACAGACGTGATAGGGAGCCTTATCTCATATACAAGTTCAACGCTCTCCACCCGTCCGGTATCAACAAATCACAAGGCACCCTAGAAACACTTCACAAATAAAATATGATTTTCCCTTCTATCTCCATTATCATCAGTTATGTTCTGCATGGCCACTGCTTTCTGCTTTCTTTATTGCATGCCACAACTTTGTAACAAATATATATATAAAAAAAAACGCGTAACCACTAACCTCCTTATCTTTTGCTATGCTTGCCAATTCTTGCCTGTTGTCCCGTTTCGTCCACGTGTTCGTGAACCTCCCATTTTTCTGTAGCTGGTCTGGAGCCTGAACCAATGTTCACATAATCGCCTTCACACTCTAACAAAGCGGGCATTCACTCCGACCGTAGAAGCCCGTACGGACCCTTTCTTCCCTCCGGGCTGTTGACCCACATATCGCATGAACCTTTAAACACGTCACACCTAACCCTTTAAATACCATGCCAATGATGAGGACGGTGCCCAGAAGAAGAACAGTCTCTGTTCGAAATACCGGCGGCTTCTGTCCTGAGGCAACTCCCTTCCTACATCTCTACCGGTTCGCTGGATTTCTACCCATCTACATACCATCTCTATTGTATTATTTGTAGCCCCGCGAAATTGTTAAAATGAGCTATTGACAACCTGTTTTATATAAAACAGAATTCTAATATGCACTGAGCAACGGTTTGCACGTACTTCCGTGTGCACCTTCCGAAAGTCTTCGGTTGCAGATCCTCAGCAGTTATACAGGGTGTCCCAGAAAACGTGTCATTGAATATAATAAAAAAAACTACACCACGTAGAATCATGCGGTCAACGGCCTTTGTTCTTACTAGGTTTTTGCCACCTCCTGATGTGGATGTCACGGAACGTAAAGTTAATTATGTACATTTTTGCGAAATGAACTCGGAAAGTTACCAAGTAAAGGTCGCTATTTTACCCCACCAATATGAAGAGCGTGCAGAGTTTACTCAAATTAATGATAATTGACAGCGTAATCGAGTATCTATCCCATCGGAAAAAAATAGCCGAACATCATGCTTTACGGAGCACCCGGACCATAGCCCTCGACGAATTTTTCAGCGCAGTCGTTGTCAGTCCGACGAAAGAAGGTTGGAAACCCGGCCCACACCGGGATAGTAGAAAGAGATAACACAGGCATGGCTTATCGCATCTGACTTCCGCTGGGATAATGCCTTCCCTTTCCCAATTTCAAGAACTCACTTTTTCTACCATCACTCTGTGGGCTGGGTTCGAACCTCTTTTCATCGGACTGACAGCGATTGCGCTCAAAAAGTCGTCGCGCGCTATACTCGTGGTACTCCGAGAAGCATGACGTTCGGCTATTGTTTTCGATGGGATATCTCCTCAATATCCCTGTCAATTATAATGAATTCGAGTAAATTCGCCACCCTCTTCACGTTGGCGGGGTAAAAAAGTTACATTTACTTGGCAAATTTCCGAGTTCAGTCCGCAAAAATTTACATAATTAAACTTCCGTTACATGACATTCACATCAGGAGATGGCAAAAACCTAGTAAGATCAAATGCCGTTGACCGCATGATTCTAGGTGTCGTAGCTTTTTTATTATAATTCAATGACACGTTTTCTGGGACACCCTGTATATCATTAGAATGAACAAACTCTTGTCTTGTCAAACAAAGTCTTTTTCTTCGCTTACAAAACTTTTTTCATAGTGTCCGTGACTCTGCCTAAACAAGTGTTGCAGTTGTCACATGTACGCAAAGGGAATAAAACAGCTTCAATGTGCATGTGGCAGACAACCTACACGCTACGTCATTGATTACGTAACGCCGCCGCGCAAAGCATGCTGGTGGGCACTATCAGCTTTATTAGTCCACGCGTTTTTCCCGCTTCTTGCCAACCACAGCAAAATATAACCTCGAACCGGTCTTATCGTGTCGCCACCATATTTGTGAACAAAGTTTTTCACCGTTTTTCAGCAAGCCTCACCCCCAGCGCTTTCGCACCCAGCACACTCCAGCAAGCAGGAAAGCGATGCCAGGAAGGAAGCACACGACACGTGTGCTTTCCTTCTTTCTGACATGGGCAGTAAACAGTTTTCAACGTGCTCCACCGGCTAGACGGCGCTGCTCTTTCAATATGGCGGCGTTCACGGGAAAACGGTGTATAGCTCGCGTCCTTTCTTTTCGTTGCGGATCGGGCCGGTTCGACTTCAGCGTATCTTTTTGCGAACGGAAGGTGTTGGACCCTTGTTTGCTAACACTCTGTTTTTCTTTGCTGTCAGACGATGCTGCGATCTGGAGTCCGGGACAATGATACCGTTCAATTACACCGTTGGTGCTTCTTGTTACATACACATCGCTTACGTCCGTATATAGACACTATTTACTTCTTTTGTGCCTTCACATAAAAATAATCATACAAATCGAGTAACGGAAGAGGACAGTCTTTTCTAAACGGAAATGATGTCACTCTGGTGATGTTGTCAGTTCTAAAGACGTTTTGATGTGAATACCCCTGTAAAACCGGCACAAAGGTAGAATGACATCCTGGAAAGCCGAACGACCCGAAAACTGTAACTTTGGTCACTGAAATTGGAGATTACGAGGCCATTTGGTGGAACACCCAATCGGACCCCACCCCTTGGCCTCGTAATCTCTGATATTTGGAAGGTTGAAAGCGATAATGAAACTCGGACTGGACCGTCCCCTCAGCTCTCCCCGGGCGCGGCACGCGTTTGAAGTTCGCTGTCAAATGGCTGATTCACTCTGTCGTCGTGGATCACTTACAACCCCGCGAATACGCTTGTAAATATTCGAATAGATTTTACATTTGTGAACTCTTTGGATGTGAGTAGCCGGCCTTACATAAGTAATCCGCCTTCGTGCCTTAAGTGCCCTTCGTCAACACCTCGTAGATAGTAGAAGGCCTGCGCACTGCCTCACTCACGGAGGCCTGCGTGAGCTTTGCGAGCTGTTTCGAGCTTTTCTCTTGTGCGCTCTTTCATTGACGTCATAGCAGCATCCACAGCAGGGCTTCCTGTGTGACGCTATGTCACGTGGGGCGCAGGCAAGATGCTATCTAGGAGGTGTTGCCTTCGCGCCATAAGCCTTCGTGTTCGTTTATAGTCACGATTTATTTGTTGTTGTTGTTTGTGTTAGCCCTTGCTCAGGCTTGTCTACTATGCAGTTTATCCACCAACTTGTCTGTATTGATGCCGTTTTATCTTACGTAAGTTACTTCAGTTACCATCGCCCAATGCTACCCAAGCCACAGCCACAACGCCAGCCACAACGTCTATTCTAATGCAGCTTTATTCTCCCGTGGTTTCAGAAAAACCTTCGCCGAGTTGTGCGAAAAGGCAACCAGAGGTTGGCACCACTGGGAAAAAACGTGATATTTCGGCATTTCGATTTCAAGTGCGCAGTCGCAAAATACTGAAAAGTATTATATTGTTTGCAATGTCATTCAGAAGGCCTGGTGAAAAGGACAATAAGTCCGGATGCGTCATTCGAAGAAGAGTTCGTAGACTGTCGAGCCCCAGGCGCCGCGGGCCTTGATGCAGAAACGCATCATTCGCTCCTTCTGGACAGCCTGCTTTTTCCCCACACTTGATTGGAACTGTGTCCAGAGTGCTCACAGGGGCGGAGCCATTCCCTGCTGATGTCAATCAGTGATAGTAATGCGCACTTGTTGACAGTCCCATTTCGTCTAATGAGGTGGCACGACAGTAGTATTTCGCCTAATGGCAGGCTCCCCTCTATTCCTAAAAATCGCATTAGGCGAAATGGGACGTAACCGTGACAGATTCGGCGAGGAGCCACGAAACGGCTCGCGAACTTGAAGGGACAGCAGATGACATGGAGGAAAGAAGAAAAGGAGGCGCCCCAACGGCTCTTCGACAGAAGAGAGAAGCGTGGGGCAAGTGACGTGAGGATAGGATGTGAGCTGTAGCTTCTTTGGAGCCACGCGAGGGTCACATTACCGGAATAGCCCAATGAGGTCGCTTTACACACGCCACTTTGGGGGCCACTTCGGCGCGCTACCACCACACCTCTCCAAGTATTCCGAAACTATGCGTTGGGGGCTCCCATAGCGATGTATGTAACCGAAACCGGAATGCGAGCGGTAATGTCACTGGGGTGGCCCCCAATCTCGGCTTCACTTCTCAGAGCAATAGGGCTCCTCCTCTCTTTCCTTCCTCCATGGCAGATGATGTCCTTCGACCATACTCTGCGCGCTATTCCTCGTCACAATAAAAGCTTCATCACTCACTTTCAGCGTCATCATCTCACTTTAATTACTAGGAACAGCCATTCCTGCTGCCACGTGCTTGTTCTACTTATTGCGATGGTTTCCAGTCCGGCTGCCTCTACCCCAGGATATTGACCGATGAAACTGTAGCGTCAATTTTGTGTATTACCGATCATGCTCTGAAATGGAAATGCCTGGGGGGGGGGGGGATCTTATATCGCTGATGGGTCGCACGGTAGCAGAGTTGGAAGCACTGTCCTATGTAAAAGAAGGTTAAAAAAAGGGAGACGACGTGTAATTTTGAGAATTCGATTCGATAAGCATTTGGAAAATAATTGTGGAGGTAGTATGCTAGGATCCGTCTCCAGAAAGTGCGAAACGTCTAATCATTGTAGATTGTCCGTGAACGAAATGAAGACAGTGACCGTCACACGGCTGATGAACGCACCAACGGAGGCGGATTTCCTCAAAGGGACTCTCGTTCACCAAGTCGAAACAGAAAACGTTGTTAATTTTCAGTTTAAGTCCCTGCGATGTGAGATTCACAAATAGAAACATGAATACACTTGAAATCAGCGATGGATTTTTTGTCGTGCCCAATATGAACGATAAAAAAAAAATGTATTATCTGTTCGTAATTACTGTAGCGCATTGACCTTAAAGGAGCTAGGAAAGCACTTTAATCACTAGCATTTTTTTAAACCAAGTGGTTAATAAGCATATTAAAATGCACCATGCGAAGTAATACTATCAACAGGTGCATTAATATCCCAGAATTCGATTTTGAAAATCGCGACCGTGCGCAACGGTGGCAATACCCGGAACGAGCCGTCGAGCCGCTTGCGTCATTTTGACGTGAGAAAGGTGGATCCCCTGATTGGTTTCGAAGAACGTCGTCTGCTATTTTTCACTCGGAACCCCGCGGCAACGGTGGAAGACGTTTCTTTTGCCTTTTCTTTGGTTTGTCAGATACAGTAAACGAAGACTGGTCTACAGACACTGTTCAAGGTTAGACCGTGAGATTGTAGGGGCCTCCTCATTGAACTCCCCGAGCAAAGTCAACCAAAAATCGGTCAACCTCTCCCCGCTTGACCTTGCTTTCCCTAAAGCGACCGTCCGGAGTAGGTGGATTGTGAAAATGAACTTCAGGTGCCAGTTGAACGCTGTTCTGTCCGTGTCTGTGTTTTGTATGCTGTTCGTTATCGTGGTGACTGTTTCTTGTTGTGTGGTTGGTAGCAATACGTATAAACACAGTGCGGCACTAAGCGCTGCTTCACTTCACGCCTCGAAATGATCGCTGCATGGCTATGACCACTAATTCCGTCCGCTATGTCATTATATCAATATACGCTATATCACTAATTCGCCATGATCACTAGTGCCCGTCACTTTGACTAGCAACTTTGTTAGCCATTCAGTTAATTCCTTATTCAGCTGGAGGAGTGTTCTTGCCCATACGTTGCCAGATACAATCCAGTGAAATCTATCGCAATATGCAGTCGCCGGCACATCGTGGCATCAGGAGTTGAACATTCATTGCCTGAGTTACACACCAACATAGCCAAGCAGTGTCATAAGACCACCACAATTTATGGTCAACTTACCAACCATCGAGCTAAACGAGAATTGGCCGATGCAGACTACAAATGTGGACGTTGCAGACACGCAAGTTTGAGTTCATCCGTGCTCGGTGCCATTTGTTTTGTCACCATATAGTGCATCAGTTTTATCCACCATATAGTGACGGACAACGCCGGTTAAGTTTGCGTCCGACGACATATCAGCGTGCACTGAAACAACACGTGACTAGCGTAAATTTTAGCTGACTATAAAATGCACATGTTGCGCGCGGAAAACTGCCAACGGCAAACTGTGACTAACCCACCCATAATATTGCAAGCACACAACTAACCAACCAACATGCCGCCCTGCTAAGCCAAATGGCTTCTAAATGTGTCTTTCGTTCGCTAAGGCGACTTGAACACATATAGAAAATTCCTGAATTTGAGTGGTTAAATAGTGATATTATGTTCTTAATCGCGGCATAACATCTTACGAAGCAGCATTTCCCCTTTTCCTTGTTTCCAGAACATGAATTTCGAGAACGGGGGTTTCACGACCATGAATATCGAGGTCCTCCCTTATTCATCCCTTGACAAAGCGAAAGCAGGGTGAAAGAAAACTGAAAGAAAGAAAAGAAAACCAGTCAGCACTGACCCGGATAGAAGCGCGGTCGCCGCTTTCGCACCACTTTTATTACGGCACCAATGACGTTTTTTTCTTTCTCCTCCTCGTTTGACCCGGAGGAGCGAGTCGAGTGGGAACACGAGCGGCGATGTTCAAGTGTCTTTTTTTCTACGAAAAACATCGCGCACAGAGAAAATTTTCGTGTTAATCATCAAGTTAAGTTACCTGCTTCCACAACGCGTTGGGAACGGAAAATTTTTTAGATGGCTTTCAGAGCTCCTTTAAGCAGAATAGCAACGGCTACGAAGTTCTGCGGCACTTGAGCTTCGTGGAACTCGTGGAAGCGCTTCAAAATGAAGATTGGCCATTCCACGCTAAGTGATCCAAAGGTGACGCTCGATCACCCTAGAATTTTATGTGATTTTTTTTTATGGTTCCTTATATGACTCGGAAAGCAACAAAACGATGCTCTTTTCTAACGAAATTGAACTTTATGGGATGCAGAGCCCCTCAAAGATGAGACACTAGAGACTTTGTTGCTTCTAAATACCATATGCGGAACCATACGACCGACAACGCGCTATAGATATTTTTAATTTGCCATGAAAAATGCGGCGTACGCCTGTTGTCAAACAATCCCCTGTACAGCGGGCAACACTGAATATTGGTATTACACACTATTACATCGGAACTTCGTTATTTTAGTAACCATATTATTAGTTTCCCTGTTTACCTATGGATTCTGTAACCCCTGTTAACAGTGTTTTTTGCGAAGTAATCCAGCGCTGGCCGCTGTTCGATTGAGGCTCTCCCTACTTCTCTACTGCGCCTGCGCGGTCCTTCTGGTCGCGGCCTCTTTCGTGCAAACAAACTCTCTCTGTGAACCTCTGTGAACAAACAAGTCCCGACGCTGTCTGGCTTCTAGAACGTCTAACACATTTTTTTCAACGGCTCAGCATTTCATTTCAGTTCACTTATCCATTTATCCTCAGATGTGGATCGTTGTGTGAATTGCAGGGACGGATTTTATGGTGGATTGTGGTGGATTGTTATGTCGGGCCCAGTGTCATACGCATGCAATGTGGTTGCCGCCGTATGCGACAGGAATCATTTCGAATACCTAGTACAGTGTTGCCCGTAATTTTTAATTGTAATTTTCTAATTAATTGCACCGTCGATTGGAATGAAACTCGCGCAGTTTTTGTCCTGGTGGCTTGGACTATCGAATAGCCACACTAAATGACATTTGATTGGTGCTGCTTTACAGTACCTTTAAGCAATTTTCACTATCGCACTCGATGGACTCGATGCTTCTGGCATGCATGAAATTTGCTAAGTTTGTGCAAGTTTACTGATTTTTTAAATATAAAATTCCGGAATTTCTTCCTCAAATTTTTTTGGTGAATACCCTCGTGTTGTACAAACACAAAAACTTCAGTCCCGCGGATGCACTGTAAGCCGCGGTAAAAAAATCGGGAAGTTGTAAAAATTCGACAAAACGCACATTTTTTACCGAAAAATTCGGTGTGAGGAGGTCGGGATAGAAGCTTGATGAAGGCCACCAACAACACAAGGCTGTACTATGGATATCCGATGTACGTCAGAAGTTGGATCTTGGGATATCATGGGGATATCGAGTTTTGTCCGATATATGTACGCTCACAGGTTCAAGTGAGAAAAAGAAGGAGTCCTCTTTCACGTCCGAAAGACATCCAGCCCAACAACACACTGCTGTCTTATGGATATCAGATGTACGTCTGAAGCTGGATGTTGGGATATCCTGGAGATAACGAGTTTGCTCCAATATATGTACGATTACATGTCCAAGTGAGAGAAAGAGGGAGTCCGCTGGGACGTCCGAAAGATATTCACAGGGACGTTAAGCGGACGAGGGAGGGACTTTTTATGGAGATTTCTTCTAGCTAATGCACTCATAAAGCTGGTATAACATAATCTTAATTTGAAAGCTCATATGCTATATTACTAATGCGAAGAACTTAACTAATGAAACCAAATTGTTGGACTACATTAAATTAATCGTTAACACAGTAAATACTACGCCCAGACCCTCGCGGACTTTTCCTACGTGAGAGCCACTCAACTTCTCGGCACTCATCGTTCGTTGTTCGCTCTGTGTCGGTTCGCTGACGTGTTGTACGCACTTGCCACGTTAGGATATTCTAAGAAATAGCCTGAACTGGTTCATTGATGTTTCCGAAAAAGAAAACGCATGTTTATAGTGTACACTAACTGTAGGGGAGTAGGGATTTTACTCTTACAGCTCCCGTCACTTTTTCTTGTCAGTTATCTTCCAAAAATGATGATATTCCTGATTTCGTTTTAAATAACGGCATGTTGCCGCTTCATTGTTAACTGTCGATCCACATTAACGGTGCAAAAAATTATAGTTTCACTACATATGTCACATTAAGCGCTTGAGTCACACAGACAAAAAAAAAGAAAAAAAAGAAAAGAAACGATGTCAGGGGCAAGCAGCGCAGAACACTGGATGTCTTTCGACGACTCCTTTCTCCACTTGGACCCGTGAGCGGACATATATGCTGGACGAAACTCGTTATCCACAGGATATTCCAACATCCAGCTATAGACGTACATCGGATATCCATAGGACTGCCATGTGTTGGGCATAGATCATCGCGTATGTGCGTTTCTGAATATCCAGATGATATAATTTCCGCGCTTTATTTTTTTCATCCACGCTGGATATCAGAGGGATATCCATCAGACAGACGAATCCGACCACGGACGTTATTACATTAATCGTCCAGTAGGTATTCGGTGTTGCTGGGGATCATTCGATACACGGTCTTTTTAGGAAGACGTAGCCAAAAAATCGCAGAGGTACTTCTTGTTAAACTCAAATAATATTTTGTTAATTAAAGGTAACTTCGCCAACGTATATGCGCGCTGCGCGGCATCGTAGCAAAGGAACTACTGAGCGGGTAACTCACAAGACCTCTACCAGACTTAATTCGTCTAAAGTATCTTAAGTTAGTCACACAACATAAATTGAGAAGTTACCAGTCAAAAAGAACTCGTTACGAGTTAAGTTACCCTGTGCAAAATGTAGCTAAGTTAATAATGAAGTTCTTCAGCCTGAAATGTAACTTGCAGTTACTGAGTTACTTAAAAAAAAAGAACGAGTTACTTCCAAGTTACTTCGGACACAAAATAGCAGGTGCAGCGCGCGTGAGCAATTGAGTTAGACCTTGAGTTGCCTGCGAAGGAGTGCAACACGCTTAGATCGTTTTCATTTATGTCCAACAATAGACATCTCCTTGTTTGTAAACAAATGAAGTCATACTGTTCGACAGCGCCACAAATTTGGTAGAATTGAACTACGCTCGAACGTAGAGGTGAACAAGGTCGCGAGCGAAAGCCACGGTCTTGATGGGGGTGGGGTGGATATGTTTATTAAGAAAAAAAGAAAGGAAAGGTCTTGAGGGGATTACGATATGGTCCCTTACAGGAACTATCGCATCCATCCCGGTCGATTCCGAAACTTTAGTACCACGAGCAGCGAAAGAGCAGCGAAAACCCCAAGTGAATAGGTTGCGTATATGCTGAGCAATCTAATGAAATACATCGAAAGAGCAGACGGCGGAGTATGAAGGCCCTCTCTACCAGCTCTCCCCAAAGTCTAGAAAACGTCACGCCCAACAGGGCCAATGAGAGCGCTCTTTCTCGCACAGCTGATCGGTGGTGTTGGCGATCATCTGAAATGCGAGGCGGCGAGCAGACAGCCAGCGTCTTGTCGGAATCGTCGTAATACGAAAGTGACGTCGCGTCGCTTCCAAGCGATTCTGGGGATTACAGCGTTGAAGACATTGTGTTAGATGACGACCCCTACTCCACAGACCATCTGCCACTTGACCCTGCCGCAAGTGAAGGTGCAGGCAGTGAAAACGAACCGTCCGATGACGACGACACTTTCAGGTAAGCCTATCATATCCGATCGCTCATGATGATTGTGCACTACCGGGTATTTTGACATTTGTCCACTTGGAAATAACAGACGCCTCTGCACTCACTGTACTCCAGTGGAACCTGACGAACACCGGGTGTCGGTTCCTCGGAAACTGCATGGACAGTTGTATCACCGATCACCTGCTCCTCAATGGCGTTTGTCTGAGGAGGGAACTCGCTGGTTGACGCACCCATCTTTTGTCGTGATGACCGCCGCGTATTCTTGAGCGACTTGACAGTAGGTACAGTGTCAAAACATTTCTCATACGTCGTAAATGGCGTGATTCATTCCCATTTCATTCCGAGCACATAGATAACGCTTTACTAAAACTTTGCTGCTCTTAGTCAAATAAATCATTACTTTTCTTCTTTATTATTGTTTCACATAGGCGCCACCGATTCACTGCGTATTGCTTCTTCACAAGCTGGATTTATGGGTACCTTGGCATAAGAAACCGAAGGCAGATACCAGGATGTCCTGTGCACAGGATCAGGACGCTGTACCCATCAACTTCATATAGTGGATAATACGAGCAACATAAGTGTCAAGTGGGCCACCGTATGCAGACCAGGCATATCCATTGTAGGTTGTTTTTGTATGTTCATCAAAGCTGGTTTGCTATTGAGAAGTCGTAACCGTGTACACTATCAAAACATTATTGATGGTTCCTGCTTTTCATAACCATATGTGGTGAAAAAATCTTGCAGTGTGAAGTCACAAATTATTGAGTGGTTATACTGGTCATAGTGCATGCAATGACCGTTTCGAAAGTTTTAACCCTTTGTAACAGTTCAAGAAGCATGTCTCACAAGCAGTGCAGACTTGTAGTCAGATATTGCAAGTACAGTGGAATGTGTACATAATTTTCATTGCAAATCATTCTGGAGTACAAACCAAGGTTATCACACGACGAGGACAAGCACTGGTTCTTGTGTAATGCATATTTTGAATACCAGCTTTCAGCTTCACCATAGAGAGGTTTCTTTTGTACCACGTTTTCCACCTATGTTGGGGAAAAAAAAGAAACTGGTGCGTTGTTCCCTGAGCATGCACTTACGCTTCATTTATAAGTGAAGGATAGAGGTTAGTGCCAATGTGTGTATTACCACAGTTTTATCTCCTCCTGTGTACATGAAAGCTTTGTGAACATGATACAAATATTAAATATGTCAAACAAAAGCTGATCACATTATGTCAGTAGATTGGAGATAAACTGGAATTGTACTAAAAGTCACAGGCGTGCATATAGTTCATTAGACGCCGTTCATAGTCAGTTACTAAAATTGCATTTAAAAAAGTTCATTAGAATCACAAACACAATTCATAAAAGTGTTTGCAGCTGGACCAAAGACGATAATGTGCATATTGGATGGTTCATAACGCAGTGTTTGTCTCTGCGTAAAACGGGGTGGCCCTGGATAGGGCCTTTTTTACTTTAGTTTCACTGGCTCGTTCAGTGTGTGACGCAGGTGGAAGCCCCACTTCTAGAACCTAAAAATAAAAATTCACTATGTAACAACATCAAGCCTTTACAGTATGTGAGCAATATATATCACTCATAGAGGCTGATACTCCGCATGAGCTGCCGGTTTCACAACATGAACGTTCACTCTGACTCAGAATTCAATTCACTCACTGTACAACACATATATTAAACTTTCCTAATAAATAGAAGCTTGTCATACTCACCACCTGAAGCAGATTGCTGTTTCCATCCAGCTGCTTCCCTCCACCTGTGACAGAAATTGAGCACTTGTTGTTGGACAATATGATGCCTAAAAGTGTAATGCCGAATGGGGCTATTCTGTTGGAAAGCTGCCTGCTTGGCTCTCTCTTGCTCACAAAAATGATGGTGAGTGCATGCTGGGTTACTTGAGCAAAGAAAGGTGGGATAAACTTTTTCTTAAACTTCAATAGCTTTAATTGATAAATAATAGATAATTTGATAAACTTTTGAATATCGCAACCCGAAAAGTTAGAGGGATGCCGTCAAAAAATTACGTGAAGTGCTAGTGGGGCCTAAGGGTGTCTGGTACATCATTACCGGCCGCGGTTTATACATTTTCCGATGTACATTCGGAAACAACATCTGGAAACAAATGCTTACCTGCTCATCCGGTACGTCGGTGGTGTCCATTTGCTCATGGAACAATGTGGACACAGCATAGGGCTTTAGCCTCTTGCATTTTGCTGACACTCCCATGCGGGATTGCAATAGGTCCGCCTCCACATACGCTTCGTCAGCAAAATGCGAGGAACAAACGTGCCGAACGTGCAATTCTTTTGCCACGACAAGAAGCCTGCCGGCGATTGCTGCTTCCAACTTTCGTTTGGCGTCCCTGTCCTTGGGCTCGTGAAATGTCATTTCTGGGTTCGCTCCAGACGATGTTTTGCCGTCAGGAACACCACGACGCGTTCGCGAACTCAACGACGTGTTGCAATTTCACCACTGAGCGAAATTCACAGCATTTTCGAAGAAATAGGTTGTTTCATACACGTAGCCATGCGCGACGCCATCTCCAAAGCAGACGATGTCTTCGAGAGAAAATGGGGGAACGGCGCCGGCGGCGCGCCGCCCTCGCATTGGTCCTGTTGGCTCTTACGTCACAATGATGTCATCGGAGGTTTCACTGATCGAAAGAGCTCGTTTATTTAAAACCGGAACATTTCTCAGCAGTCAAAATCGGTGACATCGATTGTCGAATGATGCCAAGCATTCTCGTAACCATTTCCTACAGATGTCTCCGGATGCGATAGTCCCTTTAAAGGGACGCGATCCTCGGTCCTGCTTTTCTTTCAGTTGGAGGCAGCGAACAAGTGGCCGTTCGTGGAACCCAGCCCTCTCCTTCCGATTTGTTTCGGTTACAATCTGCCTACCAATGTCATGATGACGTTTCTCTGGTAGATGTCTATTCGAACGCTTTGCATCTTACTCTCTGTGGGCACAAAATGGTTCAGCTTCATTTCAATGGCAGCGGTTCTTACCTCCTGAATAAAATACTGTCATTGATTGAATATCACGTTTTATGGCAGAAAATGCTATGAAGGAACCAGAGAGAAAGCAAGAAAATATGTGGACGTGAGTGAAAAGCGAGTTAAAAGTAACTTGGAACTTAACTTAAGTTACTTTGGCAAAGTTACCTGAAAAAGGAACGAGTTCGTCTGAAATTTTCCACGGCGCAAAAGTACCGAGTTAAGTTACAAGTTACCAAAAAAAAAAAGGAACTTAGTTACAGTAACAAGTTACCTCGAACTCTGGTCTATAATGTAGTTAGTACTGGGGAATATATCAGTGCACCAGAGGCAATAGGAGCGTGGAACATCTGGTTTTTATACCGTTTAGACCTAACAATGTTTATGGAAGCCGCTGCCTAGCAAGTTACGGCACCGGGCTGTGGAACGTGTTGCCACCAAATTTAAAAACCGACAAGCATTTTGAGCGTAACATATGTGGTTATGTGATGGATACGTCTGTCTTTTTGTCCCGTCGGTTAGTCCATCTTTTCTGTACCGCTCTCGCCTGCGCAGTTCTGCAAAGGTATGCTTCTAATCATGTTACTGAGTGTGACTGAGGTTATCTAATTCACTCTAATTGTATATCTGAGAGTGAGACATTGGAGGCTTCACTAGCATCTGCTATTGACCCCATGCCTCACGACTATACTATTTTATGTTGATGTGCCTGTTTGTTTTAATAAAAAAAAAACAATATACAACCGGAAGCGGTTGCGGGAACATCGCGGTGACCTCGCGGAGCAATACAGCACTAAAAACATAGTGTGCACGTGAAATAGAATAGTGAGGGTTTTTGGTACGCTTTGAACTGGCCATCTTGGGTTTGACAAGTGGGAATATGTTTAGAATTGACCTCACTTCTCGATATTACGCAAATATTTAATGTATAAGCGTCCCGCATTCTAAATGGCTGGTGATGCGCGACGTAAAAATGACGTGTCGCTATCGTCGCAAGGACATCGCAGGGCGGGGCATGAGGGCGAAAGCGTGCAGTGAATATTCAGTCGGTTTAGAGCCATTATTTACTTTTTGCGACGACATTTTTTTAAAAACGTTCACCGTCGGCAACGTATCACAATGCATTTAAAAAAAATGCGCCTTGTATACCTGTTTATTGCCCCTTTAACACACACGCCAAAAGCAAAAAAGGGTGAAAGAAAGAATGGTACACCCCAGGAACTTACTGACTAAAAGCATTCTCCGCTTGTGCTCGGTGCAGATAATACTTGATGGCTGTTGATATCGTGATTATTCTACTTATGTCAACGACTGCCACCGCCGGATGCCACCACGCCCAAAATCTACCATATGGTACCATAAAACCTGAATCACGCCTCAATGGACCGCTGTCTCCATGTCTTTCCTTATCTCTCATTTACCAGCACCGCAAGCCGGCTAAAAGTTTCGTTGGTGCACAAGATGGTCAGATTGGTGAGCGCTCACTGCACAACCGTCGGGTCTCCAAGGAGGGAAACATGTGTTTGCAATCGTTATTTGCTGTTCAATAATGCAGCTGCTTAATGTTGTCTTTCCATCTAGTGCTTTGTGACTTATCCGCTCAGTTTTTCCTTCGCTGCGAAGCGCGCACACACGTTTGCGAAGTTACCTTGAATTAAAAAAATATTATTTGAGTTTCAGAAAAAGTACCTCTGAGATTTTCTTCCTACGTCTTCCTAAGCAGACCGTGCATGGAATGACGCTTCTATCCCGATCTCCTCACACCGAATTTTTCGGTAAAAAATGTGCATTTTGTCGAATTTTTACAACTTCCCGACTTTTACTGCGGCTTACAGTGCACCCGCGAGACTGAATTTTTTTATGTTTAAAGAACAACCCGGGGGTGTATTCGCGAAAAAAAATTCGATGAAGAAATTGTAGAATTTTATGGTGCAAAAAAATTCGTAAACTTAAACAAACTTAGCAAGTTACGTGCATGCCGCAAGCGTCGGGCACATCGAGTGCTATGGCGAAAATTGCTTAAATACGGTAAAATGAACTCTCCCCTAACAAAGGCGCTTTCTAACATGCTCTGTGCCTTACGTGAGCCGTAATGTCTGCTCAAAACGACAGAGCTTCTTCGCCAAGCACTTATCTTTGAGGGGCTCTGCATCCCATAAAGTTAAATTTCGTTAGAAAAGAGCAATGTTCTGTTGCTTTCCGAGTGATACGGAACCACATAAAAAAAGAAAAGAAAGACATAAAATTTGTGTGTGGGGGGGGGGGGGGGCGCAAGCGGCACCTCTGGATCATTGGGCGCGGAATGGCCCAAATCAATTGAAACCCGGTGGTTGCACTCTGGGTGTATAGAACTTGTGTGAGAAAATGGGTCTCAATTAAAGGTTCCTTGGCCAACACGGCCCATTTTCCAATCGCTCTTTCTAATACACAGGTCCCGAAAAGACATTGAAATATTGCGACTGCTTGGGCCGGCCAAAATCGTAAACTCCATTACCATATATTCTCCTGCATGAACGTCCATCAAGAAGCGTGCGCTCGAGGTGCCGCAGTAAAATCCTCCACGGCCACAACTTTCTGAAGCCTGGCGAGCGAACGATAGCATTTTCCCTGCGGGGAGTCTCGTCTCCGAGGACCTGTCTGCACCACTGCGATAGCGGAGCCCCGATAGCCACGGGGCTCAACTGTTGTCTGCTTATGTGTGGCCCACTTGCCGTTCTATTCCCTCGACTCACTGTAATGTGTCTCGCGTGTGTGAGATGTTGACATAGCTTCGGTTTCGCGTTAAGTGTCTTCTTCTCTGGAGGAAAGAGAGAGATATTGTTTTTCCCGCGTCAAATGCGAGGCTTTTTCTTCCAATGAAATATAGCGTGTTTTCTCTACAAGATTTTTGCGGTGATTTTTGCTTTTTGCGGTATCGTACGCGGGTGAGTGTTTTACGATTATGTCAAGTACACTGGAAGGAAGAAATGATCGCTGAAGACTGGGCGAAGCTAGAATAGCTCAATGAAAGAAGGAAGTCACTGAAAAGGTTAGCCAGCTGTAGGACTCGAACCCACATCTTCTGGATTACCGGTCCAGGGCTCTTACCAATTGAGCTAAGCTAACACACCTCCCCAACGACTTCCAGGGGTGCGTCATCTGACTGATTATCTATCTTGTTGTTCCTTATTCTGTGTTCCAGCCTCAGAACATCAATTATCATCTAGAATAGCTCTCTCTCATTTTCACGCCTACTATACCTTATTTATATGAAGCATACATTTTTTTAAATTCCGTGTTAACGCCGCGAAGCAACTGTGGCTATGATCGCTGTACATATGTGGACAGATGGAGAGAGGACTGCAGGAAGGAGTTAGGGACGGGGGGGGTACTGTGCGTCCTGGACAGACTTCAGGGGGAACTCTGCCGACATTCGTCTGGAAAGTCTTCGGAAAACCTAGGGAAAACCTATAAAACCTAGGGAAACACAGCCGATGGTAGGATTCGAACCCACCACCTACCAGTCTTCAGCACAACCTTGGCTACCACCAACTAGCGGGACGCCTTACCCAGCGAGCTTGACCAGCGGCATGGCCGAGCGGGTGCTCGGCCATGCCGCTGGTCAAGCTTAATGAGGATCAGTTTTTCGATTATATCACCTACCGAGGATAGCAGAGATATATAGGCCTGTAATTGTGGATCTTAGATCTGTAACCCTTCTTGTGCACAGGAATTACATTGGCAAACTTCAGTTCATGGGGAAAGATGTCCATGATAGGCAAGCCTGAGCGATGGGCAAGACACGTAAACAAACACAAACACGAAGGCTCAA
This sequence comes from Ornithodoros turicata, assembly GCF_037126465.1. NCBI lineage: Eukaryota > Metazoa > Arthropoda > Arachnida > Ixodida > Argasidae > Ornithodoros > Ornithodoros turicata. The sequence continues at coordinate 40,893,355 of NC_088205.1, read as the reverse complement.
AACCAGCAAGACGTTTAATTGATAACAACGAACTTCATGAACATGTCGACGGCGCGAGGGAAGACAGAGAGGGAGGAATAGGGAATTGAGGACAAAATGAGTTGAAGGAGGTCAAAGGAGGCGCTTGATGGCCTGGTGGATACATGCAGACGGCACACTAATACAATTGCCCACACTCTGTACACTCTTAACCGGGTAACCTTTATTGTAACGTTTATCGCGCTGTTACTTGTGTTCAGAAGTTAAACTTGGTTAAACCTCGGAGATCGTTGGTACAGCGCCCATTTTATAAGTAAAGCGAATGATCATGCCATGTCTTAAACGTGTCTTCATCCAATTTAGCCGTAAGAAATGCTGACTGCGGCCCCCGATGTGCCTGTAACGTGTAAATGTTACTTGTATCACATGCATGTAACTTCAACCCGCTCACCCGCGAAGATGCGTTCGGATGTTGCCAGGCAACGGTCTTTGACGGTTGGGTCGTTGGGTCGCACGCGCTCTAGTCACGTGATTTGGGATCTGACATTTCGTGGCATGGCGGTGTGCGCGTCCATTCGGCGTGCGTTGCATTTTCAGCTAGCGTTCCACCAAGAATTGTGCGGCGTGGCAAGAGGAAGATGTAATGACTGTGACGACTGTCAGGAGTATACCGTAGAAGAAGGCATCAGACAGGTCAAGTGCGAATACTGCTCCCACGCACCGGCATCCCAGAACAAGATAAGCGACATTGGTAAGTGCGTCGTCTCACCTTTGCGAATGTAATAATCACGAGCCATAAAGTGTTCGGTGGAGCTAGGATGTGTCTCGTTTTCTTGGAACAAGTTTGGACGCGGCGTGTTCGGTGTCTCTCTCTCTCTGTTCGTAGCTTGAGGCTTTGTGTTGCTTTGCTGTATTCCAGCTGTGAACGGTATCATGCGTTTCCCATAAGGCTTGCGGCGCGCAACCAACGACACATTTAGCGTCACGGACATTTGTTTTTAGCACATCTGGCGTTACCGGCGGACTTGTTTCAAACCTGTTTGTGACTTACTCTTGCTGTGTTTTCTCCAGATCAACGTCACGAGACTTTAAAGGAAAGCGAACCTGTGATGCAGTCTGATGTTGAGACCGGTCGCCAGATTTCACAAGGTATTTTTCGTACCACGTATATGTAATAATATAATGCATGCTTTTTGTCACGAGACACTTCGCGTCACACAAGTCGTGTTTGATGCGTCAGATCGTTATTGTTTTCCCATTACTGTTTCCAGCATGCAGAGTCCTCTCAGGGAATTCGGAATGGGTGCATCCTGAGTGCAGAACAGAAGAAAGCCAGAACTGCCCGGCACAAAATTTGTCCTTTGAGCCTGGAACAGAGGACTGTGAAGCCATGGACTCAAATGTTGATTGTGCCAGCAATCCAGGCAAGCCCATTTTTGGCATCGCTAGTGCACACGAGGTGTTCCAGTTCATATCCGTTCAGATTGTCATCATAACCGCAGTTGTTTCGCTGTGCTACCACGCAATAAGCTTTAGAAAGCCACGATATCTGTAACGAAAGCTAATTCATGATAATTACTCACTTTTGCTTTCCTATAAGTAGGGCGGCGTAGATTCAGGGCATACAACAGCTGTGGAGACAAAGTAGCACTCATTCTGTAGATTTATCTTGGATTTAAAAAATGGGATATTTGAGCTGTCAGCAGCCACTGTTTGTAAGTGCCGAGTAGGAGATAATTCTAGCCCTACAGCACTGCCAACCACTCCCTTCTTGTGATTAATCATTCACTGTCTGTGCTGCACACTGCCACCTTCACCGTGGACTTTTCACCATTTCCCAGTGTAAAATCTACAATTCAAATATTACTTCCAGGGCCGTCTTCCAGAGCAACCGAAGGCACGCCTGCTGGGACTAGCGACAGCAGCAGGGACAAGGTCCGTATGTACACATGTTCGGCGTGCAATTTTGCAACGTCGTTCTTCAAACGCTACTCTGACCATGTAAAGGCCTTTCATGCTATTGATTACATTCCTGTGTGTGGAGAGTGTGGTGCAAAATTTCATTTTTAGCGACGTACCAGAGGCACCTCCATGAGCGTCGTACTCTTCAGGCGGCAGAGTACATGGAGTACTTCCTTGAGAATGAGGTACGTTTTCAACATCTCTCGAAATTGATGGCTATAAGGCATGATGACCATGTGTCTATTTGTATTGAGTGATGTACGCGCCTCTTTAAGGTTATCTAATTGCTGATACAATGCAAAATAAAGGGAGATGCCGACATATATGTGTTGATAATTTGTTGGAACATAGCTTACAACTTAGCAAGGAGACACTGACGTCACTGTCCAATTTCTAGGATGATGTGCCTGTGCAAGTTGAGCTGCCGGCCCCACATATATATATTTCGGACAGTGCGAAGGTCATCTACGGAGGCAATCCAGGGGAGATTGTTAAACTCTGCGAGTCCAGCAGCTTGGAGAAAAGCCTTGTGCTATGCGTACACTCTTAAACCCGTACCCTTTATTGTAACTTTTAGAAACATGTAACTTCTGTATAGACGTAGATTTCGAGATTTCTTATAGGTTACACCACTGTAACGTATATTTAGAGGTTAAAAGCGACCAAGGTCATGTCTTTACAACACGAATAGAAGTTACATCTCGGAAAAAACAAAAACAGCTTGTTGTAACTTATAAATGTACCCTCTACTCCGACACTGTAACTTCTAAGCGAAATCTCGAACGATAATCTCTTTGTTAGTTTCTTATCGTTTGTTTTCCTTTTGTTTTTCAGCATAATGCCGCGTTTCAGCCTCCCATTCGAGACGATAGTTGCGAATCTACGCTGTTATTTTTTATCTGTTTCAGCGTCACCTATAACGTCAACTACATGTTATCAATGCTGTATGAACACAGATTATAAGTTCGCAGTCTGAAATACTGATAGTATGTTTCTTTCTAAAGGGTGGAAAACAATTGTCAATGCCGCAACCACCAAGATTTCCGATTTCGCTGCGTAGCCGAGCCTGGTCTATGTCCATCCACACTGAGAGCGGTTTCCTTGAAACGCTTAATGCTCGTCGTCCGTCCGTTAACAAGTGTAATCTGTTTTAATCAGTGGTTTTCCTCGCGTTTATCATAGTATCGTCAGGAACAACGGAAGAGCTAGATGTCACTAGCAAACAAGTATATTTTCGGTGTTCTCAGGGGAAAGTGTAGTGAGTGCGAAGATTGCAAAGAATATATAACCGAAAACGAACGTCACCACCGCAGCCCTAATTCACACACTTCATACACTGGGTAAGTGTACATTTTGTGCTAGGTACGTGCGTTATTTTGATAGCAAGAGCTCTTAGCGCAGGTTTGTTGTGATTATGGCAAGCGTTTTGCGGTCCTGCATGTGAACGCCACTTACGCTTGCTACTTTTCTGCTCTTACTTGGTCGCCAAATCAATACACCGGCGTGCATTTTGCGAGCTGCGGATATATGCATCGAGATATATAATTCGCAGCTTCCTACTTGTTGTATTCTTACGATATTCTAAGACTCAATCGCGGAGTGAACGCCTTCCCGCATTTATGCTGCTTTGTACCTTGTGCTTTGTACGGATTTGAATGGTTCCGTAAATGTTACTCTCATTGCCCAAACTTTTGTTCCCAGGATCCCACATGCAGGTTCACATACCGTCACCAGCGCAATGCAGTACCTCACAAACTCGTCCCAGAGCGCCTCCAACGCTGATAACGCAGTAATGTAGTGTCTCCTGCGTTACTGTACACTCATATTCCTCAAGGTTGTGTGCGTTTTATGTAATACTGTATTGCCATTTGCGCTCGCCTCTGCAACACGAATGTGGAATAAATTTTTTTCTGCTGCAGTTCTCCATTTCGTTGGGTGTGTTCAGCTTAGCAAACATAGGTCAGTTGTTTTGACTCGCTAGCTTCCTCGCACTTTTAGGCATTGCTTCTCACTTAGAAGATAGTTCTTTTTTCCACATACATGGTAAAGCGACCATGGTTTCTCCTCACATCAGAATCGCACTTGTGCACAATGTGTCACCTCTCGACAGACTTCTGTTTTTGTAATATACATATGTTCAAGATCCCCTTTCTGCTGGTTCATTTTGGTACCTTGGTGTGTTCTGTAAATGTCTGTCCATATCCCACGCACAGGGTGTTTGTTTTTATTCGCATCACACCAGCGCTCATTCGACAGGTGGGTTATGTTAATTTTCGCAAATTAACCCATCCGTAGTTACAAACATTTCCGACATTTCCTGACGCATGTGTTTGTAACTACGGATCGATTAATTAGCAAAAATTCACATAACCCACCTGCCAAATGAGCGCTACTCTGTTGCGAATAAAAATGAACATCCTGTATAAAAAGCCGCACGTTGGCGTAACCTTTACGGGCAGGTGCTGGATTGAAGGCCGTAACCTCTAATTAGTGGGTTTCCTTGTAACTTTTATAAAAGGTGTCACTCAGAGGGTACCTGGTAGCTTCTGAAATAGAGGGTAAAATATTGCGATTTTTTACCCTTTACTAAAGGGTACGGAGTTAAGAGTGTAGTCATTTATTACATCAAGAACGTAAAGTATCCATTAGCCATTGCGCAAATGCTTGTTTTGCTGCAGCGGCTTGTGCTCCTGAACGACAGCCTACCAAGGGGTCTGATGAACGGAACTCTTAGAAAAATATTGGGCAAACTGAAGGGAGGGAATGTGACCTCATAAGATGCAGACACTATTTTGCACGTGAAAGAATCTGTGTATCCTTGTTATTCTATATATGCGTCTTGAGGACAAGGCCATTAATATTGTTGGAGCTAGCGCAAAAATTGCGTTTCTAAGTGCCTACATTATGTTTTGTGCAACAGTCTTTCGGTAAACAAAATCAATAAAGCATCAAAATAACCTGGTGCTCTGTATTTCGTTTCAGTCTTTGATAATACGCTACTTCAGGAAATCCAATCGTTCCAGGCAGTGCCAACGCATTATGGGAAGGCGGTTATGCGGGAGAAAATCAAACGAACAGGTTTCTCTCCCCATCCAACTGCACAATGGCAAGCTCGGCAAGCTCATGGAAGAAACGGAACTTTTGTTTCCCCCATGACTTACCGAAGGGGATCCCATTACGCAGAAGGACGAGGGCAGAAAGAAACCTGTTCGTCTGTTTGATGTTCTCCCGCCTGACCACTTTCTCACACTGCACTAGCACTGCCTGGTACGTCCGCATTTCCTGAGGTCGCCTAAATATCCACAAAACACGTGACCCCCACAAAGGTGGCAGTGAAGCGTATGTAACTTCTGTATAAAAGTTACACTTGCTACTTTTACAAAAGGTAACACAGATAGAAGTTACCCTGTACCCATCAAAAATAGATGGTTAAAATATGACACTTTTTTTACCTTTACTAGAAGTAACCCGGCTAAGAGTGTACGGCCAACGCTTCTCTCAAAAGACGTTTTCGCCTGTCTGGTTCCCACGCCAGCACCGCCGTCTGGGACCATAGGGGTTGACAATTATTACAGATTCTTAGATGATCCAACAAATTTGAATCTGGGCTGTTTTTATGCTGGCCCAACCTTTGGTTAACGCATTGAGATGTTTGACCTATGTATACAAAGCCACAAGCTAACGGGATTCTATATACAACATTTTTTGCACAAGGAACAAACTTGATGGTTCTGTGTTCAACATTACAGGCAGAGTCTGGTTTTGAAAAAGGCGTTAAACAATCTAACCTGAAGTTGTTCCCAAAGAGGAGACGGGCCCCCATCACATTCGACATAGCCTTCAAATTATGTGGAATCTTGTGGTACTACGGAACTACTGCAATTTTCTTGTTTTTCTCAATTTCTTCCATTAAGCGTTTCGTGCGATCTTGAAACTGAGCAAGTAGATTGTGCTGTATTAGCTTAAACTCATATCCTGCTCTTTGTAATTTGGCGGTCTGTAGCTTGAGAGCACCGAACACAAAATGCGAGCAAGATTTGGTCAATGCACTGGTTATCAAGGAATTTATCAAACTAATTTTCACCAACTTAGAATGGCAACTCCTTCTTGGCGGAAGGGTTTTTTTACTTGATGCACCATATTCCCAGCATAACTCACCTTTGAAGTGTAAGGTCAAATCTAAAAACTTCAACTTTACGTGTCTTGCCCATCGCTCAGGCTTGCCTATCATGGAATTTACCCACCAGCTAGCCTGCATTTACGCCATTCTGTCCATGTCATTTGTTATTTCAGACAAAGGCTCCGCTATGAAACGAGCAAATTGTTTTAGGAAAATGGACCATATGTCGTCGTAACCGCAAGAACGTTTCGGTTTCAGGGATTGGATGACAGAATCAATCGCTTGGCTCGTGGTAGGTATACGGAAAAATGAATTTGCATTCCTATCCGGAAGAGACAACGTAGTCGGGTTGGCATCCGGAATTCATTAAACATATCTGCGATATCTTCCGAGTCGGTCACAGGGGTGTCGCCATGCATCAGAAGCCGGGAACCACAGGTATTCTTACAAGGATTTCTTGAAAGCGTTTCGTTAATTGTACGCCATGGTAGTTTGGAATCGCCAGCTGATTTGTCAAGCGCCGACGCCAAATAAAGACGTTTCGCCGTTTTTAACGTGTTTTTGAGAACATTACTGTATATCTTGTATCGATTGCGCAGCTCGTGGCTCAGGAGGAACAGTTTTGTTTTACGATAAAGATCGTTCTTGTGCTTGATACTAGACAGTAATTCCGTCATGACCAAGGGTTGCTCAATGGTCGAGCGACGGCTAGGGACACGATATATGGTGGACTTTTCAATTATGTCACGTAACGTGGACATAAAATGGGCAAGTTTATCTTCAACATTAGTATAGCAACCAATCTTCCATGTCACTTGCGAGAAAAGCATTTCAGCGACCGCATAGTTTATTGACGATTAAGTGAGTGGACAGGTCGAGACACTGTGCCTATCTTCGGGGCTTTCCACCCACGTAGATTTCATGATCTGAAATGTCGCATGAGACTACCCCATAAGAAAGCTTAATGTCAGTCGTATTAGTAATGACGTGGTTTAGGAGGGTTCCACTGTTTGATGAGGCACAGCAAGTGATGTTTGAGAAAAGTTGTTTGAACCCAGAGGAGGCGAGTAACGATGAAAGCCTCAGAACATCAGTTGTTTCAGGAGGCGAGTACCTCGGTGTATGCAATGGATGAAGGATCATTCTTAAGTAGGTCTACATTGAAATCACTTAAAATTATAGCATTGTAACGAAGTGTCATTAACTTGAAAGCAACATTAAATTCATTTAGGAATGCATTTAAGTCATTACTAGGGGACCTGTACACAACACCAATAATAAGTGGACACTTTGGGTAGCAACAAACAGTCGATTGACACTCAGCAATCTCAATAAGTAAGAAGTCAACTGTACAAGATTGAATATAAAGATCATCCCTACGGGAATACAGAATGTCTTCGCGTACATAGCGGCCCACTCCACCATATGAGTCAGCTCTGTGGCTGAATTCCATATCATAGCCGTTCACCTGAAGGAAAGGTTCATGGCTTTTATTCGTCCACGTTTCAGATAGTGCAACATATTTTATCTTTGACTCTAGGCCATTTACGATAGTTGGAATGTCATCAAGGTGTTTTGGCAAGCTACGAATGTTGAGGTGTACAGCGAACAGATCACTGGGGGTGAGACTTGACAAACAACGTTACATAACCCATCAATGAGTAAGTGAAAATCTACAGAGAGAGAGAGAGAAAAAAAAAAGAGTACAAAAGAAGCAAGGGTTCCAGAAGACTACCAAGGCTTACAGTGCCGTGAGATCTTCCTCGTGTTTGATCCGTACGGATTTACTTCCATCAGCTCGTCTAACGTGCACTCATAAAAATGAACTTCACCGCATAGCACGCAATATCCAACCGTCATTTCGAATGACATCGTTCTTTCTTGTGATTTCTTGAAAACGGGAGGCATACGCCTTTTTGTGACACTTATGCAGTTCATAATTGTCACAAAAATGGTGTACGCCTCCCGTTTTCTGCAAATCAGGGGAGAGAACGATGTCATTCGAGATGACCGTTGGCTAGGTGCGTGCTATGCGGTGAAGTTCATTTTTATGGGTGTAGATATTGCCGTTGCGCACCCATACGAATTGGTAGCCCTTAGTCTTCGCCGCAGCTCGAGTCAACCACAAGAGCTTTTTTTTTTTCTATTAAAGGCCGTAAAGTTTTCACAGCGAAAAATATTGCATCCGTATACGGGACGGTCCACCTCTTTTAGCCTGTTATTTCGACTAAGCCAAAAATCTCCCTTCGAGTATATACTCACTATCTCACCAGTCTTCAAGAATAGCAGTATGACATAGGGCAGGAGGGGGCATGGCGGGCTACTAAACTTCTCTGCACCTCTCTGCGTCTCTACAGCTGCAACTGTTTGCTCAACTGCCATGTAGAAAACATATCCGCCGTAGGTGCGTTTTTTTTTCCCTTCTCTCTTTAAGTTCGTGCCAGTTACATTTGAAACCAACTGTTTATTGCAGTGTAGTCTAACTCGTTTGTGCAAATGTACAAAAAATCCATTTTGCTTACACTTGGTGGCGGATCACGGGTATGGGGCAAAATGGATTACCAGAAAGATGAAAGTCTGTATTGATTATTTTTGCCATTTTTTATATTTATTTTGGATCAAATGTCCACACTCCCGTGTGCGCGATGCTTGGAAGTGCTGGACTAGAGTTGAGAGGGACGGTCGGTGGAAGGCCCGTTGCACAGCAGATGACGCTCCTTCATGGTTGCTGCTCTCACCTGGAAACCCCCATTTTGAACCATACTGAAGAACACCGAGACGAGGGACACGAAAAAAGTCAATTTCGAAGATTGCTCATTTTTCGTTGCTGATTCATAGCTTTTTTCCAATAAGCCAGGACTTTAGCACGATGCTTGTGAGACCTCCTGCACGTTCTGTTGGGTTGTTTGGGTGTTCATGTGCTATGCTGAATCTTGAGGCAGTGAACTAATTGAAGTATGCACTGAAACGGTGTGGAAAGTTTCACCGTGCTCCTCCGATCCTATTTAATCGTAGCAGTAAGCGGATGCAGTGCAACGTGCGCGCTGTGGAGCTTCGCTTTCGGTCTGCATTTGCAGCGGCGTTAGGTTACTGCCAGTGCTGTTCGCACATGATAAGAGCATATCCTACATAAGCACCAACAGACCAGTATTCAGCGAAAGTCGATTCCTTTCCTTGCTCTCCACGCAACTTCTACGGAGTCTGAACGGGTCGCACCATGGTCCAGTTTTCCCGATCCGCTTACCCTTCTAGAGCAGGGGCCGATGTTTCACGGGAAGAATCTTAGCTAAAAAGGAAGCGGAAGTAGGTTAGCGTGTAAGAAGCTTATAAGAATATGGAAGAGCACAGGTTACGCGCTCAGAGATATCAAACCACATTGTTTTTGTTTCCTTATATAAAAATACATTTCTCTACTTACACGTGGCGAGAAATTTAGATGTTCTTTTCTAATTCACGACAACGACGCTCGGGAACGTGTGGCAAAAACTTTCCATAATGACTGCACCTGGCCGTCTCCAAGAGGCAAGCGGAGAATAAACGCACGCCCAAAATTGATTTCTGCCGCCGTGTTGCCACCGGCAGCTACTTTTTTTTTCTCTCGAGTTTCGCTAGCAGTGCGAAGATGGGTTATTCTGGTCACGTGGTTGCGTTCATGGCGATAAGAACGCTGGTAGGTAAAAGGGCTTTATTGAATCGTTATTGAATCGTCGCGGCTTTTGACGCCTTCGCGGCCTCCGCGGCGTTCACGGATTGCTGTGTGAACGTGACAAGTTGAGACATCTCTGTCGTTCACGACATTCGCTGTGCTCACTGCTGCATTATGGACGTAACATTCGATGTCCGAAATGCAGAAGACCGCCAACTACTATGTGGAGTGGTTCTCTTTCCACATTCTTAGACACTGCGGCGACAGCCGGTGAGCAGTCTGCGGCATGCCGTTGACCCGTTTCTATGAGCTAAGCTCCAGCAAACCTACATCATCTGGGTTCCTAGCTTGGACTGTGCGCTAATTCAGAGGAAGCGCCTCTCCGTCCTATTCTGTTATGATGTCTTCAATTGGTCGCCCTGATACTCCGAGCCGGAGCAGGTCAGACCGCATCTCACTTGAGCTCCGAGCCGGAGGAATCGTGCACGAGCCGAACGCGGCAGATTCAAGCAGAGAAGAGGATAGGGGATGTTAACTCGCGTGACTTCCGGTGTTTCCCTCGAATCCAAAACAACCGCGACGTAAAACGCAGAACATGGCATGCATGGCAGAACAGGAACACTACTCAGCGGAAGCTGGCACAGTCACGTAACCGGAACCGAACCAGATTTGGCAACTGCTCCGACGGCGTTGGTGAGAGCACTCTAGAGCTCTCCGAGTTGGAGGAAAGAGCTCCGAATGAACCAGTCGAATGTAGTGAGACTGTGTTCGAAGATGAAACGTCGCTCCCGAGCGCTCTAGAGCGATCGGAAGAAACCAGTCGAAGACACCATTAGCGTTTCCGCGGAAACTCATCAGTTTACTCAGCTTGCCTGCGTAGATAGAGGTACCGCGATAAAACGTTTCTGATCTCGTTATTTGTTTTCTTCGCAGACGTTGCACTCGAGCACTCCACCGCGGGATATCAAGGATCGAGGCTGAGGGTTCATAGAAAAAGAGAGTTCGGTTCCCACAAATTCTCCAAAGTGTACTGTCCTACGAGGTATGATCTCGAAGTGAACCTTAACTGGGATGACAAATTAGTAGGGGTGTGCGAATCCGATATTTTAAGTCGAATCGAATATCGAATCGAATGGGGAAAAAAATTCCAAATACCGAATCGAATATCGAATATTCGTGCAAAATTTACAATATGTGACTTTCGTACTAAAAGTTTCCATTTTGTAGCCTATGGCTTTAGTGTAATTTTTCTGGCATTAACTGTCACAAGAGAGACATGCAGTTCTTCTGTGTAAAGCCCATACTCTTTAATTTTACATGAGGGTGCTTCCTGCTTTTCAGGTGAGCCTACACTTAACTGGAGTACTGGAGTGGTTACCTTCATTTAAAAATTTTATACCAGGCAGTAGCATATTATACGGATGAGGCTATAATTGTTTCAGACAACCACAGGCCATTTGTGAAACAAACAAATTGGCAACCTGCCTCAGCTTTGTCATGAACGCCTTTTAGTTTCTTTGCACTCGCCCTAGGAAGTTGCACTACTCAAAATAAAAATTTTAGACGTAAAAGACAGCTTTAAGACACCCTTCTTGTTCGTGGGCTGTAGTCATTATTCAAGAGTTCTAACTTTTTAAAGGCAACCTCACAGGCATCAAATCAAAGTCCCTCGTCGGCACCGCTAAACTGCATGTGGGAGGGGTGCCAACCCTTCCACAGACAATGTCTACAAAAGTAACTGTGGATAACGTTATCTTAAACTAAACACCGTCCTGCCTGTGTTGGTCCTGCAGTAAGGGCAATTTTGTAAAGCAGGCTTCACCGCGTGCACGAAAGCATCAGGTGAAGCCCACTTTCGGGTTGTGTGGTTCATATTCGTGGAATAGTCGAATATTCGAAAAATCGAATATTGGATATTCGATTCGCGAATCAAATAATTCGAACGTTTGATATTCGATTCGAATTCGAGAATTCGAATATTCGCACACTCCTACAAATTAGCCATTGGGGAATATTTCTGTGTCGCCCCAAAACGCTGCTTTAAAAAAGTGGACACGGAAAATGGGGGAAAATCGTCTGTTAGATCGTTAATAATCTGTAAAGTTGTGGACACTCTGTGCCGAAAAAGGAATAGAACGTTTTCTTCAACTGCCACTATTCAAAGGAATACGTTATTTTTGATGTTTCAATAAAAACACGCCTTGTAGTCATCACAGGTCGAGGAAGCAGGAGAGCTTAGGAACATCCGGAATAGAGTTTTAGATGTGCATCTGAATGAACGTCTTGTTCGAAGCCTGTTGTGACTAGCTCGTATTATAATAAGAAATCAATTTTTTTCGTATAATGGGTTAACGACTTGCTTTAGCGGCTTTGCACAGCTTATTAAAGGTTTCTGGCGACAATGACGAGCAGGAGAGCCGTGTTACGTGCAGACTTGTACACGTTACTAAAAAAAAGTAATTGATTACCGTTACCGTTACCTTGTACGAAAAAGTAATTTTTTACCGTTACAAATTACTTGCCGGAAAAAGTAATGAAGTAACGCCTTGAAAAGTAACGCGTTACTTTGCCAATTACTTTCGATATCCTAGAAAACGATATAAAAAAGATAGAAAAAAAGATATAGAAAAAAGATATCAACAACAACAAAAAAGAAAACTGAGCAAAAACGAAGCGAAACGAAGCAAAAACGAAGTCTGCATTGAAGCAGAATTTATTTCATAAGAGCAGTGTTCAACTTTAGTAGCAGCTGCTTCTCGAAGTTTTCGTCCGTTAATTTTCCGCGTTTTCTTGTCAGAACGTCCGCAGCCACACTGATAGATAGTACACATGAATGGGGAGAGGACAGTGGACTCAAAAATACACTACACGTGCGGAACACTGTGGCAATTGACCTCGGAGTCCTCGGGTAAGTCGGTTGCGGGAAAAGTCCTAGATTTAAGACAGCTGCCTTGCACCGAACTTGCAGAGGGCAGTTGGTTTTGTCTTCTCGCGGCGGTGAATCATCCCATATATGTGTGTGTGCGTCGTCCCGAACAATGTGGATTCTTTAGTTTCCAAGTAATCGATTACTTGGTAATTGATTACAGAAAATTGTAATTGAATTACTCAAAAAATTACTGGGCCCCAAAAGTAATCGATTACGTTACAAATTACTCAAAAAAGTAATTGATTACTAGTAACGCAATTACCCGTTACGTACAAGTCTGGTTACGTGCCGTCTGCACTTTCCTGAAAGATTCATCGGTTCAGGTGGGTGGTGGTTGTTTGCTATTTCCGAGCGGCCTGCCTGCCGGTGTGGCGGCATGTTGCTTAGTTCAGGGTGGAAGCACATAGAAGAAGGATAACGAGTGAAATTTGACAAATTTCGTAGATACAGGATTTTTTATATGGTCGCCTAAAGTGTTCACAAAACTGACGCGCTCCAAGTGACAAAACTGGGTGAGACTAACGTCCCACTGATCTTAACAGGGCAACTTTCTGTTGTTTTCCTTCACAAAAATCCTGGCTTAATTGTACTGTATCCTACCACATTTCCGTTTAATGAGGAAACGAGAGCTATGAAAGTTCTCGCTTAGCATAGCATTAGCTTTAGTAGTGATCTACCTAATCAACATAAATCAACTCATCAGTTATCAGTAACATATTACTCATGTTCGATATTAAATTTCTTTTCCATTCCATTCCGCAATTACAGTGCATTGTATGTTATTTTAAGCCGCATCAGATTTACCACAACCTTCGTCACACGCGCTCAAAACAAGATGGCAAAGTAAAAAATGCATAAGAGATGACGACAGTTTGCAAAACGTTGCTTGTATATAGTGACGAAAGCTACATTCGCCGCCTGCGGCAGTGATAGATATCACAGTCATTAGTCGATCAGGCGACGGATCTCTGAAAGTAGTCCTCCCATCATCATCCCCCTCATCCGTTCCCACTGAGCAATAGGGCAGTGTACCGCCACAGCGGCGGTGAATCACCCACATTGCTAATAGCCGGAACCATTCTATTCGTCACTGCGCCATGCCTTTTATTAGCGAAGAACTTAGGCATTTCGAGTTGATGACCTCGATGCCTCCACAGATGAGTGGTGGTGGCGTTGGTGAAAGGGCTCGCCTTTGTCGGCCTCACAGAGGTGGGCAACCACACAGATGAGTCCAGCACTTTACTACCCAAGCAGCACAATGTACTGAAAGTCGAGTGCAATGGAGATGGCCGGGTAGGTGGAAGGCCTTGAACAGACCCGAGAAATTAAAGAACATTGATAAGACACATACCGTCCACCCCCATTCCACTCTACTTTCAGTACATTTTGCTGCTTGGGCACAGATCATGTCAAATTGTAGCCTGTAGTGCTGTGTGCACCAATCGCAAGACGATAGTAGCCGCGGTTAAGTTAATCCGAAAGAAACGAATTACTTATCGTACCTCCTTACATGAAATCTTCCTAGAAGATTGGTTGCAAGGCCTGATGATTTACTACGATAAACCGTTTCTGTCGCGTTCATGTAACCGCAGCTTGTGTGAATCCCCCCCAACGTGAAACACGTGAAGCTGACGGGAAGGTCGAGGCCACTTTCAATCTTCCAGAGATCAGAGATTACCAGGCCAAGGGATGGAGTACGGTTGGGTGCCCCACCCCTTGCTCTCGTAATCTCTGGTTGATAGTTTGGGTGACGAAAGTGATAGCTTTTGTGTCGCTCGGCTTTCCAGGATGCCACCCTACACTCTTAGAAATTAACTTCACCGCATAGCACGGTCCTAGCCAACCATCATATCGAATGATATCGTTATCTGCCCTGATTTGTTGAAAACGGGAGGCGTACGCCTTTTTGGGGACAGTTATGAACAGCGTGTCACAAAAACAGCCGTTTTCAACCAATACGCCTGCCGTTTTCAACCAATCAGGGCAGATAACGATATCATTCGATATGATGGTTGGCTAGGGGCGTGCTATGCGGTGAAGTTCATTTTTAAGAGTGTACCTCGTACGTATTCAGGTGAAAAGATTGAGAGGAGGGGAGTTGAGGAAGAATTACAGAAAGAGATTGAGGTGAGGTAAGGTTAGGGAAACTATCAGAAAAATGATAGAGGTGAAGTGAGGAATCTTCTTTTTTTTCTTGAAAAGATTGAGGTGATGTAAGGTTAGGAAAATTATCAGAAAAATGATTGAGGTGAAGTGAGGAATTTTTTCTCTGAAAAAGATTGAGGTGAGGCGAGGAAATTCTTTAGAAAAAGATAGAGGTGAGGAGGCGACGTGACGAAAATTCTTGGAGGGAAACCTGAGGTGAGGAGAAACCTCTGCTGTAAAAAATTGGGGTGATGGCAAAGATCGTGACGGCGTTTTCCCACCACTGTGCATTACTGCGACGTGCACAGTGCGAACATATCGGTGGCCCTCTACGTGCCTTCTCCTTTAACGCTTCTTCCACAGGTTTCGATCAATGATTTGTCCAGAACCCACCTACACCCCTCTAACATCTCCCCATCTCCCCACCCCTCACAAAACTTTCTTCCATGACACATGTAACGAGAGCTATAATGGCCCAAACGTTTTTTGCAACATCCCCGAAGCGCGCGACTCTGCAAAGAAATATTGCATCCGACGACTGCTCGCTGTTTCATGTCCCAGAAGCCGGCTTGAACTTGACACCACAGCTCCATATTCTTGGACATGGCTTTTCAGCACAACCTTGTATCTTAAGGGGCGGCTTCCCATAATGACAGGCAAACGAGGCGGCACAGATTACGAAAAAGGCGTCGTAGCCAAGTATTAAAAGAATAGTTTATTAGTGGGGACCCCAAGACCATGTGTAACAAGAAGAGAGGACGTCTGCTCAAGTCACGAGATCCGTGCCATGATTTTATGTGATATGATGTCATCTTTCTTTACACCATATTTACTGTATAGGCTCACTTTTTGGACGTTTCTTCATAGGGAATTCGAACACAGAACGAAGCATTGCCGGGCCGCAGATCTCACAGGGTGAGTACCGGAGGGCACACAAGTGTCACGGCGCGGCCGCAAAATATTCGTGGAATTACGGCCGTCATTCTCGAGCCGGTTTGGTCTCCTTACTTCTCCTCCGTGGTTGCGGCATCTTAAGATGCTCCTTCTCTCACTGCGTTTATACTTTAGGCGTGACGGAACACGTGACATCCAAGCAGCATGCAATTTGTTAATGAAGAACTTAATTGGGCAATAAATTGAGTACTTAGTCAATTAATTATAATTAGTTCATGAGCCAATTGCTCATCATAAAACTAATGAGGTTGTTGTTGATTAACTAAGTAATTATCAAACAACTTTTTAATTAGTTACCTGATTAACCAATCAACCACTCGATAGACACACAAACGTAGGGGGATATGTTTATTGAGACTCCTCATTGATGAAACTCCCCATCCATCATCTCGAAATAAAGTTGTTGTTGTTGAGACAAGAAAGAGAGGAAAGGTTAGTCAGGCACAGCCTGACATGCTATTCCTTAAAAAAATAAAGAAAACAAAGTGTGACTTAAAAAGAAAAAAAGTGGCCTTAGAGGTTGGTTGAAGGGCTGTAGGCAGCGTAGGGGGGATATATGTTTATTAAGGAAAAAAGAAAGAACGGTCAGCCAGACAGAGGCCGGCTTGGCACAGAGGTGAACGTTCCTTACTTGACCCAGTCAGCCCAGTCCTTAAACCTGGCCAGTCCCCTCACAACATCGACTCTTTTCGGCCAATCGCACTTACAAGCTACGCAGGGAAAGTCATGGAGCGGATGGTCCACTCTCGCCTGAACTGGTTCTTCGAAGCCTCGAACTTCTTCCCTGAAGTCATGGCCGGCTTCCGTCAAGGCAGGACGACGATAGTCGAAGATAGACAACGTAATCGACATTGTCTCTAGTGTACAACAAGCGCGATCGGAAGGGAAGCTCACAGCAGCGGTCTTCCTTGACGTCAAAAAAGCAAATGACAGCGTGGTGCACAGCACTGTCATTGCGACGCTCCAAGAGGCTGGTATTGGGGGCCGCCCGCTCGCATGGATTCGGGACTTCCTCGTTGATCGCACCTTGTTTGTGCGCACCTCTGAAAGGGACACTGCACACTACAGAGTTCTGCGAGGTGTCCCGCAAGGGAGTGTGTTGAGCCCACTGCTGTTCAACGTCATCATGGCCGCTTTACCTGCTCAACTAAGTGAACATGTCAACATCACAATATACGCCGACGACCTCTGCATCTGGGCCTCCTCCACCCGTCGGGATGTAATCCAGCGTCGCTTGCAAGGTGCTTTGGACACTATCGTATCTTACCTCTCCGACCGTGGTCTTTCTATCTCACCTAGCAAGACTGTTGCCATGGCATTCACTCGACGATCCTTCCGCAAATTCCCCCTCCGCGTTGACGGCCAACAGCTCGCCTTCGTACGCCATCACAAATACCTGGCCATAACCATTGACAGGGAGCTGACTTGGTCCAAGCACGTCAAGGCCCTGTCTACCGCGGCGACTACCATCGTGAATGTCCTCCGCCGCATCTCTGGTTCGTCCTGGGGCCCATCATACCCTGACCTTCGCCAGGTGCATACCTCACTCGTCCTAGGGCTCCTGCGTTACAGCTTACCGGTATTGCACGGTCTAAGTTCAACAACAGAGCGCGAACTTTTGAACATCCAGGCGCGAAGCCTTCGAGTGTGCCTTGGGGTTCCCAAAACGACCGACACCTTCCTGGTCTTGGCTGAGGCGAAGGAGACGCCAGCCCACGTCCTACGCGACATGGAGACCCTGCGCGCTTGTGCGCGGTACCGCACCCGACATGCTGCCCACTACCTACGGGACATTCACCTACAGTATGAAAGCTCAGCTTTCGGGGCTGCTGTTTGCAGACTGGCACAGTCTCTTCCGCCCCCTCCGTCGCGCCTGCTATACGCTCCACCTTTGTGGACCCTCGAGCTGCCTCCGACGGACCTGCATATTCCCGACATGTCCCGCAAAAACGACACTCCTGTCCTCGCTGCGCGCCAGTTTGCTCTTGACCATTTGAACTCTGTCCACGGTCAGCGTAAAGGAATTTTCACAGATGGCTCGGTTGTGTACGGCGCGTCGTCTGCAGCTTTCTACATACCTCACAGCGACACTACGCAGACTTTCAAGCTGCCGCATGAAACTTCATCCACCGAAGCGGAACTGACAGCCATCTATGAAGCGCTCAACGCCATATCCGGTTCACAGGCCGACTCGTGGTCCATCTTCACGGACAGCAAGTCAGCATTGGAGACCTTGGCGTCGTACCGGTGCAGTGCTATTTGCGATCTCCGCACGCTTGTAATCGCCAGATACAACGAGCTCTTGGCTTCCGGCCACAGCGTACGGCTCCAGTGGGTACCCAGTCACGTCGGGTTGCCCGGAAATACCCGTGCCAACATTGCTGCGAAACGTGCCCATACCACGGCTGCCTTGAGTCTCAGCATCACGCTTTCAATGTCTGCCTGCCTGCTCCAAGTACGTCGCTTGCGCTCTCGCTGTGTCCAAGATTTCACAGAAAGTGCCATCTCGCCCAATACATTTCTGCACTCCATCGACCCAAAAATGCAATACGTCCCTCCCCCAAACATCACGAGGAGGGAGGCGTCCGTTATCCACCGTCTGCGGTTAAGCGTGGCTCGAACGCCAACACGGCTCTTCCAACTCAACGCGCTTGACACCCCTACATGTGCAGCCTGCTCTACCGAGGGCAACACTTCCCACCTACTCCTCCACTGTCGCCTGTTCGCCGCTCCCCGTGCCACTCTGATGGAGCGGCTAGCTGCCCTAGGGCTCAGGGAGGTCACGCTGGCAACGCTACTGGGCCCTCTGCAACGCCCCATTCAGTGGCGCGTCGGAAGGGAACTCGTACGCTTCCTTACTGACACCGGGCTCGCGCTGAGCCTGTGACTGCGCCTCTTCTTTCGCTCTTTCCAATTTGTCTTCCTTTTTTCTTCTTTTGTCTTTCTTTCTATTTCTCCTTTTCTCCTTTTTATAAGCGGGAATAGCAAGTCGGCTGCTGGAGCCAGGCTAACCTTTCCCCTCTTTCGTGTTTTTTTTGTTTTGTTTTGCAATAAACCTATATCCCCCCCCCCCCCCAGTCAGCCTAACTTCTTACCTTTTGTGAAATAAAGTTCGTAGTGAATGAAGCGGACCACAGTTGAAAATGAGAGAACTGATGTTCTGAGGCTGGAACACATAGAAAGGACAAATACGAGCGGTGTTCAAGTCAAACCAGGACTTCGCATTTTTCGCAAAAGTATAATGAAGTTACAGGCGAGAAATTAGTTTTATTTTTCAAGGTAATCTCCAGCTGCACTAATGCACTTGTCCCAGCGTTTCACGAGGGCTTGGATGCCAGCAGCGTAGAATTCCTTACCGTCGCGTAGCAGCCATGATCGGACCGCATTCTTGACCCCGTCGTCGCAGCTGAAGTGATACTGTAAAACCTTTACTGCTCCGACTTGCACAACAATTAAAACAACACCACAGTAGACGTTTCGCCGCCTATCCAGGCAGCATCCTCAGTACAAATGGGCAAACCAAGGGGCACATCACTCACTTATCAAAGAGGGCGGCGTACACATCCGGCAGAGGGCCACGGTTTTTGTTGCACGCTGACTCCGCATGTCTGATAAACCACGATTCCAACAACTTTCGCGGGCCCCATCTTATCTCCCGTGCCCAGGTTTCCGCGTTATCAAAATCAAATACATGTTCAGTGGCCCAACAGTGATCAACCAACTCGGTTTTCAATCGCGTGGCATTCGTAGCATTGGCCACATCACTTTTATGCTCTTCTGTATGTCTTCATCACCCGGCTTTTGGAGTATTTTCTCACGCAGCTGAAGTGGCGGCCCCCAAGGAACGCCTTCAGTGGCACGAAGAGATGGAAATCGCTGGGGGCGGGGTCTGGACTGTAAGGAGGATGTGGCAGCAACTTCCTGTAAGGTGCGTGTCGTGAGGTGCGCGGTATGCGGGCGTGCATTGTCCTGTAGGAGGAGGAGTCCTTTGGTGATGAGGCCTGGCCGCTTTTGCTTCAGCGCCTTGTGCCCATCCCTGAGAACCTGGCAGTAATATGCACTATTGATGGTGGTACCACTGGGCAGAAAATCAACATGAACAACGCCAGCTTTGTCCCAGGAAACCGTGACCATGACCTTACCCGCAGACGGGATGCTTCGGGTGCTTGCGAGCCTGGATGCTTCTACTGTTTTGATGCGCATTTAGACTCAGGACTGATATGGTGCACCTACGTTTCATCGCACGTGATGATCCGACCAAGGAACGGCTGTCCCTCAGTGTCGAAACGGTACCTTAGCTCTTGGGAGATTTCCAGTCTTCTCTGCCGGTCGAACACGTGAGAGCTGCCTCGGGACCCAACGGGCACTAACTTTCCGAAACTGGAGGTGTTCATGAATGATAGTGTTCAACGTTCCCACAGAAAGGTCCGTCTTTCTAGCCAGTTCGAGACATGTTAACCGTCGGTCCTTGAGGATCAGGCGCTCCGCAAGTTGGATCTTCTCACGAACTCTGACACTGGGCTCTGAGCCGCCCCGGCCGGGATCGTCCGGCGCTGATGTACGGCCGTCTCGGAACCGTTTGCACCACTCAAACGCTTTGCTGCGGGTAAATGTATCGTGGCCATACTGAATCTGAAGTATTCTGTGAATTCCAGATGACTTTACGCCTTCATTCACGAGAAACTTCATGACAATTCGCTGTTCGATGTGCGCGCTCACCTCGTTGTCGGCCATCTTGTCCAGCACGTGTCTTCTGTGTTGCACAAACTTTGGACCACCACGTGGTGGACGCGGAGGCCTGTCGCGTGTGAAAATGACGAAAAAGAAGTAGCGCGTGCCATTTGTACATGATGAAGAATAGCAGCAAGAAGACAAGGACAGGGTAGAAGTAGACAGGACGACTGCGGACTCTCAACTAACGTTTAATCAAGGAACACAGTATCTTAAACGCTAACATCTACGTCACCGACTAAAAAATGTACAGAGAAGACAAGGTTTATGCTGCCGGCTGGGAGATAGCACTGAACATCTTATCCATGCGTAGAAAATCAATTTCCACGTCTGCTAACGTGACAGAAGGGGAGCTGACACATCTGTCATTACACGTGGCTATCAGAAATGCCTCCATTATCTCCCGCACCAACTGATCTTTATGAACTGCCAGCACCTCGGTCTGATCGAAAAACGGCGTGCACTTACAATCTCGGCAATGGACGCTCAAGTGACCGGATGGGGTTCTTCCAAGTGAAGAGGCATGTTCCATAAGCCTAATGTTAAGGCATCTACATGATTGACCCACATAGCATCTGCCACACTGAAGCGGTATGCGGTAGACGATATCAAGCTTGCAATCCACGAATGGCTGTCGATGTTTTACATTACATTCTAAAGGCATTATTGGTACATTTACTCTTTTTAGACCTTTCTAGTGCCTAAACATCCGGGGTCTAGTCATAAGCCTTCTTAACGTCTAGGAAAACAGCGGCGGAGAGGAAGCCATCCGCCCGAGCCTGTTTCACTTCACTGACGAGTGTAAGGGCACTATCAAGTACACTCTAAGAAAAAAAGGAGTACTTTTACTCCTTTTGGGGAGTAATTGCATTGCCACAAAAAATAGTCCCTTTCGGGAGTAAATGCACGGGAGTAAATGAATGTCACAGAGTGAAGACCGCATTTCACGCGCTGTCGTAAGAGCCCCAGGTACATAATTGGTGCGCAAGCATGAAAATACTTTGAAGCAAACCGTCAACCGTGATGTATCGAGTGATATAAAATCTTGCGCCATACTAGGGCACAATTTGCGAAGAAAGATGCGCTAACTGTTTCTTACTCTGTGTTGCTGGAAAATTGCTACGTTGTCTGAGTTATACAGCCTTATGCCCTTCAAATTGACCAAGGGCACATATTTACGGTGACTGTTGCATTCAGGAGACCATTCGTGAAGTTTAGTGACAATTTGCAGTCCTGGGGAGTAAATGTCGGGACTAAATGTTGGGTTAGGGGAGTAAAATGGGGAGTAATTGCAGACTAGGGGAGTAGAAGCTGCAATTACTCCCCGTTTTACTCCTTTTTTTTCTTAGAGTGTAGGGCTCGGGATCTAACACGTTTTTCCCGATTTTCGTTTAAAACATTTCCGTTTAAACGTTTTATACGCCGTTTAGATTAACGTATAGTCTGGAAAACGTTTCTTTATCAAACGTTTAAACGTGTCGTTAATGTGAAACGTTTAAGCGTTTTGTTAAAATGAAGCGGTTGAACGTTATGTCAAGGTCGTTTAAATGTCTTGTTAATACCAAACTCAACGCCTTTCGAAACGGATAGCTATTCAAGCAACTTCTTATCTTCATTAATGGGAAACATGGACGCGCCAGGCATTACGAGGACAGAGACAGAAGTTGTCCCCGTTATGCCTGCCGCGTCCATGGTTCCCATCAGTAATTACCAACTACGCCAGTTTCTCACTGTTTTATAAGTAGCTTATTACTTCAGTTCATATTTGGCTTTTAAGCAACCCTATTTGTGTTCATTTTCGTCGTACATTTCATTATGAACCGACGTGTTTCACTATAGTTTTAAACATGTCGAGTTCGTAATGGGGGTGATGACGTTTGAATCTTTTGGGTAGTTTATACTAAAAATTCTGCATTTATCTTCTTTACGCGAGTAGTATTTTGGTGAAAAGACCAACGCGGAAGATTGTCACCTTGAGCGACTACTTTAGCCTGAAGCATGTAACCTGCTATTTCCTACTGGTTCCCACTATTGCACTCTAAAACCAGAACATTTGCCAATTACGCGTTAAGAACCAACCACTGTCCTGAAAGATATCATTCTTGCGCCAGAGTGGGAAAAAAGGGATGAGCACGACTTTTGTGGCATGATGCGCTGACACGAATTCCGACAAAGAGCTGTACACCTCCCGTTATGAACAAATTGGGATGGAGAAGAGGATAACACCCAGAATTGTAATTCTGCCGGACGATGTCGATGAGATAAAGCTCCGTTTTTGAAGTGTCAGCCAATGCCATGAGTGCACGCGAAGCGGAGTTCGGTGTACGCTACGAACGGGGTCGTGGCAACGCTCTATTAACCACCAAGAAACGGAATAAAATGCGCTCTGCGCTGTGACTGTTCTTTATTAAACATAAGACGGTCACAAATGAGCGGGACAAAGTAACATGCCACTTTAACGATACCCTACACTGTCTTTCAAGGAAAGTAAGCTGTAGTGTTTAGAGGAAGAAAGAAAACGATTGCAAACGATTATGTAAAGGCAAACGATTAAACGTCTCCTAGGAAAACGTTTATATACGTGTACGTGCCGCTGTACGTTTATGCAAACGAAGATGTTTAAACGCATCCTGGGAAAACGTTTAAATACGTATACGTGCTGTTGAACGTATATCTACCAGAACACGTTTAAACGTTAAGAAAACGTTTAATCTGTGAAATGTGTTACAAAACGCGTTTCTTAAGAAAACGTTTAAACGTTTAACATACCTAGAGCTCTACTATCAAGTGACGACCGGTCTGGGCGAAACCCATCATTGTTGCAGGGAAAAAGACGGTACTCTCTAGGTATACCAGCTGAGCCTGTTGAAGACCATTCGTCCCAGGGTCTTCCCCACACAGCTGGTAAGAGCTATCGGGCAGGAGTCCAGGTGGTGAGGAGGGTTTATACATACACGGTACCGCGTCAGGTGGTTACGCACACCGCCTCATATAAATTCCGGAGGGTTCCCTCATGAATGCTATCGCATTAAAAAGTTCACGACTTGAGATGTGCACCCGGGGCCGTTACACTCCTCCTTCCCGAGTTTTCTAATGACGCGACGGAGCGTCTCCTTTCAGTTCCGATTCGTGCTCTGTTGTGCACATGAAGCACGATCCTGGCTCATGGTACAAGAAGGAAAGCGGTGACGTTAAAATGAAGCTCTGTGGAATACATCCCATCGCCCTAGACTCGCGAAGATCCAGTACAGATGTAGCCCAGAAGTGCATATAGCATTTCTTTTGTTCAGTTATTTCGTCCCCGAAAAGGAAACACACGCATGTTTGTGTTTTGCAGGTTGAGACACACATTTCCACTCCTTGTGTTATTTCGTCAACGGATTTCGCGGTTGATACGCTTTCACTGAGCGCTTTCTGGTACCAAATATAGCAGGCTAAAAGGTGATGCTAGCCCATTTAGCCCAAAATAAGATAGGTAACGGTGGCATACGACATGTGTCGGGCTCAATGTGGAGTGATTAGCTACTCACACTTACACATTTGATCTTTTTTCAGCTCAAATGTAGACACAGAGACAGAAAAGGATGAGAAATACGCCTTCTTAACAACACTCACTCATATTCATTCATTTAAAGTGCGCCAACAGTTTGTGAGTCACTCAGGACTGTGAACAAATTTGTGTCTACAACATAATAACAGCATGCAAGCTATAGGTGCTGTAATTACGACGACGGTAACATCTCCTTGAGATTGAGGAAAACGCCAATTTGGACGTTGTCACGGCTGTCCACGTACGCATTCAGTTCGATGAGACTGATTTCGTTCGGTTATTCCGCTTTGTTTTGTTGTGAGTAGCAATCCATTAACTACGACTGACACACTGGTTGTGCGAGATCCGTGACCAACAGAACGAGATGACGACTATCAAAACGCAGCCTCGCTCGATGTCCGCTCAGTGCTGCAACGTCACAGCGCGGCTCGAGCACGGTACCCTCAACGTGCATAGCAGTGACTGTGGACGCAGCAAAGTGCCCATATAAGTTGCGTTGCAAAGCGATTAAGCCCCCTGATGGCGCTCGAATCGCTGTTTCCAACTCCGGAATTCAACACAGGGCACTTCTGGTCAGTGTGTCGAACCGGAAATTTTATCGCTTCGGTTCAGACCGATCGGCGCGTGGTAGAGCGACAAGGAAACGATCGGAGCCTCGTGAGAACCAATTTTTTGGGGAACCGGAGTGGAACAACCGCTGCGATACACGTGGCGCCATCATTCATGAAGAATGGAAGATTTTCTTGTGGTATACTCTATTTAGGATACCTGCCGTGTTTCAAAAGAGATTAAGCCAGATTAAGAGAGAACCATTGGAAGCGAATCGATCGCCACCTCGAAGCGGTCAATATCGCCGCGCGGGAAGGATAATCCCCGCGAGGTAAAGCGCATGCTCGTTGGTCCAATCTCTCCCAACTGATCGCACCGCATGTGCTCCCGAAAGTTCTCTGGAAAGGTTCCCTTCCGATTCAGATCCAGTGCGACATGTGTATCGGTAGAAGTCGGTTTGCAATAGATTAACCGGTTCAATATGTGCGATGCAAAATATCTTCTGGCCCAATAATGGCGTGCAGTAACTAGACAGATGTTGAGGCTTCGGCAAAATGGAAAATTAGAGGGAAAATCTGTTTCTTTCAGTTCTTTTCCTCGGCATCGGAAACGCTTCCAAGTCTGAGAATAGGAAACGTGACGAAAGTACCAACAAAACACGCATTTGTTTAGTTATGCGAAATAATAGCGTACGTTAATGAACCCTCGGGTGGGCAAAATTAATCCATAGACAGACCAATGTAGCGTCGCTCATGATCATAGCTCTCTCGCGACGCCGCGAATTATCAATTACCAAATAAACGCTATATTGTACTTTTTATTTGCGTGGTGAACAACTCTTTGTCACTGAACAATGAAAAGTTAGTTCATCTCAATTGTATTTCAAATTTTCCTGAAAGGAAAAGATGAGAAAAGCATTCTCCTATTTCACAAGTACAAATAACCGCGCATTTTGCATTTTTACCCATTTTATGCATTTCGTAGTTCTCGTCAAGGCTTGCGATAATGGTTACATTGCGCTCATTTTTTTTACCTTCTCCCCTTAAACGTTTGATGCATGTACCAATAAAATATTTCTCATTTGTCCTTGCTCATACCTTCCCAGACTCAGAGGAATGTTACCAACAACTAGCGTGCACTAGCTTGCTTGCATCGCTGATAAATCTATGTCGTACAGGAGTCAAAATTTTGTTTGTTGTCCCATCTTTCCGAAAAAGCAACAACGAGAAAATATTATTTTTTAATTTTAAAAAAATTTAAATCTGTAACGACAACGATAAGCTCTTGCACTGTTTGTTTATAGTTCAGGGGGTGAACATAACGGAACGCATGTAGGAGCAGGAACGCTTCCGACGGCTGTTGTCTGCTACTTTGGTATCTCGCACGTTCTGTTCGCGTTTGACTTGCAAACTTCATGTATGGTGGGCTACTTCATGTCAGTATTCAGATGTTGTACAACTGTTGGATATTGCTGATATGATATGCACACATCTCACCATAGTCTCCTTATGTGTGTGTTGTACTAAACGGCCAGATTGTAACAAGCACTGAATGGGCGGACAAGGGAAGCCAGGATTGTCCGTGCCCCTCTTGATGTTCAGTATAGTCTGTAGTGTTCATGCGCACACAACTTATCTTTCTTTCAATTCATATTCGTCGTACCGCACAAGGTGGTTTCCCAGTCACGAATTCATCTAACCGTCACTACGGCAATACCACCGTGAGGGTATAACGCTCAAATTGCACGACGCGATCCACAAATGCACATGTCATCCATGTTTGTTTCGAGGCGAGCGTCCCTCAGGGAGCGTACAGTGAGCTCGCGAGCTCACTTGGCTGGCGCGTGCCCTTGACGCATTTTCCCTTGTTGTCCTTGTTTCCAGAACATGAATCCATCCCATCCTAAAGTTGGCAATACGAGAACAGGAATTTCGAGAACGGGGGTTTCACGACCAGGAATATCGAGGTCCTCCCTTATTCATCTCTTGACAGGGAGAAAGCAGGGGGAAAGAAAAGGAAAGAAATAAAAGAAAACTGGTCCGCACTGACCGGGACAGAAGCGGGAACGCGCGCGGCGATGTTCAAGTGTCTTTTTTTCTACTAAAAATATCGCGTACAGAGAAAATTTTAGTGTTAATCATCAAGTTAAGTTACCTGCTTCCACAAAGCATTCGGAACGGAAAATTTTTTAGATGGCTTTCTGAGCTCCTTTAAAGACGCCGAGTACTATCAATAGCGAGTTTTAGTACGTGGGAGGACCTATACGATAAAGGAAGTCAAAGCTTAGCAATGTGATGTTAAGAAAAAAGGCGACCGGCTTGTTTCTGGAATCGTTATCGTAAACATCTTCCGATCTACTAAAACCCGCTAATAATAGGGAGCTTTAGTACATCAGAAGGAACTCTACGAAAACGCTTGGCAATGTGATGTCACCTACTTCAAAGAAACAGGGCGATTGGCTCATGTTTTCGGAACTGTTATCGTGAACACTTTCTGATATAACTTATGGTGTCGTCGACTAGTTGCTTCCGATCGCTCTAGAGCGCACTGGAGCGACGTTTCATCTTTGACTGGTCGAAACAGAGCAGTCTCACTGCATTCGACATTTGGAGCTCTTTTCTCCAACTCGGAGCGCTCTAGTCTAGAGAGCTCTAACCAACGCCGTCGGAGCGGTTCCGGTCACGTGACTGCCCCAGCTTCTGCTGAACAGTGTTCCTGTTCCGCCATGCCTGCCATGTTCTGCATTTTGCGTCGTCGGCGTTTTGACTACGAGGAAAACACCGGAAGTCGCGTGCGTTAACATTCCCTCTCCGCTCCTCTGCTCGAACTTGCCGCATTCGGCTTCTGCACGATTCCTGATGTGGTCTGACCCGCTCCAGCTCGAAGTATCGGGACAACCAGTCCAAGGCACCACAAAACTCGCTGTTACTCACGTTTACGATTTCCTAAAACTCCCTATTAGGGAGTTTCAGGAAATCGTAAACGCCTTCCCATTCCGACTCCGTATCGCTGTCAGTCAGTCAGATATCAGCAACGTGATGTCAGCCGCTCCACACGAATCAGGCAATTGGCTTATCATGTTTTCGGAAACTTTATCGTGAAACTTGTACGTTTTCCTAAAACTCCACCGCACTGCAATGTACCGTAAATACGTAAACCATGAAGCGTACGGCTGGCGCGATCCGATTTATGCTAGCGCTATAGTGGATGAGGCAATTGAACATAGACGGACAAATGCAACACAAGGCCCAGTTGCATCGTTGAATTCAATGCTGGCAGCTGAAGAAAAGGCACCAGCAGTCGGATTCGAACCCACACCGTCTGATTGTCGGTCAGCGCTCAGATGCCGATCCACATGACGCGTATTTCACTCCGTGAAGTCTTCCGTGAAAACAAGGAGGAGCCTGAATACGCGGAGCGAACCACATGGTGGCGTAAATATGAGGCTCTGCGTGAACGCAAGAAACTGCAAGCCCCTTCAACTTCCTCTGCTCAATCAACACCACCTAGACGAGAGAAGGCGTCTCCATGTTTCACTCCCCTGCGCCGTAACGTCACAAAATCCCGTCCGGCCTGCGCCAAGGGAAAGCGCGGCTCCATTCCAACTTGGACTCGCTGCTGACGAACGGTCGCGCTTGTTCACGAAAAGCTGTGTTGATGGTGATACAACGCGAAAGAACCATCATGGTACACTCAAAAATGAAACTTAGATTATAAACATGGCAATCTTTAAATAAGTGGCAGCGGCGGCGGAAATTGAGCCCACGCCGCTTGACTATCAGCTAAATGCGTTACCCCATTACCGGCGACAGGGCATCATATGGGTAGGCCAGGACACGAGAACCCCCCCCCCCCAGGTTTCTATCACGTGTCACACTGCATCGACCGTTACACAACCTCACGAGCACAAAATCACAAATTCACGAGCGCATAAGGTATTCGACTTTCTCGATACCTGAACGATGCTGTGCGTCCAAGTGCAGGGGTAACTATGATACAGGCCCGAAAGTCCACGTATTTTCGTTTCCCAGTGACAAAGAACGCAGGGAGCAATCACTGAAAATTTCAAACATTTTGGCATATGTTTGCGAACTGCACTTCAAGTCGGAACACATCAGGTGGACGTCCAGCTACGCGGATTACAAGACCGGGAAGGAAGTTGTCGTCCAGCTGAAGGTGCCAAGGCTGGCTCCTGATGCAGTGCCGTGTATATTTCCCGATTGCCCCAGCTACTTGTCAGCCCCAAACACATCACGAGAGGCACCAGAGGAGTAAAGAGCACGCATTGAAGCAAGTGCTGTGGAACACGCTATAATGCAGTCTGTAAAAACCTACAACTTCACAATCAAGTACACAATCACAACTACACAACTCACACAGTTCACAACTACAATCAAGAAGAAAAACAAAACCGGATTGAGTCACTCCAACAGCTTCTGAGTCTGGTCGGTCCACTCACACAAGTTCTCGACGTTCTGGACAGTGGTCACGACTGAGCAAAGCATTATGTTCGTACATATCCTAGACGATGGTGCCCCAACGATACAGTGCTC
The DNA here is from genome assembly GCF_037126465.1 of Ornithodoros turicata. Taxonomy (NCBI): domain Eukaryota; kingdom Metazoa; phylum Arthropoda; class Arachnida; order Ixodida; family Argasidae; genus Ornithodoros; species Ornithodoros turicata. The sequence goes on along the minus strand of NC_088205.1, from coordinate 40,864,237 downwards.
AGTCACAGATGGCAGTGACCTACTAATAGGTTGTTACGTGAAGACTATCCGCATATGCCAGATGCATGATGGAGTGGCAGTCCCGGAGAACGTCAAAGATATGAGAGCACTCTGCCATATACTTGAGAAAATGGAAAAACAAGATAAAGAATCGCACATGCAACCACCACAGAAGCTGCAGACACTGCTCAAATTGATAAAGTCACTCAGATGACATTGCGGAAGACGAGATCCTCGAGGAAGACGAGGCTGCGACGGTGGACATCGTCGCCAAGCAAATGAGGCTTCTTGTCAAGAAGCAAATAAGGTACCCCCCGAACCTTCTAATCTTCGCGAGCATTGTACACACTGTGTCACCGCATGCCTATAATATCATCAGGAGTACAAGCAAAATACAGTTGCAACATCCATCAACAATACGCCGTGTATGCAATACTCACCATGTAAACCCTTTAACAGAGCAAGACGACATTGGGTTCCTTAATTACGTGAAGAGACGCCTGCAATGCATGGAAGATCACGAGAAGAAAGTCACGCTATTGATGAACGAAATTGATCTCCAGTCATACTTTGACTATAAGAGAGGCACCATCACAGGAGGCTGCGACAAACTCAGCTGAGGCAGCAAAGACAGCGCACGTCTTCATGGTACAGGGCCTGCTGTCTTCCATCAAAGATGTCGTGCACTCAACAGCAACATTAAATGCCCAGGGAGAAAGTCTCAAGATCGACTACGCAGAAACTACCGCATCATTCATTTCCATTATCTGGAACTGGTGGTGCACAGTAAACGTAAAGAACTCCAAAAAGGCAAGCGACTTACAGACCCTCACCTGTGATGTCACTCTGTGGCCCTCAGGTTCAGTTCTTGAAATCTGTGGTTGCCTGACTCGACCTGTGGAAGACAATACCCATGGATACAGGCATGCTGACCAGAGAAACTCATTCGGCCTTTTCGCTCACCTGTAACAGTCTCATTGAAGTCGATACTGCTTGAATGAACTTGGCTTTCGATATGTATTTCTGGGAAAGTTCCAGACCGACTGCTTGGGAGATGCCTGGGAACTGCCTTTGGGAAGTACCGTCAGTTGCCAGGGTCGCAGAACCATAGCTCAGTGAGGCAGGTGTTCGAGTGTGAGAACAAACTGCGCCTCCAGCAAGCTCTCACACTTCCTGACATGCAGGGGGGGGGGGGGGTATATGTTTATTCACACAAAGGAGATGTCAGCCAGGCAAGTGCCGGCTTGCTACTCCTTAAAAAAAAAGAAAGAGAAAGAGGAAAAAACAGGTGCGGGAGAAGCCGCGATGGGAACGATGTGCTGCGGGCGGTGAGGCTTGCCGCCTGTGCTTCAGAGGGCGGTCATCATTTCTGTGGCCTTGAGGTACTCGAAGAGTGCCTTGGTAACATCCCGTTGCCCAGGGCGCGGGACAGGCCCGAGGAGTGTAGCGAGCGAGAGGGGGTGGTGGCCCAAGGCTTGGAGGCGTCGGGCGAGGGCGGCACGGGGCGCCGAGAACGTCGGGCACGTTAGCAGGAGGTGGGCTACGTCAGCGATGGCGCCGCAGGCATCGCAGTTTGCGTTGCCGCGTCTGCCCATCTTGTGCAGGAGTGACGGAGTGTAGGCGACGTTAAGGCGGAGGCGATGAAGGAGGGTTTCTTCGGCCCTGGTAAGGTGTTGGGAGGGGTAAAGTTGCATCGCGGGGTCGATGGCTCGAAGAAATGTGTTGCATCGAATAGCGTCTGCAATGAAGTGGCGGGTTTCAGAGGCAGACCATCGACGGATTTTAAGGTGGCAAGCTGATGCCGTGAGCGGTAGGTTTGCGATGGGGCTGTCACAGCTATGTGCGCGCCTTGCAGCAGCGTCGGCACGGGTATTCCCAGGGAGGCCTATGTGGCTGGGAACCCACTGGAGCCAGGCGGTATGACCGGAGGCGAGAACGGAGTTGTATGACGAGATAGTCATTGCGTGGAGGTCGTTGATCGTCTGGGATCCGTGTGAGCTGATGACCTCCAACGCTGCCTTACTATCTGTAAAGATGGACCAGTTTCCCTGTGGCGAGATGGAAATGTGGTCAAGCGCCGCGTACACGGCAAAGAGTTCAGCCTCCGTGGATGACGTCTCGTTTGCAAGCAGGAAATAATGACAATCTTCACGATTCCGCAACATTGGGGTGAGGAGCTGCAAAAATAATATGCAGTTAGCATGAGAGCACGACATACAAAAGAAGTCATCCACTATGCCGGCAATATCGTAGATAGCCGGTTATTGTGGTCACGCCGTGCTCAAGAAACTGTGGTGCACAGAGTGCAAGGACATCCTGGTGATCACAGATAAAGACATGGTTCTGGAAATTGCAGAGCTCATGACAAACATTTCCCGGGGGGTCTAAAATTCCCGCAACCATGCGTTGTCAATGCAGTGCTGTACGCCTCTGCCATCCTAGACAAGCTCACAACGAAGGAGAATAGGCAGAAATTCCACAGCTCGTAGGATCAAAAAAGAATTTCGACTGCGATTGCACAGCACATACTAGAAGAAGAAGAGTACGGCAGTACATGTCGAAATGGGCATATGCCGGAGCTTTTGCTCAAACACATACTGCATGCAACTGTCAACGCCCTATTGAACAACTACGCTAAGCTGCGTAATGGTCAGACTACACAAAGAAAAGCAGGCAGCAACCGCTCAGAAACGGAAGCTAGGAACTCTTCAGGCCAAATAGGAAGCGTAGCTTGTGATCAGAAAGTTCCGTTTGTGCAATTCAAAAACTCAATGATGCAGTGTTCAATGCACTGTGATGAACTACTTCAGTGCAGCTTTCCAATTCCGAATTATATCATTGTTTTGTTGAAGCAAAGCTGTTCAACTTACCTTCATTTGTGTCTTCGTTTCCTTGCAAGGGTCGTGGTGACTCTTTCCCGATTTTTCTTCTTGTTGTGGGGTCAGTTAGTTCGGTAAGTCAAGGTGCAAGTGTTGCTGATAGCCCTTTCGAAAGTGCGGGCTACTGTGCAGTATGTTTTCGAAAAGGACAGATAAATCACCTTCAGTGTGCTATACAGGTGTGTGTGTGTGTGTGTTATACGCCTTTCTGAAAATACGCGAACAGCAGTCCACACTTAAAAAAAAAAAAACCATCGACGTCCACAGCAGCGTAAGCCGACGCCATATTGGATCCTTGGCCGGGCGGGATAGGGTGACGTCACTGGGCTACGGAGAGGCCTTCTCTCCTCTAGGTGGTGTTCGCTCAATCCGCGTGATACGTGGGCGGTCTTCGGCTCGACTGGCTACTGCGCATGCGCCACTCTTATGCGCTTATGTCGTCTGCATAGAGACTCACGAACAGGCCCTGTGGTAACAAACTTGGCAGTGCAGCCATGATGGCGTTGAAGAGAGAAGAACTCGGAACGCTGCCTTGCGGCATATGTAGCCGTCAGCGGTCCTCATAAAAACAGACACCGTTCTAGAAACGGGGTATTTCATCGAAGCGTACGCCTGGTAATGCCAAACATGTAGAGGTCGTGAAGGGTATGGCTGTGGCTTGTTGAGTCGTACGTTCTCTGTATGTCGAGAAATACAGCAACTGTCAGCGGACCGTTGGACCGAGATTCTTCCTGGTGGGTGACTAGGATTGAATCCACTGAGCAGCGTGCCTTTCTGAAGCCTGCCGTTTGGGAAGGAAGTACAGGTCGTGACTCCAGGAACCAGACGACACCATTCAGGATAAGCCTCTCCATATTCTTGCACAGGCAGCTTGCGAGACTCAGAGGACGACATTATGTCAGCTCCCGAAGCGGTTTTCCTGGTACAGGCACTGCCTGCGACGCCCTTCATTTCTCAGGGACGACACCATCTCTCCAAGAGAAGTTTAGAAGAGTCTTGAGCACATGACGCGCCTGGACCCAACGAGACTATGGCAGTGTACGAAACCACATCAGGTCTAGGTGCTGAGCGCTTGTTGGAGTTGCGGATGACTGCATCCAACTCTTGGGCAGTAAAGTCACTGTCCATATGGGGATCCTGAGCTTCAGTTTCGAAGCCAATTGCCCGCAGCTTTGTTTCTGGAGAGGCCCGGTGAGTTGTGGAGGATAATTCCGAGAATTATCCTGAAGGTGAATTATCCGGGAGCCTCCCGGCGTGCCAGTGTGTGAAATAAATAAGAAGAGGTACGTGGTCGCTTCCCATTGTGTCGAGACCGTCCACCAGTGCAAGCAAGAGGCGAGTCGGACGGAGCAGATAGTAATGTTGATATAGCTGGAGTACGAAGGTCCGCGGAAAAAGGTCGTAGCGCCGTCATTTCACTGGCGTAGCCAGGGGGGGGGGGGGGGAGCTTCTAGAGGTTCAACCCTCAGAAATGGTACCTTTGATAGTGTATTTGTGACCCTGCCATTTGTGGCCCTCATGTATTTGTGACTGAAACGGTGTGTTGTGGCCATGTGCTTTCTAATTAACGGAAAAAAGGCTACCTTTCCTTGGCAAATTGTTGAGTTTAATTAAGCTAATTAGACTAATTAATAAGGTACGCTCACAGAAAACACTTGTTTCGTTGGCAAATACCTTCACGTAGATTTTTTTCAGAAGTTTAATGACACTTTATCACCGGACATCGTGTATATCAGCAGTATTTATAAGTGGGTTTTGTTGATATTTCTCGATGAACAGACGCGTGATATGTAACCTTTCACTTCATGTTCTTTATATGCGTTTGTTATTATTGCATTTACTATTATTAGAGTGCACTACCCAGAAGGATTTCCGTTGGCGGGCACTTTCAATCAAATAAATAAATATTGTCTTTCATCAGGTGCTGCACGAGTAAAGCTTGTAAAACGAACGCGTGTTGTTCAGATCACAGTTCACTAACTTATGCTTTGATTCATATAGATTTTACAGTTTATTGTATAATTGAAATAAAAAATAAATGTTTATGGGGTTAAGGATCCACTCCCGTTGTAGCGTACCTTATAATGCAAAGAGAGTTAGAGAAGAAAAAGCGGTCGTGCCGGTTCAGCCAGCTGGTCGAGAACACTTTATAACATCGAATAGAATAGGAATAGAAAGAAAAAAATTGAAACGTAGGTCGGCATTGGTGCGACCAGCTGTTCCAGGGCGCTTGACGGGTGAAAGCACTGAATGATTTAAAAGATTATTTCAGCACGTATGTCCTTGAGGTAGTTCGTCAGTGCACACAGCGCAGGTTGCTGGTGCTGCCTTGGCAAGCTCCCCAGTACCTTGTCAACACTAAAAGGTCGGTCGTCAAGTTTCGCGAGGGCGTTTTTCAGTGTTCGCCGACTAGGGTCGAAGCTCGCCGGGGCACGTGCTCCGTGTTCTCCACAGTTCCGCAAGTTGAACAGTTCGGCAATCCAACGACACCTATCTTATGAAAGAATGCTGCTGCGAACGGGAAGTTGAGTCGCCCCTCATGAAAATGGATTTTTCCTTTATGCAGACTTCTTGTGGACTTCTTGTTTCCTGTCTTGACAGTGTGTTGACTTTGACTTCTTGGTGATCAAGTCAACAGGAATTGCTATTGACATCATTTTGACAATCTCTTGAACTACCTTATGTGTACCTCCTGTGGACAAGGTATATAGATGTAGTTGTTGACACTTTGTGGACTTTCTATGCGCCTATGTAGCAAGTACCTATTTTAGCCGTTTTTTTTTTCTACACAGATGAATTCCGTATTATTTACTGCATTATCGGACAGTAATTCATTCTGTGTGTTGCAAAAAACCATGTGGGGTGTACACCACTCCTGGGAGATAGAGAGGTCCGTGCTATCGGCTTTCTAAACAAAGCGATATTTGGATCTGACCTTATAATGAAATGTAGTAGCTTGAACGCCACTTTGCCACCTTTTAGCTACATATTAAAACACTAAATACATTTTCGATGGCTTTGAGAAGACGGTTCCTCGTATTATTTATACTTCAGTTCAGTACACAATATATTTCCAACTTATATGACCACACGAGGATCATGCGCATGCGACATGTTTGCTGCACATTTTGATTCTGCGCCTCTGTGCCTCGTCCTCGCCTCATCACGAAGGAGTCATCGCCATTAGCATCATCGGAATGTCGTTGGTACGGTTGCAATATGTTTCAACTGTCCCAGGCTCTCAGCGGCCAGCAAACCATCAATATCCCACAGACCTCCCAAATTGGTCTCACACGTCACAGATGTCACGCGTATCCTCACAACGTCCGCTGTATATCCACCATGAGACGTCACAAATATCCCCCAGTGAATATTCTGTGGATATACTACGAATATCACAACAATGACATTTCTTTACCTTACAAGGATTTATTGTGTCGATAACAGCCATTTTCAGCATTCTCAGACGTGGCAATTTCATTTTTTGCATAAAAAGGTTATAAACTATCCTCAAAATAAATCACTTCTCACTTCAGACATGTACAACAGAACAAATAAAAAAGCTCTCACAGAATAAGCTGCTAGTCAACACCGACTGTTGGTGTAACGTAGAATGCACGTTGTCTAATGTTGACTAATGTTGAGCAATGTTGTATGTAGATAGATAGTGCTGAATCAACGCTATTTCAACTGTACCTGGTCAATGGTGGATTGTGAACATAAAGAACAACGTTGATTTTCCAAGAGGCCAATCAACTAAAGATTTACGCAGCAAATATTTGCGTGGGTTCTACATTGTACCTTCAACATATTGTCTACTTTTATCACGAACGGGAAAGTCGTTGCGTCTTTACTCAACATACTGCGTACCCAATTTGTTCATGTGCCGTTCGCATGTAGAGGAAGGCCTGTTTGATGTGGTACTTATCTCACTCTTTCCTCATAATAATAATATTGATTTTATACCCTCATATTCATACCTTTTCTAATCATATTTGTAACGGCTCATCACGTATCGCACCATAGTCAATAAACAAAAGAGAGAGAGAAAAAAAGCATATTTTACCTTTTCCACGGGAATTATAATGATCGGTCACGTATGTTGAGGGATATAACAAGAATGAAGTTCCCAACAAGCGCGAGCCGAAGCGTAACGACGTCTGCATCATCGCCATCGACATTCTCCAACCGCCGTTTCAAACAGGCGACGCGCGTCGTCTTAGCGGTTCGGTAGGATATGACATGATACACGAAAGGGTCTTTGGAACCTCAGCATCATGCGTATTTTGTACTGGAATCTCGGAAGCATCGAGGCAGTACTGGCCAGTACGTCGAACAACTACGTTGTGCATAACAACGATTCCCGTGGTGTGCGAGAGCTAGCGTTCCTTCGTTCTCCGGCTTTGCAGTTAAGGTGAGTTCGTTCTTCTTTTTGCCTCACTTAAGATTTGTGCGTTGTTGTTTTTTTTCAACAATCACATGTGGTAGAGGTGTGGAGCAATGACAGCTTTGTATCTGAGTAAACAGCTGTAGTTTGCTTTACCTGCGGAGTCTGGTGCGTATCACTGACGAACTCATGCGAACGGCGGAACTGTGTGAGATTGTGTGTGTACAGGTACAAAGTGCAAGTCCAATTCTTCACATCTCTTTGATTCAGGATTTGATTGGGGATGATGAAAGCAATGGTGAAGCAAATTCTATTAACTATGCGCAGCCTGCTAGTAGATAAGCTTGGCTCAGCTACAGTTGTCTTTCATATAAACGATAGCAGTTATGCTTTCACGTTTGACTGCACTGTTTTTCAAAGTTCCTTGTTTTTGCATGACCGCTTATCTTTCTTAAATGTCACATGGACGCGATATGACTCTAGATTAATAAAACACGACTGTTTTACAGTATCCACACACAACCATGGATAGCCTCACACATGTGTAAAGTTACTGGTGTCTCTACAACACTGAAGAGCCAGGCATAAACCGGAAGACGTCGCTTGGGTCTGCCAGTGATTAGGCTGCTTCCGCAGGTAACCATCTATACTGCAAGAGAAACTGCGGTAAGTCACTGTCTTGCATTTGTTCCCACTTTTTGCAGAGTGTCTGTTCTTTACGCCTATTTATGGCAGTGTTTGAGCTGCTATCCCAATAGATGGAATTAACTATGTTATTGGTTATCTTTCAGGGATGACGGTTGCGAAGTGGCGTAGCAATCACGTGATTATTATTATTATGACCATTATTGTCTTATTATGCGTCTTATCCGTGTCACCCTATATTGTTAATAATTAGCCATATTTTGTACTATTAGAAAGAGCGTTTCTTACAGTGCGTGTAACATCACTGTACTTGGTTTGTGTTCAATAAACAAGAGTTCGTTGATACGATGTTCTTTGTTGCAGAGTAGTATTTTCCGTAGAATAAGTAAAAATTGCAAAAAAAAGCTACAAAATACAATAATAATAATACGTCCTGTATATGTCCTCTATATGTCCAAATATCCCTGAGAGACATTCCTGGAACCTTCCCTGGATCAGCAAATGTGGAAGAAATACGGGTCCTCTGTCTGTCCCAGAGACGTCAACAGGCTATTCAGCCTAGTCCCTGGGATATCCCAAAATCCCAAGTGGGATATCGTGTGGACGTTTCTGAGACATATGTGGTTTACTCAGCGTACGCTCGTCAATTACAGAACAAATGAGGATATGATTTTGCGTCGTAAGGGGTAAGCTGTGTGATAGAAGTGTGTGATCAAGCTTCACTTGTATTCATACCATGACTGTTGTGCTGTAGGCTTTTGTATCTTTCGAGCGGCGGCTGCAGTTTTGCGCCGTTTTTTTGCAGTTCGTGGCCGGTGTTGATTGTGAACCAAATTTGTTGTTGCTATGACCATTTCACTCGGTTTTCCTCACTTGCGTTTGAACATTACTAATTTCCGATTGAACGCCCTATTCAGACACATTTCTCTCCAGCGCTTCAGAGACGTCGCTTTCGCCAAAATTCAGTGAATTTTGAAGTCTACCGTTATCGTGGGTCGCAGAAAGAACTCGGTCCGCAACCGGTCATTGACTGTCTATTGTGCGACGCGACCAATCGCAAAATTCGCGGTCACCCCCACGCCGGCGCACTCCGTCACTATACTCAGCCGCTATGCGGGAAGCGGCCTTACAGGATGTGAATTCAATGGGAGACAGCGTTTATGCCAATGAACAGCAAAACAGAATAAAATTTTTAAGATGTCATCGTCTAATAGAGAAGAACACCATGTAAAGAACCCCTGGAGACATGAAAGGCGCCACCAGAATATAAACCTACTGCACCCTGGCCATATGAATTTTAATGCGTTGCGCCTATGGGGATTCCGTCGATCTTTGCACATCGCTCATGTTTAGACCACGATTTTTCGACAAAGGCAGTGAAATTCTGGAAATGTCATCGCCTATTTTCGTTCAGTACGTCCTCCAGGCCACATACCAACCACGGCACGATGTGTGAGTGTTAATCCTGGTGCATCCAAGGGCCTTCAAAGTTGCGACTCAGACAGGGTTCCCCTCCATGCGCTGAGACTGTACGGCCGGTCTGAAGGAAACGAGAACGGTCATTTTTTCCAGAACTCGAAGGGGCTGACAGAACAGACAACTTTATTTTGAGTGAGTAATATACAAATGACACCGTTTTGTATTTTATATCGCTTTTATATTAAACTATACAACTTGATAAAACTGTCCATTTCGAGTGCCGTTTTGGAAGTGATTTTGTCAAACGCGACCTTTCAGGGTGCAACAGGAGAACAAGATACGGGGTTCAAACCCCGTGATCTTACTTTCACATATACATATTACATAATCAGCTTAGGATATCTTTATTATCATCGTCATATCAAATGATATTAAGCCCGGACTTGATGAAATTCGCCACTTGGCCATTTCGAGTGCAGTTTTGGAAGCGATTTTGCCAAACGCGACCTCTCAGGGTGCAACAGGGGAACAAGATACGGGGTTCAAACCCCGTGATCTTACTTTAGCATATACATACTACAAAATCAGCTTCGGACATCTTAAATATTTTTTTTATATCATATGATATTAAGCCCCAAAGTTGGCGAAATTCGCCACTTGATCATTTCGAGTGCCGTTTTGGAAGCGATTTTGTCAAACGCGACTTCTTAGGGTGCAACAGGAGACCAAGATACGGGGTTTGAACACCGTGATCTTACTTTCACATATACATATTACAAAATTAGCTTAGGACATCTTTAATATTATTTTTATATAGAATGATATTAACCCCGGAAGTTGACGAAATTCGCCACTTGGCCATTTCGAGTGCAGTTTTGGAAGCGATTTTGTCAAACGCGACCTCTCAGGGTGCAAGAGGGGAAGAAGGTACGGGGTTCAAACCCCGTGATCTTACTTTCACATGTACATATTACAAAATTAGCTTAGGACATCTTTAATATTATTTTGATATCGAATGGTATTAAGCCCGGAAGTTGACGAAATTCGCCACTTGATCATTTCGAGTGCCGTTTTGGAAGCGATTTTGTCAAACGCGACTTCTCAGGGTGCAACAGGGGAGCAAGATACGGGGTTCAAACCCCGTGATCTTACTTTCATGTATGCATACTACAAAATCAGCGTAGGACGCTTTTTGCTTTGCGAGTGTCGTTTTGGAAGCAATTTCTTCAAACGCGACCTCTCCATGTACGCAATGGCACCAGGATTAAAGGGGCTTCGCATGTTTTAAAGGGCTCGATCAGCATTTTCCGTATTTTGCGGTAGTCTCTATTACAATCCCAGTAGAAGGGCATAGCAAAAGCCATTGATGACATGTCATCGGCAGCATGATACAAGGGGTCTCGCCCGTTCTGAAGGGCTATGCTGCATCCTTTTCGAATATTTGCGGTCGCCTGTGTTATGATCTCGGTAGAATGACATAGTATAAGTTGTTGATAATATGTCTTTGGCAGCATGACGCAAGGGGTTTTGCTCGTTTCAGAGGGCTCTGCCACGTTTTCCGAATTTGGTAGCAGAATAGCATTGCACAAGCAACTGATAACTTTCTTTCTTTCGCTCCATGATACAGGGAGTATCGCCCGTTTTAAAAGGCCTTGCTGCCGCCGTGTCGAAATTTTGCGGTCCCGTCTTGCGCAATTCCGGTAGAAAGGCATAGCATAAGCCGTCATGAATATGCCTTTGGTACCATGATACAAGGGGTTTCGTACGTTTTGAAGGACTCTGCTGCTGCCTTTTCCGAATTTTGTGGTCGCTTCTGTTGCGATCCCTGTAGAACAGCATCATAAGCCGTTGATAATATCTGTTTGCAACCATGATTAAAGAAGTTTCGCCCTTTCTAAAGGGCTCTGCTGCGGTCTTTTACGCATTTTGCGGTCGCCTCCGTTACAATCCCAGTGGGAAGGGCAATAGCATAAGCCGTCTCGAATATGCCTTTGGCTACAAAGTGTTTTGCCCGTTTTAGAGGACTCTGCCGGCGCCTTTTTTTACGGTCACCACTGTTAAAATCTCAGTACAAGGGCCTAGTATAAGTCGTTGATAATGGCTTCGCTATGCAGAATACACCAGTGACTCTTTGTGGTGTATTCCTTGGTTGCTCCTGCCATCATCGGGGTTGCAGAAAGGTTACTTTTTACTTTTCTCAAAGAAGTTGGAAAGTGATGCAATGCTTCAGAGGGATAGTGTGGGTCATTTCTTGCAGGTCGACGTGTAAGCGAATCATGGACTTCTTTATGCGTGATGCACTTCGAGAAAAATTGGTTGATGACCATGAACAGTGAAATTCAAACGGCTTCGTAACGGATATGTATTTTCATCTATGATGTCTTTTCCTCAGACTTTAGCACCAGTGCTCGTAGGTGTCTGTTGCCATGTAAATGTTCGGACTGCCGGACGGTATCATCATAAAATTACGTAGTCTGTGTATCGTCTGCGGAGCGTAGCTGCTGTCCTTGCTGCACCCTTAGAACTCGCATTTAGTCGTCCAGAAGGCTATCACAGGCGCCAACCTGCCAATTTCATGCGGTAATCTCCCGATATCTGGAAAGTCTCATGCTCGTTCCCACAGTTATACATCACGTCTTAGGGCCGTATTCCCAAACCACCCGCAACTTTGCCCTCAGGGCGCCCGTAGCCCAGGGTCCCTTGAGGGCGAACATCCCCTCAGGGCAGCATGCCTTTCTCAAACGTAAACCTGCACGCCCTCAGCGAAGGGCTGGCCGTCGGGAGGCTCGAAGGGGATTCGGGCCGATTCCTCGTAGAACGAAGCAGAAGCGCATGCGCAGGACCGCGCTTCATTTCCGCTTCCGACGGCTGTCGTCTGCTACTTTGGTATCTCCCCTGTTCTGTTCGCGTTTGACTTGCAAACTTCATGTATGGTGGGCTACTTCATCTCAGTATTCAGATGTTGTACAACTGTTGGATATTGCGGATATGATATGTACACATCTCACCATCGTCTCCTTGTGTGTGTGTGTGTGTTGTACTAAACGGCCTGATTGTAACAATCACTGAATGGGCGGACAAGGGAAGCCAGGATTGTCCGTGCCCCTCCTGATGTTCAGTATAGTCTGTAGTGTTCATGCACACACAACTTATCTTTCTTTCAATTCATATTCGTCGAACCGCACAAGCTGGTTTTCCCAGTCACGAATTCGTCGAACCGTCACTACGGCAATAGCACCGTGAGGGTATAACGCTAGAATCGCACGACGCGATCCACAAATGCACATGTCATCCATGTTTGTTTCGAGGCGAGCGTCCCTCAGGGAGCGTACAGTGAGCTCGCGAGCTCACTTGGCTTGCGCGTGCCCTTGGGGCGCCCCTTGCAGATACGGGCGCTTTGGGAAACAAAATTCTCGTCCCTCAGGGCTAGAGGTTACATAGGGAGCCCTCAGGGTTGGTTGGGAATACGGGGGTATTCTTTATCTTACGCGAATGCTCCCGGGCGTGTTATCGGTGTTGTTATCAGGTCGGGGCGCGAAAAGGGAATTGTTCGCCTCAGATATGTCCTCCTCTCCCTGCCCAGATCTGTTCCTTCTCACGTACTCACGCACCACCCTGTAAACTTAGCTTCTTTGCGTAGTCCTCTGCTATCAGGTCAAGCCGGGTTTCAGAGGGGGTGTCCCTGAATGCTGCTCCTGACTGTGTGTCATAAAGCACATGTGTACGTTTGGAATACTTCGCTACTGTGTGCGCGGGATGTTTTGTATGATTGTGTCGACACTGGATACCACTTTCAAGGTATGCATTTTCGGAATAAAATAGATACATATAGTTTTGCAGTACTTCATTTCGTGTATTTTATGCGTTTTGCGATTGAGTGAACAATACAATGGAGAAATTCAACTTCGCTCAAGTCACAGAAAGTCCACAAAAAGTCTTCACATCATACGGGGATGGTGTTAATGGGGCTTCAGTAAATCATGTATCTTCCTCGATTAAGAAGAATATACCGAATGCCTCACGTAACGGTCGCTGAGCCTTTTAAAAAAGAACGAAGGTAGTTTCGTGGGTGACCCCGACTTATTGACAGCTGAGTCACAACAAAGTCAACAGAGAAATTGAGATCACATATAGCAAGACTTACACATGAAGGTCGCACGAAATTTGTGTAAAGTATATGGAGAGTCTACAGAAAGACCTGTTACCTTTCTGTGAATAATTGTCAACAAGAGTTAAAGTTCCATAAGTCAACATACAATCAATATTTGAGGTAAACACAAGGCTAGTAGAAAGTCTAATGAATGTCTGTGCTCTCTGTTGACTAAGTTCTGTAGAATGGAAACAAAAGGTCAACAGCCATTTTTGTAAAGGGCAGGCGATGGATGACGGACTCTAACGGCGTTGGCATCTTCGATGGGAGGCAGTAGGTGCAGTTGGGCTCGATTCGCGCGAGGAACGAGTGATTCATGTCGTCGCCTGTCCACATGGTTTTAGAGAGGCGAAACGCAAGGGAGTGAGCAAGTACTTCGCATCGGATTGCGTGAAGTAGATTTCATGAGTAGTTCTTTTATGGTGAGCAATTCGAACAGCCTGGTCAGTCTTCTCATTTCCACTGATACCGCAGTGCCCGGGAATCCACTGGGTGATTATGTTGTGACCCTTTGTTTCGGCAGAGTTGTATGCTGTGATAACACTGTAGACGACCGGCGCAAGTGAGTTGTCGTCGAGCATTGCATTGCTTTGAGGCCAGATATTGAGTCAGAGAAAATAACCCATGAAGTCGGGGTTTCTTTCGACGCAATGTGTAGAAGAGCTTCCTCGGTAGCGTAGCTCTGCCGCAGTTGAGGATGTCCTGTGAGGCAGACGGATCGCGCGGTGCTCTCCCGAGGAAAGAATGACGAACGCGCATGTCGAAGACTCTTGTGATGTGTATGCGTCTGGTAATATCTGCTGGAGTTCGGAGTACTGAGCAACCACATCCCGTGCGAACAGTATTACAACCATCTTTAACTTGAGGCCTGGCACCTCTGGTGACACTGTAGGGAGTTTTAGCGTCCAGCATGGAATGGGAGCTGCAGACAGAGGCTTGAACCAAGGTATTCCTTGGAAGTAGGGTGCCAGAGCTTGGTGAATGTTCGACCTTGTTCGCGTATGAATCCAGCAGGCCAACGGGTACTTACATATTGAGACACCAAACGTGTAGAATGCCTGAGCGATTGTGTCACTCACAAAACAGATATAGGTGGCTCTCTAGCTTCAGCAGTAGCTGCGCGGTTGGAGGTTGCCCGCGGGACACCTAGGCAGAGCTTAGCACTTTTTGCTAGTGCACGTTGCAGGGAACTCTCCGATGTGGGACATACGCCATGAAGGACGGGTACGTGGTATGCAAGCATTTGCCGCACCAGAAAGAAATGAAGCCCAAACATGGAGTGGCATGTCGTGCCCCATCGGCACCCCAAAAGATACCTTAAAACGTTGGTACAACACTTTATAACAGCTGAATGTCTCGCAGATTGTTTTGTGCTTTCACTGACAATCCTGCAGAAAGTCAGCAACCAAACCAGTAAACTAAATCTCGAACGTGTGCTAGTGCTTTTCTTGGTTCAAGATGGGATTCCGACTGTCAGTCGGAGGAAGACTCGTAATTCAATAATACCTTGGAATTTTCTAGTTTGAAACCGGTCACTTTGGGTTCTTTCGCTTTATGCTGAGGAAGATAAATATCTCCAAAGAGAACCTCTTTCGAGGTTAGCTTTTGTCTTTGTTATCCGACTTTGAACTTAAGCAGCTTTTCGTGAGGATTGAAGTAAAGTTGGTCGTTATTTGGCATTCAGACGCAAGCTGCGGAATTCGACATGGATGATTTCTTGATGCAGGTATCATTTCTTTGAGCCACACACAGACCGGATAGAGATAGATCTAGAAATCTCTAGATCTAGAAATAGATCTGCATGGATAGATTTTTTCCCGTTTTACGATGCCTCTTACTGAATCGAGGAAGGCGAATTGTGTTTTGATCTCGGAGTAGGATACATTCTTGTTGTGGTCTCCTTAGAATGGGACACCTTTCCAGTAGTACAATAATCCTAGTTCTTTGTACTACTAGTTACCTTTTGACTTAATACTTACGCAAATGCTACTGAAGCTACTACTACGACTCTTGGTGTAACTACTGGCAAAGAGGGGATGATGACAATACATATAAATATCGTAGAGCAAAAAAACTGGTTGGCTCTATGAAGGTTGGTCAGTATCGAGAAAATCAACTGCATCGGTCGTCCCCTGTTCCCAATTGAACCTCTGCATGCAATAAGGGGATCAATCGAAAACTTCAAAACCGAGAAAACTTCAAGTGAATATTTGGTAAAGTAGTTACAGCTGGGTTTCCTCGGATAACGCAAATGCAAAATGTTTAACGTATATGTATGTCTATTCTACATGCATGTCCTGTTAGCATTGTCTTTGGGTGTATGACACAGCAGAAATTGAACAAAATCGAGGAATATGACATATCCCCTGTTGAGGAAGCGCCAGAGATGGGAACAGAACAGGCTTTAATGAACAGATGATTAGAACCAGAGGTGGGGAAATTACTTTTATTTTGTAATGCATTACCATTACTCATTACTTGCATAAAAAACTAATGCATTACATTACTCATTACTTTTTGGATATTAGTAATGCATTAGTAATGTCATTACTTTAACGAAGTAATGGCATTACTCTGGCATTACATTTACGTTTTATAGTATAAGCCTCAAAGATGCTATGCATAAGTTTTTCCCTTGCTTTTTTGCTAGAGTCAATAGCCACCCGAGTATCCCCCAAATCGGTACCACTAAATCCCCGCAGAAGCAAGTCTGATAGGCAAAAACTATAGATAAGATTTATTGCAGATGCCTTTTCTAGCATTATGGAGCTAGCTGATGAAGCCCAGCCTACAGAAAAACTACCTCTGACAACACAAGAGAAACTAACACGGTACCATACCAAAACAGTGAATCACTACAGCAATTGTTAGAGGCTATGTTTCTATTTCACTGACTATCCTTTACTCGAAATGTACAGAGGAGAAAATGGGTGATATCATCATGTAGACACTTGTGACACGCACCGCCGACTGTTGAACTCTTGCAGAATTCCCCAGGCTTGCGCCTTTCTCTTTCCTTGTTGCCCTGTGCTCATTGTTAAAGGCGGATTGAAGAAGACCGGGATGTTCCCAATCTTCACGTGGTGCAATGAACATTCGACAAAAGTAACGAGTAATGCTCCTTGCATTACTCAGTCGAAATGTAATGCATCACCATTACTCATTACTTGCTGGCAAAATGTAATTCATTACCATTACTCATTACTCCAATGTAATGCATTACTCCCCACCTCTGATTAGAACTACTGTACAATGAGTGAAGGCGTGCGCGAGCACCCCCTTCTTCGTTTTCCTTAACACTCCGGCCCGCGATGACGATCGATGATGAACGACTCGTGCAGGGACACCCGACCGTGAGCCTGGCGTCTAGGTCGTAACAAGATTGTTAGCGTCCACGATCGACGCCGGTGCTGGTGCGTGTACAGTCTCGCTGCGGGGTTCCTCTCTCCGCCAGGGTCCCATGTGGCTGATACAATTCCGTGCACTGTATTTCCTGTGATCTTTCCTGTCAACGCTGGCGTCTCGAACTCCGTGATTTGGACCAGCTCATGCTCTGTTATCATCCACATAGGCTCTCCTACATCAGTTTCGTCGTTCCGTGGTGAAACACGTTCAGGCTCTGTACGACCAGCTTCTACACACTTTGGTGGGTCGTCTGCTGAACGCTCGAGAAGTCTATTCTCCCCAAGATGGGGTAGCGTACCGTGTTCTTCCCATTCTTCAACTTCTCTCGCACCGGCTCGCACCAATGCGTTCGCCGCTTGCTGTGATATGGCTGCTGCTACGCCTGGTACTGGTCCTCGTAAGGGAGGCTGTTGGGCATCGTGAGCAGCAGTTTTCAGAATCTCATGATTTTGCAATGGCTTTACTGCGCCAGATGACGTGCTTTCCAAGACTTCGGTTACCGTTGTCGAACTAGGAGGCTCGTCGGCCATTTGCGTTTTGTTCGCCCTCGTCAATGGATCATGTTCAGTTTCCTCATCAATTTCATAGCGTTGTTTCCTTACCGGCGTATCGTACGATCGGCTCTTGGGTGATGCATGCGGCGCTACCCGTGTCTCCCGAGAATGTCCAAACTTATCGTCGTGCTTCACAACCTGACTTTGTTCCATTGCTTCTTCCTGTACTGTGTCCAGAGGGGTGGGAAGCAAGCGACGACCAACAGCTTCCACCAAAGGTTGTGCTGACGCGCCTGTGACCTTATTGTCTCTACGCTGTGCGGACTCTGTTGCAGAAGTCCCAGAAGGTTGACCGTCAGCCCCCGTAGGTATGACAGTGCTACCTGCTTCAGTGGTTAGAGGAACGGTACCATGCGAAGTTGAGCTGCTACGTGTTTCGAAAGTCCAGCTGTTGCTCCATGTTGCCTCCTCCAGTTTACGTTGCAGCGCTTCCGTAGTACTATGGCTCTCCCTAGTCAAGCGCTGCGTCTCAACAAGCGACGCCGTCAGTGCAAGATCCTTCCTCTGTTCAACATCTGTAAGTGACCTCTCACTGTGAAGCACGTCTTCAGGAGGAGAAAGTGTGTTCTCAGCATCCGCAAATAGAGTAGCTGGTGATTTCTCCGTCGTCGTCTCCGCAGCCAACCTGGCCTCTGCTGGGCTGATGCGTCCTGGTGCACGTTCCTCGTCAAGTCCAGTTAATGGAAGTCCCTGCAGAGGCACGCCTGATGACGTTGCTGTCAGACCTATTGTTGCTTGCGGAGCGTCTACCGGTGCTTCAGGTTCTGTGATTTGGCCCTTAAGTTCTGAGTCAAGTGGGACAACTGATGGCAGCGTGTCCGTATTCCCATACTTGTCCTCTAGCACCTTGACCGCTGTGGCGTACGTGGTATCGGTGAGCTGAAGACCCTTTATGAACGTTGCGGCCTCCCCGATGAGCACGGTTACCAAGTACGACATCTTCTCTGCGATGGTCAAGCATCTATTGCTGTGGACTAGTGCCTCGAACCGGCTCCAAAATTCTTGCAATGATTCGTGGCGGCCATCAAACCTGAGTAGTGAAGCGTAACCCTGTAGCCCCGAAATCCGATTGGCCGCTGTCGACCCACAAGTCGCCGTTGTGGACGTCGCTCCCGCATGCTTGGCGAGTCTCTTCTTCAAAAGGCAAATGACTTGAAATATGCGGTCTTGCCATTCCAACGCTGCATCTAACTCCGTTTCTGCTTCTTGAACTGTGAACAGAGTGCTTAGTCTGCTCTCAATGTCCGCAAGGCTCGTGGAGAACGTCCTAATCCTTTGTAACAGCACCTCACAGTGACTGACGTGGTCCGAACAGTTGTGTGATTCTGCAATGACTTGTTCGGCCTCGCTGAGTATCGCAGTCAACCTTCGACGGGTGCAGGTTCTCTTCACGAGAAGCAACTCCTGTTCCATCATATCTCTGGCCTGAAGTGGTCCTCCTGATTCTTTTCCTGGGCGAAGAACCTCCCGCGGACCCAGGCCGGGTTTCGGCACCATTTTGTTGAGGAAGCGCCAGAGATGGGAACAGAACAGGCTTTAATGAACAGATGATTAGAACTACTGTACAATGAGTGAAGGCGTGCGCGAGCACCCCCTTCTTCCTTTTCCTTAACATCCCCTTTTTCAATGTAACACCGCATGCACAGGGTTATCGTGCAGAATTTTAAAAACGTTTTCACGAGTCGGACTTTGATGGCTGAACAATGGTGATGCCAAATACGGCGAAGCCACTGGTGCATAGTGGAGCAGCCTGGATCGAGCTTATCGTGCTGCTAAACGAGCACAATCTCGAAAATAATGTCCTAGATGACCAGCATGTTATGATTTATTAGCTTAGTGCACGCGTTTTTTTCGATCACAACCCTCAGTAGCACTGTTGACACGGACACGTGAGATTGGAAGAAGTTGTTTTTAAAGTGGAAGTCCAAGTTCATTTCCGCATCGGTAGAAAAGACCATCCCATTCCTTTCCTTTCTTTTTTTCTTAATAAACATATCCCCCCTCCCCCCATTGACACACATGCATTTCCCATTTCCTACCCTCCCTATAGCGGGAAAATAAATTGCAATACAGTCGCAAACTTTCTTGTGGCAGGTACATACTGGTATGTAGATTTCATTGCAACAAAAATACTAAAAAGGGGATAAGTCGACTTGCCCCTTACTGCATAATCTCCAGTGTTGGTAGATAGCCCAAAGAGCTTCTTGAATGTCCTCAAGGGCGGGCATAAGGTAACGAGCAAAGTGCCAGAGGCAGGCAGACCGTCCGTCTGCCCACTGTTTGCAACACACCGCATGCTGGATGGATATTGTTGTCGCCCGCCTCATTCCTTTGATCTGATTTGACCATTTACTTCCCGCCCAAAAAACAGCCTCTTCATGTTTTTCTTTTTACTATATAATCTTGAAGCTGACAAATTTTGGGCGACGCTTTTTGCCTTGCCACACTAGTGACGCAACCAGAATACCAGCGACGTCCAGAATCACGAACGCCGTATGAGGGCAAATCGTTTTGCCTAAGAACTTGGAGGATCTTCGTACACTTCTCATGGAACGTTTCGATTACAGTCAAAGATGAATTGCATAAGCCAGTCTGAACCAGTGGGTCGAGCCGAACCCGAACATGAACCGAAAACCGTTATTAACCGTTATTTTTAGCCGAAGTGGAACTGAACCTAACCTAAAGTATTGGCGCCATTTTGGAGCTGAACCAGAACTGAACCGTTAAAAAAAATCTGTAACCGGTTCAAACCAAGGTTCACACCTACCTAAATTACCGACTGTGGGAGAAATCCAAATTATGCTACGTGGAGTGTGGCTGGTGTATGATAGCGATATTAATATACCGCACTTCTCGAAAAACAGAAAGGGAATGTTAGCATCACAAAGGAGAGTCGGAAACGACTAAGCGTACTCTGTTGGTGCAAATTTAGTCCTTTCGGGGAATAAATGAATTGCCTTTAGTCCCTTACTGGGGCTACTAAATGCATAGGGCTAAATGGATGTCAAAGAGTGGGTACTGCATTGCACGCTTTGTCCTCACAGTCCTTATCTAGATAATCCATGTACAGTAATAAAATACAGTCATAATCTCGTTTATCCGGAGTTCGGTTATCCGGAAAACTCGTTATCCGTATCCGGACAGCAAGTAAGGGGACGAATCTTCCAGAACCTAGGTCATTCTGATTCGTTTACCGGGAAAGGTGTCAACGTCCTCTTTCCCTGGCATGCGCTGTGTTCGCATTGTTCCGGAAAAGGGTCACATCTCACTGGGGATTCATGTACTGTTCCACTCCCCTTTCTCCACGGGGCACTCCCTTTTGGTGTGTGCGGGCACACAGTAGAGATGGCAGACGATAAGCAGAAGAGGTGCCCCCTGCATCCACTAAAGCCCCTCTATCTTCATACAGGAGCCTTAGTATCCACCGGGCGCAAGAAATCCACGTGTGAACGTCCATGTCCAGGCCGTCCGAAAGCATCGCCTGTCTTTTGGCGTATGTCAAAGACATTTGCAAAAAGACAAGAACATGCGCGCAGGACCGACATTCTGATACATTACCCTTCTTTGAAAAGCAGGATGACGCAGCGGGTGCCGTGGCTGTGAACAAAATTCTGTCACACGCGTGCCTACTAATTTCAAGCAGCTCACTTCGCATGTAGTAACGATCTTTTCCTTGTTTCCTTTTCTGGAGCTTCAAAGAGGTCTCCCAAATTTTTCCTGTTTCCCGGGAAGTTTGCTTGGTTCGGTTATCCGGATATTCGTTATCCAGACGAAAAGGGACGACTTCCGAGGTGTCCGGATAATCGAGTCATGACTCTACTTGGAATTAGACCGTGAACCGTGAGATATCGAGTAAGATAAAAGCTTGTGACATGTATGAGACACAATTTGCCAAGGAAGAGGCACTGTGAAGAAAGACGACTTGCAACCGCGATGCGGGATATGTTAGCACTGCTCAGTTTCCCTCCGCCATCTTGATCCCCATCGATGATCATTAAAGATCCAGCAGTCAACCCTCACGGACGTCTCTCTCTTTTTGATACATTTGGTGCCGAAACCCGGGATCTCCGGCAGACTACTGGTCAAGAAATACTGGCGAGACCTACAGGGACGAACTGCCTTCCCATAACGTATCGATGGACGAAACAGACCGCTTGAAGAAGAAACACGCAACCAGTCGCGCTACAGTGACCCGTACCATCTCGGAGCTCACGTCGCTTCTCACACAGACGCCGTTACCAGCTGGGCAGTTGAAAGAGAAGCTTGCATTCCTGGAGCAGAAAGCTGCGGCACTGGCACAACTCGATGAGCAAGTGCAGAATATCGTGGACCCGGGCCTTTTGGAGGCCGAGTGTGAGGCGTGCGACCGCTATCTTGAATCAATAACTACGACCACCGTCCGGGTTCGCAACATCTTAACGCCGCCATCAGCCATAGGCTCGTCATTGGCCGCGAGTGGAAACGCTCACCCGAACCCGGCACGGAACGCCGCACCCATCACGGCCTCAAGCGACACCGTTGCCTTACCTAAGCTTAAGCTTGACATCTTGGATGGGGAACTTTCTAGCTGACAAGGTTTCTGGGACCAGTTCCGAGCCAGTATCCATGGCAACTCTAGACTCTCCAATGTTAGCAAAATGAAGTATCTGGTCTCACTTGTCTCCGGACCAGCTGCAAGAGCCATTGGAGGTTTGACTATCATGGATTAAAATTATATGACGGCTGTCGATATATTGAAGGCCAGATTCGGACGGAACGACCTCCTGATAAATGCGCACCTCGACTCCTTGTTCGACCTCAAGCCTGTCAGGACCACCGATGACGTAGAGGCCTTGCGCGAATTGCTCGAGGCTGTCACTGTTCGCATACGCAACTTGCAAAGCTTGGACGTACCCATGGACCAGTACGCGATCGCCATCCACAGGTCCATCATACGCAAGATTCCTCAGGAGCTTGAATTAGAATATTATAGGCAAAAGGGAACAAGCTCAACTTCCGCTGGAACCGCTGCTGGAGCCACCAATGAGGCCGCTGGAGCTGCTGGGCGAAACGCTCCCTTGACCGCTCTTTTGAAATTTCTTGAGACCGAAGTTGAATGCCGTGAGCAGCTTCGACCGGTCGTGGACCAGACCCATGACCAACAATCTGTGACAGGAACGTGATTTCGCTTCACCTATACACTCCCGGGCTGTGCAGGGTAGCTAGGCCTTAGGATAGACTGATAGTAGCAATGAAAGCTGTCGGCATTCCGTTCGCGTAAGTGCCGCCGTGGGAACGTTTCGTCTGAGCGACGTTTTCACACAAAAATGTAAATCGTGCATATTTGTATGCCCCAACTAATGTCAGTGAGTATGTTTTAGGGCCACAGTTAGGACTCAAGTTGATCGTGCACAGTGCGCGTGTATACACGGAGTACCACTATATAGGAAGCATACTGGCCTATACGTCACTCGTGTGTCTACATATAATCTGAGTGCCCCACACTCACAAGCACTAATAATTTGCGCATCTGCGAGTGGTGGAGGGGAAATCGGGACATCGTGTATGATGGGGCGCTTAACGACACGTTGCTCCTGTGAATATTGTTTAGTCAACCGACTTCGTAGGGCACCTTGCCGGCGTACGCCTTCATGTCAGGCGCAGACGCCGAAAAACCCGTTGGAATTATGACAGCCAGACCGGACACAGGTCCGCACCAGCGTGCTTTGTTGATGTCACGCAGCCCATGAATGCATTTGCTAGGTCACCTGTCGACGATGACAATGACCGGATAATATGCAGTGGATATGAAAGCTGCTACTTCCCGTTGTGGCATTTTATCTGCTCGAAAAGACGTGTGCGTTGTCGTGGTGTTGGTGGTTTATTGTGGGAACGGAAGATGCGTCCAGAAAACAGAATTGCCGTCGTATCGAATGAAAGCACATGGCGCGTCTGCAGCCAGGACATATTTGTTCGCGTAGCTGAAGGCTAGGCTCCTTGTGATTTCGAAGTGCAGGAATTCAGGAATTTGTCAAAAAATGGCGCAGTCTGCCGACTTGAGGTAAACAAACGTACCACAACAAAACTTGGATGTCGCAGTGCATTGAAGGGCGTACGGCCGGACAGCTGTCTGTGTTAATAGGATACATTAAATTAACATAACTTACTTGTACTACGCAGTCAGTTCACCTCCTGTCGTGTCAGCATAGACGCAGTTGAATTTGGTCCGATCTGCGCGGATACTTTGCCAGCCCTTTCCCCTGATATCACTCAGCACTTGAAGGACATGGGTCTTCAGTTCGTTGATGAACCGTCGTCCAGCCCCGTAGAGATATCTCTGCTCATTGGGTCGGATTATTACTGGCAGATCGTCACGGGGAACACTGTTCGATTCTCTGAACGTCTGGTGGCCGCTGAGACAATCTTCGGGTGGACGATTCAGGGTGACAGTTATGCTCACCATGTAGATCCACGAAACATCGCAGTTATGCATATCGGTGTCGAAGCAGAGGAGAGGCGCGATAACATCGATTCCCAGCTGCAAGCATTTTGGGAGCTGGAGCATCTCGGCATCACGGACCACAATGAGAAATGCTGTAGGGACGCCCAACCTGTCCTCGAAGGATTCAGATCAACTACTAAGCTGGTTGACGGCCGGTATGTCCTCCGCCCTCCCTGGGATACTCAGAAGCGCGACGCATTAGCCGACAACAAAACCTTGGCATCTTAGCGATTGAAGTTTACGACGCAGAAATTGCTTCCATATCCTGCACTGATGCAGGAGTATGACGACACGATACAGCAATACCTCATACATGACCACGCGGAGCGTGTCCCTGACTTTGAAGCCGCTGTGCCTGGAACGCTCAATTACATGCCTCACCATGCGGTAATTCGGAGAGACCGCGAGACTACGAAAGTCCGTGTTGTTTTCGACGCTTTCGACGCTTCCGGCATACGAGGCCCATCCGCACCCCTCGTCACAGATGTGTTAATGGCTTACCACACTATCTACGCCGCAGGCCACAGGCTAGTTCTCCAGTGGGTTCCACCCCATTGTGGTGTCGTGGGGAACGAGCAGGCCGACAGCGCCGCAGAAGCAGCACTCTCGTATCGGAAACGGACCCGTATTGTTCTGCTGAGAGGAGACCGCCGTTCAATTCTGCGACGCCTAGTGACACCCCTGGCTTCCCGCCAACGGACAACCGACATTCTTCCCCCCTCTATGTTGAGCAGAGTTGATCCAACGCTCGCTTTCCGCATGCTACGAAACACCTCTCATCAAGATGCTGCATTAATCCACCGAATGCGCCTCGATGTGGCCTTTATAGCTCAGTGGCGTTACGGCTTGAGACAAGTTGACTCTCCCACCTGCTGCCACTGTGGTGCACTTGAGGATCTGGAGCATATTCTTCTTCATTGCCCTCACTACCAACCTTCCCGAACCACACTCTCCGAGTCTCTTCGTCAGCTGGACTCTCGCCCTTTCTCCCTATCGAAATTGCTTGGTCCCTGGCCCCATCCATCCCAGCAACGCTCTGCGCTCAAAACTCTTCTGACATTTCTGGACACCATCGGACTTCGATCGTTATTGTGAAGGGGCTCGTTATTTTATTCCCCCATTCCAACCAGCAATGGGGTGGAGTATCGCCTGTGGCGATGAAACTCCCCACTCTCCAAGGTCACAAATAAAGTTGTTGTTGTTCGACGCTTCATCGAAAGCGGCTGGCTGCTTGTCTCTCAACGAAACACTTCATGCCGGACCAAACTTAAATCCAGACGTCTTAGCATTGCTGCTTCAGCTTCGGGCTCCTCGGATCGCGCTTACTGCAGACGTGGAGAAGGCGTACTTGCAGATTCCACTGGACCCATGCGATAGGGATGCTTTGCGTTTTCTATGGTATGAGACTAGTCCCAAAGCGAATGAGCCGTTGCCACCGGTAGACATTTGGAGATTGACGCCAGTTCCCTTTGGCGCAACGTCTAGCCCGTTTCTGCTGGCTGTGACTATCAGGCATCATTTACAGTCCCAGGTCCCTCGGTACCCTCAGACTGCTCCTTTGCTTGCCAGCCACTTCTACGTGGATGACTTGGTTGTGGAAGTCGACACTCTCGAAGAAGCGAAGACTCTCTACCGTGAATCTAGAGACACTTTCCAAAAAGGAGGCATGAAGCTGGTCAATGGGTCAGTAACGACATCACGATGCGCAACACATTCGAGGTTGAAGGCACGGCCACTCCAGCCTCTACGCCCTTGAAAAAGGTCCTTGGACTCAGCTGGGACATCGACGCAGACGAGATGCGGTACTCGCTGAAGTCTCTTCTCGAGTTTTTAGATAGCCCGACGGACACAAAGCGCTAAGTGCTTCAGGCCATATCACGAGTATATGACCCGGGGGGTCGGACCGTTAACAGACCTATTCAGCTCCTATACAGATTGGAGGCGAGCCAAGCTTGACTCTGCCGCCACCATGCGTCCGTCTTCCAGCTTTCGCGGGGGGGAGTATGAAGAAAGGCGGGATCACTCTGGTTTACACTTCGCAAAATAAACTTCGAGAATAAACTCCCCACAATAAATCACGAAAAAATCGACGGTGTAAACATAAAGCCGTAAAAATCAACTTTTGCAATACAAACGCTTCAGATTCAAACTTTCACAATAAATCGTCTCTGATTGGTCGACAGGCACGACAGCCTCAGAGCAGCGAAGGCTTTTGGTTCCCGCGTCTCAAAATAGTTCCCCGCAGGGTGTGGCTTTTTGCGGTGGGCTGGGAACGAGAGTACGGAGTCTGGACGAATCGTTTACTGTATTTTTCGCCGGCTATCAGGATTCTGTTGACACTGCAGTTAATGCTTTGTTCTGCTGCTCGCCTGTCAAATTTGGGTACGTCGAACTCTGAATTCGTGTTGTAAGTCACCAAATCGCTGTACTATAGCAGTAGGACTGGTGGCTTTTAAAAGTTGGTGAGTGTGTTTAAAAGTGAAATAATGCATGGAAGTGAGAGAAGGCCATATGCAGAGTCTAAAAATATAAGCATTTATATGCATGCCTTTTTTATATGCATATCATTAACACCATCTGAACCACAGAAAAACACGGCCACGCTAAGCCTAACGGCTTCGGATGAGTGATCTTACGAAAGGTATGAGCCTTGGGTTAGGTTAGGTAAGCGCATTTTAGTTAGGTGAGGTCATGCTAGGTTACACAGATTGGGGGGTCTGGACCCCCTGCCCCCAGGCACGCACTAGGCGGTGCGGGCATGAGACTGTGCCTGACTAAAGATGGCGGAAATCAGTCCCATTGCTATAGTATCTGCGTTTTGCGCGACCTGTAGGTGGCGCATCTAACCTCCAACATGGCGTACGTAACCAGGTTGTCGCTTAGTTTCGATTTTGAGATTTCTGAACTGCAATGTTGATTCTCGATGCGTTGAAGGCGAACGTGTATTAACTGCTGCTCATATACTTGTCGCAGGCGTAACCGAGTTGTCCAAAGAGAAGGCTATAGTTGTAGCGTATTATTTGCGAAGTTCCGCTGTATTTGATCAAACACACTTCGTGAGGGTGAATTTCACGTTTACCGGTTGCGAGGCCGAAATAGCAAGCAGCGAGTGTCCTCCGCTGCAGGAATGTCAGAGACATGCAAGCACACGATATCTGTGCTGATGCTCTCTTACAGATAAGATCTTCTAAGTTTAAATTTACAGGGTAATGTTTCCACAGCCGTGTGTCACTGGTGCGCATGTTTTTGGGAAACCTTAACGAAACGTCGCATTCTTTCCCCAAGTGATTTGACACGCTGATTCAAATGCACGGTTACAAAACTGACTTGGTATACGTTTTCGCGCTATCCCCTGCGCTTTCCTGCGCATATAATGGCTACTCAAGTTTTAAAAAAATGTTCAATTTTGCCTAGACAAGGTTTTGCTTCCCTTCCTGACGTGAGTTGCACAGAAGTGTGCTTCAGAAGAAGAAAAATCAGAACGTTCATCAGATATGTAGGCAGTACCGCTCCAAGAGCTCTGCCGTACACACACAACCATTGCTGATGTAACAGGTTTGCTGATTTCGAGTCGCTCAATCCATCTCTTCCGAGCATGAGTCAAAGTAGGCGGTATTCCATGTGTGGAAAGAAGAAAACGCGGAAAGACAAACTGGCTGTCCCCTTGGCGCGCAGAGTCGCATTGCGGCACAGAACAAAAGTAGTTTGGTTTAATTTGCTGGTTGTTCTCTGCACTGTTCCCTACATCAATGATTTCAACAGCAAAATACAGGTGCAGGCCAGCGACCCATGCGAAAAGCAGCAACTTCTCCGCAATAGAACGCGGGGTCGGCCGTGTGTACCTGGATCGGCTAGTCCCGAGTTTCACCGCTGTGCGGCGTCGATTTGGCGAAAAATGCGAATATCCAAATCAGTTCCCGGTGTTGGTTCTAGCTATGGTGGACACCTGCTATATTATGAACATTGTCGCGGACATCGCCATTCTCCTGCAGGGCTGCCTTGGTTGTGAAATCGGAGAGCTGAAAAGTGACGATCGGCGAAAAAGCCCGATACCTTGTGGATGTGTTGTGCTTGTCTGTCTGTGTGTGTTCCAGCCTCAGAACCGTAGAATCGTGAAATCGGAACCTGCCTGCGTACTTTCCTGCCTGTGATTTTCCTTGTGAGCCTACGTTCTGATAAATGCGGGGAACAGGTACTGGACAGGCTCTCGAAATGCCTTTCTGCAAATAAGCTGTATATGAATGTGGAGAAACTGTTTGTTTGTTTGCAAGTAAAAACTATTTTCTCTTGGATGAATAACTTAAGTCAGCAGAGGTGCCTTCATTTTTTGTAACCAGCATACGGTAATCTCAAAGTGTAACGAAATAAGATTCTAATTTTAGGAACATCCACATTGATTCGCGGACCTTCCTAGACAACGATTTGCCATGTAAAAGCTGCAAGAGATGTATCTAGACATAGTACTTCAATCACTTTGTTTTCCCTGGTCTTTGAATACCCTGGAACCTAAGAATGCCATTTTCAAGGTCTAAAAACCATGAAAATTTCTCACAGAAATTTTTGCATCTTTTTTATTGGCGTGAATATACAGTGCAAATTCTGGTTATCAGATGTCGGAACTGAAGAAAACCAAGAGCAATAAGTAACTGAAATCAGAAGTCTGAGAAATAAATGGCACCCTCTGTTGTATTTGTATGCCTTCCTTTCTCTCCTATGATCTTCACATTCAGAAATCCCCAAGTACGTTTATTAGCAGGCCACTCTTTATGCTAAGCACCCACGCCAAGAACACTACTTCATTGTATGCAATGGTACCCTTGCACCTATTTTTACAGCTCATTTTACAGCTCATTTTTACATTAAATATTGTGCTGAAATGTGAAATCGCTATAAAACTTGCATCCTGCGCGACATTACATTAAATGTGCTGCTTGCAGTTCTGCCGCGTTGTTTCTCCCTCACGTTCAAGTGAAAAGGCAAAAAAAAAAAAAAAAACGCTCCGAGACTTACTCTCACACAACCATCATTTCGGGGCCATGTCCTTACACTAAATGGTCACGAGCGTGCTTTTGAAAACTATAGCGGCACATAGGGAAACCGACATTGCATTTGCACCGACCTTCTATTTCCAATAATTAAACGAGACCTAATTACTACATCCACTTCGGATGTAGAACATGTTGTCATCCCTTATAACTGCAAAAATATTATTTCTCCAAAAAAATCAGTCCGTGGACACGCTATATGCACCGCATACTAGAAATTAAGCAGTGGTTGCTGAAAATATGCTGCTATTTGTGTTTTATGTGATGTATGGCCCACATATTTTTTTTGACCAGCTATGCCAGTGTGAGAGCTCCTATGCCAGACTAGCTAATTCTTCCTCTTTGTCCTCCATGCGGTCACATACATGTTACATTACAAGGAAGCTAGCTGGTACTAACAGATCCAAACAGGTGACTTAACATGAACACAATCACATAGCAGAGTGAATAACAACCACCATTGACTTAGTTTGCTTGGTTGATGGCGATTGAAGGTGGCATATTTCTTTCCTCACAATTTTGTCTATTGGTTTGCTCCACCTAAAAGCAAAAGCCATACACTGAGCAGCAGGGTATAATAAAACCCTCCATAAGCATCACTTTCACTCTGTCTTTGGCAAGCATGGCTTTGCCTCCACAAGCATGACTTCGACATAAATGCTTTGTGCCGTGATAAAGGGTACTATGACTGTGTTCGCAGTACCATTTAAAAAGTTGGCACCTATAGGGCTAGATTGCTGCCTCCTATTGCGTGCAGATATTCTGATGCGTGCAGAGCTGTAAGCTGTTCTTCCGGGTGAAAGAAAGCTTGAAGACTGCATACGTTGTGGCTAACTGTCAAAGACATACGGTTGGAGAAGAAATTACTGGACATAAGCACAGTGAGGCGTGCTCCACCCAGGCCACAAGGAGGTACTATTACTTTGAGCCACCTTCTGTTCATGCAGCAAAAACTCCTATTTCCATGCAAGAAAGACTGTGGGCTTTTTTTTTTTCTGTTGTGGGAGAAGGGCCCACGAGATCATAATAAATGGTTTCCAAAAGCTGTTACGTCGCATTCTGACATGATCTGAGCCAATATGGTCAGCTGATGCAATAAGATCTACAGAAAACACATGCAAGCAGATTCTGAACATACTATAGGAGAGGGTCTGTCCTTGAAATGATGAGATTTGTTCACTTTCCAGATGACTTCAGGTATGTGAAAACAATCATAAATGTTGACAAAGCTGCTATGAAGCAGCGACTGCAGCTAATCTGTAGAATTGGGCAGAACAGTTGAATGCAAAATTTGTTCAAAGTGTGCTATAGCGTCACACAGATGGGATATGAATGAGCTGACGAAACATTTTTCTTGCGTAAGAACAAATACACCTGTAGGTCCTCAAAATGGAAAAGCAGAGTGTCGATTTTCGCAGGAGACAGCCACAAAGGCATGTTTTTTTTTTTTTATGCTTCCTAGACGACCTCAACTGACGAACAAGCTGCAGCACATTATGGTGACAAATTTTTTGTTTTTGTAAAGAAAACTAAACCTGTAGATTTTCAATATGTTATAGGAGAGGAC
This sequence comes from Ornithodoros turicata, assembly GCF_037126465.1. Lineage (NCBI taxonomy): Eukaryota > Metazoa > Arthropoda > Arachnida > Ixodida > Argasidae > Ornithodoros > Ornithodoros turicata. The sequence goes on along the minus strand of NC_088205.1, from coordinate 40,833,705 downwards.
TGGTTATACAAATAAGGGAAGATTTCTATTAGACGGCCTATATGTGAATATACTATATGAAAAAAAAAAACAATTTTTTGCAAGTGCTCGATATTCTCAAAAGCTTGGTTAAACAATGAATATAGATCAGCTTGATATTTTTATGTGACGCTTATCCCCATGCAGCAGTTTACAAGCACAAATAATCTGGGGCTCCTTCAAGAATGCTAATTTGCCAGAAATTTATCGTAAACTTGACTCTAAATGTGCTCCGTTGTTGAGTTCTCACCACGTCACCAGATTCATTCTCGTTCTACATGCCCTTTGGGATGGCAGACCCGTGCTTCACCTGTAACATCAGGCAAGGAAAGTGCACAAATGATGTATATGTAGATGTCAGAAGGAAGCTCGTAAGGGACAACTTTTTCATATTTCGGCACAGCTTAATGCGCCCCCATTGTTCAAGAAAACAAAATGATGAGAAAACAAAGGTATACATTCTATATATGCATCGTCCAAAAACTGCACACAATTTTTTTTAGTGATATTTAAGAGAGTCAAGCTACACATCTGGCTGGTTTTGGCTAGAATAGCCCAGATTGACAGTTACAAGCAGATATATGTCAACATTGAAAAGATGTAGGAAAAAAGGTATTTTAAAATGCCTCAGTCAGTTTACTACTTTTCATAGCTTACACCTTGACGAGTGTTCTTTATCCTAAAATGGTTTTATTGCCAAAATCCATGAGAATGACCGTCATCACATTAACAAGTTTCAATTGTACACCAAGTAATAACAAACATGTGCTTACTTTTTCTGCAATCAAGATGTGAATTACATCATTGAGTTGCAGGCTTCAGTGAAAAATCACTGCTAGTGACACCACTGCTGAGTGAGTACGTCACTGCTAGTGACGTAACATGTGATGCCAGTGTCTTTCACTCCATCCCATGTTATTCCATGAGCAGTTAGCATCAGAATCAATGAGCATGCATGATGCACTTATGAAGGGTCATTTCATGTGTGCCGATAAACATACTGCAGTGCTAATTTAAAATGTAGTTTGTGGCTGTGGAGCACGCTCATATTCAGTATGCAATGTGAATTAGGGGAGCATTTTCTGGCATAAACATTAAATGAGTGAAGACCCCAAAAAATGTAAACACTGTTTACGTGCATTTGACAACCTGCATTTTTATTACGAAGAGGCTCTCTTCGTAGCAAGAGGGAAAGGGTGTTGGCAATGTGGCACATGTTTATAAAATGTAGAACCAGAGACACAGAAAAAAATTGACAGCATATGATTATCTCAATCATGTCCTTGTGTCCGTGTTTCTCTGTCTCCTGTTCTACATTTGTTAATCTGTTTGTGTAGTTGCTGGATTTTAGCCAAACAGCAGGGGTCAGCAATTAGAGAACATCCAGAACATGCAAGGCATACATTTCCTCATTCTCCGCATTCCTCACTCAAATAACGTTGAAGAAGTAACCGTGCGAAGAAACAATACAACAGTAAAGCTGGCTTCAGTACACTACAATGTGTCACATGTAACAATATATAGTATACCTCAGTGTTTCCCAAACCGTGTGTCAGGACCCCCATTGAGACCGCGATAGCCCAAGCAGGGCCAAAGAGAAAGCGGGAAAAAAAGTGAGCGCGACAAAACCAAGGAAACTATCTCGCTACAACTGCATTATATTGAAGGTGTTTTACAAAAATGCAAGTTCAGTTCAGCGTACAATCTGTCGGGAAACAAGCTAACTCGCAGCAATGCTTGCAATCAAGTGTGTCGCAGTATCCCTCACTGTATCATGACGAGACCCTGGACCCACATCAGACGTCACTTGCGCGTAGTATAACATTCATATTACTGTATATGTATTAGAGCAGAGTTCAAGCTTCCTGAACAAAAGCGCGCACACACACACGCACAAACGGTGATCTCAGTTGTCTCGCGACGTAAACTCCCAATTATTAACACACATGCAGAGACGGAGAAAGACATCAGCTGTCACACACACAACCATTCCGAAAGCTATGCCCATCTTCGTTGATGCACCCACGAATCCGCAGGAAGACTGCCGAAGCTCTCCCACTCGTATTAAGTACCTGTACCTTGAACTGCAAACAATTTGGTGCACACTCCACGAAACGAGAACAGCTGATTGCTGATTTCATGGGCGCGGCCATGCGAGCCGAGAAGGACACTTCAACGTTCAACAGAGGGCCAATTTCAGCTGAGTTCGAAGGCGGCCCTAGTCTTCGGTCCAACAATTTCCAGAGTGAACCAACCTCGATCAGCTGCTGAACACTTTTTTATTCTTTTTCTTTTTAGTATTATTTATTATTATTTTTGTTTCATTTCCAATTTTAATTCCAATTCCAGCTCAACGCTCAACGGCTTAACCGCTCAGCGCGCTGACACAATTGCAACGTAGAGTCAATAAATAGCACGGAGAACTCTCGCTTCCCTAAGGAGAAGAGTACTTGAAGTATATTCGTGTTTTATGATTCCTTTTTCCTCTTTTTATGTTCCCGACACATACGGTTTCTGAGCCAAGACAATATAGTTGCGAGCGCAGTTGACATACAGAAGTATATACAGATCCCGTACCGTGAAGACCACCACCCCAAACGTGGTTGCCACGGTTTCGGTTTTGGCCCATTTGCATGTCAAAATTCAGGGGTGGATATTTTAATACACGTGCGTGTTTCAAAATTTTTAAACGTGGTGTGGATTTTAACTAGGACAGTCTCCCATATCGGTATCTGACTTTTGTTCAAGACGTCCTAATTAAAGAGTTAATTTTGAATTTAATTAATTAGTCATCCTTATTAGTCATTATAGTCTTTCTTAGAAAAGATATGCGTCTGTCCGTAGAACTCAACTGTGAAAACGACGTGCTCTCGTGGCTTTTTTATAAAAATTTGTTCAAGCTGAAACACACACACACACACACAAAATAAACAGGAACGTGCCACAAATGCATACTTCGTGGTCGTAGCCCTTTTTAATACATATTTTTTTAAATAAAACAGCTGGGACTACCTGTACATTAGTTTCGCATTTACGCGTATGCGAGTGGAGGAAAACCTTATCTGCAAGGTATTTTGACATTCTAATTTCCATAATTCACTAAGATGTAATTTTTTTTAATGAAGCCGGTTTTCTTTCTTTCGAGAAACAGAAAGAGCAGAATTGCTGGCAATCTTTCTTCATGTTCATTTTAGATATGAGATGAATTCTTCATATCTGCATGCTTCAAATTATTATCCACAGAGGTAACATTCGTTTGTAGTGGACCGTTTCAGGTTTTCCATTACGGAGATACCTCGCTCGCACTATTCTACTATGGTGGCTACCATAATTTACTTCCCTTATTATTCGTAAGGGTGTGGGAAGTCCTTCACGGCAAGGGGGGCGAGCCCCAACCCAACCCAACCGAACCGGACCTGACCTGACCTGACCTGACCTGGAGGAGAGCACTGCGGAACATGGCGTTAGAGATTGAGAAGTGCGGCATATACAAAAATAGGATCCACTTGCAATGACTTGTCCAAGTGATCTGATGACGGTGGACGTTGTAATGCAGATGGGGAAGGCCATCCCTCGTTCTTGATGACCTTGAGGCGAAAAAACTCGCACTAGAGCAGCAGAAACTGAAATGCTTGTTGATTGTTTCACTAGAGGCGGTAAGACAAATTTATAGAAGTGAGCGAGTGATGGCTTGTTTCCTCATTTTAAAAAAAATCATAATATCGTCAAAAGTGCATTGATTTCTTCGACAAATGGTGTTTATTGCTGCACTATACGCTCTGTCAATTATTCTAGCTATGGTTGTGGCAAAAACGGACAGATAAGCTTCACGAGTTATCAAGCGTACCAGCTAACTCCTCGCACCAGGATATGAGCTTCCACTGAAGGCTTCCCTGCGTTGACCAAAAACAAGGCAGTGTCCTTTGCTGGAGAGCAAATCTGCGTTTTCTTGTGCAATATAAGCAAGGCAGCTCCATGGCATGTCACTGCTCTCCGCATAGTAGGTATGCACATACAGTATCACGTAGATAGTACCCCTTCGGGTGAATTTCGTTTTTTACTCGTCTTCTACGTACTACTTTTTAAACCGGTGTAAATTTTCATTCTGCGGTAAAAGAGCCGAAATGAAATCTGTCTCGGATGAGACATGCGGACGAAAGATGGGGTGGCGGGGTCGTCAGAGCGAGGAGGGGGGCAGAGCCACCGTGAAAACTCGAAGAGGGGTGGACTGTCCCCCCGGCCCCCACATTCCGAAGCCCCTGAGCCTGATTACCCCAATTCCCGACGATACCAAAACTAAACGGGAGCAGCTTTCCAAGCCAGGGCTCCGGAACGAACCGACAACAGTAAAAAACGACAAAGAAAAAAAGGGAAAGAAAGGAACGAAGCAGCAAAAAAGGTATATTCGCTGGAACCGCAACGGGACGAAAACCATTGCAAACACGTCTTTGTTGTGCCGGCCATCGGCATTTAGCAGCCTTTCTGAACCCTGATGGGGATTACAGGCCCAAATAATGACAAATGATCAAGCAAGCATCCTCGCTGCTCACTTCTTGGTGTTTTACGTCGTTTGAAGTGCAAATTGTTGCGCCCAACACTAGCGCCACCTTCGCGTTCACCTAAAATTGCTCCTCTGTTGAACTGTCCTTCTCGGCTCGCATGGCCGCGCCCATGAAATCAGCAATCAGCTGTTCTCGTTTTCTGGAGTGTACAGCGAACTGTTTACAGTTCAAGGTACAGGTACTCAATGGGAGTGGGAAAGCCTCGGTAGTCTTCCTGTAGCTGATATCTTTCTTCGTATGTGCCTGTATGCGTGGTGTGCTCTGACACATATACAATAATATAAATGTTATACTACTGTGCGCAAGTGACGTATGCTGTAGGTTCGGGGGTCTCGCCATGATACAGTGAGAAATAATGCGACGGACCTGACGGGAAGCACGTTAGCTCTGTTCCCGAGCGTTTGTGCGCTGAACTGAACTTATATTTTTGTGAAACAGCTTCAATATATTGCAGTTGTAGCGAGATAGTTTCCTTGGTTTTGTCGCATATTGCGTTCACTTCATCTACTTTCTCTTTTCGCCAAGTGGGGGTAACCCTCGCTTTGACTATTGCGGCCTCCCTAAGGTTCATGTGTCAGTTTGGGAAACACACAGGTATACTAATATTGTTGCATGTGACACATTGTAGTGTACTGCAGCCATCTTCACTGTTTGACTGATAATTTGCACGGTTACTTCTTTAATATTATTTGAATAACTTTCATCAACTTTCATGTACCATTAAATAGGATAGGAATCCATTATGGTTTAGAATTATTTTTCCTTTACGATGTTCCCATACTAATCTTTGTGACAAGTCCTCTCTCATTAAATTCCTTTTGAGTTGTATTTCACACTGCTTACAGCATAATGTGAGAATGAGAAAATGTATGCTTCACATGTTCTCAGCATCCTCTACAGCAACTGCTCTTGGGCTAAAAATCCAGAAACTACACACGAAAAAAAATTAACAAATGTAGAATAGACGACACAGAAAAACGGACATGACAAAATGATTGGGACTGGGTTATGCTGTAATTGTGTGTGTGTGTGTGGTTCTGCATTTTTGCGAACGTGTTGCCGGAACCCTTGCCCTCTTGTCACATAAAGAGCCTCAGACTTAAAAATGCAGGTTGTGAGAGGCACATAAACACTGCTTATATTGCTAATCTGTCTATCACAAGACATGTGAAATGATTGGCAAATTTAAATTCAATAATACAAAAATGAGGCTGAAATACATAATTCCAATAGAAGGGAGAGTAAACATTGGAATAACAGGTAAGTGTAAAGTACTGAAGTGTTGGCATTCTTCTGATGTGTATGATATGCTGTTCTATTTAACCCATGACATAAATGTTGTCAAACATTAACTTCTTGCATTCAACATCAAGGTGCTATACCTATTCCATCTAAGCGACTCGACTTTACACGGACACGTGGCACACCATTTTGGCACAAAGATTCGATACCTCTGCTTGTTGGATATATCAAGCAAATACTGTGCCAAAATTGTGTTACCTATATGACATGCTGCACCTGCTGAGATATGTTACGGGAGAGAAAGACTCCTGGAGCGATTAAAGGAAGTGCATACGAGTACATATGCTTTGCAAACAAGTTGTTCTAAAGCATAATTTTGTTCGTGTTGAATTGGCAAAGCATTAGTCATCTCATAACAAAGTGATAAAAGAAACTAGTGAGAAATGCAAAGCCGCAAGCACTGTTGCATGACCATGTTCACAATGGGCAATGACGCGTTTGACTTTCCGTACCGCGGACTGACTATGTTCAATGAGTCGTTTGCAGTGTTTATGATTGATGTAGGCCATGGAAGCTACAGATGGACTTTGCAGAGTGTGTAATGATTTCTTTTGTAAACAAGACAAACCTCAATATATTCCCTTGTAATTTTGGTCCTACCATTAATTGAGTTTAGGGTTTCCGGTATTTAGGTGTGCATCTCTCTTCCGATCTTAAGTGGAAATCACACATTAGTAGTAGAGTGTCAAGGATATTAGCTGTATCCCGCGAAATAGGTGGATAGATTCGACCATCGCTACCCTCCTCGTCTGATATCGGAGGATATTTGGAGCAGGATAGTTTCCACCCAAGGAGGAGCGCGAGCCAAGACCGCCCCGCGCGTTTCGCGGCCGCGCGTAGAGAGGGGTTTCCTTCTCGCGTTTGAACATGCATCAAGATGCAAAATACATCTTATTCCCTTTCCACATCTTTTAATACATCCCCGAGCGGGGAGTTCTCCTACCGCACTTAACATAGCATACTTTCCTCCTGAAGACATGCAAGCAATAGACATACGCATTTGTACAAGTGAAAAATATTTTATTAATGCCAATTAAAGTCAATGATGCTTAGTAATGCCAATTAAAGCCAATGGTGCTGGGGGGATTGCCAGTTATGTTGCCAATTGTGTTGCCAATCTGTGTGAAGGAAAAAACCCCAGAGGAAAAACCTTCACACTTGAAACAGGAGAAACATACAAGACAACAAAGATGCTACAGGATGGCAATTAAAACATGAGAATGGAACATACTCACACATTTTCTTCCTTGATTTGACAGCTTCTATAAGGGTATGAATCGATGGCGTTGAATTGATAACGTTTATCATCATAGGGCATGAGAGCAAGCTTGGTATTCTCCAAGGTATACATGCACTGACGTTTGCTACATATTGATCTTTGCACATGAGATACCTTTTCATTATTTAATAACACATTTTTGTACACATCATGAAGCAAGTGCTTGCGAAGTATATCCTTCTTCACTCCTTTCGCTCTAGCTATTTGATCATCACCAACCAACTTTATCGAATACATTTTAGCCTTTAGAGCAACTACCTCCTCAATTATACAACCACCAGTCTCACACTTGAATCTAAACAACTTACCTTATTTTTGTCACTGTACAATGCATGATCTCCAGGATATGATGATAGGTCCAGATGTTCATCTGCAATTTTCTTCAGTTCACCTTCATAATCGTCAGTCATCAACTCTAGGATAAAACTATCAGTGTCCGTGTACATGGGAATGACTGTACAGGAGAGCTTGCTCTGTAGAGTACAATAGAGGAATTCATACATGACATACTTCGAGTGTTCGAGCACGCAGATTCCAATCCGCAATGGGAAGTCACATTTGATAGTTCGTTTTTTCAATTCGTACAGCACACAATTCTCAGAGAGAATTTCGAAGTGAACACAGTCATTTGAACTGCTATACCGCTCAGCTTCCTCTAGACTAAAGGCTACCATAATGTTCCTGAAGCGAGAAGGATTAAGAAGACTTCTTCCAAAGATACTATTTATAGAGAGCTTCCTCAAGCTCTTCTCAAACTCTGTTTGTGCTGCTCTACGACGCTCAATGTTCATCATGATATATGGTTCAAATATCTTGCTCTGCTTGAATTGTAGTATTTTATGGATCTTGCTCACTTTCATACCCAATCTATAGTACAACCCCAGCAAGGGATAGTGCACAACATACCCTGTTTTGTCCATACATGTGAGAAGCAACTTCTCTTGAGCGGATGTCCTGTAATTAACCTGCTCAATTAGTTGATGTTGGTACGTTGACAGCCAACTTGAGTCCACCTTCTGCTTGAGCGGCGCCAGCGGAAATACCGTGTCTTCTCATGCAACTCTGGAGGGTATACTAGATCGCATACGTATATATAACCGATAGCTGCATCCTCTGGGTGACTAACAAAATCGATACTTGAGAACTTTTCTTCAGACACCCATTCGAACCCTCCAACTGGAAGGCACTTTGTGAGACAACCACCATACAAATAATTGGCATCATAGTAGGCCAAATAGCTCGATGGTCTTTCGTCATCGTAATCAGGGCAATCCTTATTGTTAGCTCGAGCATAGCGTTTCGATTGTTGGCAAATACCTCCACGAATGGAGCCCTCAATCGTACTGTACATTTCTTCATCAGTGAAGAGCTCTATTTCCGCCGAAGTGTGCTTCAGAGCAGCTTGCCAGCTGAAACATGGGAAACTCACAAAGCGAAGCACTTCCAACCCATACGTCTTCAAGGATAGAAACCTAAAATGCTGCATTACATCCAACAACAACAATATGTCACATAACAAATAAAGGTTGTTGTAATCGGCGAGGGTTCCGCAAGAAAAGTGATTAAATATATCCTGTGCATAGGCATAGTCATCGTCGCTCACAGGTGTCCTAGTTAGATCATTAAAAAAAGCTTCCTTGGGTGGAAGACTTTCTTCTTTGTACACATCAAAGCTCTTAATGTAGGAATATGGAAAGACACCTTTCCGAGTCAGACGAAGAAAATCTTCGCCATATACCTGCTTCAGACACTTGAATGCTTGAACACCCTCAGAAACCATTAAACTGTCAACAAGACAAGAGAGTGATTGATTCAAATATTGAGTAGTGTCACGGAAAATGAAATTACCATACTCAAAGTTCCGTATTTTTTCACTACTTGTTGCAATAAGTGTGGGTGGTGTTTTCCATTTCATATCGTGCAAACCACGAAGCAGAGAACTGATGGCATAGGCCAAATTGTGGACCAACACAGGTATCTCACCCTTATTTGCACAACTGACATTGCATTGATTGCAAAAAGAGGCCAAAAAGTTTGGGCTATCATACCTACTGTGGTCATGATGACAAGTTTTAGGGTGAGAGTAGTGATAGATATAGCACTTGGTAACAATGGGCCGCTCAGGTTACATGCGACACGCACACGCACGATAAGATATCTCAGAAAACAATGGAAATCATGTATCGATAGTGTGAACAATGGGTTCCCAGGTTTCAATAACATGCGCCGCCAGGATAAGGTAACGGTTAACTCAGGTAAACAATGGGAACTCACGTGTCGATAGTGTTTGATGGGAACCTGGTTGCACATTTAATGACACTTCATAACACGCAATGACGTTTAATAACACGCAATGACATGTAATAACACGCAAATGACATTTAATAACACGCAATAACATCCGATGACATTTAATAGCATTTTCCGATCGGGTTGACGTCACGATCAGTCCGTCACCTACGCTGGTTGCCGCGTCAGAGCGCCAGGTAGGTTCCGATCATGTGTAGTTTTGGTTTCGGTTTGAAATTCCCACCAAGCGCCCTCTAGTTTTCAAGCTTTGGCCGTCTGTAGTTTCGGTTTCGTTTGAAAAAACAAATGGATGTCGGGGCCCGCCACCTAGGTTGGTTGCCGCGCTAGAGCGCCAGCTAGGTTGGTTTCTGACCATGTGTAGTTTTGGTTTCGGTTTGAAATTCCCACCAAGCGCCCCATAATTTTCAAGCTTTGGCCGTCTGTAGTTTCGGTTTCGGTTTTAACAAAATGGATGTCGGGACCCGACGCCAAGGTTGGTTCCCGTATAGTTTATGACCATGTGTAGTTTTAGTTCGGTTTGGAATTCCTAGGTTTTGAATGGTTGCAGAAGCCCCCTTGTTTCAAGCTTTAGACCGTCTGTAGTTTCGGTTTCGGTTTGAAAAATGCATGGCGCGTGACAGCATGATTTTTTTTCCCCATGCCACTGTGATAAGTACACCCAAATAATGATGTATGTCGGAGACCAGACAACAGTGTATATATTCCTTTTTTATTTTAGCACATTATTTTTCTACTCTTTTATTTAACTACCGAAGGACATGTTACAAATTACCAGATTCTTGTTTGGCATCATCCTTGTACAAAAGCAATCTGCAAAACAAAGGAAAACGAAACATCCTGTGAATGCTTTTCTCAATCAGAACAAAGTGTGGGACGGCTAAGATCTTGATCGGGTGCCACGCAACAACAACAAGCAGCATTATCAAAGAGTCGGCTAACGTTTCCATTTTTCCGATATGTCTCTCATACTGTGTCGTGCATTTGCGTTGGAGTACGGCCTTTGGACATGCCACACGCTAAAGCAAATAACCCGCTGACAATACTCTCAACAATCACTATAAAGTAGAGGTGTTCTATAGACATGCATTTCCAAACTTGTGTTGCTCATTGTGACAACAGCAAGCAACGAATCGAGAAACAGCGCATGACCGCGTATTGTGGTTACCAGCTGTGATGGTTTCGAAATAAAAATAACCAAAATGGCATAAGGGCGAGGGGTACACTCACATCTTGCATGACGAACTAGCACTGGGAACGGGACAGAGAGAAGAGGGTCGTCCATGGAGGTTCGTTCACAATCACCGGACTCAGTCTTCGACAGCTAGCTTATAAGACCCTTGATTTTTGTTTTATTTCAAGGGAAGGAGGGATCACGTGAATGCATCGTGGACAGCTTCTCCTTTCGCAGGAGCAGCATGTGAAATGCGATACCTCTTGCCGACACGCTCTTCTTTCTTCTTCTTTTTGTATGATAACACAAGCCGCGAAACACTGTGGCGGAGACACCCGTCTGGCTTTTTCCAAGTGCTCTTTGGGAACGCCAACCACACAAAAACATTATCGTCCTCGCAAGATGTGTTTTCGACTGCTGCACAAAGTAAATAGAGTTATATATGTGACAGTTGAATGAAATCGGTGCTTGATAGTGTACGTCAATAAGACGCTGTCGCTTTGTAGCACGTTGCATGATCTCGAAGCGAGTGGAATACTAAAACGGTTTCACTCATTCTTACGTGACCGTTAGATTAGTAAAACGAAGGATGTACCTTGAAACGAAAGAAAAAAAAAAGGAATCGACTGTATGAAGCGCGGAATACATTTCCTTTGGAGATTCCCAGATGACTTGATTTCGACGATTATTCGCTAATCGCTAGAACTTCAAACAGCACAATATTCGTCTCAACTTGAAATGGTTCCATAAAATGTGTCCTCTTGACTGCTGTTAAACTAATTTTAATAGGTCCTTTCGAGCAAGGTATGCTTTCTGATTAGGCGGAGGTATCCAGTTTGGCTCTCACGTTTAACCATAACTTCTTCATTTTAATATCGAACACTTTTTCCTTGAAGTGCATGTAGCTTCTCGTAAGGAGAGCAAAATGGTATCAGCCGAAAATTGTCTAATGGTTCACGGCGCTTGATATGGTCATCGAGTTCAATGAATGTGGATACATGAGATGCTGAAACTCTCACAAATGAATTTCTGCTCTTCAATCATCGTTGATCCAAACGATGCAAATCCTACCAGATATGAACACAAGGTGTCAAATAGAACTCTGTTAGCGTCCCGATATGTATGCGGCTGACATATGGGTGATAGTGAGTATAATAGGGAAAAAATGGTTAAACATATAACCAGACCGCGATCTGTAAATATATGATAGTCTACATTTCAGCAGGTTAGGTTTAGTAGGTTCTCCCCTCATCTCTATGTTGTCGATCTATAAGAAAGCATTCAATTAGGTCCAAATTACGATCTTTATCAATTGATAGATTCGAAATGATAGCTTTCCAACTCAATGTCGAATAATTATCTTGGATGATATAACATAAGATATTGGTTGGCGTGCCTTATCCATCCTGGGGGTGTGCTAGCTGTTCACTTCATCGATTTCTAATAGCATATAATAATTGATTCCTTACACATACCTACTTGCGAATCGTTCACATGTTGCTACATGTTGGTACATATAGCTACATTTGATTATCACGAATATGGAATACTTAATTCTCTTGTGAGTGTCTGTATAGCTTGAAATGGGATAGTATCTATTCTTTACATGTGTTGTCTAGAATGTCTTATAGAAATGGTTTGCCCGCGTGTGGACATTGAGTCTATCCACCATGTCCCCCTGTTAATGTATGATTTCTATCGTTTCTTGCGTTAACTATTTACAATTATTGCTAAGATTGGTTGCAGGTGGATCTATCCCTGTCTCTCGAGAAAAAGATGGAGGTTACATATTTGAGTATCAGATGTCCTATAATAAAAAAATGAATTTGATTTGATTGTCATCGTATGGATTGAAAACATCTTATTGAAGCTAAAAGCCGTGTCCCTGATGTAAAATAATTATCGCTGGCTTTGATTTCATTCTTCAGATAGAAACATAGTGGTCGTGGTTTGTCGTTTTCATAGACTGCTTGAGTCTCACTCCTCTGCCTCTGTCGATTTCTTGGTGACTGCCTAATATGCTGTGAGAGACTTGTTCTGGGTGGTCGGTTTCTATCATAAAGAATAGTTATTTCTAGCATTGATTTTTTATTTTTTTAGATATTAAGTTGTGGTATAGAAAATTCACTGATTGGTCTGCTGGACCTCTGGGGATTGATTCCTCTGTCGTAGAATAATTACAGTTAGCTCTGATTTTATTCCCTAGATGTGACAAAAAAGTGTGGTGTAGATAACAAAATATTTTTACTCGTGCTTTACTTGTGCTTACCGTCATGTCATACGATGCCAAATAAAGTTTAACTTGATACATTCGAATTGGTAACTGAGTCTTAATAGTTAGCCTGGATGACCTGATGCAACATCGAATCGATATTGTAAGGAATGGGAGTATGCAACGTACATAACTCTACAATTTCTATAATATCTAGGGAATATAATCAGAACTAACAACAATTGTTCTATATCAACCCTCCCAGCAATAGGCCATCCATCCAAACGCTCACTTTTCTATGTCACAACTATTTTTAATATCTGAGAAGGAAAATCAATGCTAGCACCAAGTATTCTTTATCATAGTAGCCGACCAGCTACAATCAATCTCTTGTACCATATTATTTCAGTCATCAAGGAATCGACACAGGTGAGACTCAAGCGGTCTATCAAACGAAGAACAACCACCACTATGTTACTATCTGAGGAATAAAATCACAGCAAGGGATAATTGAGTCTCTGTATGCAATACGGGGATAAGTCGAAAATCCCAAACCGAGAAAACTGCGAGTGAATATTTGGTAAAGTAGTTGCAGATAAGTTCCCTCGAATAACGCAAATGTAAAATGTGTAACATATATGCGTGTGTCTACTCTACATGCATGTCCCGTTAGCGTCCTTTCTGAGCGTGTGATTTAGCAGAGATTGAACAAAATCCAGGAGCATGACATATCCCCTTTTTCTATATAACAAAGCACGCACAGGGCTTTCGTGCAGGAAAAAACACTTTTCATGAGTCGGACTTTCATGGTGACGGCAGGATGGCCGAAGTTACCTTTGTGCAGTGGAGCAGCCTAGATCGTGATTATCGTGCTGCTAAACGAGCATAATCTTGAAAATAATGTTCTGTATGACCAGCAAAACATGACGTATTAGTATAGTGCGCACGTTTTCCGATTAAAACGCTCAGTAGCACTGCTGACACTGTTACGTGAGGTAGGAAGAACATGTTTTTCGATCGGAAGTCCAAGTTGATTTCTGCACCCAAGCAAAATTTAAGCTACACCATTTCTACGCATGTGTAGAAAAGGGGTATGATCTGAATGTCCATCCCATTGACACACATGCATTTGCCGTTTCTTACCCACCTGTTGCGAGTCAATAAATTGCAATACTGTCCTAAATTTTCTTTGGCAGGTAGATAATGGTATGTAGATATCATTGCAACAAAAACACTAAAAGGGGATAATTTGACTTATCCCCTTATTGCACATAGAGGTTCAATCATTTTATGTGAAAAGCACAACCTTTAATTCCGAGAAGCGATTCTCAATCAACATGCTGGCAATTAACTATTATAGTATGTTGCTAATATTATCCGAAACGATCGACTGCACAACACAACACAGGATGGATAAAGCAGCATAAACAACATGCTGCATAATGTAAAACCCGAGACTAGGGAACACGAAAGGACAGACACAACACGAAGTCGTTTCGTGTTCCCTAGTCTCGGGGTTTTACATTATGCAACATCTTCACCAGCTCGCTTTGCTTCCTAGCCTTTTTTTTTTCACTGTCATAAACAACATGTTATATATTTTCATCGCGGTTAATTACGACTCTATGAAGCGCGGAATACATTTCCTTTGGAGTTTCCCAGATGACTTGATTTCGACCATTATTCGCTAAAACTTCAAAGAGCGCAATATTCGTCTCAACTTAAAATGGTTCCACTCCTGACTGGTGTTAAGCTAATTTTGATAGGTCCTTTTCCAGCAAGGTGTGCTTTCTGATTAGATGGAGGTGTCCAGTTTGACTCTCACTTTTAACCATAACTTCTTTATTTTGATATCGAACACTTTTTCCTTGAAGTGATCTTCCAACTTACGAATCCTTCGTTTGCCGTCCTTGTCCTGAGTAGTGATGAATTGAGAGTGTACCAAATAGTGTTTCTTTATGATAAGTCGATTGAATACAGCATTCATCAGTACAGTCAGATGTCTTAGCCGTGTACCATAGCGTTTTAGGAATAAGCATTTGACTGCCACAAACTTGCACAATCTCATGTAGCTTCTCGTAAGGAGAGCAAAATGGTATCAATCGAAAACTGTCTAATGGTTCACCGCACTTGATATGGTCATCGAGTTTCAATTAATGTGGATACATGAGATGCTGAAACTCTCACAAATGAATTTCTGCTCTTGAATCATCGTTGATCCAAACGGTGATGTCAACTGCGAGCCGCAAATAATTGCATGGATTTGATAGAGCGGGCACATCATGTGATATGACTTAAAAATACTTTCCCTATCAATATACAGATGGAATGGCAAGAAAATCTGTAATGATTCATTCGATATACACTGCTTGGATATGGTTATTCGATCTGACCGATTTCTTTATGAAAGGCAATCCATCAGCGAGGATTCCTATCACATCCGAGGCTGAGTATTTCAGTGTTCCCAGCCCCATGTCATGCTTTCGAAATCAATGTTCACTATCCAAATTATAGAAGCGCTATCCTGAAGACGGTTTGCAATTAAAAATTTGTACACATAATTAACGATTGAACAAAGTAACTGAACAAAGCAAACAAAAATGATGAACAAAGTACTTTAATCAAAGTGATACATGTAAAACGTTTGTGCCTCTGTCACCTAGTCAACGATATGAAGTAAGAAAAAAAATATTAGTCATGAAAGAAATGCTAATGAAAGAAAAGCAAATAAAGATTATGTTTTGCTTGATGGGATAAGTTCTTTGAAGTTTTGATGATCATTTCGCACTTAACAGATGCACACTGCTTACTTATGCTCAAATTTGACCGTGGTTATGTAAACATTATTTAGTGTTCTTTTCAGATGTTCTTGCTTTCACTCGATTGACACTGACACTTCCTGATCCTTCAGATTGTCTTCTTTAATTAAAACTTGCGTCACCCACTCGTGCCATGCCTTCTAAATAAATGTTATCTCTTTTTTCTCATCGTGATGTGTAGCATAGTAATGCTTATAACATATGATGCTCAGACGACAATTACAACATTTGTCTATTTTGAGGCTGTTGTCATTGAAGTTGTTTTCAAATCCTACCAGATACGAACACAAGGTGTCAAATGTTACTCTGTTAGCATCCCGATATGTATGCGGATAACATATGGTGACAGCGAGTATAATTGGGAAAACTGTTTAAACATATAACGAGACCGCGTACTGTAAATATATGATAGTGTACATTTCAGTAGGTTAGTAGGTAAGGTTAGGTAGGTTCTCCCATCATCTTTATGTTGTCGATCTCAAATCCAAATCTTATCCAAAGATCAAGAAAAGGTCTTCCCGGAACAGCACCGCAAGCGGTACTGGCCCAAAGATCCAAATTACGGTCTTTCAATTGATAGATTCGAAATGATAGCTTTCCAATAGTATCAATATGTAATAATTTTCTTGAATCATATAATATATGGTGTTGGTTGGTATGCTTTATCCATCCTGGATGTGCTGTTCGCTTCATCGATTTCTAATAGCATAGAATAATTAATTCCTTACACATACCTGCTTGCGAATCGTTCACATGTTGCTACATGTTGGTACATATAGCTACATTTGATTATCACGAATATGGAATACTTAATTCTCTTGTGAGTGTCTGTATGGCTTGAAATGGGATAGTATCTATTCTTTACATGTGTTGTCTAGAATGTCTTATAGAAATGGTTTGCCCGCGTGTGGACATTGAGTCTATCCACCATGTTCGCCTGTTAATGTATGATTTCTATCGTTTCTAGTGTTAACTATTTACAATTATTGATAAGGTTGGTTGCAGGTGGGTCTATCCCTGTCTCTAGAGAAAAGGATGGAGGTTACATATTTGAGTATCAGATGTCCTATAATAAAAAAAAGAATTTGATTTGATTGTCATCGTATGGCTTGAAACACTTATTGAAGCTAAAAGCCGTGTCCTGATGTAAAATAATTATCGCTAGCTTTGATTTCATTCTTCAGATAGAAACATAGTGGTGGTGGTTTGTCGTTTTTCATAGACTGCTTGAGTCTCACTCCTCTGTCTCTGTCGATTTCTTGATGACTGCCTAATATGCTGTGATTGACTTGTTGTGGGTGGCCGGTTTTTTATCATAAATAATAATTATTGCTAGCATTGATTTTTGTATTTTTGAGATTTAAAAAATAGTTGTGGTACAGAAAATTGAGTGATTGGTTCGCTGGACACATCTCTGGGAATTGATTCCTCTGTCGTAGAATAATTGCAGTTAGCTCTGATTTTATTCCCTAGATGTGATAAGCTGGAAAGGATCTATCAAAATTAGCTTAACACCAGTCAGGAGTGGAACCATTTTAAGTTGAGACGAATATTGCGCTCTTTGAAGTTTTAGCGAATAATGGTCGAAATCAAGTCATCTGGGAAACTCCAAAGGAAATGTATTCCGCGCTTCATAGAGTCGTAATTAACCGCGATGAAAATATATAACATGTTGTTTATGACAGTGAAAAAAAAAAGGCTAGGAAGCAAAGCGAGCTGGTGAAGATGTTGCATAATGTAAAACCCCGAGACTAGGGAACACGAAACGACTTCGTGTTGTGTCTGTCCTTTCGTGTTCCCTAGTCTCGGGTTTTTACATTATGCAGCATGTTGTTTATGCTGCTTTATCCATCCTGTGTTGTGTTGTGCAGTCGATCGTTTCGGATAATATTAGCAACATACTATAATAGTTAATTGCCAGCATGTTGATTGAGAATCGCTTCTCGGAATTAAAGGTTGTGCTTTTCACATAAAATGATTGAACCTCTATGTGCAATAAGGGGATAAGTCAAATTATCCCCTTTTAGTGTTTTTGTTGCAATGATATCTACATACCATTATCTACCTGCCAAAGAAAATTTAGGACAGTATTGCAATTTATTGACTCGCAACAGGTGGGTAAGAAACGGCAAATGCATGTGTGTCAATGGGATGGACATTCAGATCACACCCCTTTTCTACACATGCGTAGAAATGGTGTAGCTTAAATTTTGCTTGGGTGCAGAAATCAACTTGGACTTCCGATCGAAAAACATGTTCTTCCTACCTCACGTAACAGTGTCAGCAGTGCTACTGAGCGTTTTAATCGGAAAAATCGTGCGCACTATACTAATACGTCATGTTTTGCTGGTCATACAGAACATTATTTTCAAGATTATGCTCGTTTAGCAGCACGATAATCACGATCTAGGCTTCTCCGCTGCACAAAGGTAACTTCGGCCATCCTGCCGTCACCATGAAAGTCCGACTCATGAAAAGTGTTTTTTCCTGCACGAAAGCCCTGTGCGTGCTTTGTTATATAGAAAAAGGGGATATGTCATGCTCCTGGATTTTGTTCAATCTCTGCTAAATCACACGCTCAGAAAGGACGCTAACGGGACATGCATGTAGAGTGGACACACGCATATATGTTACACATTTTACATTTGCGTTATTCGAGGGAACTTATCTGCAACTACTTTACCAAATATTCACTCGCAGTTTTCTCGGTTTGGGATTTTCGACTCATCCCCGTATTGCATACAGAGACTCAATTATCCCTTGCTGTGATTTTATTCCTCAGATAGTAACATAGTGGTGGTTGTTCTTCGTTTGATAGACCGCTTGAGTCTCACCTGTGTCGATTCCTTGATGACTGAAATAATATGGTACAAGAGATTGATTGTAGCTGGTCGGCTACTATGATAAAGAATACTTGGTGCTAGCATTGATTTTCCTTCTCAGATATTAAAATAGTTGTGACATAGAAAAGTGAGCGTTTGGATGGATGGCCTATTGCTGGGAGGGTTGATATAGAACAATTGTTGTTAGTTCTGATTATATTCCCTAGATATTATAGAAATTGTAGAGTTATGTACGTTGCATACTCCCATTCCTTACAATATCGATTCGATGTTGCATCAGGTCATCCAGGCTAACTATTAAGACTCAGTTACCAATTCGAATGTATCAAGTTAAACTTTATTTGGCATCGTATGACATGACGGTAAGCACAAGTAAAGCACGAGTAAAAATATTTTGTTATCTACACCACACTTTTTTGTCACATCTAGGGAATAAAATCAGAGCTAACTGTAATTATTCTACGACAGAGGAATCAATCCCCAGAGGTCCAGCAGACCAATCAGTGAATTTTCTATACCACAACTTAATATCTAAAAAAATAAAAAATCAATGCTAGAAATAACTATTCTTTATGATAGAAACCGACCACCCAGAACAAGTCTCTCACAGCATATTAGGTAGTCACCAAGAAATCGACAGAGGCAGAGGAGTGAGACTCAAGCAGTCTATGAAAACGACAAACCACGACCACTATGTTTCTATCTGAAGATGAAATCAAAGCCAGCGATAATTATTTTACATCAGGGACACGGCTTTTAGCTTCAATAAGATGTTTTCAATCCATACGATGACAATCAAATCAAATTCATTTTTTTATTATAGGACATCTGATACTCAAATATGTAACCTCCATCTTTTTCTCGAGAGACAGGGATAGATCCACCTGCAACCAATCTTAGCAATAATTGTAAATAGTTAACGCAAGAAACGATAGAAATCATACATTAACAGGGGGACATGGTGGATAGACTCAATGTCCACACGCGGGCAAACCATTTCTATAAGACATTCTAGACAACACATGTAAAGAATAGATACTATCCCATTTCAAGCTATACAGACACTCACAAGAGAATTAAGTATTCCATATTCGTGATAATCAAATGTAGCTATATGTACCAACATGTAGCAACATGTGAACGATTCGCAAGTAGGTATGTGTAAGGAATCAATTATTATATGCTATTAGAAATCGATGAAGTGAACAGCTAGCACACCCCCAGGATGGATAAGGCACGCCAACCAATAGCTTATGTTATATCATCCAAGATAATTATTCGACATTGAGTTGGAAAGCTATCATTTCGATCTATCAATTGATAAAGATCGTAATTTGGACCTAATTGAATGCTTTCTTATAGATCGACAACATAGAGATGAGGGGAGAACCTACTAAACCTAACCTGCTGAAATGTAGACTATCATATATTTACAGATCGCGGTCTGGTTATATGTTTAACCATTTTTTCCCTATTATACTCACTATCACCCATATGTCAGCCGCATACATATCGGGACGCTAACAGGGTTCTATGTGACACCTTGTGTTCATATCTGGTAGGATTTGCATCGTTTGGATCAACGATGATTGAAGAGCAGAAATTCATTTGTGAGAGTTTCAGCATCTCATGTATCCACATTCATTGAACTCGATGACCATATCAAGCGCCGTGAACCATTAGACAATTTTCGGCTGATACCATTTTGCTCTCCTTACGAGAAGCTACATGCACTTCAAGGAAAAAGTGTTCGATATTAAAATGAAGAAGTTATGGTTAAACGTGAGAGCCAAACTGGATACCTCCGCCTAATCAGAAAGCATACCTTGCTCGAAAGGACCTATTAAAATTAGTTTAACAGCAGTCAAGAGGACACATTTTATGGAACCATTTCAAGTTGAGACGAATATTGTGCTGTTTGAAGTTCTAGCGATTAGCTAATAATCGTCGAAATCAAGTCATCTGGGAATCTCCAAAGGAAATGTATTCCGCGCTTCATACAGTCGATTCCTTTTTTTTTTCTTTCGTTTCAAGGTACATCCTTCGTTTTACTAATCTAACGGTCACGTAAGAATGAGTGAAATCGTTTTAGTATTCCACTCGCTTCGAGATCATGCAACGTGCTACAAAGCGACAGCGTCTTATTGACGTACACTATCAAGCACCGATTTCATTCAACTGTCACATATATAACTCTATTTACTTTGTGCAGCAGTCGAAAACACATCTTGCGAGGACGATAATGTTTTTGTGTGGTTGGCGTTCCCAAAGAGCACTTGGAAAAAGCCAGACGGGTGTCTCCGCCACAGTGTTTCGCGGCTTGTGTTATCATACAAAAAGAAGAAGAAAGAAGAGCGTGTCGGCAAGAGGTATCGCATTTCACATGCTGCTCCTGCGAAAGGAGAAGCTGTCCACGATGCATTCACGTGATCCCTCCTTCCCTTGAAATAAAACAAAAATCAAGGGTCTTATAAGCTAGCTGTCGAAGACTGAGTCAGGTGATTGTGAACGAACCTCCATGGACGACCCTCTTCTCTCTGTCCCGTTCCCAGTGCTAGTATTCGTCATGCAAGATGTGAGTGTACCCCTCGCCCTTATGCCATTTTGGTTATTTTTATTTCGAAACCATCACAGCTGGTAACCACAATACGCGGTCATGCGCTGTTTCTCGATTCGTTGCTTGCTGTTGTCACAATGAGCAACAGTTTGGAAATGCATGTCTATAGAACACCTCTACTTTATAGTGATTGTTGAGAGTATTGTCAGCGGGTTATTTGCTTTAGCGTGTGGCATGTCCAAAGGCCGTACTCCAACGCAAATGCACGACACAGTATGAGAGACATATCGGAAAAATGGAAACGTTAGCCGACTCTTTGATAATGCTGCTTGTTGTTGTTGCGTGGCACCCGATCAAGATCTTAGCCGTCCCACACTTTGTTCTGATTGAGAAAAGCATTCACAGGATGTTTCGTTTTCCTTTGTTTTGCAGATTGCTTTTGTACAAGGATGATGCCAAACAAGAATCTGGTAATTTGTAACATGTCCTTCGGTAGTTAAATAAAAGAGTAGAAAAATAATGTGCTAAAATAAAAAAGGAATATATACACTGTTGTCTGGTCTCCGACATACATCATTATTTGGGTGTACTTATCACAGTGGCATGGGGAAAAAAAATCATGCTGTCACGCGCCATGCATTTTTCAAATCGAAACCGAAACTACAGACGGTCTAAAGCTTGAAACAAGGGGGCTTCTGCAACCATTCAAAACCTAGGAATTCCAAACCGGAACTAAAACTACACATGGTCATAAACTATACGGGAACCAACCTTGGCGTCGGGTCCCGACATCCATTTTGTTAAAACCGAAACCGAAACTACAGACGGCCAAAGCTTGAAAATTATGGGGCGCTTGGTGGGAATTTCAAACCGAAACCAAAACTACACATGGTCAGAAACCAACCTAGCTGGCGCTCTAGCGCGGCAACCAACCTAGGTGGCGGGCCCCGACATCCATTTGTTTTTGAAACGAAACCGAAACTACAGACGGCCAAAGCTTGAAAACTATAGGACGCTTGGTGGGAATTTCAAACCGAAACCAAAACTACACATGGTCGGAAACCTACCTGGCGCTCTGACGCGGCAACCAGCGTAGGTGACGGACTGATCGTGACGTCAACCCGATCGGAAAATGCTATTAAATGTCATCGGATGTTATTGCGTGTTATTAAATGTCACTTGCGTGTTATTAAACGTCATTGCGTGTTATTAAGTGTCATTAAATGTGCAACCAGGTGCCCATCAAACACTATCGACACGTGAGTTCCCATTGTTTACCTGAGTTAACCGTTACCTTATCCTGGCGGCGCATGTTATTGAAACCTGGGAACCCATTGTTCACACTATCGATACATGATTTCCATTGTTTTCTGAGATATCTTATCGTGCGTGTGCGTGTCGCATGTAACCTGAGCGGCCCATTGTTACCAAGTGCTATATCTATCACTACTGGTGAGCTTGATCAAAGAAAACACCGCAGTACTCGAACTGAACGGCTGCATTGTGTTTACTCTCTTGCTCAGGTGACAAAATTATAGGTGCTGGTTCGCTGTTATACATTGCTGCGATGTCGTGTAGAAGCATGAGATATTCTACACACTTGGAACCAGCATCAGGTCCCAAATATACATCTTTTGCAATGATCTGCGAGTCGTAAGTTCGTACTAGAACTGCACAAAATGAACTCATTACGTGGCGTTGTACGGCATTTTTGACTGCTGTATTAGGGTCCAGAATGGACTCAGTGTCAAGTCCTATCACATAAGGATAGGCGAACATATTGAAATATTGATTAAATTTTATTATATTTTTGCCCGTTGGTGGGAACTGTAATATGACTTCCTTCAAGTTCCTACACACACGACGATGCCTGATTAGCGAATCATTTGTACAAAATCCACGAATACATTTCTCGCAGAATACCCGACCGTTACGACTCATCAGAGCATTGAAATTTTTGATACCAAAAAAGTGATCATTCACTTCCAACAACTTAACACTATCACAGAAGTCCGTTTTTGGTATACGAGAGGCATGTAATGTCCCATCTTCATACTTGTAAATAAACACACCAACTTGATTACGATTTTCCCAGAGATCTATATCAGAATATGAGACTGGACCCTCAGGCCACCACCTCACACGAGCAATAGGATTTGACTCACAATTTTCCAATTATTTTGTATATGTTTGCCAATTATTTATACGCCTCTTCTGAGGATGCAACAAAGCCAATGTGTTACATTTAAAGCACTCGTGAGGGGCGTTGGGTGGAGAGTCCACATTGGTAATTGCCTTCCATCTTTTTTTCAACACATCGGGTATAGCTGTTTTACACCCAATGCGCTTCTTCTTTAATTTGGTGATAGTTACCTCAAGTTCCAAAACATCCCTGGAAACAAACCCACTACCAACTCGTTGATAGTTTTCCACATTTTGTAAGAGTTCAGAAAAGCTCTCATTTAGTGCAACCGTTATATCTGAAAGATTATGTATCTCTTGTGATATTGTTGGTATGTATGCAATGTTAGTTGTGATATTGTCACCTACTTCTTTCACCATATGCAAAATTAGTCGCATATAAAATCGGAAAGGTATACACTGATCCTGCAACATTCGTACTATATAATGCTGATACAAAAGAACATAATCGATTGGATCTTCCACACTGTCATCATGTGGAGAAGAAACAGCACAAAACATCTATTATGACCACCAAATGCACTCTAAGTTAGAAAGAATGGTAGGTATGGAACTTCAACGCCGGGGTGGGCACCTCTAATATGTTCTGAGAGCTCTTGTACCTGATCGACATTTGGTTGTGGTGGTAATGGGTTGTTTAATTCGGCAAAATTGTCATTTTGAATGGCATCTATTGGAGTATCCGAATCAAACAGACCATCATCCAGTAACATATTAAAATCCAATTCCCACTCCAGATGATTCGCTTCCACACCACCAGCATCAATTTGCAAAGCTTGCTCCCTCTCCTCAATACGTTGTATTAATTGTTCAATACCATCATACCCACAAATTCCACAGCGAGGCACTAAATAAAAAAAGAAAATGGAATGGTCACAGCTATAATATGTGAAGATAAATCAAGAAAAATACTCACTCTCAGCAGGTCTAGTAGGAACTTGGGCAGGAGGCAGCACACCAAACAAAATTTGGCAGGCAAAATGAAACAAGCACTGCAACCAGGGCAACAGAACTTGTTGGAGAAACACTGCACGCCATGCTCGAATTTATAGGGTGAAAATGTTGATGTGGGGGCGGGCTAGAGAAATCCACATGTAGCAAAAGTCTTTGTAATAAACAACCAATTGCAAACTTAGGAAAAATGCAACCAATAGGGAAAGTATGCACATCCTCTCCATCGGATTCCTTTTCAACATCCCCCTCACAGTCGACGATGGAAGCGCAGAAGTGCTACGCGGTCTCCGAGGACGATTGTATGTATAGAAAGTTTTCCCGTTTTTCCCTCTCTAAAAATGTGATTCTTTGTTAAGATTCTGATTGTCTCCTGACGGGGGATCTTCCTCTTGTGAAGACATTGAAGCCACCACCCAGAACTCTCTTTATACAATATGATGAGCATCTGCGACGCTGTCGTTGTGGTGGATTGTGGTCATCGAATCCATCTCATTGGCTAGACAATAACATCCGACCTTATCTCGGTTGCCATTCAAGCTCGGATCAACCATGAAGCCCAGTGAACGATTTGCTTTGACGGTACAATGGCTGATGTACAAGGATTTGATGAAATTAAACTCCTATCTGAACTGCAACGGGCCAGAGGCTGATTTTCGTCTCATTATGCAAATTCTCCCATTTCCAATGCGGACGAAACGAGGAAAGATTAGTCGGAGGCTCTAACGCTTCGTCGCCATCAAGTGTGACTTGTTGCGACGGTATCGTCAGGGTGACAATATCTCTCCAACCATACTTAATGCTGGACTCAAGCGACCAATAATTCGAAACTTTTACATCCAACACTCGGAATACATCGTGCGTCGCAAGAAAGATGGTTGTCGCAAGGTGTCGAGTCTGGAGGACTATCTTAAAGAGGTCTGTACATTGAAGAAATAAAATGAGACATTTTTCTTTAAATGAGGTATTCCTCTTCAATCATTTTTATTATCTTGAGGTCATTGTGTACAAGGTTATTGTCAAATAAGGACACAATGCTCTTGAGTTGGTAATTCTTACAAAGGCGAGAAGCAAAGAAACAAACACTAGAGTCCACAGTGTGAGCTGTAAATGCTTTGAATGCATTTCTCGCAATACTGATCAACAGGTAGATCTAGCAGCTCTTCTTCAATCGGTGGTAGACCAAAGCTGTCCACATAGATGTACTTGTCATTCCTGTCTCTCATGTACAACAGCCAGTGTTCTCCGGGACCGTCGTGTGGGTGTGTATTGATAACTATAAACCCTTCTGTCGTTAAACTTGGTACCATATCAATTGCAAAGGTCCCGCGATACATATTCAAAGTTTCATGGTTCAGAGAAAACAATAATTTCAGATCAAACACATTCATACTTAGTCCACTCGAACAACAAGATCACCATCGACTGATAAAATCTTGGGTGCTTCACTAATAAGTATAACCGACACTGCGCAAGGTAATGGCTTAGCAAACTTCATTTCAATCCTGCAATCGCCCTTGCGCAATGGATTAAAGTAGGAACCAAAACTTTCATCAGCACTCAAGTTCCAATGCATGATAAAGGAATTTTTTTTATATTTTTCATAACTCAACTCGACATGTTTTTCATTCAGTTGATACAAGAATTCGTAGTAGCTTGCTCTAGCCAGATCATTTTCCCAGTCATAGGATAGTTGCTTCCTATATCCATCAACTGATAGTGTTACAGAACTAACACTAAAATGCTCGAAACAAAAGGGGCTCGACTTGTAATCACCCTGATAAGCCCCGGTGCGAACTAGACATACAGTAAGTTGATCAGGAATTCTATCAGGGAATAAGTTTTCAAAGATTGCATCATGAAGGGCTGGCGAAAGCGAACAGACTTTGCTTTCTAGTCCACGCATGATGTAACATGCTGGGGATGATCTAAGGGCTTTCTGGTGTGCAATAAAACTTGAGTTGCTAACTTTGACTTTGCGTGCTACAAGTGCCGCGCTGTGGATTTTCAATTGATGCTTATGAGTTTCATTGGTGCCAGTTAGCAATCTAAAGCTATCCGTATTATGTAGAGCAGTCACTCGAACCCCCACACCGGGTAACAAAAGCCTCCCTTGGTTTGTGAGGTCGGTGTTAACTTTCATGACAATTTCAAATAGTTTCTCCCCACTTGTCCTAGCTATGCGCAACTTTGCATCCCGAGCGACTGGATCATTTGCTGCATGCTCTCGCGTGTCATATGTATACATTGCACAATCATCGAAAGTCTTCTGCAGATGAGTATTCGTATGAAGTAGGGTATCAATCATACATCGATAGGAGTTCAAACAGTTGCTGCTTGCAAGACGTTGATTCAAGTGAATGGTTACATATTTAAATAAAACGGCACCCAAGTTGTTGACTGGGAATACAGTGTCCTCAGTGATACCATCTGCTCTTCGGGTAATTGGTTCACTCCCGTCCGACCTCAATATCTGCATAATTATATTAAAATACAGAGATGATAAATCGAGATACAAGTCTGAGAGATTTGTTATGTTCCATTCGATCGTCGATTCTCCTCCACTGATTGTAGAAACAGGATAATAAACTTGCGCCTCGCATGATTCTATTGAAACTTGGGTAGGAGGTATGTTGAATAACTCACACTCCCCCTTCAAAGCCAGCTGGGACTGTGCGTGTACAACGTCGACCTGCGACATCTTTGCAAATGAAAGGATACAATGCTTTCCTCAGAGCTTTATTTGTTAGCATCTTACCCGAGCAGAAAGACTTTTTTCTTCCAACCCCCTTACCTTTTGACATTGCCCTCACAACCCATCCCTACCTGGGTCCACCTATTTTTCGGAATGCGATGGCCGATTTGAAGCATTGTCCGCCACACTTTCTACAAGTGAAATGCAACCCATTGTTCGACTTCTAACCAGCTTGGATGCTGATGCACACTTTTAACCCCCCACTGACCACATTTTTTGGAATGCGATCCCGTTCACGATTGGAAACATTGTCCTCCAGTCCCCTTACCCTTTGACATTGTCCTCAAGCGAGCATGGACCATTTTGCTAACCACCAGCCGTTCCACTCCTCTAACCCCCCGCTGTTTTCAGAATGCGATTCCGTTCACGATTCGAAGCATTGTCCACATTGTGAAAGGCGACCATGGTCCGTTTTGCTAACCACCAGCCGATCCACTCCTCTAACCCCCTACTGACCACATTTTTTTTTATTTATGCGATCCCGTTCACGATTGGAATCATTGTCCTCCAATCCCCCTTTACCTTTTGACATCACCCTCACAAGCCAGCCCTACCTGGGCCACCTGTTTTTTCGGAACGCGATGGCCGCTTCGAAGCATTGTCCGCCACACTTTCTACAGGTGAAAGGGGGCGACCCATTGTCCCGACTTCTAACCCCTCTTGGACGCCATTTTCGGAGTGCGACCCTTTTCCATAGAAAAACCTTTTTCTTTATAAAGAAGCAACATCAATGTGTGAAAAAAAAGTGTCTTCTTTATTTCATGGTTACAGAGGATTAATCGAAAATGTCTCTTCTCTTCCTCTTTTTCCTTCGATGTCCGCTGCCTGCAATGTCCTTCAAAATCTGTGTGCCTAATTCATTTGAGCTTGCTCTCAGTGCTTGCTTGATGTTTTGCCCTTCAGATAACTTTTTCGACAAATTTTTCGCTGCGCTCATCGCAGTACGGGCTATGTAAGGCTTTGCACGATGCAATAGTGGCAATGCTAGCTTACGCAAAGAACTAAAGAAGCCATTCCCAGTTTGAGAGAGTGGCCCTTTGTATGGCACAACATCACCAAGTCCTGATCCATAATGGATCTCTGGCACTTCTTTAAGATACATTTTTGAAGTGTAGAACTAGAGCTGTACGACCTGGTCCTCTAAAATGAAGTGGACGTCCTGTCTCATCATACAACTTAATCGAAATTGACGTGATTTCGTTCTGTAACAGCTTCAAATATTGCACGTTATGGAAGCTGTAATGGATCTGGGGATCATCTTTATGTAAATATGGGACGAGTTTCAAAATGGGAAACTTTTTTGCACCTATATGAGATGATTCGATAATGTCACAATAAATCATGAAATTATGAAACAATGGTTTAAGATTGGGTGGTGTGGTTCCGGTGGTGGTGTTTGCAATAGACTGAATTGGTGCGAAACCCAACATATTACTCAAATATTCAGAAAGATCTATAGTTACTCCATCAACTGGAATGAAAGGAAACAGCTGTGTATCTTCATTGTACGTTAGTATAGCATTGCTGCCTATCACACCTCTGATAGCTTGTAGAAGCGAACGTGGTGTCTCGTAATAATTTGGTGGAATTTGGACTTCTTCCCTTGCAAGTATTACTTTTTCTAGAACAACACCAAAACTGAATGTAAATGGATCTCCAATGTATTGTGTTGTATTTTCTAACAGTTTACTGGAGTTTAATTTGAGGAGTCTCTTGAGTTGTTCAGGGATAACAAAGAGACGTGGGACCAATAATGTATAGGTATTGTTTTGAAATAGTATCTTTCCATCAATTTCATATCTTTTAAAGAAGCGATTTAGTGTGACAGTGATAGAGCGACCTGGTATGAATATGATTGGAGCATATTGTGTAATGATAGTCACCTCTTCCTTTAAAAGCATCTTTGAGATAGCTTCCTCTCCCATGTACATGTTCTGACGTGGAACTTTAGCACCTGCAACTTTCAAACCCTGTATAGTGGACACACCCATGGCTTGTTGCAGTTCTTCATCCAAAAACCTAATAGAACGAATTATTTGAGGTAGTTGGAATGTGTACCTTCCATCAACATAACCAAATGCGATGTTGAATTCTTTTAAAAAATCTTGCAGCGCGTGTTCCAAAGTCGATATCACAACAGCTTCCTTACGCAGCTCAATAATGCTTCTGGAAGTAATATGTATAGTAGCATCGTTAGTCCGTGGAACGTTGTGGAATACAGTAGAGATGGAAAGTTCATGCAGGCCGACTTCATATTCTTCATTCACTTGTAGTGGTGCACTCAGAGTGATTGTAAAGTCATTGAGACTGTTGTTCGGGTGCATATCCATGCAATCATTGGATAGGAGATACATGTAAAAATCAGAACTTCGCCACATCTTGGACTGGAACCCAGGAATTAAATGAGTCATCATAACCTAGCCATTTCACTTTATAATGTGTGACACCGTTTATTTTCTTTCGACTTACTATGCGTTCAATTGGGTATGGGTCGTCTTGCGATTTCACTACACGTTGCAATTCATTGGCATAGTAAGTTGCATCGTCTTCGACCCCATCTGGTCCAGCCATGTAAAACACTGGTGGATCCGAGTTCTTGTATCGTGTGATCGTGTAGACAACTAAGGACCAGTGCCCAATGTACCCCTTGTCAAAAATTGATTTATTTGTGAGTACACGCACCTGATCACCAATATTCAATGGAATCTTTTTTGGTTTGTTGTCATTTTTACTGTGAAGTCTATTGAATAGTTCAATCTCATTATTTTTATCGACATTGTTCGGGGCCATCTTGATAGTCGAGTGATATGACGAATTGTAGTCGGCGATGATCTTTGGGAGAACAGCAATGTACTTGTGATGACCTTTACTGGCGAAATAACAATAAAGTCTAGCTTTAATACTCTTGATAGCGCGCTCGACGACCACGGCTTCCATGGGGGAAAAAGAGCTATAGATGTGTATTGAGTGACGTTTACACCATGCTTTCACGAGTTTGTTGTAGAACTCTGTCTCTCTATCTACCTGCAAAAGATGTGGATAGGATTTATTTATTTGTATTTATTTAAAAAAACACAAGGCATTGCAGCCAAAGGAAATACTGCGGTACAGGGTCAGTATAGCGCATGCTAGTGGAGACTCCTGCGACACACAGTGTAAAACATCATCGACACACAGTTAAAAAACATCAACGTTGAAGCGGTAACTGAAATACTAAACAATTTTCAAGTATTTTGATGAGGCAAGTATATGCTGTCTCAACTTCGCGGCGAAACAATGACTAGTTTTCACATCGAACGGTAAGGCATTCCACAGTCTCGTACCAAAGCACACAGTCAAACGGGTTCCATATGCATTCTTTGGCCTATACAAAATGTAATCTTGTAAAGCAACACTTCGATTGCTCCTGTTGCATTTTTTAAATATAGAGCTATTGTAGGGCACATTTGTCGTTACAATAGAAAAGACAAGCAAGGTACATCTTTCACGAATCAGATCGGGAAAAGGCAAAATATTCAATTCAATGAACAACCCAACGCATGAGGTTCGACTATTAGAGAATGTTATTAATCTGACAGCTCTCTTTTGTAGTTTAAATAGACGCTCAAGGTATGTTGTAAATGCATTGCCCCATGAGGTAACACAGTAAGTCAAGTGACACTGGACCAGAGCAAAGTACAGTTGACGCAGCACATACAGGGGGAAGTACTGTCTAGCAAGGAATAAAGCGTGACAGGACTGCGATATATTTTTTGCGACTTTGTCAATATGTGGCCTTCAAGAAAAAGATGAGTCCAGCAACACTCCCAAATATTTAATTTCATCCACTTGTTCCACAGCTTGATTCTGAACGGTAATATTAATCTGAGTACTACTGATAGATGATGATCTAGAGAAGATTACAAACTTCGTCTTACTCGTGTTTAAAGATAAACGATTCGCTTCGAACCACTGAGCGATTTTGTTGGCCTCATAGGACATTGCAGGACCTATATCAGAAGTGTTTGAGGAACTATACAAAAAGCATGTGTCGTCGGCATACATGTAGGTTGACAAAATATCGGACACCTGTGGAAGGTCATTGATATACAGAGAGAACAAGACAGGGCCCAAAACAGAGCCCTGGGGCACGCCAATGTCAATTGGCATAGGAACAGAATACTCGCCGTCAATACTCGTATACATAGTGCGTGAAGAAAGATAACTTTTCAAGAAACGCCATACACAACCACGAAAGCCGTAACAATAAAGCTTATAAAGAAGGATATAATGATCAACAGTGTCGAACGCTCTCCGCAGATCGACAAAAAGACCAACAGCCACACGTGAATCATCCAAGGCCTGATGTATCACATCACTAACAGCCAAGACTGCAGATGCAGTTGACAAACCAGCTCGAAATCCGTGCTGGGCATCACAAAGTATGTTATATTTCTTCAGATATCGGCTGATCTGTTTACACAACAGCTTTTCAAATAACGTATTAATAGCACTAAGCACAGATATCGGTCTATAGTTTTCGACCTTTTCCTTATCGCCTGCCTTATATATTGGCACAACGCGAGCAACTTTAAGAGAGTTCGGGTAGACAGCGGCGATACAAGCATGGTTGAAAATATGGTGCAAAGGTACTGCTAGAACATTCGCACAGGTCTTGAGAACACGTACTGAGATGCCATCCCAACCGACAGCGACGTTGTTTCTCATCGTACGAATGGTTGTAACGACATCCAGTATAGTAAATGGCGCCATAAAAAAAGAATTGGACACAGTTGGCCCGTTAAAACTTGTTTCAGGCGAAGAAGAGTTTCTTACAACTTTGGAAGCAAGTTGATGCCCTATTGACGTAAAGTAAATATTAAAACGCTCACATAAAGCCCTTGTTGACAATTCAACAGAGGGCAAAACGTTCCCTGATTTGGAAGGCTTGGTAATAGAATTGATAATTTGCCATACCTTTCGAGAATCTCGGCTGCATTGCAGGATGAGTTGAGCGTAGTATTTTCGCTTTAGTTGACGTGCAAGCGTCGTTGCTCGGTTACGAAACGCTTTATAACGTGATTCAAACGTGGTGTTACCAGGACAGCGCTTATACTTCTTGTACCAGTAGTTCTTATCCGCCAATATATTCAGGAGCTCTACACTCATCCAAGGACACATCGGATTTATGGCTCCTGTACAACTTGACCAATCCTTTCTTCACATCTTCACCACGCTTGGTCTTAATGGGCGTAGCCATGAGTCGTCTTGATAAGCAGTCTATCACAATGAGTATGAAGGAAAATCCTTTATTTTGTTTCTTGTACTGCGGGAATGAAATCAGGTCTGCTTGATGAAGATCGTCGATATGCAGTGAGATGGTCTTTCTTCTCTTAAATCTACGTCTTCCTCCTTTGTAAAGTGTGTAGACGTCATCTCGCTGTAGTTCTTCGATTGCCTGTTTCTTAGAGATGTTTCGACCTCTGCAGTATCGAGCAACCCCCCCCCCCCCAAACCAGCGTTTGGATCCCTATAATTCATTCTTCTTCTGTGATATATTCATCTGATGATGATGATGAAAGCAACTTTGTTCTTTGGGGCGATTTATACGTTTCCCAGAGTATACGTTTCCTTGCTTTCCTCTTCTGACGTATTTTGTGTGGCTGCAAGAACTGCCACTTTTCGGTGCCATGCAGGCTTCCCTTTCTTGTGTCCGCACAGATGCAACACCAATTCTCTTATATTAGAACCAGCGATTGTTTGGTTGTTATGAATGATTTCTCCCTTATCATTCCAAGTCAAGCACCTAGGTAGCACTGAGACTACACGTCTTACTTTTTTAATGTTGACATTAGTAGGAAGCGAATTGTAATCAAATGAACGTCCCATTGGAAGTGACTCATCGTTTTTTTTCTTCCTGTACTGTGGGTGCTGGCTCTGTTTCATTAGATGGTTTCTGATAATTTTTTATAATGTAGTACATAGCAGTTAACATTCGTTTTACTTTAATATCATCGCTTTCGTTAGATTCCAGAATTGATTCGATAGGAGTCAATACCTCAACCTTTGTAGCCATTTTTTAGACACCTACCGTCTTTGCTAGAGCACGACCTGCGACACCACCGAGCACACTGGTTAATCCCGTGAGTAATAAGGGGATTAGTAGCACTAATCCACCCCTCTGACGACAGAGGAAGGGTCTTAGTCTTTTTGGTGATTTGTGCAGCGTTTTATATGCAATGTATCGAATGGTGTGTTTATACTTTTCCAGCTCTTTGAACAATCTGGGCGGTAGCTTAATATTACCATTCAATATATTCTTACAGACTTCAGAAAGAGCTTCTATGCTATGAGGTGGCGCCTCCTTTAAAATCTCATCGCGCCCTTTAGGAGTACATGTTGCAAGCACTTTTAGAAAAGTTAAATGATGATGCAAACTTTTCATTTTGGCAAGAAAACAAACTGTCGAACGTTTCCAGTAATGCATGTTCGCAGTGGAAATTGAGACTGCGTCAGAGGGTGTAGGTCAATCACTAGATAACCAAATGGTTTATCTGTTGCCTGCTCAAATGCACTGATAAAGTATGGTAATTGAGCTTTGCTGAAGATCTGGCGTCCTAAAAGTTCCAGCTGCGTGCGTGACCTTAAATTATTAAATAATGTTATATATGTGCTATTGTGAGATAATGTTCTATAGTTGACGTCGTTGTGAAATAAGTACTGACAAAGAAAAATAATGGATGCGTTCCTATGATGTGATGCTCTCGTACAGAGATGAACCATTTCTTGCATCACATTCTTCTCAGTCATGAGATTGTCGACTATAATCAAAGTAGGCACGCTCTCATCCCATGTCTTTGGTAGCTCTTTCTGGAATGTAACATCATTTGCGGATTGATTTTGGCAGGTCGCATCATATTTGCTAACGTAAAAGATTTGCTGTGGGACTACAGTGAATACTGTAAGATTTCTTAGGATGTTACGAACGAGATAGGTTTTACCCGACATGGAAGGACCGCAAATAATAACCCTTGCAGGGTGGATAAAAGCAAACCGACCTGCGTCAGACATCACGATGCAAAAGTAAATGAGACAATGAATAAGTGATGTTGTGAGAAATGGATTTATTGTACATCTCACCAATCGATTTGATCGTCTTGACTTTTTGCGGAACGACGCTTCATTTCTATAAGACGCCCGTGTGCGAGGAACCGCCTCACAGCTTCTGCTTTTGCTTCATATATTTCTTGTTTAAGTCGCCATTTTTTTCTCGTCCGCCGTCTCCCGCTCATCGTATTCCTTTCCAAAACATCGAGTGAAAAGCTTCCATGCAGCTCCCATTTTGTGTAGAAAGTTGATAGGTGAGTTGATCGTTGGTAAATGACGATTGAAACTCCCCGCTCGGGGATGTATTAAAAGATGTGGAAAGGCAATAAGATGTATTTTGCATGTTGATGCATGTTCAAACGCGAGAAGGAAACCCCTCTCTATGCGCGGCCGCGAAACGCGCGGGGCGGTCTTGGCTCGCGCTCCTCTTTGGGCGTAAACTATCCTGCTCCAAATATCCTCCGATATCAGACGAGGAGGGTAGCGATGGTCGAATCTATTCACCTATTTCGCGGGATACAGCTAATATCCTTGACACTCTACTACTCACATTAGTTACGTGTCTTCTAAGACTCTTAAAAAAAATTGTCTTCTTGAAGTGCACACGAAAGCTACCTTTCGCAGACACTACGCTGCTGGCATACAAAACCCTTGCACAAAGTGCCTTGGAAACTGTTTGGAAATGGTTCAGTTGAAGGTTGTTAGGTTTATCACTAAACATTATGCTGGGGATCAGCTTAGAGGATTCATACTTTGTCCTCCCAGGATCCTCTTCACTAGGCTGTGCACATCATCTGAATATTGTGCCCTCTGTTCAGGTATTAACGTTTTTAAGTACAGTTTTTTGCCTTCTACAATTGCCAAACAGAATGCTATTGGTGATGGAAACAGGGAACATACTTTGAACAAATCTTTGCAGAGTGCTTGTTCCTGCCATAGCCATAATAATGGATGCAGTATGTATAAATAAGTTTGTAAAAGGCTGAACAAACAGGCAACACATATTGTCATATTGTGGTTTGGGTATGGTGAATGGGCGCGAAATAAGTACTGTTTCCTAAATTGTGGGTTGAATCTCCCCCAGGACAGCTGCAGAAGTAGCACAGGAAACACAGAGAGCTTAAGAAAATTGACAGAACTGCACAGAAGTATGTGCACTTTATATCCTGCTGCATCAATAGATCTCTTCCGCTTTGTAAACAAATGACATCATACTGTTCAACAGTGCCACCAATTTGGTGCAGTTGAGCTACGCTCAAATCTAGGGACGGACAACGTCGCGCCTAAAAGGCACCGTCTCGAGGGGATTACAGTGGTCTCTGAAAGGGCATGTGACTTTCGGTCCTACTTTTCTTTCAAGCGGAGGCAGCGAACAAGTGCCCATTCGTGGAACACAGCCCTCCCCTTCCGATTTGTTTCGGTTTCAGACTGTCTACCAACGTCATGATAACATTTATATTCTGTTGACTTTCTTACGTGCTGTCCGGGATATGTATGTAAGCAGGTATAAATAGTTATGCCAAGAAATTTTTTATTATTAACCTTTTTTGTAGTTTGAATCCCTTGAAAAACCATTGCACA
Organism: Ornithodoros turicata; assembly: GCF_037126465.1. Taxonomy (NCBI): domain Eukaryota; kingdom Metazoa; phylum Arthropoda; class Arachnida; order Ixodida; family Argasidae; genus Ornithodoros; species Ornithodoros turicata. The sequence goes on along the minus strand of NC_088205.1, from coordinate 40,798,057 downwards.
GCAAACACAAAGGCTGCATTATAACCCAGTTTCACCAACCTTTTCAGCATCTGAACTAAGATGAACGGTCATTAAACTCTCTGCTTCACTAAAGGAGTTATTATTACCAGGGATCGGAACCGGAACTGAACCTGCACCGAAAACCGGAAAAAAACGTTATTTTCTGTCGAACCGGAACCGAACCGAACCCGAACATTTTTTTTGCTTGTCCTGAACCGAACCGGAACTGAACCGAAAAAAATTGATACGGTTACCGGTTCGCGAAACGGTTCGGACGTAATGTGCGTTGCGGAGATCGGGACTACACAGGAGACTGTGCAGCGTTGTCAAGCAAATTCGAAACCGAAACTGAACAGCAAAACTGCAACGCAAGTGCGAGATGCATTTCCTCCTCGCAGCTTGCCTTCATTCAGTTGCGTTAGCTGTAAGGTCCCGCGGTGCTTGATTGCACCAGCTGAAAAGGAACACCGATCATTCATCGGGTGCCTGGGACACAAAATGTAAGTTGAAATGACATTCTAAACACAGTTGTGTTGGAGATGGCTACTCAAATTTCTTGTTCCCAGAAGAGAAAAAGTGGCGTCTGACTGCGCGTTCGGGAAGGCACCGTTTGGTCAAACGGGCCTGAGCCAACAGTAAGTGTGCACGATATGTAATGTTAGCTGGCACAATTGCTATTCGATGTGGCTTTTCTTTCTTGTGCTTGCGAGGTGAGTGACTGTTAGCTGTCGCTGACCAACACTGGCCGTGAAGAACAGCGCTAAAACATTCGTCATAATTCTCTTATTCTGTAAATACTTATACTTTCGACTTGTCTCTTTTATCACAGCTTCAAAAGTACAGTCCCCTGTCTGCTTTACAGCACGTCTACTATCTCGGTGACATATTGCCCCCTTTTCGAATATCAGCTTTCAGTCCGCCTCAGTGACATCGTATTGGCAAACGCATCATCCGCGAATAACAAGTAAATCCTGTTAAAAGGATGTTGGACACTCCCATAATGTTCCAACCAGTGGAACCTCGAGTGCTTCCAAACCGTTATCACCTGGCACTGTTAGTCCCTATTATACAGATTCATAGCAGACCTTACATCTTATAAGATTTTTTCGTCGAGAATGCGCCTTTTTCTCTTTTGGTATACCCAACATTCATACTAACTGTTCGTTTCCATTCCAATTTATTGTTGCTTGCGCGATTTCTGCGGGCAAGGGATAAGTTGATAAGGGATGTATTTGTGTGAGCGAACGAAATGTACGATTTCTGCTCTGCTGACGCGAATATTAGTGGAGCACCTTCTCCTAAACGCTATTTTGTTCATCCATTGCAGTCTTGTCATGGGGCGTGAAAGGACCAATCCTGTCCGAAAATACTTCGTGTACGACAGACACAGCAACGTTTCCTTATGTCAGAGCGACAACTGCAACTTCAATATGAAGGGGGACCATGCAGGCGAATCTGGAACGGCATATTCAACGAACTCATCCCGACATATACAGTTCACATGCTCTCACGAAATCAAGCTCTAGCAAAAGAGGACTCTCCCAAACTGAAGACTCGCCTAACAAAAGACAAGCTTGTCAACCAACGCTACTAAATGTTTTGGAAGACAAAGGCGCCAAGCCAAAAGTTTCGAAGGGACAAATTGTCACCGCGTGTGTTGAGTTAGTTGCCAAAAACGGGCGTCCGTTTCAACTGATGGAAGACTCTGGATTCAGAAAAATTTTGGATCCACTGATAGAAATTACCGGCGGACGTTTTGCGATAAACTCTAAAAGCATTCGTGCAGAGGTTTGTGAGACAGCCGCCAAAACAAGGCAACGTATCACCGAAGTGTTAAAGGATCGTCTTATCAGCCTAAAGGTCAATTGTGCTACGCGTCTTGATCGGGCTATCTTGGGGGTTAACGCGCAATATGTTGAAAACGGGAAGGTGGTGGTTCAGACGCTAGCTATGAAGGAACTCTATGAGCGACATACAGCTGAATACATTAAACTTCAGGTGCAAGAGGTGCTTGCGGGATACAAGATTGAGATGACGCAAATTTATAGCGTGACCACCGATAATGGCAGCAATATGCTGAAGGCCGCTACTTTGTTGAGCGATGTTCCTGACGATGTCAGTGACGAAGAGGACAAAGAGAGTTCGTTTGACGATATTTCAGATGTCATCGTTGAAGAAGTAAGCTTCAGCAGTGGGCACCATGATTATTTGCAATTGCAAAACATCCGCTGTGCTGCGCATAAATTACAGCTGGCGGTAAACGACGCCCTAAAAGAGAAGATATCTGTCGAGATCATATACAAATGCCGTAAGATTTGTAAGAAACTTCGGACACAAACCCTCATGTCTCTCATCCGGAAGCTGAAAAGCCAGTGTTGGACTGTCCCACACGCTGGATGTCCACCGTAGCTATGCTTCGCCGTCTATTGGAGCTGAGAGGTTTTTGTGCGGATATGTTCACTGAGGAAACAGAATTTTTTCTTGCAGATGAAGATTGGAAAGTGGTACAGATAAGTATTGAGACGTTGACTCCCGCTGAAGAAGCCACCAAAAGGTTACAGTCAGAACAGCTAACCCTAGGTGAATTCTATTCTATGTGGATATCGTGCAGGGAAAAAACTGCGAAGATGTCATCGGAATTATCATTTCGTGTCGTTGCAGCCATGCGATCAAGGGAGACTTGCTTGGTGGGGAGTGAGTTGTTTTGCGCATCAGTTTTCATGGACCTTAGGTATCATTTACTTCTGTCCGAAGACCAAAAGAATACCGCGAAGTTACACCTTACGAAGCTATGGAAACGCCTGGCAGCACCTGCACGTCAACGAAGCAAACGTAGCCCAGTGGACTTGAGAGCCTCTCTCTGGATAAAGAGGACTCAGTGGATGATGAGGTTGAGATGATGTTGAGAGAAAAGGATGTTGTGCGTGCTACAGCGACGTCAGTTCCCTGCATATCAACATTTCTAGAACAGTTACAAGTAAAACCAAGGATCAGCAGAGACACAGATATTCATCAGTATTGGGAAAGCAAGAGAGAACAAATGGCGGAATTGAAAGCACTCGCAGAGATTGTCCTTGCTGTCCCAGCAACACAAGTAGGCGTGGAGAGAGTGTTCTCCGCACTCAAATATGTTCTGTCCGACCAGCGCGCTCGCCTCGCGCCTGATATACTTGAAGACATTCTTATTGTTCGTTCAGCATGGTCATCATAGTCATATGCGTCATGAATGAGTCTTCGACTTTCTTTGTTTGTTTGTTTTTTTCTTTTTTGCGAGTCGTTGATTAGCACTTCCATAGGTGCACGTGTTATATGCTGTGCTGCTGGGACTTTGGAGGTGTTTCTCTAGTTAGTGTTTAGTAAAGCTAACTAATTCTATTATAGTAGTACTATATTATATGTGTTGACTTACTATATATGTAGCTGTTTTAATATTATTGAAATAAAGTTGTTTTTGTATTACGAGTTCGGTTATATAACGAAGTGTATGTCGCACGTTCGAAGAGTCAAATAGTGAAAAATGGTCTAGGCATTCACTACTGTCCTCTCGTGGTTCTTTGGAGACAAAAAGAACCATCCATCTTTCGGCCGCATAATGATCCCAACGCTCACTCATAGTAGGCTGTCGGATTTTTTGTATTCGACTTTTGTCGTCCAGCAACCCCAGCAATGAAGAAACGACCAGTCCCTGAGCACGACGTAACAGGATATATACGATGAATGAACAAAGACAGTACGGTTATGCTACCGTAACGTTGCACCTGAAATGCAGATCTGTAATACGCAGTGTTGCTGTGAACCACTACTGTGTCGGCAACAAGAACAAAAGTACGGTAAAAAAGATAGCAACCAAGCGAGCTGGAGACAGATATCCGTAACAAAAACCCGAGAATAGGGGACTTAGACCTGTGTTGTGTACGTCCTTTTTATTTTCCCCTTGACTCGGGTTTTTGTTATGGACAAAAGTACATTTCTGTTATTTGATAATCGTAAGGATGTCCTTGCTTTTAACCCATGGCAATCTGCTCAAAATTCACTTTCCTGAACCGGTTCGAACCGGTTCAAGACCGGTTCAAACCGATATTTTGCGCCGCAGCGGAGCTGAACCCGAACCGAACCAATATGCCTGAACCTGAACCCGAACCGAACCGAAAAAAATAACGGTTCCGATCCCTGATTATTACTGAAACATTCACCACATCACCGATGGAAAAAAGAAGTGTGTGTTAAGTTCAAAAATTGGCAACCCTTGATCTTGGTTCAGTTAACCAGAGTTGGTGAAACCGGGCCTACGGAAGTCACCGAAACATCCATCACATCACCAACAAAAGTTTTTAAAAAGAATTGAGTGCTAGCATGAAGTTTTGGCAATTGTGAGTAGCATTTTAACTGCTGCCTATGTAGCTACAGCATAATTACAACTAATTCAGAAAAAGTGGTACAAAATTTGAAGGTACTGTACTCTATCTTCCTCTGCATGCTACTAAAAATTGTGATCATTCGAAGTGCTCATCCTCTTGGCACAAATTCTATTACAGATTAATCAGCCATTTGTGTTCCTATTTCTGGTACTGTGGCAAACTAGCCACTTAACCCACATACCAGCATTCCTAGGTTACATAGAACACATAGTTATAAGAGTGGTTTAAACCACCTCGCCAAGTTGCAGATGCTGTTCAAGAAAGCTATAAGAAATGGAGTGAATCGTTTCAACATTAACTTTATTTTGAGATGGGCAGGGAGTTTCATCGCCACGGGCAACACTCTATCCCATAGCTGCTGGTGGTGTGAGGAAGGAAATAATGTCCCATGGAGTCCAAAATTGTCAAAAGAGCTTTGAGGGCAGGCATTCGTGGGCTTGATTTAGCCATAGGCCAAGCAATTTTAGAGAGAGGGGCAGGACTCCAGATTATTGAGAGATCCGAAAATGGCAGTTTGGAAAGCTGGGTAGTGTGGGCAATGACGAAGTATATGCTCTGGGTCTTCTAGAGCACTGCAGTGACAGCATCTGAGGCAGTCAACTTGCCTCAGGTGGTAATGCCACTGAGCTGTAAATACCCCATTGAGTCACAGTCCATGAGTCACAGTGCACCATCTCGGCGAGAAGTGTTTTGTGGCATCCAGAAACCAAGCTCTGGGTCAACATTTCTCGGTATAGACGGGAGGAAAATGTCAGTTGTCCATTGACAGGAAGACAATTTGTACAATCAATTGATCTGTTGGTCAACGAGATCTGCTTTCTACATGACCAGTAACAGTCCTTTGCTATCTTTCACTGTGATCTAATTAAACACCTCCCTCCTACGACGGTGTTCCCGACACAGTTTTACCTTGCTGAATCACTTTTCGCGACACTTATCAAACATAACATTAGCGGTTTTTCGTAGGCTGAGGCCGAGGAAAGCAAGAGACGTTCACATGATGTTTACGTGACTAGCGTCGTGACAAATGATTGACAAAGCAGTTTTCCGGTACGTTTTATATGTTGCTCATCCTAAACATTTTTCACTACCCGATTTCCTGTCCAAAACAGCTAGGACTGCATCAATGTCACTTCACCCATGAATTCCTTCATGAGTTGCACGCGCGTGTTAGCACACCAAGTCGTTACACGTCTGAAAAATTTCGACGAAATCGGCAGAAGAAACATATGCTTTATTAGAGCTTGCAGTGATTATCCTTTTTGTGCAGCACATCCGCAACACCGTACGAACCATACGACTCCGTCGTTACTCCATTTTCTCAGATAGCTTCGTTCCCAATGGTAGCCGAACGGCCAAACCGCTGAAGCGTTGTTTTCCTAGTATTCATACGCGTAGTTATTTACGCCTATAACTTAATTAAATTAATGAATGATTGAGAGATACATGCTGAATACGACACAGAATTGCATAAAGACTCGTTATTCTGGAGTGTGACCCTCTTAAACACTGATTTTCTCACGTGAAACCATGCTTAACACTGGACTGCATAGACCCAATGTGATTTATTTTGACAGCGTGAATTTCAAAGGGATGGATTTTGAAGGGTGGATTTCTTAGCGTGGATTTCAGAAGTTTTATTATTAAGAGTGGGTAACAGGGTACACCTGAAAGACGACTTGGGCAGGATGAAAAGGGGGAAAGGAACGCTCTTCTTGTTGTGCATTGTAACCAATAGTAACGCAGTACAATGTGCTGCAATGGTGTCCATATTTGCAGTACGTGAACTGCGATAATAAAATCAAAAATAGTTTTCTAACATTAATTATAAACTAAAAAGTACTTCAAATAACTTTATCGGAACCGAAAGCATAAATATTTTTAACAATTATTTTGGCTAGATACGAAACCCGAGCCGATCGAACGGCTGCATCTGCATGGCTGAATCAGTCTAGTCCGGCGCCATCTTTGTTTTTGAGCTCGGTGTTTGCACGTGAGATAACCGTTCTCTTCGCACGCGTCCGCTTTCTCAAAATGTGTTGTATGAGGTGGATTGCGAAGCAGCAGTGGGATATTTTCCCTGAATGGGCTATAGCAGATCCTAGAGTAGAAGCGAGTCTTCTCACAGAATCGAGACAATCAAGATGGCATCGAAAGGCAGCCCTGCCGTGTCCTCGTTGTGTGTTGGATAGAAGAAGAACCTGCGGTTGAGGACCAAATTTCGGTAAGTTTATATGAATTTCGTGTCTTATCGACACCGGTGTGGGGGCTGCAATAAAAATAATCTCTCGTCCTGGTGTTTCAGCGTTGAAGACGGCGAATACGTTGGGGGAACCGGGGCGAGCAGTAACACGCGGGCAGCAGTATACCTGCTCGAAAAGGACGACTCAAGTTGCAGTGCAGGCCGCGACTTTTACTTGGTGTGTGTGAGCTTGTGCCTTTGTTGTCATCAACCAAGGAACTTCTATGACACAATTCGTGAGAAAAGAACGATGCGCACTGCACAGCAGCTAGCTAGGTGAGTATGAAATTTTAGGGTTTAACGAGGCATGGTTTAGTAATTCTCAGGTGTCGACTCATAATGGTCACATCGGCTAACTTTGCCTTAGTCGTATGCTTTCAAACTCGCGCAATGATACGCCTTTTAAATTTGCAATCTTTCACGTTTTTCTCTACGTAACACATACTGAGTCACAACCTGGTCACTATATATCTAGGTATTATACAAGTTGTCATTTAGCTATGCAATATGCGTAAGTTATACTGTGCTATTTCTCTGTTGAAAAACAGTCTGGTGGAACTGGTACACACCACGTTGGATGCATTACAGGAATTCATGACTACCTGTGCACATGGTAATCATGTACTAAGGTCATGTACTGAGAATGTGACTTCAGTCAGACCATTGCGTACTTCTAAACCCTGCATACATCAGAACTGCTTCACTTCAGGAGGTTGATTATAAACATTGTGTTTAATTTTAATTTTATGTATACCTGATACCACAAGTGCTGTTTTTGCAGTTCTGACCTACGTGTATGCAAATATTTTGTGTGAGATAGTATAGAACTACCACACGGCTACTTAATTAAAATGCATTGATTAAAATTTTCTTAACTGCAATAATTAATTAAATTGGAGGTTTCCGTGCAGTACTGAGATCAGCAGAATGTCGGGAAATTCTTGTTCAAAGGACCACGTGACACGAATTATTTATGGTCAGATTTTTCTTTTACAATGCCGAAAGCAAGGCAAAACTGTGGAAGAAGTGCAGGCACTACACTACCATTTCTGTTCGAGAGCCAAATGCTTCAACTAAAATATGCGCCAGATTGGTGTGACCGGTGAGAGTGATAAACGTTGCTCTATTGGCTGCGGTCCACATACGTAGCTATGCCATGGGGGGTCAAACTGCAATCCGCTCGATTAAACAGCCATTTCAAATTTTGCATTTCATCATTTCCATCATAATTTTTGCAAGTTTCATCACAACACAATACTATTTGATGTACGTGGTTGTTGTACTTCAATCACTTGTGTACGTGTTCGACAGAGCCCAAGTAAATTAGTTGCAGAATTTCTGAAAAATTGGCTCACTTTAAACAAGGACTGCCTCTGTTTATGCTATCACGGATTCGCTGAAAAAGCTTGAATTATAAAATATTGAAGAAATTTCATTTTAATTTCGCATCTAGTGGTATATATATCACAAAACAGCAAGTCTGCCTGGAGTTCACATGCACACACTGCATCAGTGGTCTCATTATAGCTTTTAGATAAACCGCAACTGAAGGAAAGTAGTTTTCTTAATTGAACTATGTTAAATAAAATAACCCTGGTAATAAAAATTTGAAATTTCAGATTTTTCATCATATGGTCAGTTCTTGTATAGCTAGAAGTTTGTAGTTTTGTGACTAATGGGGCAGGAATGCATATTTCACACTAATATTTCAGTTAAACATTTTATAATGAAAAATATCATTTTTAGTACTACGGTGTCTGTCAGCATCCGCCTGACCGGTTTGATTTCAAGAAAAAAAGATTGTCCGGAGCGTGCCTCTGCTAGATTCTACCTTGCAGGAAAATATTATAAATTTCATCCGATATTCAAGGTGCAGTTTTTGAGATACTCATATACCATTCGTATTCGGAAATTTCAATATTTACACGTTCCTATTAGTCTCGTAGTACACTGTTGGCATTAATGCAGCAAAATGGTATTCTTACATTGCAAGTATTTAGGAAAATAAGTAGTCTTGCTTTTTTTATAATAGGTTATTGGAGAAGTTGAAGGTGAAACTGCCGTCCAATGTAGAACGTGCTACAACGCGGCGTACACGGCATAATGCCCACGAACGTTTCTTAGTGTCCATTAATTTTTGCATGTATCAATGCTTTTAAGAGTAATTATTTTCCCCGTACTGAGCTGGATTGGAATTCTCTACTGCGTCGTTCTGAAATCGGAGAATCTGAAAATCGGAGAGAGAGTTGGACAGCATTTTGTCTTGATATTCCTTGCTTTGCTGTAACTCCTGCTAGGGTCAGAGGGCCTCTAGTATATGTTAAAGCAAATAAATAGAACCTTATGTTAGCTGGCATTTTGCACGCATCCCTTAGTTGGTTACTTCACACAAAGCTGGGCTTTTGTGACTCTCTCTAATGTGGCAGTAGGATGTAAATTTCACGCATAGTGACCATCGAATAGTTCTAAGGGGATTTTGGGAAACTTACTTCACGGTTAACTGTGCTATACCCTTAAGCTTCTGACCCAGATTGACTAACACAGGAACTGTGTTCTCTGCATTGTTCAGTCGACTGTTGTCTTTCAGGTCGGGGAGAAGCAGATTCCGAAGGGGATTAGCCGATGAGGCTTCGTTAAGGATCCTGACCATTTCACTCAGATTCACTCCAAACAAGAGCTCCTAACTGCATACACCAGGAGCAACAAGGGAGGTCATGTCTGAACTTGCACGTCAGAACCAGAGAGCAGTTTCAGCAGAGCAGCACAGGACAAGATGCTGAGGACACAGTGACCACCCTGCAACTGAAGTCTTGCCTGTGTCCCATGTGATGAACAGTTGTCTACCCATAGTTTTCTACATTACATACTACCTGCCGGTGGAACCCCCCAGCTCTGATGTACAGGTATCCGCACAGTTAACTAATCTCCCCTCCTGTGGCTTTGCCCCGATAAGCGCCCAACTAACGGCTGACGACGCAAACACTAGTGAACTCGTCCAGAGGTGGCGGGATTTTTCTTCTACTGCATTCCTGTGCGCACTCGTGCTATAAGACAAAAACATACACGCGCGCAACAGAATAGCAGAAAAAAAGATAAGAAGTCTGCAATCATCTTTTTTCTTTGTATGTGTGTCTCATACGACATACCTTCGTTTGTTAGCGTGAGTTGGGCCCACCCCTGGACGAGCTCACTTGTGTTTGCGTCGTCAGCCGCTAGTTGGGCACTTATCGGAGCAAAGCTACGGGAGTGGGAGATGGGTTAACTGTACAGATACCTGTACATAAAAAGATTTAGGACATTTAGCAAAAGCTCGGTATACCTGAGCAAAGCTCACAGAATTTTTACAACTTTGCACAGCTGAGAATTTAATTACTTTTACAGCTGTCATATCTTAGTACTTGCATTTTCCTCAAGTAAATCTTGGTCCCTGTTGCAAACGCCCTTGCCAAACATAAGTGCCATGTTTTCCGGTCCATAAAATAGTCTTATTCAGTGCCGGATTTAGGGGAGGGCTGACGGGGCACTTGTCCCGGGCCCCCACCACAAAGACCCCACCACTGTAATTCCGGCACTGGTCTTATTACTGATGTGAGGCCACAGAGACAGTAGTCAGTAATTTAGATAGCTATTTGGATTTCTACCTTTTGTACCTTAGATATTTTGGATTTACCTCAAGTACAAACAGTTTTGCTTTTAGGCTGCAGCAGAGCGCTCTTTTGTGTTCCTATTGACCTTTTGATGGGCTTGCTGGTGGTTAACGAATTTACACTCAGCCTTCTGTGCTGCTGTGCGCACAAAGGTCATGTTCCATTACGACATTATGTACAGCTTCTATAAAGATTTTCCAATTTTGGAATATGTCCTGTACGCCTTAGCAAGCCTCACACAAATTTCGTAAGTTTTAGTGCTTCACGTTGCTTATAGTTTAGTTAGTCGTGTTTACAACTATTCATCTCGATTGGTTGTGTTTGTCACATTCATTTTACCGGTGTACATGCAGATCCAATTGAGTAACAAGCAATCTGTTTTGCATGCTGTTTTTTCATACCTGTTGCAAAAATCTTTGCCAAACAAGAGCATCGTGTACTATACAAGTACGGTTGTCTGAGCGATGCATCTTTTCCAAATTTTCTTGTTGTCCTTTCTGTGTCCTATTCTTTTCCAAGGTGACAATGGGGAATTGTGTGGCCACAGGCTGCAGCTTTTAGACAACTGTGTCCAGTTATTTTGGTCCTTAAAAGGCACAGTATATGTGCCTTTTTGTTACCCCTGTGGTTTTTATGCCCTTACAGTTTAGTTTTTTATACATGTGTATGTACTATTAGCATTTACCTAAAGCTACAGTTTTACCGATGCCTTCAGGGCAAATCAGATGACTCTTTTTTTATGATAGTGGGCTTATCGATGATCTCGCTGGTGCTCTAGGTTCACCCTGTACGCAAATATATGTATTGCCGTCTTGATATATATCTCAGAATTTTTTGTTTTCTAATTTACATCTTATATACGTTCTTCGCAATATGTTGCTACCTTGCCTTACATTTGCTGTTGATGTGTGAGGTTATTTTGCTTCCATCTACTGGAAGGTTTTTAAGAATAAACCTAGTTATTCTTACATTTGCATCCAGTGTGGCAAGTGGTTTCATAGTGAACACGTGCTCTAGTTGCACGAACGGATATAATTAGTAATAAAAATCAATAAAACCCCTCGGAGTAGCCACGTCCGTGGCTCGTCCTTGATCGGACGTATTTCGGAATGTCCGAGAGGTGGCCACTCGGACGTCCGTAGGACGTCAGGCGGAAAATAGCTGATATCCCACGGACATCCGCATGTCCGGCTTCGGATATCCTGTGGACAACCGTGGGCTTTTTATTTCCGTCTGGGTTGCAACCGCGATGCGGGATATGTTAGCACGGCTCTCGTGAGCACCGGCTCAGTTTTCTTCCGCCATCTTGATCCCCATCGATGATTATTAAAGGTCCAGCAGTCAACCCTCACGGACGTCTCTCTCTTTTTGATACAGGCACTATTTCTTTCGCTGTGGGCAAAATCTTGTGTAATTGCATAGCCTTGTTCCATCAAATTCACAAAGAGCACATATTTACGTACTGTTGCCTTCAGAGGCACAATTGGCGAAGTTTAGTAACTACATGATGTCCTGGGGAGCAGTGCTGTAGCCATGGGGGTGGGGGTGAGGGTTGGGAGGCTCCCGCTCCTCCTACCTCTCTTCACCCTATCCAAGGGGAGCTAGTATTGAGGCAGCCTACCACCTTACCATCCCGGCTGCAGCGCCCCCTTGCGAAAGGGTATAACGGGACTGCTCACCTCCTCGGTTGCGGCGCCATCTTTCGGTCGACAACATACGCAGGGTGCTTAACCCAGCTCATTTACCACCCAGCGTATACATGCCAAAACGATAATTTCTCGAAGAAATGGTATGATCGTAATTGAGGCATAATTTAAGTAGAAAACACAGTCAGCAACACGGTTGTATTTTAATCCGAAATGTCACTTGTGGCGGTAGACTTTCCGTTACTACAATGAGGATATATCCGAACCCTCACTTGCAAAGTCGTTTGTCAGACGAAGAGGATCTCAGAATTTACGAAGTCGCAGCCTGTTGATGGGGTAACTTCGCGAATAATCCAGGCGGTTACCGTGGTACAGGGAGCATTCCAATGAAGACTAGTAAGGAATGCTCGCATGTTTTCTGTGGTGGGTAGTCCTCTTGGACTATCCAAATCCCAGAGCAAGAGGGTTAGCACACCCCTTCCTCTCCTGTGCCACCATAATCTCTCCACTCCCTCTTTCACCCTCCCCTCTTCTCCCTCCCATGGGTGCACCGAGCCGCCACTTCAGAACAGGCTGACCGCACCTTCTCCCTACATCACCCCCCCCCCCCCCGCAGTCTCTTAATAGTTTCTGTTCTCCGGAAAATTGCTCCCACATTTGTGATTATATGGCGGGAATCTGCATGACCTGCTCTTCGTTTTTAGGGAGAGGGCCGTGCTATTTTTGAGACGTGATGTGGGCAAGACTTGCGTTTGTCCCATACTACAGTTGGCAACACGTGTGGCCTTGCGCGCGAAGGTTGCATGTTTAGAAGCGCGGTTAATTTTTGTTTGCGTCTTCCCTTGATGATCCGTCGATGACGCTAACTTCCAGTCAAATGTACATCTAAAGGACTAAACGCGCCGGGAAGAGGCGAGAATGAGATGCCATACGCGGACATGCCGCTATAGGGGATGGACTCACACGCACACACACGTCCGCACAGGGTATAATGTAACACCACAGGGTATAAGTAGCAGCGGCAATTTTATCACCAATCCACGGGGTACGATATTCTCCCTTAATGTGGTAATGTTACACCCTGCCAACAGGGTTTAATATTGCGACCCATTCAAGGGGTTTTCCTGAACACCTTTTTGGACTAACATATTTGACATCTCGTTACCACACTGTAAAAAATTTCGCCGTAAAAAAACGGGTGAATGCAAGGAAAGTTGGCTGCCAAACATTGGCCGTTTTTTTTACGGTGGCCCCGTATAAGTTGTGCCCGTGAAAAAATACTGCATTGGCCAGTAATTTTAACAGGGATACGCGGTGTAGCATTACTGTGCTGTGGTCGTTAAAAAACTGCATTGGCCAGTAATTTTAACTGACATATGCCGTGTACCCTTATCGTGCTGTGCCCGTTCCTGATGGAGCCCCTCTTTTTTTTCTACATATAGTCGTAGCAATGACAGCAGTTTAAGCAATGACCATGCGCAATACATTGTGATGTTTGTCAGATTGAGATTTATTTTCTATGTACATAGTGATGAAAATGCGCCAGTCACCTCTGGCATGAAAACCCTGCAAAGAGAAGGGGAACTGTTACAGGGAGCCGGGCAATTGACAAGCAATTATACTCACCGTTTATTTTTTCAAAAGGAGAACATACGAAGGAACCATGTGCACCCATCAGTCAGCTCTGGCATCAAAATACTGCAAAGAGAAAGGAAACTGTTACAGGGAGCCGGGTAATTGACATGCAATTATACTCACCGTTTATTTTTTCAAAAGAACATACGAAGGAACCATGTGCACCCATCAGTCAGCTCTGGCATCAAAATACTGCAAAGAGAAAGGAAACTGTTACAGGGAGCCGGGTAATTGACATGCAATTATACTCACCGTTTATTTTTTCAAAAGAACATACGAAGGAACCATGTGCACCCATCAGTCAGCTCTGGCATCAAAATACTGCAAAGAGAAAGGAAACTGTTACAGGGAGCCGGGTAATTGACATGCAATTATACTCACCGTTTATTTTTTCAAAAGAACATACGAAGGAACCATGTGCACCCATCAGTCAGCTCTGGCATCAAAATACTGCAAAGAGAAAGGAAACTGTTACAGGGAGCCGGGTAATTGACATGCAATTATACTCACCGTTTATTTTTTCAAAAGAACATACGAAGGAACCATGTGCACCCATCAGTCAGCTCTGGCATCAAAATACTGCAAAGAGAAAGGAAACTGTTACAGGGAGCCGGGTAATTGACATGCAATTATACTCACCGTTTATTTTTTCAAAAGAACATACGAAGGAACCATGTGCACCCATCAGTCAGCTCTGGCATCAAAATACTGCAAAGAGAAAGGAAACTGTTACAGGGAGCCGGGTAATTGACATGCAATTATACTCACCGTTTATTTTTTCAAAAGAACATACGAAGGAACCATGTGCACCCATCAGTCAGCTCTGGCATCAAAATACTGCAAAGAGAAAGGAAACTGTTACAGGGAGCCGGGTAATTGACATGCAATTATACTCACCGTTTATTTTTTCAAAAGAACATACGAAGGAACCATGTGCACCCATCAGTCAGCTCTGGCATCAAAATACTGCAAAGAGAAAGGAAACTGTTACAGGGAGCCGGGTAATTGACATGCAATTATACTCACCGTTTATTTTTTCAAAAGAACATACGAAGGAACCATGTGCACCCATCAGTCAGCTCTGGCATCAAAATACTGCAAAGAGAAAGGAAACTGTTACAGGGAGCCGGGTAATTGACATGCAATTATACTCACCGTTTATTTTTTCAAAAGAACATACGAAGGAACCATGTGCACCCATCAGTCAGCTCTGGCATCAAAATACTGCAAAGAGAAAGGAAACTGTTACAGGGAGCCGGGTAATTGACATGCAATTATACTCACCGTTTATTTTTTCAAAAGAACATACGAAGGAACCATGTGCACCCATCAGTCAGCTCTGGCATCAAAATACTGCAAAGAGAAAGGAAACTGTTACAGGGAGCCGGGTAATTGACATGCAATTATACTCACCGTTTATTTTTTCAAAAGAACATACGAAGGAACCATGTGCACCCATCAGTCAGCTCTGGCATCAAAATACTGCAAAGAGAAAGGAAACTGTTATAGGGAGCAGGGCAGTTGACATGCAGTTATACTAATCGTTTATTTTTTCGAAGGAAGAACATACGAAGGAACCATGTGCACCCATCAGTCAGTTCTAGCATCAAAAACTTCAAAGAGAAAGGAAATTAGACTCACGGTTTTATTTTTTCAAAGAAAGAACAAGAAGGTGCACACAAAACGCGGAGACGGCACGGAACTTCTTCTGGCAGCGTTCATAAGGACATCTGATCATGACCCTCTCGTATGTGCTGCTTCATATGTGACATTATCTCTATATTCGCAGTGAACTGACGCAAGCACGAATAGACGTGACATACTTTCGTGGTTTCGGAAAGCAAATCGATTCGAGGCGACCGCCCTGGTGTGTTCTTGTAACGTCCCAAAATGTGACATCCCAGTTTTGCATAGGTCGCCGCCGTGTACACACATAATGCATGACAGCACGGTATTCTACTCGCTTCATGTACACCTCTACGGTGATCAACTAGCCCATCAGAGTGTTAAAAACACATGGGCACCTTCCGCAACGATACATTACAACAGAGCGCCTTGATCACCCTACGAGCCAGGACGTACACACAGCACTAGGGAGACGCTTCACAACAAACGCGAGCCACGATTTACTGGTGTCACATAAGTTGAACAAAACCAGGCATACGGTGCACCACGCTCAAATCGCAAAGAACAGGATGTGTGAACAGAAATGTGCTTACCTGACTACGTGCATTCACGAGATTTACAACAACCGCTTCGTCGTCCTTCGTCAACCATCGTCCGCGCACGATGTTCCGCTTCCGGCGGTTGCGAATGACGGCAATGCCCCGTACTTGGCTTCGCCTTGCCTCCGCATTGAAGTTTTTGGCCGGCGCATGATGATGGCGCCACCGTTTTACGTAGTTTTCGCAGTATTTGTGATTATGGTAACACGCCGTCGTCATATACTATTAAACGCCCGTAGAAAACACAGTATTTTTTTACAGTGCAGCTCAAGGGTATAAGTACTAAACCTTTTTTTCTAAGAGTGTAGGAAATACCCTAGCCCAGTCAAAGACACGTTCCCTGTTCCATTGGCAACAGCTGAACAAAAACATTCAAAAATCGTCGTTCTGAGCCGACCACCCTCGTTTCGCAGTCATGAAATGCTGCGAGAATGTGCCTTGCCCCACCCCGGGAGTGTTTGTGTGTGTGTGTGCTTCTTTCGACCGCTTCTTTCGCTGCAAAACCACATCTTGTCTCAGTGTTACACTAGCCGTTGCCGCTGATAATAGCATCCCTGTGTCATCGCGTATCGTTTCTCTTATGTTTGCGGATGTTTGTTGAAGGGGTGAGGCAAGGTGTCTCAGAACGATGATTTTCGAATAGCTTTTTCTTTTAGCTAGTTGAACAGGAAACGTGTCTTTGAATGGGGTATTTCCTAAATGGGCTGTCTATTTGTGATTAAAAAACGTTGCCTTCAGATGACAAAATTTCGAGTCCAATTCTCAAAAATTAAACTTCCCCCCCCAAAAAAAAACGAAAAAAAAAACGCTAATTAAAACCGACGAAAGTCGTGGCAAAAGTTCCCAGAAGATCAATATCCTTGACTGCGTCTTTTTCCGACAAGTAGATTTTTTTACAGGAATTAATAACACGTAAGGCGAAACACCCTGTAGGAGGGGGGGGGGGGGGGGGTTCACTTCACATCTGTATGCACAGGTATGAGTATGTATTGGCGCACCCAGGATTAGCGTTGGGGTCGGGATTTTGTATCGAGCCCCGCTACCTTAGATGTCTGCCTACGCCAATGCTGGGGAGTAAATTTCATGGCCGGATGACAAAAGAGGGGTACATCCCAGTTTACTTCTTTTTTCATTTTTCCAAGCTCTTAGCTGCTCTCTTTATCGCTATATCTTATTTCACAAGTGATGGTGGTACTGATTTTGAGCAAATGGTGGTGGTCTTTTTCATTGGTTGGTTCATGAGCAAAGCATCACCGTTTAGTACGCTCAGGGCCAACCGCTACGTAGGTGAAAGTTGCATGTCATAGGAGTGCTAGCGCAACTTGAAAGCATCAAAGTTATGTCTGCGATTTGCTACGAAAGCAGGGTGTACGCTTTTAACTCCAATTAAAAAAATGTGCAAAAATGTCAACTAATCGTACAGCCCCTGTTCTCAACCTTACTTTTCAGATGAAATTCAAATTGGCAGTTGACTCTGTCCGTGGCAGGAAGATAACATCCGATTTAATAGTCCACGTTCCTCGCCATCCGTGTTAAACCATCCCAAAAATCCGTCATGAGCATTGCAAGTCCGGCATAGAACATTAAATATAACAACAACGAGAGAGGCAGCATCATTGGCTGCTTGGTCCTTGACGTCACCCCCTCCGCACGACAACCAAGCGACAGAGCGTATATACCCAAGCAGTTTTGTCAGGCCTCCACAGCTCCCCGCATTTGCGGCAGTAGAAAAATAAATTCACGTCACAGTCACGTGGTATTACATCGTCAGGCATCATGACGGATGTCCATTGGCCGAAGGAGGATGCGCGCTCCGGGATTGGTTGATAAAGGTTCGAAATGTCTGACAGCTCACTTTTCGCGGGCAGTCTGGGCAGTCGGCCAGGCGAGCAGCCCCAAGCAAGGTCGCTCCGTCTCCGCGGCTCGGCGATGTCGGTTGACCACAACGACCAAAGAGGAAGTGTATGCGCGGGTTTGCTCGTGAGTTATAGTGACTGGCCATGTACTGATCTCCGATAAAGTGTCAACCAACGGACATTCTTGCCGGGTCGGAACTGGAATGCTTGGTGAGCTGACGCCTGAGGAACACTTTCGAGCGCTGTCGCATTTTCAAATACAGTGGGTAAGAAGAGCGTGTTCGTAACGACAAAAGTATTTCCCGTGACTGTGTGACCTACGATGCATCGCCAGAATGAAAAGAAGGTGCTCATCTGTGAAACGGACGCACTCGTGGACTTCGCTCGCCTCCAGAAGTAGACTGTGTGTGTGCTTTGCATGTTCGAACTTGGTTTGGTTGCTGTCTATTCAAGGAACGAAACATCCTGTACGCACGGTGAATATATGAGTCAAACATTTGAGTTCATACGTTGCATCAATAAATATGTATTTAGCCTATCAAAACATGTCTTAGTTATTTTGGAATAACGGGTGCCAGGTATGAAAACCAGTAGAAGTCAATGGCAGCCAGGGCCGGCCGAAAGCCGAGCCAAACTGAGAGGTTGCTGATTGGTTGGCTGCTAGGCATCACGACGCATTTTGATTGGTCGTATGCCCAGTGTTGCCTGAATTATCTCAAACTATGGGCTCTATGGGGAGCTGTGGGCGCCTGGTTTTGTCGCGTTGCGACGTGTCGTAGATACCTGCTGCGACGACCTATATAGGACACCGTTAATTTCGTGGGGAAATGACGTCAGTGCCCATGTGAGACCTCACTTCCGTGTCGAATGCCTCACAGGTTCCGCTAGGTTAAGGTGCCTGGTGGTCGCTGGGTGTTTAAAGTTGGTTTCCCAGTCGTTCTGAAGCAGTATGGGTGGCTGTTCCACTGTTGTGAAGGGCTGACTATTCCCTTCAGGACTACAATGCCAGGTATTGGCACAGCGACGGTAATGCTGCGTACTTTTCATACATATGACAGTATACCAGTAGAATATGAAACCCACAACATCAAAAATGAAATTTTTACATTTTGATTCTGACATAGTTTTTTTTTTTTTTCAGGGTCAGCGGAAAATCGCACGATTTGCTTGTTTGTGTGATTGTGCGTGTGTTTTGTGTGCGTGCGTGTGCGTGTGCGCGCGCATGTGTCGGGGCACGTGCGTGTGAGCCTGTGAGCGCGCGTGCGTGTCTGCGTGTGCGAGTGTGTGTGAGAGAGTATATATGCGCATGCGTGTCCGTGAGCGAGCGTGCGTTTGTGTGTATGTGCGTATGAGCCTTCGTGTGTATGCGTGTTTATGCATGTGTGTGCGTCACCGTTGTTTTTGTGCCACGGACATGGCTATCTCCTAACATTTTCTCCTAAACAGCAGTCACTGTAAAAAATCGGAAAGGGGAGCCAAACGGTGTGTCGACTCGGTGTGTGGTATATCGAGAGCTCATGTGTGCACCTTGTTTACATACAGATTCTATGTTTCGACTCAAAGGGAAACAGCACGGAACTAAGAGGTCACACCTCTGCATACACATGTCACGCACGCTTGACGTCTACTTGTTGCAGACGTTATACTCAATCTCACATTACGTGCGCGCTTACCGTTGGTAAATTAGTTTGTGTACGCACACATCAAAACATCGTGTATTATAATCAGGTTCTGACAGTCGCACTTTACCATTTCCTAAACATATTTCTAGATCCAGGAACGTCCACCTCCAGCCAGAGTTGTACGTAACGCGTTACTAGTAATTGCGTTACTAGTAATCAATTACTTTTCAGTAATTTTTTAACGCAATCAATTAATTCTGTGAGCAAGCAATTTTTCAAGTAATCTGATTACAATTTTCGGTAATCGATTACTGAGTAATCGATTACTGTTTTATCCTTCTGTCAACAATGGCAACCCTTTTCGGCAAGCCAATCTGTTCTTCTGTTCCACAACGAGTTCGACTTTAGCAATGACGCAGAGGTCACTGTGACGCCCGTCTCTAGTCCACACATGTTCCATGCACGCCACAGTAATATGATAATCCCTTATACCGCGACCTACTGAAGCAACAGTAAAATACGTGACTGCAATGATAAATTGTGCCGGCTGAACATAACAATAGTAACAAAACGAAGCGGATGTTTCTATGTTGTTTTAAATGTGTACATAAATCTGTAATAAACCCGTGTATGCGTTTTGTATGTTGCTTTCAAATGTATTTGTGGATTTCACTTATCAAGTATGTTGGTGTCTCATATGAGAATTTGCAACAAGATCTTCATGGTTACATTCACTGCAGGCTTGTTGGCTTTGCTATGGTCCACAATTTAAAAGTAACGGGAAAAGTAACGCGTTACATTTTTAATCGGTAACGTATTACATTTTCGATGAATTAATTTGTAACGGTAAATAATTACTTTTCGCGCATTAGTAACAGTAATTGTAATCAATTACTTTTTTCGAGTAACGTGTACAACTCTGCCTCCAGCACCCATAGCATGCGTCATCTGTTAGCGTAGACACGGAAGTCGACCCTTCCCATGATTATTAGAAAGAACGCATCGGAAGACTCATCGCGAATCTTGTCGTACATGTGTCGCCCTTATTTAACACCATTCTGAAAGCGCCGATGATGCCGCAAGCAAATGTCGACTCTAAATGAAGTCCCTGACGCTCTTGCGGGCTATTTGGGTAATTATATAGCGCTCACCATCCATTACTGGGACGATACCACGCCTTCATTGCTGCTAAGCGAAAGTGATAAAGTGTTCCACCGGGTGACTAATGTTTAAAGACCTGTGCAGAAATGGGTGAAAGGACCGTATTCAGGGTAGAATGTCCCACTTCATACGTGCTCCATGACTCCGTAGATTAGTTTTAATTATACGGGTGGTTTGGAAAGATGCTCAATCCCAGATATGTATACAAGAAAAACACAATGCTTTCCTCGTTTACAACACTAATTTCTTGATTTAGGGGATCTTTGTGAGAGTAGCAGAATTCGTCAGGTGACCAATTCGATATGATCCCTTTTATATATATGTATCTGTGATGAACACTGGAACATCCGTCCCGAGCAATATGAGTTTAATGAATATCCCTGCCCATGCACGAGCGTGCGTTCGGTCTCTTCGTCGTTACGTCACATATACAATCAAACTCAAACTCAATTCAACACTAACTTCTGCCTTTATTATTACCTTACTCCTTTACTGCGACAGTCATTTGGGTTCATCCCGGTATTTGTGTGTCTGTGTTTCGAGACGGACCAACCAGCATATATATCACATTCTATTAGGAGCTAGTTTTCGTCACGCCGATATGTCGACATCCGTTGCGATCGAAAGTTTGTAAAAAATATACGTGAACTTTGAGCCAGTCTGTCTTTCTTTTGCCAGTTTAATGTGCTTTTGGCTAGTGTTCCACTCGAGAGGGAAATAAAGGTTGAATTGAATTAATCTCATATTTGACATTGTAACATTGACACATGTAACATCTGAGAGATACACAACTTTAAGGCAGTGTTTTTCTGCATTTTTCTGTCCAACTCTCCCAGTAAATTTATCTGCTGTGCTGAGATATTTTATTTCTTTTCAGTCGTCCTTCAGAAGTTAACAGCAACGGTTTACGATATTTACGTCACGAGAGGCAACACAGCGCTACTCCGCTGCCACCTTCCTCCTGTGGTCAAGGATTACGTAAGAGTGACGTCCTGGGTTCGGGATGACGGTGTCACAGTTGGAACTCTCGGAAACATAGGTAGTGTGCCTCTCACTTGTAGATTGTACGCATTAAGTATGTGCATGGCTGTGCAGTCTAATAGACGCATTTCCGTAATGGAGAAATCGAAACTTAATTTTCGTCTCACATTACCAGACCTCATTGGAGACCAATAACAACAATGAGCAAATAATGTGAAGTAGTAGCACCGTCAATGGCGCAACGTCATCGTCTCGAATAAAATATCACCTGATGACGATGGTGATGTGATAAAGAAAAGGGTGGGGACGTGAGTCGCGACCAAGTCCAACTGGCTACCCCAGGACGCTTACACAGAGAAAATAAAAACCAATTAGGTGATGCGAAGACTTTCCAGCCGAATGTCGGCACAGTTCCCCTTGAAGTCGGCCCAGGACGCACACTAACCCCCCTGTCCCCCACTCCTTCCTGCTGTCCTCTCTCCATCTGTCCATGTCTGTACGCCGCTCATAGCCACAGTTGCTTCGCGGCGCTAACACGGAATAAAAAAAAATAGGTGATGCAGTTCAACATGTAGTTCAAAAGTTTCAACCAAGTGAGCGTATCATTTCGGAATCGCTGGAGGTACACACAGCACACACCCAGCAAGTCATAGAATGTCCATAAGCCCGGTTGTACGTACCGCTTTGTCGGACGACTGAGGACCTAACAGCAGGGGCGTGGGAAAGTCCTCACGGCAAGGGGGGCGAGCCCTAACCTAACCCAACCTAATCTGACCTAGAGGAGCCATTGGCGTGCTTTTAGGAACGTCTCGTCCATGCAATCCGATGACTATATGGAGGGCGAAACGCATATGGGAAGGCCATCTCGCGTTCTTGATTACCTTGAGACGAAATATTGGTTGATTGTTTCATTAAAGGGGCACTAAAACGAGAAAAAAAAGTTCACTTCAAATAGCGTTACGCGAACGTCGTTTCAGCTCGTGCATCGGTGTTTTCAGTCCATGCTGCGCGTGCCACACCATGGAGCGGTCCCGGTGAAAAACATCGTGCGCGTTGTGAAGTGGACCGGCGTCGCTGTCCGAAGGACGTGAAGATAAATGTTGTCAGTGGAACATTCGCGCGAACACTTGTGGGCTACAGTTCAGTGAGTCGGTATTGAACAGTGCAGCAGTACGCACCATGCCGCGCTTATACGGAACACTACGATCGAACCCGTTCAAAATCCACACGACCACGACAGGTAAGCGCGCGCTTCTCCTGCTGTCTCATTGGTTGCCGCCAAAGACGGCTGTGTTTTCATTGTGTTTTTCTTCTATACGGTTGCGCTGTGTGAACTAATTTTGCTTGCATTGTACTAATTAAAACACGGACTTTCATTTGAGAGCAAGTTGTTTTTGCATTTTAGTGCCCCTTTATTAAGTGCGATAAGACAAATAGAAGTAAGCGAGCGGTGGCGTGTTCCTTTATTTTTGATTTTCGTTCTCGTCAAAAGCGCAGTGGTGTAGTCTTCAAAGGGTGTCATTACTGTTCCACTAAAAAGGATCTGCCAGGAGTTCTGGCCATGGCTCAGGAAAAGACAGCAAATATGCTACACGTGTCATAAAGCACACCAGCGAACTGCTTAAACACCCATCGCGTCTTCACGAAATCTGAGTTCTCCTGTATCGTCTAAGCAAGGCTACTGAATGGCGTGCCGGTACTCTTCGCGCAGCAGGTCCGCACATGGGGTTATTGAAGTGGCTATTCTGAGAAATAGCACGGTCGGAACACAGTGTTTGCGGACAATTTCTACTTAGGCACAAATCTAGGTGGCAGATTTTGCGATGTTGGCAACCACCGTCCCACAAGATGGCGATCCCAGTTGTTTTACGCGGCGAATATGCTGAAAGACATCGCAAGATAGCGACTTTAACCTATCTGGTTATTGGCTGCGCCAGATTCTTCACGCCGATTGGATGAGTATCACTTGACTCGATTGAGGAGAGCAGTTGGCAATGGGAGAGTGGGAAACGTGTCCAGTCGCGCATGTTCGCGTCGTCTCCTTGCTTATGTATTGTGTCCGCTCCGACCATTAATTTTCGCGCTCGCGGACGCTAGCGGGTAGTTTCGAATGCTTCCCATTTAGACTGTGGCGAAGTAGTGTGAATGGCCGATGTGAACACGGAGTGACTGACCCAGCTGATCACAGAAGAATGGAAAGAAGGACATCGCAGGAAATCCTTCGTGTGGAAATCGGCATTCCTTGAACGGTAAGACAAGTTTGGTGCTTTCTACTCAAGGAAATAATGCAGGTCTATCATGTGAAGTGTATTACAAGTCACTCACTAACGTTCGAGGCGTTTCAGTGTGCGATGCTGTGATTTGTACAGTTTGAATGCCGCTAATCAGATTGCGTGTGCTGGTTGTTCTAGTTGTCTGTCGCGTCGCAGTTATTCATTTGCTGTGATCAACGAACGCTTGTGACGCTTTGATTTTCAAATAGGAAATCAGCATAGATTGCCTGTGCACAACGCCCTCAGCTCAAGGACTTTGCAGACTCATCTGTCAATAATAGACTGTTGTGCGACTTCACACTGGATTGTCTCTTGTGCCAGAGTTGGGTCGAAAAGAAGAGTTCCCTGTGTGTTGGTTGCAAAGAAACAGCTCAGTGTTCCCTTGGCTATCGCCGAAAACTTCACCTGTACCTATTGGATACGTGGACTGCTATTTGCTTGAACTGCTCTTCAGTGTTCAAACGCGCAATGCTCCAGCGAAACCTGTCGCAAGACATGTGTCTGTAGTGTTATTATTTTATACATTATGAAGGCAAATAAATTTGTGATTCATAAACCATCGCTTTTCGTTCCTCAACTTTGAGCAATACAGTACGACGTTACTAGCAATCACGCAAAGAAAACGCGCGAAGTTCGCGGAGCGAGAGCAGACGACAAACCAGAGGAAAGAGCGGGGAGGAGGTTAGGAGAGGAGGTCGGTCTGCGCGTGTGCACTTCACTCCCGCACTGGGATCTAGTGATGGGCAAGTCAGTTCACTTTTGTGAACTACTTCATTTAGTTCACTTCACTTCACTGAACTGTCCATGCCCAAGAATTAGGGACAAAACGTAAAGCAGGCTTCACCTAAAACGGCTCCCATAGAGCCTGTGTATTCTGGAACGAAAAGCGCGTGTTACATATTCTGCTGGCAGCGCTTTGCATTCGTTCTCTAATGGCATCTTGCCTCTGCCAGGACAAAACGTTTGAGCAATTTTTTGGGCATGAATAGTGGCATCTTCAAGGTTCCATTCGGGTTCCAAATTTTGAACCTGTAAAGGAGCCTTCAATCGTCGCACGAACGCATAGCGGCGAAGCCTACGTTCAAGGCCACGCGCAACCACAGGTTTGGGAAATCGCTCGCCGCAGAAGAGACTACAGCAGATAAAGAAGACAAACAAGAAATAAAAATACGAGGAGCCAAGATTTGTGTGTTACTTCACGTGGTAAGGGTATAGGATATAAAAAACTAAAGACTTGACAGCTGTTAGGAGAACTAACATCGTTGAGGTTGTTGTAAAGAGCAAACGTGTGTACATTATGGCTGTTACGAAGTCTGTTGGTGTCTGCTAAACTGTAAGCAATCAAACAAAACATAAAATAAAGGTGTGGTCGGAGTGAACGGCACAACAAAAACAACAATAAATGATGACGATGAGATGAGGTGTTTCACCGCGGAGGTGCGCACCCTACCCCACTGCACGTGGAACATTATGTGAAGATGATGAAGGAAGGATGAAAACACAAGAAAGAGGGGTAGCTTGCCGTTGTTGGCCGCACTCAAGTGGGCATCGTCACGACTATAGCCAAAAAAAAAGGAAAAGAAGGTGGGAGAAAGGGGAGTTGAGGACTTCAAAGTGATGTAGAAGCAGGATGACCGGTACTGATGGGACAGAAGCACACTGTAGGTGAGAGGTGCACTAGAGTGGTCTCTCCGCTAGGCCCGTTGCTTGGAGAAAGCGCACGAGGCCGCGAGTTTTTGAAAGTCGTTCCGCACAAGAACCTTCGGGGAAGAGGACGTCCGTCAGTATACCAGGCCTGGCGTGGGGAAGATGGGTTTCCCGCATGGCATGGTATGCACGACATTCTGTCAGGATATGCGCAATTGTCTCCGGATGATTACAGTGTCCGCAACTGGAGTCCTCCCTGGAGCCGATCTTGCACAGTTGCGAGTTCGTGAACGCAGATCCTGTGCGTAATCGATGGAGCATTGTCTGCATACCACGGGGAAGATCTTTCGTGGGAAGAGAGGGTCGGTGATTCTGCATGATGTCCTGTATGCCAGGGTGACGCACCTCAACTAGCTGTTTGACGACCATGAGCCTGTCAGTGTCGGCCGGGACTGCTACGGATGGGCTGCAGCTGTTGTGTGCTGAGGAAGCTAGCTGGTCCGCTCGTTCGTTGCCTCTGATGCCGACATGAGATGGGATCCATTGGAGCGTAAGCTCACCTCCGGTTAGCCTATGCTGGGCACACGATCTCCTTATACATCGGGCCAGAATGCTACCACACATGGGGTTTATCACGTTGTTGAGGGCACTTCTGGAGTCCGTAAGCAAGACGGCCTTAGGTATTCCGGTGACTTGAACCGCAGCAGCTGCGTGTAGCAAGGCCAGGAGTTCGGCCGTCGTAGATGAGATTGGGTAGCGAACTGATTTCCCTTGCCAGGCCTTGTTTATTGACGGGATGTAGTACGCACTGGTAGCACTTTGGGAACGGTGGTCAATGAAGCCATCCGTGAACACCAGAGTATGTGTGTGATAAACGTCGCTGATCAGGTTCTCAGCCGCCATCCTGGCCACTAGGGGGCTGGACTCGCTCTTCTTCCGTAGACCCGGGATGTGAAGCGTTGTTGCGGGCACGAACTCCCGCCACGGCGGCGTAGGTGGACTAGCTGGGAGCCGAGGAAGAGCGCCCCTGTTGGCTAGAGAGCTGGTGGCACTAGCCAGGCGTCCTAGGGATGTGTGTGTCCTCTGTTCGATGTCGGTGAAGAGGGAATGCTTGCTGATGGATGTTGATGCATCATCCAGAAACTGGAGTCCTTTGAGCTCAGAGTGGACACTAACAGGCTTTTCCTTAGCTTCCAGGTACGTTTGGGTGACGCTAGAGAACGTTGGGAGACCAAGCGCAGTTCTTATGCCAGCGCGATGAAGGCGCTCAAGGGCCTGCCATTGTGTAGGCGCGAGGTCTACGTATGGCGCCACGTAGAGAATGCGTGACAAGATCAGGGCTTTGTGAAGGGTGAGCAATGACCGCGCATTGCAGCCCCATGATTTACCGCTGATTCTGCGTAGCAGGTTGAGCGTTTTCTTCCCCTTGCAGATAGTCTCGTTTACTTGCTTAGACCAGCGTAATGTGCTATCGATGGTGACACCAAGATATTTACATGACGCGCAACTTGGGATGGGAGTGTTGTTAATGCTGAGGCTGGGGAAGTCTTTGCCCACGTACTTTCCACGGGGAATGCAGACCATGCATTTTGACTTCTCTGGTGATGCTTCCAGCCCTCTCGCAAGCAGCGCTGCATTGAGCCCGTTCAAGGCAATATCAGCTGTGTCACGAACTTTCTCCTTGTCCGTTCCCACAATGCGGAGGCAGATGTCGTCCGCGTAGATGGTGAGATGAAGGGCGTACGGTGTAGGGCGAATTCCTCGGTGAATCCCTGCCATGATTAGGTTGAATAGTATAGGTGATAGAACACTGCCTTGTGGGACTCCTCGCTCAAACTTCTTCACAGAGCTGATACACCCGCGGACGGAGACGTCAAACGTTCTGTTGGACAGAAAGTCACATAGGTATCCTAGAAGGCGGCCAGTGACTCGAGCTGCTTCGAGCGCAGCGAAACATGCCGAGTGCGTTACCGAGTCGTATGCCTTCTTCACGTCAATGAAGAAAGCGAGAGCAAACTCATTGGACTCTCTCGCTTGCTTCAGGCTAGTAGCCACTTCGGCGATTGCGTCAGACGCGCTCCAGCCCTTCCGGAATGCCGTAATGTGATCTGGGAAGCAATCGCCTCGCTCCAAGACCAAAGCCAGCCTTTTGTGAATTATACGCTCCAATAATTTGCCAACGCACGAGGTTAGGGCAATGGGACGGTAGGAGGACAGTTGGCTCGGTGGCCTCCCCGGCTTTAGGACGGGTATTACTCGAGCATGTTTCCAATCGGATGGGATGCATCCAGAGGTCCAGACGTTGTTATATAGTTGGAGCAGAGCGTCGAGTTGGCCGTCGCCTAGGTTCTTGAGCGCCTGGTTAGGGATCCCGTCCGGGCCAGCTGCACTGCGCCGCTTTAAGCCTTGGATGGCGGACTTCAGCTCGGACATCGTGAGGTCGTCGTCCGCCGGGGAACCATTTGCTCCTGTGTGGCTAGGAAAAAGGCGTTGGGCACTGCAACTTGCGACGCGAGCTAGCTCACTGGCATAGTCTTCGGCTATGTTCTTGGGCTCCCTGTTTGAGGCTATCGATAAAGTGACAAGCGGGTCGACAGGCTCGGGGAGGCTTTCGATCGCTCGCAGGGTATGCCAAACCTTCGTTGTTGGAGTGTGGGCATTGAGGGACTCGCTGAACTGTCTCCATTGGGTCCGCCTTAATTTCAAGGTATACCTTCTATGGGCAGCACAGACACGCCTGTAAGCGACCCAGTCGCCCTGAAGGCCGGTTCTCAGAGCTCGTCGCTGTGCTCGTCGTCGCGCAGCACGGAGGTTGAGGTATCGGAGGTCAGGGGCAGGCATACTGGCCAGGTAGGATACTGCTTTTGAGCTATTAGCCAATGACGCCTTTACAGAGTCGAGCAAGTATCTGCCGTGGAGCCGACCAGTCCCTCCCTGAACTTCACCCAGTTGGTAATAGTCTTCGTTTTCCTGGGGCCGTTGCTGCGACTCGGAGGCGAAAGCAGGATGGGGAAATGATCTGAACCCCATGTGTCAGGCTCGGCTTCCCACTTTAGGGTGATGTCAGGAGAGACCAGAGTCAAATCGATGGCATTTAGGTAGCGCGGCGAACGCATATATGTAGGAGAGCCGGTGTTGAGCACCACGAGGTCGCTGGAGGAGAGGTAATTGACAATGGAATTACCACGTCTGCAGTTTCGTCGACCACCCCAGAGACTGTGGCTCGCATTGAAATCTCCGCACACAATTAGAACACAAGAAATAACTAAAATGAAAGGCAGAAAATAGACCAATGACAGCTTAAGACGAGACATGTACTACTTTGCATAGGGAAATGTGATATCTGAGGTTCTACGATGTGCTAGGGCTGTCAAACCAAGTTTATCGAGGATAGGTTCATAATAATAGACACCAATGTGTCGGTCATAGAGAATGTACAACTCCAAGGGATTCGATGCTGTCATTCGGTCAATCTCTTATCTTTGAAAATTAGTAAAGCTAATTAAGTATACCATTTTAGTTAGCCATCGAACACTGATGCGACCGGCTAGGAAAGATATCCGAGAGGCCAGGTGTGTTAGGCGCCCAAATGGCACGTTCGGGGCTCTCATAAATTTTTAATAACAACTGGGGCACCTAACAAAGGACAACCTCTATGTCCTCATGTGTTTCCATACTCACTCCCGGAAGAATTCGAGGCCCGTTCGAGAAGACCGAATGTACAATCGTATTTACGAAATAGCGCAAAAAAAAAAAAAAAAAACTAAAAAATTGGACATGGTCGCAAAATTTGAGACATACACAAATAAAATATTTGACTAAAATTGGCGGGCTAAAGTGTGCCTAACGAACCACCATTCAGTTTACTTGTAGAAACAAGGTATTCTGAGGCACGATAGATCTATAAGTTTAGTGAATGTTGGCGTGGATATGTCGCCGTGACGTAGATGGTGTCGTCTAGACGAAAAAAATGCTGAAGGCTTGAAGGCTCGGCAGTGCAGAGAACCTACGGATACGCATGTAAGATGAGGGAAGTAGGACAACCATGCAGGCACGCGCATGACGCTGAACTATAAAACCGATCTATATATTCGGAAACTCCGAGTGGCTGAACACATCGTTTGTATAGACTGCGGTTTTGTTTCTTCTTTCTCGCTCTCTCCTTTTTCCTTTCTCTTTTCTTTTATTCTTTGGGGGGGGGGGTTATTAATACCTGAAGACAATTTATGATACAGCTATAGGATGTCAGGCTTCCTTGCGAACGCAGGAGCCTCTCTAGGAAGGAAAGCGCAATTGTAAAAGGCGGTCACGTGTTCCGTTTGTATAACACATTACTTTGCTCTCTTTTGATCACAATAATGCTCGTTGCCTTGCCAATGTCATCTGCATTTTTTAGATACTGTAGATATGTCGTTCACCTCGAAACTGCAAAAATAGTTAAGAAGTCACGACTTTCTGTTGTTTGAGTTTGGTTTGCGATTTTGTGGCGACTTTCTGTTGTCGTCATCTCTCAAAATCTATCAAAATAAGCACAATTTCAGACAACGAAAAAAAAAAACATATCGTGCTGCGTTCCTGTCTTTTATTTTCCATACCTAATACAGCTAACCCAAGCAGCACAATGTACTGAAAGTAGAGTGCAATAGAAGTGGCCCGTATGTGTTATCAATGTTCTTTAGTTTCACGAGTCTGTTCAAGGCCTTCCACCTACCCGTCCACCCCTATTGCACTCGACTTTCACTACATTGTGCTGCTTGGGAACGCGGCTTTTCTTTTCGTCAGTGGAGAGGGTGCTAGCAGGTGTGCTGTCTTATCAGCGTATTTCTTCTGAAGATTTACTATCTTGATCCAGCGAGGAGGAGGAGGAGTGTCGTTGGGAGGAACCGAGAGGTCTGCCTGCCTGATTAGGCGGCATGTTTCTCGGGAAGGGAAAGGTAGTGGAGAGGAGGAGAGGAAAGGGTAAAGTGGAAGACCGAGCGGAATCCGCTCGGGGGGAGGATAGCTGCGTCCATGGGCCGACTTCAGGGGAACTGTGCCGGCATACGCCTATTACACATCTGAGGGAAACCCAGGAAAAACCCCAGACGGCACAGCCGGCCCGCGGATTCGAACAGCGGACCTCCCAGTCTCCAAGCGCACGCGTTACCGCTGCGCCACCGGAGCTGCTCGCGCGTTCAGCAGACTGCTTGGGACTGTGTTGTTCGCTATCGCGTCTTTTTTCATTTGTTCATCTTTGTATCTGTAGGTGTGAAGAAAAGTTTATTGACTAGTTCATAAGCAACAGCGTGCACCACGTACAAGTCAGTTGTGAAGCATCGATTGCTAGACGTATGAGTTGAATAAATATGAATGAAGCACGATGAACATTTGATTTACACATAAGAGTTAGTGACGTCTTCATGTTGGAAAAAACTTCGCATGGCTGCATATGCGATCACAACGTCCTCCTTTTAACGTTGAAGCCAAAATAATCGGGGGCACTTCAAACCACGTTACTCAAGCTGTGACGCAACATTTGCCTCAGCTAGCCGTCGTCTGGATCTTTGGACGTCGTTCCCGATTTCCGTTCTTAGCTCACCTCGCGTCATAGAGTCCACATCTAACATGCGTGACACGCGCTGGTTGAGTTCGACACTTATACGTGGCCTCTTTCCTCTTGGATGTCACCCTCTTCCCAGTACGTGACGTCACGTTTCTGATATCTCCTAGCCTGTAGCGCAGACGAATTTTCTTCTATCTGTAACATATTTTAGCCCATCCCATGCTGCGTCCCATTTGTTTGTTCGCCGATGATGTAGGTTCTCGAAGACACAATTTTTTTTCTAGTCCTTGGCTAGAAGGCCATCCTAGTCAGCGCTGCTGCATGTGGCTCATCGCGGCGTGAGGCAAAAAAACATGTATATACGGGGTCACGCTCTACTATCCGTACCCCTTGCATTTGTTTCCCAGATCTAGAAACATAGTTAGGACGTTTAACGTCTCCTGACGCAGATCTTTCTCTGCAGTTTCTTGCTTAATTTCTTTTACCACACCTCTGAAAAGATCCCATAACTGTGCTAGTTCGTCTCTGGTGTCCGAGGAGAGGACTGGGGTCGCAAGGCGTGGTAGATTCTCAAGAAGTAAATCGTCATTCTTTCCTGTTAATGATGTGAATTTAGCAACTTCCGTTTTGCTGTCTGTGAGCAGTCTGACGTTCGCACCAGATCCCTTTATAATGTCTACCAGCTTTCTCACGGACGTGTAATATATTCCTTGCATATTCCCATACAGATTATCGAATACCGTTTTAGCAATTATTCGTTCTATGGCGTACAGGCTGTCTGAAGACATATAGGAAGGCCCATCTGTTCGTACTCCCGTCGCAGACTCCCAGAATTCTCAGCCGCAGAAAATACGGGTACAAAAGCTCTTGCATACAAGAACAATAGCAAGAACGCGCGCAGAGCGAATAAGCTCTGGCAACGTCCTAGCATATTTCCTACTCAAGACAAGACCGCAGTGGTATGAGGTCCAGTAGATATCTTGGTGAACAAGGAATGATTTCATTGGATGAAGTATGGAAGGGAAAAAAAGTCACTAAAATCAAACAAAACAATAAGTCAGTCGTTACTTTTGTGCACGGGTTTCGTTGATAGCTGCTGTAATCGCCCTCGCCTTTCTGTCTGTCATGTGGTTAATGCAGAAGCCGTGATGAAGCGGGCAACTCAACAAGATACAGATAAAATAATAATTCCACGCTTGATGCCCCAGTACGAGTATATCATGAGCCGTGCAGTAGTAACCGGTCTGCAACCGCTGTCAGAAAAAAAAAAAAAAAAAAAAACAGAGAGAGAGAGAGAGAGAGGAGAGAAACTTCAGTAGTCGGGTCGGCGAGCCCCGCAAAAGAAGCTGATTATCGCTCTTATCGCTCTCAAACCATGTACGCGGAAGGTGGACGGTTGTTTTGCTGTGAGACCTACAGACTCATTTATTTATTTCCCCTGGCGGCCATGAGGCAATACAAACGAGAGGTTAGCATTTGGTAGCACATAATGTTAACATAGCAGCATACAACCACATGAAAAAAATGTGCAGATACGTGGAGGTAAATAAACAAGTACATGAAACATTTTGGTCAACTGGAGCAAACAATGACAACACGTACAAAGCGGAAATTGAAAAATGGCGATGCAACACAATGGTCATGCCAGCCAGACGCGTGAGCCTTCCTCTTTCATCTCCCCCTCTTCATCCCTTCCCCGAGCAAAGTGCCGCCAGTGTAGGCATGCAGATCGCTCCAATTTCCACGTCACCCCTCCGCCCGCAATGGTCGCATAAGCATTTCTTAAATTCATCGGTGATGGAATGCATATGAGCTCTTGGATTAACGATACTCTTAGGTATTGTTATGATAATCAATTTTGTGAAACAAACACTCACAAGTTATTATTCGGCGAGTGGAAAGCAGACGTAGATGTACGGCAACATGAAAAATCTCGGTGCGGCACCCCCCATTGTTCTCTACAGAACCCCGCTTCATTGTCCCTGATGTTTTGCACATGAAGATACGAATAGTCGAGCAGCATCTTGAAAACCTGCTCTTGGAAATGCAGGACGTAGACACTGCTAATAGATTGCGCGATCCGAAAGGAAAAGACACGTCCGTGAGAAAACTGGTGGACATTATAAAGGAAACTGGCGCGAACGTCAGACTGCTCACTGACAGCAAAACGGAAGTTGCTAAATTCACATCATTAACAAGAAAGGATGTCGATTTATTTCTTGATAATCTACCACGCCTTGTGACAGCAGTTCTTTCCTCAGACACCAGAGATGAACTAGTACACTTATGGGATCTTTTCAGACGTGTGGTAAAATAATTTTTGAGCAAGGTACTGCAGGAAAAGATCTGCGTCAGGAGACGTTAAACGTCCTAACTATTGCCACGAATCATCTTCGAGAAATATCCAGGGCAGGCACGAAACGGTACATCCCATCCCGGCGCGTGCTGAAGAAGAGGCAAGAAGCTTCCAGACACATCGCCTGCTCTCTGGCAAACGCACGAGCTGTTTCTAGACTTTTCGGCGCGACGCTTAAATGCTTGTGCGCTCCAGGCTGCAGCATTCTTGCTTTGGACTCAGTTGTGTTCAGAGAGCTATCACTCTTGTGTTTTTTCTACCAAGTAGTTTAATAAACCGTTTGCTGTTTATTCGACGACTCGCCGGCCCATTTCGCTTCGTGACACTATGTTTCTAGATCTGGGAAACACATGCAAGGGGTACGGATAGTAGAGCGTGATCCCGTATATACATGTTTTTTCGCCTCACGCCGCGATGAGCCACATGCAGCAGCGCTGACTAGGATGGCCTTCTAGCCAAGGACTAAAAAAGAAAAATTGTGTCGTAGAGAACCTACATGATCGGCGAACAAACAAAAGGGTCGCAGCACTGGATGGGCTAAAACATGTTAAAGGATAGAAGCAAATTCATCTGCGCTACAGGCTAGGAGATATCAGAAACGTCACGTTACGCGCTGGGAAGAAGGTGGCATCCAAGAGGAAAGAGGCCACGTATAAGTGTCGAACTCAACCAGCGCGTGTCACGCATGTTAGATGTGGACTCTATGACGCGAGGTGAGCTAAGAACGAAAATCGGGAACGACGTCCAGAGATCCAGACGAGGCAAGCCGAGGCAAATGTTGCGTCACAGCTTGAGTAACGTGGTTTGAAGTGCCCCCGATTATTTTGGCTTCAACGTTAAAAGGAGGACATTGTGATCGCATATGCAGCCATGCGAACTTTTTCCCAACATGAAGATGTCACTAACTCTTATGTGTAAATCAAATGTTCATCGTGCTTCATTCGTATTTATTCAACTCATACGTACTAGCAATCGATGCTACACAACTGACTTTTACGTGGTGCATGCAGTTGCTTATCAACCAGTCAATAAACTTTTCTTCACACCTAGAGAAACAAAGATGATCGAATGAAAAAAGACGCGATAGCGAACAACACAGTCCCAAACAGACTGCTGAAAGCGCGAGCATGTACGGCTGGATCAAGATTGTAAATCTTCAGAAGAACTACGCTGATAAGACAGCACACCCGCTAGCACCCTCTCCACTGACGAAAAGAAAAGCCAGGAGTACGGCTGTCGAAAAGCACGCGCCATTAGGCTGCAGTAGGGATAGATTTGAGCCACTACGGCGTTAGCTGTATTAAGTATGGAAAATAAAAGACAGGAACGCAGAACGATATTTGCTTTTTTTTTCGTTGTCTGAAATTGCGCTTATTTTGATAGATTTTGAGAGATAACGACAACAGAAAGTCGCCAGATAATCGCAAATCAAACAAAAACAACAGGAAGTCGTGATTTCTTAACTTTTTCTGTAGTTTCGAGGTCTACAGCATCTAAAAAATGCAGATGACATTGACAGGGCAACGAGCATTATTGTGGTCAGAAGAGAGCAGAGTAATGTGTTATAATACAAACCGACCACGTGACCGCCTTTTACTATTGCGCTTTCCTCGCTAGAGAGGCTC
This sequence comes from Ornithodoros turicata, assembly GCF_037126465.1. NCBI lineage: Eukaryota > Metazoa > Arthropoda > Arachnida > Ixodida > Argasidae > Ornithodoros > Ornithodoros turicata. The sequence continues at coordinate 40,763,181 of NC_088205.1, read as the reverse complement.
CTGCGTTAGCGAGGAAGCCTCACATCCTATAGCTGTATCATAAATTGTCTTCAAGTATTAATAAGCCCCCCCCCCCCCACCCAAAAGAAAAAAGGAAAAAGGAGAGAGCGAAAAAGAAGAAACAAAACCGCAGTCTATACAAACGGTGTGTTCAGCCACTCGGAGTTTCGGAATATATAGATCGGTTTTATAGTTCAGCGTCATGCGCGTGCGTGCATGGTTGTCCTACTTCCCTCATCTTACATGCGTATCCGTAGGTTCTCTGTACTGCCGAACCTTCGAGCCTTCAGCATTTTTTTCGTCTAGACGACACCATCTACGTCACCGCGACATATCCACGCCAACATTCACTCAACTTATAGATCTATCGTGCCTCAGAATACCTTGTTTCTACAATCAAACTGAATGTTGGTTCGTTAGGCACACTTTAGCCCGCCAATTTTAGTCAAATCTTTTATTTGTGTATGTCTCAAATTTTGCAACCATGTCCAATTTTTTATTTTTTTTGTGTGTGTGTGCGCTATTTCATAAATACGATTGTACATTCGGTCTTCTCGAACGGGCCTCGAATTCTTCCGGGAGTCAGTATGAAAACACATGACGATATACAGGTTGTCCTTTGTTAGGTGCCACAGTTGTTATTAAAAATTTATGACAGCCCCGGACGTGCCATTTGGGTGCCTAACATACCTGGCCTCTCGGCTATCTTTCCTAGCCGGTCGCATCAGTGTTCGATGGCTAACTAAAATGGTATACTTAATTAGCTTTACTAATTTTCAAAGACAAGAGATTGACCGAATGACAGCATCGAATCCCTTGGAGCCATTGTACATTCTCTATGACCGACACATTGGTGTCTATAATTATGAACCTATCCTCGATAAACTTGGTTTGACAACCCTAGCACATCGTAGAACCTCAGATATCACATTTTCCTATGCAAAGTAGCACATGTTTCGTCTTAAGCTGTCGTCGGTCTATTTTCTGCCATTCATTTTATTTCTTTCTTGTGTTTTCATCCTTCCTTCATCATCTTCACAAAATGTTCCACGTGCAGCGGTGTAGGGTGCGCACCTCCGCGGTGAAACACCCCATCTCATCGTCATCATTTATTGTTTTTGTTGTGCCGTTCACTCCGACTACACCTTTATTTTATGTTTTGCTTGATTGCTCACAGTTTAGCAGATACCAACAGACTTCGTAACAGCCATGATGTACACACGTTTGCTCTTTATAACAACCTCAACGATGTTAGTTCTTCTAACAGCTGTCCAGTTTTTAATTTTTTATATCCTATACCCTTACCACGTGAAGTAACACACAAATATTTGCTCTTCGTATTATTATTTCTTGCTTGTCTTCTTTATCTGTTGTAGTCTCTTCTGCGGCAAGCCATTTCCCAAACCTGTGGTTGCGCGTGGCCTTGAACGTAGGCTTCGCCGCTACGCGTTTGTGCGGCGATTGAAGGCTCCTTTACAGGTCCAAAATTTGGAACCCGAATGGAACCTTGAAGATGCCACTATTCATGCTCAAAAAATTGCTAAAAAGTTTTGTCCTGGCAGAGGCAAGATGCCATTAGAGAACGAATGCAAAGCGTTGCCAGGAGAATATGTAGCACGCGCTTTTCGTTCCAGAATACACAGGCTCTATGGGAGCCATTTTAGGTGAAGCCTGCTTTACGTTTTGTCCCTAATTCTTGGGCATGCTAAAATAGTTCATTCGTTCACCTGTTCGCAATTAAACACAATCGAGTAATATATAGTCCCAACCTTTAAAGTGGCTCGACCAAGAGCGAGATACAACAAAATGATCTTGCAATTCAATTTTCCAAAGGTTCGAACACATCAACATAACAAACGCAATCTTTTAGGTCGCTTTTTTATTTTGCTTGAATTTTCTACGTATATTTTTAACGAGAAAAGTAATGCACAGAACAATATGCAAGGTGCCGTTGTCGTTCAATGTTACAATCGTGTTTTTCTGATCACTTACGGCTGCTTGCTGCGAGCTTGAGAACACAGAAGTGTGATAGAGTAACTGCAGTTTCAACTCATTTCATTCAAATGTGTGAGAGAGCTTGAAGAAAAGTACAACGCCAAGGCGTTGTGGAGAAAAAAATTGGGAAGTTAGCAGTGTATTGCTGCGAAAATAGCGTGACCGATCCAGAGCGTGCCAGCCACAAGAGACAGCCCAAAGTCAGAACATAACGGCGCCACTAGCAGTTTACAACTGCCAGGGGGAGTTCAGCGCATCCCAGCGCAAAACATCTAAAAGATTGACTCTTCTTCAGCGTTCGTCGTTCATATAGTTCACTTGCCCAAAGTACTTCACTCCATACGGCGTGCAAAGCCGCTCCGCTGGCTCTCCCTGCCCCCTTCCACCCACGCTTTTCCTGAAGCGCATGCGCTGTGGACGAGCAACAGCTCTGACAGGCCCTGCGAGTACTTCAAAACGACCCGCGGCATCGTTTAGTTCTTTAGTTCATTCAGTCCAGTTCCTTCACACCTTCATACAGTCCACTTGAGGCTCTCCTTCCCCGCGCTGTTCCTCAAGCGCAGGCGCTGTGGACGAGCAAAAGCTCTGACAGGCAACGGCAGGCCCTGCGAGTACTTCAAAACGACCCGCGGCATCGTTTAGTTCTTTAGTTCATCCAGTTCAGTTCCTTCACACCTTCATACAGTCCACTTGAGGCTCTCCTTCCCCGCGCTGTTCCTCAAGCGCAGGCGCTGTGGACGAGCAAAAGCTCTGACAGGCAACGGCAGGCCCTGCGAGTACTTCAAAACGACCCGCGGCATCGTTTAGTTCTTTAGTTCATTCAGTCCAGTTCCTTCACACCTTCATACAGTCCACTTGAGGCTCTCCTTCCCCGCGCTGTTCCTCAAGCGCAGGCGCTGTGGACGAGCAAAAGCTCTGACAGGCAACGGCAGGCCCTGCGAGTACTTCAAAACGACCCGCGGCATCGTTTAGTTCTTTAGTTCATTCCGTCCAGTTCCTTCACACCTTCATACAGTCCACTTGAGGCTCTCCTTCCCCGCGCTGTTCCTCAAGCGCAGGCGCTGTGGACGAGCAAAAGCTCTGACAGGCAACGGCAGGCCCTGCGAGTACTTCAAAACGACCCGCGGCATCGTTTAGTTCTTTAGTTCATCCAGTTCAGTTCCTTCACACCTTCATACAGTCCACTTGAGGCTCTCCTTCCCCGCGCTGTTCCTCAAGCGCAGGCGCTGTGGACGAGCAAAAGCTCTGACAGGCAACGGCAGGCCCTGCGAGTACTTCAAAACGACCCGCGGCATCGTTTAGTTCTTTAGTTCATTCAGTCCAGTTCCTTCACACCTTCATACAGTCCACTTGAGGCTCTCCTTCCCCGCGCTGTTCCTCAAGCGCAGGCGCTGTGGACGAGCAAAAGCTCTGACAGGCAACGGCAGGCCCTGCGAGTACTTCAAAACGACCCGCGGCATCGTTTAGTTCTTTAGTTCATTCCGTCCAGTTCCTTCACACCTTCATACAGTCCACTTGAGGCTCTCCTTCCCCGCGCTGTTCCTCAAGCGCAGGCGCTGTGGACGAGCAAAAGCTCTGACAGGCAACGGCAGGCCCTGCGAGTACTTCAAAACGACCCGCGGCATCGTTTAGTTCTTTAGTTCATCCAGTTCAGTTCCTTCACACCTTCATACAGTCCACTTGAGGCTCTCCTTCCCCGCGCTGTTCCTCAAGCGCAGGCGCTGTGGACGAGCAAAAGCTCTGACAGGCAACGGCAGGCCCTGCGAGTACTTCAAAACGACCCGCGGCATCGTTTAGTTCTTTAGTTCATTCAGTCCAGTTCCTTCACACCTTCATACAGTCCACTTGAGGCTCTCCTTCCCCGCGCTGTTCCTCAAGCGCAGGCGCTGTGGACGAGCAAAAGCTCTGACAGGCAACGGCAGGCCCTGCGAGTACTTCAAAACGACCCGCGGCATCGTTTAGTTCTTTAGTTCATCCAGTTCAGTTCCTTCACACCTTCATACAGTCCACTTGAGGCTCTCCTTCCCCGCGCTGTTCCTCAAGCGCAGGCGCTGTGGACGAGCAAAAGCTCTGACAGGCAACGGCAGGCCCTGCGAGTACTTCAAAACGACCCGCGGCATCGTTTAGTTCTTTAGTTCATTCAGTCCAGTTCCTTCACACCTTCATACAGTCCACTTGAGGCTCTCCTTCCCCGCGCTGTTCCTCAAGCGCAGGCGCTGTGGACGAGCAAAAGCTCTGACAGGCAACGGCAGGCCCTGCGAGTACTTCAAAACGACCCGCGGCATCGTTTAGTTCTTTAGTTCATTCCGTCCAGTTCCTTCACACCTTCATACAGTCCACTTGAGGCTCTCCTTCCCCGCGCTGTTCCTCAAGCGCAGGCGCTGTGGACGAGCAAAAGCTCTGACAGGCAACGGCAGGCCCTGCGAGTACTTCAAAACGACCCGCGGCATCGTTTAGTTCTTTAGTTCATCCAGTTCAGTTCCTTCACACCTTCATACAGTCCACTTGAGGCTCTCCTTCCCCGCGCTGTTCCTCAAGCGCAGGCGCTGTGGACGAGCAAAAGCTCTGACAGGCAACGGCAGGCCCTGCGAGTACTTCAAAACGACCCGCGGCATCGTTTAGTTCTTTAGTTCATTCAGTCCAGTTCCTTCACACCTTCATACAGTCCACTTGAGGCTCTCCTTCCCCGCGCTGTTCCTCAAGCGCAGGCGCTGTGGACGAGCAAAAGCTCTGACAGGCAACGGCAGGCCCTGCGAGTACTTCAAAACGACCCGCGGCATCGTTTAGTTCTTTAGTTCATTCCGTCCAGTTCCTTCACACCTTCATACAGTCCACTTGAGGCTCTCCTTCCCCGCGCTGTTCCTCAAGCGCAGGCGCTGTGGACGAGCAAAAGCTCTGACAGGCAACGGCAGGCCCTGCGAGTACTTCAAAACGACCCGCGGCATCGTTTAGTTCTTTAGTTCATTCAGTCCAGTTCCTTCACACCTTCATACAGTCCACTTGAGGCTCTCCTTCCCCGCGCTGTTCCTCAAGCGCAGGCGCTGTGGACGAGCAAAAGCTCTGACAGGCAACGGCAGGCCCTGCGAGTACTTCAAAACGACCCGCGGCATCGTTTAGTTCTTTAGTTCATCCAGTTCAGTTCCTTCACACCTTCATACAGTCCACTTGAGGCTCTCCTTCCCCGCGCTGTTCCTCAAGCGCAGGCGCTGTGGACGAGCAAAAGCTCTGACAGGCAACGGCAGGCCCTGCGAGTACTTCAAAACGACCCGCGGCATCGTTTAGTTCTTTAGTTCATTCAGTCCAGTTCCTTCACACCTTCATACAGTCCACTTGAGGCTCTCCTTCCCCGCGCTGTTCCTCAAGCGCAGGCGCTGTGGACGAGCAAAAGCTCTGACAGGCAACGGCAGGCCCTGCGAGTACTTCAAAACGACCCGCGGCATCGTTTAGTTCTTTAGTTCATTCAGTCCAGTTCCTTCACACCTTCATACAGTCCACTTGAGGCTCTCCTTCCCCGCGCTGTTCCTCAAGCGCAGGCGCTGTGGACGAGCAAAAGCTCTGACAGGCAACGGCAGGCCCCGCGAGTACTTCAAAACGACCCGCGGCATCGTTTAGTTCTTTAGTTCATCCAGTTCAGTTCCTTCACACCTTCATACAGTCCATTGAGGCTTTCCTTCCCCGCGCCGCCCGCGCTGTTCCTCAAGCGCATGCGCTGTGGACGAGCAAAAGCTCTGACATGCAACGGCAGGCCCGCGAGTACTTCAAAACGACCCGCGGCATCGTTTAGTTCTTTAGTTCATCCCGTTCATCCAGTTCAATACCTTCACACCTTCATACAGTCCACTAGAGCGCAGCGTCGCAGCCACTCAAGGCCACAGCGTTTCGCACAACACTCATATGCACAGTGGTGTTCTCCCGCCCGCCCCTCTTCTTGCGCGCATGCGCTTTGTTAGTTTTACAAAACGTTCATAGATGGCGCAGATGTGAGACTAGCTTCATTGACTAGCGTATCAAAACGTATAAGTTGTGTGTGCCTGAGAGGCCCAATGAACTGAACTGCGGAACTAATGTTTTGTTTGTTTGTTGAACTAGTTCGTTCAGTTCACCCGAATGACTAATTCAATTTGAAGGGTTCGTCCACGAACGACACATCACTACTGGGATCCGAGACGCGCTGTGAATGACTCCTGGAGATCACGTAGTTTGGAGGCCCTCCATTTGCCCTGGACCATTGCAGCTATGGGAGCTTCCGGCGGCTATACCCAGCCTGAGGAAAACTTGGGGGTTCGCTCATAAATGCTATCGCATTTAAAAAGTGTGTGCCCTCAAGTGCAGTTCGCCAGCTGAGCCTTTACGTACTGCACAGCCAGAGAGCAAGAACACACATCTTCACGTTTGCGTCCACGACAGGAGGAGGATCCGCGTCCGTTGCTCCTAACCTGTCCGCTGAAGGGTGCACACGCTTGTCTCATCGCACGTCGTTTACCGCAGCGGAGCTCCATAACATTATCATGGCGTTCCAACTCATCGAGTCCCATGTAACTCCTAGGTCCTTAGTCACCTTCAGTGATCCTAGACCTGGGTTAAGGGTCTTGCAAGCAGCGGTGGGTTCCGCAGGCCTCGCCTCTCTGATAGACGACGCAATTGGAATTTACCATTCCTGTGCTGAGCAGGTTGATGACATTATCCTGCAACGGATCCCGGGACATTCCGGCATATCCGGCAACGAAACAGCGGATGCAGCAGCGTCACGGGCATACGGGTGCCTCCCGTCCGGTCTACTTCACTTGCTCTGACTCTTGGATAATGCTGTCATCTCTGGACAAGATAATGTGCAGGGACCTTTGGTTTAGTGGATCCGCAAGTTAATCGACACTGAGCAGAATAGATCCGCACCTGTCATTTGTTGTACCTGCGTCGCTTCTTCGGCTTATGGAGACTATTCTATCGATTTCGGCTCAACGTCACTTACAGTGGACGCTTCCTACACAAGATCAAGAAGACAGCCTCCCGCGACTGCTCGACGTGTGGTTTTGTGAAGGATATCGATCACATCATAATGCCATGTGAATGTGATCGCTACAGCGAAGCACGCCGCCTTTGTAGTCAAAGTTGGCAGCACTGGACTGTCGACGTTTTGGTGTCATTAAAGCACTCGGACGTAGCACCTCCTGTGTTGTCCGTGCAAGGAATGAACCATCCTGACAGCCGAGCGGACGGGGACCAAAAGATTAAAGCAGAAATCGCTGCGCACATTGTCATTGAAATGCGATAGCATTTAAGAGCTTATCGCTGGCATTCTCCGACGATGGACAGTAAAGGCCTGTGCAGACTGAAGTAGTTGACGTACTTGGCCACCACTAGCTTGTCTTGGCTCCTGACGAAGACACAATCTATAACACTTCCGTTACGGGTTGTGGTAATTCATCCTCACTGACTAGTCGAAGCTTTCCTTCATAAAGTCCGCGAACCAGTTGTTCTCGGGCATATTAATGTCCATATTGAAGTATCCCATGACAATCATGGGCATATTGTGTTCCCTCAATTTTTCTATCAAGGTGCTGCTTACAGAGTTATTGAAGAGCTTGGCTAGAAGGAACTTCTTGATCTTGCCGTTAGGGGATCCTGGCGCATTGTATACAGCACGATGAGGGTGGGGGGCGTGTATAGTCCACTTGTACACGCACTGGTTGGGTAACTTCGCAAATCATTCTGGCGGTTACCGTGGTACAGAGAGCATCCCAATGAAGGCTACTGAGGGATGCTCGTGTGTTTTCTGCGGTAGGTAGTTCGCGACTACCCTATTCCGAGATCAGGAGGGACTGCACAACGCTCCCTCTCCTGTACCACCACCACATTTCCCCTTTTCTTTCTTTCTTTTTTTACCCTTCCCTCTACTCCCTTACCTGACTGCACCGAGCCGCCACCCATGAGCAGGCAGACCGCACCTCCATTCCCCCGTCTCTACGACGCATACGTCAACGCAGAGGCTAAGGCGTGTTCTACCTTATTGTGTACTTTGAGCATGACTGTCTTGGCTGCTAAGATGGCTTCGTCATTTCTCGAGTAGGCAGTGATAGCACCGGCATTTCAGTTGCCTTCTCTCTTCGTAAGGGAAACGCATCACAAGCCTTCCAATGTCGCGGTAGGTTGGTCCAGGTCTCCGAGAGGGCAAGGACGTTGCACTTGGCCAGTACCGGGTCAGTCGCGATGTCGGTAACATGTGCATTGCGGTTCTGCGTGTTAAGGGCCTGCATGTTTGTCGTTCTCCTTGGCCCGCTGCACCATGTTTTCGTAAACATCGAGACTAGTAGGTAGTTTTTTGTTTCTGTTTTTGGCTAGCGCGCGGCCCCCTAAAGTTGGTGCTGTTTGTCGTTTTTGTGAGACACTCTCGCCCGCTAAAGAAGGGAGGGGGGTAACGTTGGGCAGACGAGTGATCTGCCTGCTTAGGCTGGCGGCACGTTGCTCGGGGAGAGGGCAGTGGGATGGAGGAGAAGGGGAGGACGGTTAACTTATATGCTGGTAAGCACAATCTCCTGGAGTCTAGATTCAGATGTGCTAGTGGGCTGCATAGCTCGCTGCAAGTCTGCATCTTGCATCCGTCTTGCATCGGCCGCTTAGCTTGTCGCATTTTTGCGTTAGTCTGAAGTCTCCCTTGTACACCGACACACATACGCTTGAACTCGAGAAGTTCCTCCGCCGACAACTGCTTACGCCGGCATGCGTGGCGTCGGGACGTCCACGGTGCGACATCTGAAAGCACGCCCTCTGTCATGATGGTTTTATATCCGCGCTTGAACACGTATGGGAAATTCCACTTCAATATCACATACTGACCTGTCTGACCACAACCGCTGTCCCAGAGAACACAGCAGCGTACAAGTTAACGAAAAGCAAAGCTGTTTATTTTCTTACATGCAATTCTGCCCTGTTTGAGCTCTGTGGTGTCCTCTGTCTGCTCTGTGCAATGCTGCTGTTGTGAATGGGCCACTCCTTCAGCTTCGTCTTGTCTCTTCTTTTTCTCTCTGCTTCGTACTGCTGCCACTGCCGCATTTAACGGCTTCGTTCCCTCGTCACTGTGAGGGGGTTTCTACACGTTTGTTATGGCCTGGGAACGCTTTGGCTTATATCACAACACACGTGATCTCCAAGCAGCAGCCAATGGGCGCGTTAGGCAGGCTCCCGAGCGCCATAACCCGGGTTTTCAGGGGAACGTACCCTTGGTGTCTTCACTTAATGGTGTTTGTGAGGCTATCCGGAAGCGCCAGAGCCGCTGAGTGCGCGCCACCTATCGAGCTTTCTTCTGTCGTCGGCTTTTGAGTAAACATGGCGGAGGGCGGGATAATTGAAACCGCAATTGCGATGTTACTTGACGACGATCTCGATGATTACTTGAGCCACTCTCTAAAAAAAAATGACATGCTCACTGTCCAGAATATTATCACCAAAGGTGAACGAGCGGCTGGGGTTTTGGCATTCATGCCTGTCTTGGATTTATCTCACCTATGTTACTGTAAACATTCTAGGCGGGGCGGATACGGAGTACGAAGTGCCGGTAAAGTTGAACCGTTTGTATCCATGACAGTTCCACGTTTTACAGGCGACCAGTTCAGTCAGCATTTTCGTATGACGAGAGCCACAGTTGAGGTACGTAACAGTCAGCAGTTACACAGAAACAGTAGTGGTGTTGAATGGAATAAAAAGTCTTGTATTTACACTAGATGTTTAGGAAGGTAGCATACGTTCAGATGCTTTCCAAAGAAACAGCTGCACAAATGAAAAGCTCATCATCATACAAAATACCACTTATGACAAAGATTTTGATGGCGCTGTGGATCCTCGGGAATGAAGAGTCATATAGGGAAGTAGGAAACCTCTTTGGTTGCAACAGAGGCCTGGTGTTCTATATCGTTGAAGAAATGGGAACAGTGTGGAGCAAGCTAGGTACACAAAGGATTTCGTGGCCAACAAACCTTGCCCTGGTCGCTTCGGAATTTCAACAAAAATGGGGATTTCCCGGTGCAATTGGTGCCGTTGATGGGTGCCATATTGCCATTAAGGCCCCTGTTGTTGTGTGAGCAGAGTGCATACTACAATAGGAAAGACTTTAACTCGGTGAGGATGCTGTGACTCCAACCTAATTTTCACGCACGTGTACATTGGGTCCCCTGGGCGGATGCACGACGCTAGAGTGCACACCAACTCTGGTCTCGAGAAATTGCTCAAAGAGCTACCAGGAGAGATGCACGTGCTTGGGGATTCTGCTTACCCCCTGCGAATATATGTGATGAGACCTTTCAAAGACAACGGGCATCTCTCAAGTAGGCAGCAGAACTTCAACACCAAGTTAAGCAGGGCACGCGGCGTTATTCAACGTGCTTTTGGCAGGTTGCAAGGTAAATTTCGTGTACTATAACATCTGTACATGAGCCGCCATGACCTTATTTTGAAGTTTGTGATGTCAGCATGCTTTCTCCACAACTTCATCTTGGTTAATGAATGTGATAATGATAGTGAGGATTATGAGCCAGAGGGCAGGCACAGGCCACCTCAGATAGCAATGACGAGGGCAGCAGTGGCCAGGAAAAACGTCAGCGAATTATGGACATGATCTGTTAAGAAAGATAGGGTTTTAGCTGTCACAATACAAAGTGCAAGACAAACATGGCACTGTTAATACATTTATTTGTTTGAGCTAACAACAATTAGTCGAATACATCACACTGTGGCTGTCAACATGCATTGCACTAATAAAAAATAGATAAGAAAAAGAAGGTATACTTGAAATGAATGTGTCACAGCTATATCACAACCGTTATCTTGAAACTTCCATAAACCACTTGCAAATCTCTTGGGGCAGTTTGTGTTTACTTGAAAAAATTGAAAAAAAAGAACGATAGCTTTTCTATCCGTGCTGCAGGCACATCCTCAGGAGTGTTGTGGACATGTTACAAAATAGTGCAACAAAAAAATACAATGACAAGCTTGGGTAGAAAAGTGAGCACGGACAATGTGAAAACACACAACTGTGTGTAGAAGACTGGATACATTTCAACTCTCTTCAGTGTATGCATGTTGTGCTAGTTAATAAAGTCATTATATTTATAAACTGCTATCCTCGCACATCTTCACTAGTTCATGCTGCGTTGCTCACGTGCTTTGTCAGTCACAAAACAACCACTTGAGGAAAGCCCTTTCGTCAAGTCCCAACTAGGAAACTCAGCAGACTCTCATTAATTCAAACACTCGTGCAAATGTATGCTAGAAGATTTCAATATTTTGTGGCTTTGGGGCATTGCAAGACGATTATGATCCGGAGCGACGCCACTTTGGTCGGTTTGTTCATTAATTTTTCCCTCCTGGAGGTTCTTAACGTGCACTGAAATCTCAACGGCACACCGTATTTAACATCCCTCGCGGAAAAGACTGTTTAAGCAACTTGTACTCTGACACCAAGTTGCTGGTTTCCTCGACCGTGATATGCTACAAGAGAAAATTATGTCACAGAGGCATACTAGTGCTGTAACAAGGACAGTAGCCATGACTAAAACGTTCGTTATTGTATCTGAAATAATTGTGCAAATTAGTCACAAAAAACTTACTACTACTACTACTACGATACAAAATAGCCCTCATGAGTTGTCCACCAGACTATATAACCCACCCGTGAAATCTGCATCTATGTAGCTTTCAAAGCTGTATAATAAAAATGCTGTTCCTGATAAGATCAACACCCCGTATAGCAGGCCAAATAAAAAATCTGTGGAAAATAACTGTTCTGAGGCTGGAACACACAAGCAGACAAACACACTTGCCTCAATGCCTTAGAACATGAACAGTTCAAATATGGAAGTCATTGAAAATGCCACACAGCGGCAGGATTTGAACCATGTACCTCTTGATTGGCAGTCAAGACATGCGTGGTTCAAATCCTGCCGCTGTCTGGCTTTTTTTGACGACTGCCATATTTAACAGAAAAATTTAGATTAACTTCAATTAACCAAGTGTTTCAATTATCAGTTTGTGTTAACGAGAGTCTGCTGCAACTTAGTTGACTACACCTACATTAAGGTTACGTTACTGTGTGGCACCAGCACGAACATGATGAACTAGTTCTTTGAGAAGGCGAAGCTTCTGGCGTTGTAACTTTAGCAGTTGCCTGTATATTTCCCTATCCTCTGCCTTCCTTCATCAATATTTTTTCAAAATGTCATTCAGAAGTGTTGCATTACGCCGCGATCTCCGTACTTCCGAGGCACCTGCTGCTGTCTCTTGTTGTGATGTGCTGGGGTCCGGCATGAACCGCTGGTGTTCCACATCACTGCTTTGGGTTGGCTCTTCTTATGTTTCAACTTCTGGTTGTCCTGCCTCCGTTCTCCCTGACACTACCACGGGGGCTGTGTATGCTGCAGTATTTCGCAGAATATCGTCCATGGCTTGAAAAAAAAAATCCACTCCTTTCGCCCTCGCACTGTTGCTCTCCGGTTTTATTTGTGTGGGTTCGTTTTAGACCTTTGAATTTTTCTTCCAGCTCTTCTGCTGACTTTGTAATGCCGCGCTGCTTGAACGCATGAGCCAACTTTCTCCAAACATGTTTCTTCTTCTGACATCGGTCATCAAAATCATCTTTAAATTTTCCATAAAGTGAGATTAGGAGAAGAGTGCTTCGCGTAGTCCACCCTGGGCCTTCATCACCAGATAGATGCTCTATGTGACCAACTACTGAATGAACAATGAAGCAATGAATCCACTCACCATGGTTAGAGTTAGCTCCTTGTTCACAGTGTGCTGTGAAGTAAAGGTGACATAAAGGGGGGCATCAACCGAGCCCTAGCGGTACAAGTGCACTGGGGCTGCCAGTTCCTTTTGTGTAGCCACAAATCAAATACAATACAATACACCGACCTACTTTCAGATTAATAGTATCCTGCATACGCTGAGTGGGTGCCACGTCCTTTCATCTACAAACACCTTCCTCATTTTCTCGCTTATTTGGCTCTTTTTTAATTAATTATCACACTGTGTGTTTCGGCATTTTCACCTTATCACGAACGCAGCTCAAATGGTTTCTCCGCTTAGTTTACAAAATCCGCCTCATTCTATCCCTTCTTTGTGATGTTTAATCTCCGTAACATTTCGAAAACTCCAATCATCAACTCCAATGATCAATTACTACGGGAGGACATTGACAAAATTATCGATCTGTTTATGGAGGGGGGATTCTTGTCCTCATTTACGAATTCGCGGAACTGTTTGCGTTTGGATCATTAAAATACACTCTATCAGCATTCTTGTTCTCTCTCTTGAAGTTGTTCAGTGCCTCGGTTAAATCTTGCGGGCCGTCGCGAACCAAACTAGTGTTATCGAGCAGGAGCTGGAGAAGCCCAGTGAATCGATTACTGATTGCGAGCCACTTCGGTCTCCATCGTGCTTTCATATAGACGGTGTTTTCGTTGAATGACCCCATTTTTATTTTTCGTTCGTTTCCTGCTCGAGTGTGTGCAAGACTTGCTTCATGTGAGTCTTCCGTCTGTAACCATTGCTTTGTTCCTGTGACCATCGATTAGTGGGATGATACCACGCCTTCGTTGCTGCTAAGCGAAAGCGATAAAGTATTCCACCGGGTGAGTAATGTTTAAACTCGTGTGCAGAAATGAGTGAAAGTTTGTGACACGTCATACATTCTGCACGACTCTGTGCTTTATATCTAATTATATTGAGATTTTGAAAAGGTGCTCTATCTAAATCGTCTATACAAGAAAAACACGATCTTTTCCTTGTTTAAAACATGACGTTCCACCTTTATTATTTTACTGCTTTACTGTGACACAGTCATTTGTGTTCATCCCGGTATTTATGTGTCTGTGTTTCAAGATGTCGTCCGTCTGTACCCAGTAGTTTGTCCCTGCTATGTTCTCTATCTCTCTCTTAGAGGTTGTTCAGTTCCTCGGTTAAACCCTGCGGACCATCGCGAACCAAACGGGTGTTATCGAGCTATTGGAGGAGCAACCTCCGTCTCCATCGTGCTTTCATAGACGGTGTTTTCGTTGAATGACCCGATTTTCATTGTCCCTTGGTTTCCTGCCCATGTGTGCGCAAGTTTTTTCTTCATGTGAATCTTCCGCCTATACCCATTACTATACCTATAGGTATAGGTATAGTAGTATAGGTAATGGGTATATATACCTATACCTACGCCTATACCTATTCCTACCTATACCTATTATACCTATTTCCGCTACACTTAACTGAAATCACAATGTTTGCACGTAGACGATGCAGCTTGGTCGGTAGAAACCTGGTCGAAAAATGCGCCAGGAATATTTAACTGGCCAGTATCGAAATGCTACGAGCATCGCTGCACATTAACACTTTTGTTCTACGGCCTTCGTTTAGTTAGTTCTCTTTTGATCCCAAGCAGCATGCCAATATTGGTCAAATATTGGACCCATATCACTATAAATATACACATTTAAATGTGCGCGCCATGTTCATTAAATCTGGTTGCCTAACATTGTATTTCTAGGATGATATTTTACAAAAATCAGAACGCATTAGAAAAGATCAGGTGACAGTGCAAATCTTGATTTATGTGTTGGATATCGTAGATACGTGCTAATGCATATATGCATCGCAACCGAACATCGAGCACGTCTAAGTGTCTACAATACTGATCAAGAATGTTGATAGTTCGGAAGAGCGAATTTTTGGAGACCAGACAACATGCGAGGAGAGACGACTTGTGCTAAACCGTACTCCATTATGAAGTTAGCAAAATTACACCGAAAAGGGTGTGCGAAATGCATACTATTACAGCTTTAAAGGTGTGGAAACTGTTACAGTGTTAAGGCTGACAGGATTGCCAATATTGGTCCAGTATGGGCTGCCGATGTGTTCCCCATGGCAAATCATCAGAAGTGCCATTCCCATTGTCATTAGAGACTATTACTACAGACATTTTTGCTCGAATAAAACGACCCATCCGAGTGTTGCGCATGCGCATTACGAGTTGTAGGACGCGCGATTTCGCTGAAAAGACCACACGCTCTGAGTCGTTTCGTTTTATTCCGCAGCGACCGATTGGCATCGCGTAGCAAGATGGCAGCTATTTACACCAGCTGTATCAGCTGAGTTAGAGTGGATGTTACAGTGGGATTGCCAGATGTTGACTGCTGCGAACGCCCTCTGCGGGAAGTTGTTGGATGCAACGACGTATTGAGTAGGGCATATCACACGCTTCAACGTCTAATCTGGATGTGCTGCTTGGGCATCTCGTACAAGTACCCAATACGAGTTCGTCCCATTTTCAGCCAATATGGGGTGCACACTGGCATAATGGGCCCCATATTGTCGACATTTTCCTCACATTGGCTCAAGCTTTGCAATATGGAGCCCATATTGCCAACATTTTCCCCATACTAGCTCAAACTTGCATAGTATTGCCCATATTGCCAAGTTCGAGCAAATCTGTGGAAAATCTTGGCAAAACGAGTCCCATATTGGCCCTGTATCACCAATGCTCATCCAATACGGGACCAATATTGTGTGCTGCTTGGGAATTGGAATTGTACTTGAAATAGAACATATTTGTTTTCGGTCAGCATATACATAATTTCGCTATATCTACGTCCATTGTACCGTTCTATCCTACTAGTACACTTCACTACGGCTTACCTTGCACATAGCTCTTTACGACCTGTATATGGTCACGGATGCTCACCATTTGTACGATCCAAGTTGTGCCATTAGTAAACTCACAAAAGAAAACCCACTCTTAAAAATACAATTTCGAGACTTCGTTTTTGGTTGTTTTTCAGCCAGTAAAAATAGAAGCCTCCCCTGGATTTCTTTTATTGACAGAAATTATGTACAGAAATTCTGTCCGATATTGAGGTTGTTACTAACTTTTCCGCACGCCGAACACTTGTTCGGCTGGATTCTACAGCGCTGATTGGGCTCCCTAAACGCTGTGATACAACATACAGGGTGTCCCAGAAAACGTGTCATTGAATTTTAATAAAAAAACTACACCACCTAGAGTCATGCGGTCAATGGCATTTGTTCTTACTGAGTTTTTGCCACCTCCTCATCTGAATGTCGTGTAACGCAAGTTTAATTATGTAAATTTTTGCGAGCTTAAGTCGGAAATTTGCCTAGTAAAGGTCACTTTTTTACCCCACCAATGTGAAGAGCATGTCTAATTTAGTCAAATTAATGAGAATTGACAGGGATATTCAGAAGCTATCCCATCGGAAAAAAATAGCCGGACATCATGCTCTACGGAGGTCGCACAGAATAGCGCGCGATGAATTTTTCAGCGCGATCTTTGTCAGTCCGACGAAAGGAGGTTGGAAACCCAGCCCTCCCCGACGTCGCAGAGGGAGATAAAACAGGCACGGCTTATCACGTCCGACTTTCGCTGGGATAAAGCTTTCCCTCTCCCAGTTTAGGAACTGTTACTTTTTTCTACTATCACTCTGTGGGCTGGCTTCGGAACCTCCTTTCGTCGCACTGACAGCGATTGCGCTCAAAAAGTCATCGCGCGCTATGGTCCGGTGCTCCGAAAAGCATGATATTCGGCTATTTTTCCCGATGGGATAGCTCGTGAATATCACTGTGAATTATCATGAATTTGAGTGAATTCGGCACGCTCTTCATATTGGTGGGGTAAAAAAGTGACCTTTACTTGGCAAATTTCCGAGTTCAGTTCGCAAATATTTACATAATTAAACTTGGAGTACATGACATTCCCATTAGGAGGTGGCAAAAACCTAATAAGAACAAATGCTGTTGACCGCATGATTCTAGGTGGCATAGTTTTTTTATTATAATTCAATGACACGTTTTCTGGGACACCCTGTATAGGAAAAGTGTAGAGGAGAGTGTTTTACCTATAACAAATACTCCCGTTGAGTTGAATTGAGTTTAAAGAGAAGAAGATAATGGAGAAGGAGGCACTCCCGTAAACACTCCCGTCTCCTACGGAGCTCTTACTGGTTTTCTTTACCTGACAATGAGTAAGTTGAACGTATCAGAGTATCGAACCGAAAACTGTATCGGCTAGGCTATATAGGCTTCGATTCAGCTCAAGGGCGATACATTCGTTGAAATCGGTTTGCAGATAGATTAATCGGTTCCAAACCGGTTCATTGTAGCAAATGACAAAACTGTAGGTACGATTTATAGAAAGTCTTCTATCGAAGCAATACGTCCAACAATGAAAACTATAAGCATTAGTGTTCGTTTCACCGTTTATTTATAGTTTCGGCGGTTACCATAACAGAACGCATATAACAGAAATGAACGCATACCTGGCCCCACAAGAACAGAGCTTCCATGGTTTGGCAAATTATTGGTGACTGTATGTAACATGCAAAAAAAATCACGCTTTTTGTCACCCATGTGCGAAGAAGTGACAGCGATAGCTGTATCGTCCACGCGCAACAGTTGGCTCTGTTGCGGCCGCCACGTCGGTCCGAAACCACAGCCTATCGCGAACGTCACAAACATGTCCAAACTCGTTATTCAGAAATTTCTCCGCAAACTCCGCGTTGACCTGTGCAAACTCCGACGGTCGCGCATTTGTTTCAAGTATACATGCACGTCTGGGACCGTTTACATCTTATAGCTACGGCTTAAGACTACTTGTTTGTTCTCCCACCTTCGTCTCTTGGCCTTGGCTTCGCGTTCCCTAACTTTCGAATCTTCTTGGCTTCAAAGTGAAAAACCGGGCATGTTGGTGGTGGACTAGCACATGTCCTGTCGTCTCTTCTCTCTGTCCCGTTCCCAGTGCTAGTTCATCATGCTTCCTGGCTTCGTCTCACCGTAACCGGCTTTGCGTTCCCTCACTAGGTTATTTTGGGTCATGTTGTCTTCGTGCAGCCAATGCGCGTTGGGTTGCTTAATCGCTCGATGTGCTATGCCCGCGCTGCTATGCGCTGCTACCGCATAGCATATATGCATTATTCTCGCGCGATGTGCTATGCTGTGCTATGTTCGCGTGCTGCAGCCGACGCCAGGGACGGATCCAGATCTTCGCTTTGGGGGGGGGGGGGGCGGTTTCTTTGCCGAAGCGCGTAACTGGGGAGGGGATGGGGGAAAACTAATGTAAAAGCTAGCGTTTGGGGGGCGATCGCCCAATCGCCCCTTGGATCCGCCACTGACCAACGCGCTGAGCCTCTCTATCTGCGGACGGCGTACAACTCTCCGTGGCTGCCACATAGCGTCTGGTACGCTGACTGCGCTCCCACCCCGCTTTTCTTTTTGTTTTTTATCTGCTCTCCGATTTGCAGCTGCGCCAACCAATGGTGCTCCGAATAAAATGCCAGGAACCACGCCGCTGCCATGACAGAAGTTCCTCATACAGCTATCGCTGTAATAAAACGTTTGAAGAAAACATAGAATAGAATAGGAATAGAAAGACAAAATTGAAACGTAGGTCGCACTGGTGCGACCAGCTGTTCCATGACGCTTGATGTGTGAAAGCACTGAGTGATTTAAAAAATTTCTTCAGCACGTATGTTCTTAAGGTAGTTCGCCAGGGCACACAGCGCAGATCAGTCAGGTTGGCCAGCCCCTCAGTACCTTCTCAACACTAAAATGTCGGTTGTTAAGTTTAGCAAGGGCGTTCTTCAGTGTTTGCCGACTAGAGTCGAAGCGTCGGCAGGTGACCAGCACGTGCTCGGTGTTCTCCACGGTTCCGCAAGTTGAACAGTTCGGCGATCCAACGACACCTATCTTATGAGGGAATGCTGCTGCGAACGGGACGTTGAGTCGCAGGCAATGGATGACTCTAACGGCCTTTTCATCTTCGATTGGAGGCAGTAGGTGTAGTTGGGGTCGATTCGCGCGAGGAACGAGTGTTTCATGACGTCGCCTGTCCACATTGTCTTAGAGAGGCCATTACGTAGGGAGGTGAGTGTTGTACCATGGAGGAGTACCATGCCACTAATGCAATCCATGCCATACCATGCCACAGTGTATAGGAGGAGTACCATGCCACTAACGCAATCGACGTCAAATGTTGACAATTGTTCATGCCCGGCTTCGTTGGCAGCTGGTACTCAAATGCAGTTGCGCCTGTCTCTCTAAAAGGGTTCCATCCTTACCTTCTTCTCAGATATCCTGCAAAAGAGCACTTTTCCGTCCGTAGACAGATCCGGGTTTTCTGTCGTCCATCTCTTGTACAGACACGCAGTTGAAGGTTTAGGTCTCTGCATTGCGGGACGACGCTTTCCACGCTTGTATGCCAGGCAGACGCAGACGCTTGAAGTGACAACTCCCGGCTCGGCGGCGCCCAAGCGACTGACGCGCGTGCAAGTCAAAGGTCATAGTGTCGTCGCGCGAAAGAAATTGAGGAAGCAGGCAAAGAAACGGTATGAGTCGAGCAGCACGTCAGATTGTCGGCTTGCAGTACAAAACTATGCCTTTCGAAGTTAGTAGTGGTTGAAAAATGCCAGGCCTAGAGCGGGGAACGATCATGTGGGGTTAGCATGAACCGGTAGCAGTTGCCTGGAGCTCAAATCAATGCGTCATATCGGACACGGCCGAAAATATGCAACAAAAATGCGAAATATGCGGTTATGTACGGAATATGCATTTTCGTGCACCTAAAAACCATGTTGAATCGTCTCTACTTGCTATGAAATGCGCTTATGTATCGCCCAGACCCAAGAGCATATTCAAGGAAAAAATATGCATTTGCATGCGGATCCGCCCTCTAGTGATGAGTATTGATTTGTGGTCGCTGAAATGGTTGGCGAGGTGAGTGGTGTCCCGAACAAGGCGGCTGTTCTGGAACACCAAGTCCATGCATGAGCCACGTCTACTTGTGTGTGTGCGGATGTCGGATGTCGGTGCACAGCGGAAGGTCCAGTTGTTCGGACTTATCACTTAGGAAAGCGGTGTTCTTGGCCAGTGAAACGTCCACGTTGAAGTCTCCGACGACGAGAAGCTTGTGCGTGCGGTAAGGCTCGAGTACATGCACGATAAAGTCTGAGATGCGTTCCGGCGCGGCTCGAGGCGAGAAGTAGCACACAGCCACTATGAGCCCTGTGAGAAGGTGCACGGCACAAATTTCTCCGACGTCGTCTCCAGGAAGGGTGACTTCAAGTGGAGGTAAATGGCAACTCGAGCCACTGCGACGCGATCCGCAGCAGCACTTGAAGCGCGCTTTGGTTTTTATCTCACTTTCCATCGATAGCGGTTGTAAACTGGCGGGATTCTCCTCCTTAGGGGGCGTTCACACGGGCCGATTTTCAGCACCAACTCAGACCAACTCGAAGCAACGTCTTTGGACCAACTTCAAGACGGTACCGTCTCCACGTTCACACGTACTAACTCGTTAGCTCCGCCCACAACCAACCTTACGGCAATCGGGGTGTATGGGTTCAAGTCCAACCGCTGGTGACTTTTTTTTAACTATCATTAATCAAAACGAAGTCATTTTATTTCGCCACAAGGTCACCAGTACCTCAAAAAATGCCTACTGATATGTTTATATGGCGCTAGCAACCAAAAAAAAATTTAAAACATATGTACCCCTGTAGGACTTGAACCCATGCCAGGGGGTACGACATAGGAACGAAATCGCTTGACGCCCTCGAGGGTCACGTGGCAATGTTCCTCGCGTTGATTGGTTAGACCACCACCAACTCTCCGAAGTTATCGCTCGGCGTCCGATTCCCACCAATTCGAGTTGGTCATGATCGGTGATGTCGGCCGACTGCCACCAACTCCAAAGTTGGTTCGAGTTGGTGCATAAAGTTGGCCCGTGTGAACGCCCGCTTACTCCCAGCGCTGAGCGCACAATAGATAAGAGTTGTGTGCGGGCATGCGAATGCCGACGACGCAAACGGGATCTCGGGAAAGTCTCCACTATACCGCTGACACTGCAAAATTGTCGTTCCGCAGAGGCAATTACTGAGCAAGCGTGAACTGTTTCCTCGATAACAATCCCATAAAATAGGCAAACTGTTCTACTGATTCAGCTCAAGATCGCGGGTTTGATCCCGGCCAAAGACGGTAGCAATGTTGGGGAGGTAAACATTGCTTCCAGCACCGTGTGTCGGATATTTCCGGCGCACGTCAAAAGAAAACCAGGAGGTCGTAATTATCCGCAGTCCTACCCTGCAGCACGTGCAGTATGTCGCCACACAAATACCCACCTTACACGTAAATCTACTCCCAATTTTTATGTACGTCATTGAGGAACATGTCTTGGAAGGGGGAAATGTGATTAGGTGACATTAGATGACTATTAGATGACACTTATTGCGAGGAAGTACCTTTTTCAGACACTTATGGGTGTAGAAACACAGACACACACACGAATGGGCACGAATGGACCTGCATGTTCTTAGTTGGCGCCGTCAGAATCAGCCTTTTTCCGATGCTTGTCCATCGATTCCATCCTTTATTCATCCTATATTTAGATTAGAGCACTGCACCGGCCTAATTTTCAGGCCCGGGCCCGGCACAGGCCCGGCTGCTACGGCCCGCACCCGGCCCGGGCCCGACGTTTTCTATAGATTTCCAGCCTGAGCCCGACTTCGCCGGTCCAGGCCCAGCCCGTACCCGACTGTTTCCATGCTCAGGCCCGGTCCCAGCCCGCCTCGGCTCTATGTGTTCTCGAGGCTCGGAGGCGATAGATTTACCACGGTCCCTTGATAGCTTGTAAGCTATCAAGGGACCGTGGATTTACTAAAGAGCACAAATGGTACTGTGATGTTACACGTAAGGTTTGTCTGCGCGTGTGGTGACATGTTGCACATGACGCAGGGTAGGAATACGGATAATTTGGACCACCTGGGGTTCTTTTGACGTGCGCTATGCTCTGGTCTCCCTTAAAATCCACGTATTGAAAGAGCACAGCGCAGCGAGGAAAAGGACTCAGCTAATTGATGGAGAGTAAGGAGGTACGCTCTGTGTTTTACAGGCTGTGTTTCTCTGCCGGCAAGCCGCTGTGTGCTTGGTGCTTGCTTGGGAAGGCAGCGCGCAGTGGCGCGTGGGCGATATGTATGTCCCTTGCGGATCAAGAGAGACTCATTTCCGCTCTATTGCGCATGCACCGGTGTTATTCCCCCTTCTCGAACTCTCACGCGAACGAAATATGTCAGAACACCTAACCTAACTGACACTCGTGCCGGAGTTGCCCAGCGCGCCCGCCACACCAAGCGTCCCCAAATGTGTGTGAGTGCACGTGTGAAAGCCAGACCCATTACACGAAATAAGCATGATCACATATAAAAAAGTGATAGTTGAGTGACAGATGAGAATACCACGATACACCATACCCAATGAAAAAAAGGGTGACATTAAAATTCAGCTGTCCAGTCTCGCCAAATATGTTCGCCTACATACCCGACCATGGTCGGCGTTGTCAAGCTTTCCGGTAAGCGCGGGCCTGTGCAGTGCTCTAAATCAGATGCTTGTTCTGTGCTCCCCCCCCCCAAAAAAAAAAGAAGAAACAGTTAGTAAGCAACGAAATTAAACAGACAACAACAACTTTATTCTTGGCTTTGGAGAGTGGGGAGGTTCATCGCCACAGGCGATACTCTACCCCATTGCTGGTGGGAATGTGGGGAATAAAATAACGAGCCCCTTCACAATAACGATCGAAGTCCGATGGTGTCCAGAAATGTTAGAAGAGCTTTGAGCGCAGAGCGTTGCTGGGCTGGATTAGGCCAGGGACCAAGCAATTTCGATAGGGAGAAGGGGCGAGAGTCGAGCTGACGAAGAGACTCGGAGAGTCTGGTTCGGGAAGGTTGGTAGTGGGAGCAATGAAGAAGAATATTCTCCATCTTTTAAAATTGATAAAATACCCCAGTGCGAAGGTAAAACAATGGGACGAGACGAACACAGACAAAGGGACGACGCACAGCACTGACTGCAACCAAAAGAATTTATTTCCGTCACTATCTCCTTTTAAACTAATACCCTCTCTCCACACTAACTACAGCATCACGTGAGAATACATTCTACGCAAGAAAACATTCTATCTTATCAGACAAGGTTACTGATGGTACACTTATGCACGAATTCCCCAATTTCTTTTTCGTTAAAGCTTCCAAGTACAGTAACGCCCCTTGTTTCTTGTTTTTATACAAAACTTTTGTGCTATTTAAGTCGGGTTCACATCCATTACACTGTGCGAGGTGCCCACCTAATGTCGTTTCCATTCTTTTACTATTTTTGTTATGTTCTCTTAGTCTTGTGTTTAAGCACCGTGTTGTCTGTCCAACATATTTCTTCCCACATTTTAATGGAATACTATACACTACCCCTATAGCACATTTAACGAACGTTGTTTGATGTTCAACTGTACACCCGGTGTTCCGCTCCTTATTTACACTATTTAGTACGGAATTAAGACCCCATCCCTTTCTAAGCACGACATCTATCCCAAACTTCTTCGATAATTTCTTTAACCTATGCGATGCCTTATGCACATACTCAATGACAGCGAACTTATTCTTCTCCCTAGCCCTTTCTTGTTTTGATCCATTTATTAAACGTGTTAGTACACGACTCAATATGTCAGTGATAATTGCTTCCGGATAACCAGCCCTCTCAAGTCTATGTATTTGCGCAACACAACTCGCAAACATTCTGTGCTCACAGGATCTCTCTAGCGCGTTTTTTACAACATTTTGAGCTGTAGCATTTTTTACAGTTTTTGAACAACATGAATCAAAGGGCATCAAAGGTTTCTCTGTTGTTTGCTTATATTCCCAACAAATTTTTTCCTGACAACATGTGATTTCAATATCCAAAAACTGTATGCAGTTATCATTGGCCTCTTCCACTGTAAATTCGAGACCCCTACTTTTGCTGGTAAACATATCCTTAACTCTGTTACATTCTAAGCCCTTATCCAGAATGATCAAATAATCATCCACATACCTAAACACAGCATGAACAGGCCACTTATTCACATCTAATTCCGTTTGAATATTCTTGTCAATGTTACTCATCACCAAGGAGCTCAAAATCGGAGCTATTCTTGACCCGATACATATGCCTTCCTTCTGTCTATAAACTTTCCCTTCCACTTCAATCAAAGTTGACATAAGATATATTCTCACCAACTCAAGAAACTGTTGAACTGAACATTTTACATTGTTCTGAAACTTTATAACCCCAAAACGTTCAATACAGCTTTCTATACATTCGAACATGACTTCAGTTGGAAGATTGTAATAATTGTAAGATTGCAGTGCTGTGCGTCGTCCCTTTGTCTGTGTTCGTCTCGTCCCATTGTTTTACCTTCGCACTGGGGTATTTTATCAATTTTAAAAGATGTCATACCAACCCGCCCAAATTTTAACCTTATTTAATATTCTCCAGATCCTCAAGAACACCATAGTGGCAGCAGGTGGGAGAGTCAACTTGTCTGAAGCGGTAACGCCATTGAGCTGTAAAGGCCACATCGAGGCGCATTCGGTGATTAATGCAACATCTTGACGAGAAGTGTTTCGTGGCATGCGGAAAGCGTGCGTTGGATCAACTCTGCTCAACATAGAGGGGGGAAGAATGTGGGTTGTCCATTGGCGGGAAGCCAGGGGTGGCACTAGGCGTCGCAGAATGGAACGGCGGTCTCCTCTCAGCAGAACAATACTGGTCAACAATACTTTAAGGCTAATTGATGGCTACTCCGGTTGTTATCTCCTTTGGGCCTCACGTTGGGCGATGGCTACCTCGGTTATGTGTTGGATCAATGTGTAGCGTCACGTGCCGTGATGTTATTTTGTGTTGTGTAAGAATGTGTTTTGCAAAAGCCTGGTTGAATCAAGACATACCTACCACGCAGTTGTTCCAATAAGCACAAGTTCGCAAACATTACAGCGTTTATTTAGGACACTCTTTAGAAAACGTTCTGGTTTTGGTAGTATGGGGGGGGGGGGGGCAATGTGAACGGATGGGCAGCCCGTGTACACCAACATTTATTCAGGCAGTGTATGCAGGGTGTTCCAGTAACTGTCTAAAAAAACGTACGCTGCGTACATCTACAGTACATTACACTACATGCGTTTGTCTGTGTTCCTCTTCGTGATCGGCTAGTATACTGCAACCGAAATGCTCTTGAGTTTTATCTCTACTATGCGATCAACGACATTTATGTGTACGGAATTTTTACCATGTGCTACAAGTAACTTTGTCCAATTTAAATAGAAAAAAATTTAGTTTGATGAGTGGAACTCCACAATTTGCCAAGCCAATGTAACATTCTTTGACAGAAAAATGAATTTTTTCATATATGATTCATCCCATTCCGCTGCGAAGCACATTCCACGATGTAATAGTTGGGGTAATACAATGGTAGTTTGCCAGTGTTCTTGTCGCGAGTATTCCCCTCTCCCTTGGGATGAAACTCCTAAATCACAATCATCAAAATAAAGTTGCTCTGTGGGTCTCAGACCGAATGTTTTCGCATTTCTTCTGCGATATTGTACTAGGGTGGGAGTGGGTGAATGTATTTACTAAGAGAATGGGGTAGAACGCGCTGTTTCTGACGTTGTTACGTTGCCAAAGAAAAGTTACGTTGCCATGGCAAACTTGGGGTTCAATTGACGTGATTAAATTAGTTTCAATTAAAGTTTTATAAAACTAATTGTGGTACGTGACCGTGTAATTGTATCGTTGATCGCATATTTTCCCTCAGCGTTTTTCTGTTTCGTAAGGCACCCTGTATAGTTGCTTTTATATGCCACACTTTTGTTGCAAAATGCTCGTCGTGTTTGCATAGCAAATCCGTAATTTGGATAGCTGAAGCAAAAACTGTTTAAACGTGCTAGTTCACTATCTACAGCGTTCACGTTGAAGTTACAAAGAAGAGGTCTTGTTCGAGTACGTCTTTCGCGTTCCCAGTTTTTCTTTTTTCCCGGATGTATGATGATACCAACCAGCTCGCTGCCTTTGTAAGCATTCGATCACTTATAAGTAGCTTATCACCTACAGAGAAAAGAAACAGAAACGGACACCGTTATGAGGCCCACAGATATTTCGGGTATTTCGCAAAAATTTCATTTTTGAAAAGCGCGACAGTAGTGATCACGCCGATTCACGCCGTCGCCGCCGGCCGAAAATGGGCCCAACGCCGCCGCCGACAAAAACAGCATCGGCGCACACCTCTATAGACCGTTCGTCTGCTGACCTTTCCCCTCTCCCCTTAGTTTGCGAGAATGTCTCGCGAAAACGACGGAGGGCACCAACTTCGTCTACAATGCAACGGGTGCCGCGCGCTAGACAACCGAAAAACTAACTACTATAGTTTCGAGATGTACGAAAGGATGATGCAGCGGGCCAGGGAGAACGACAACATGCAGAGTCCCAATGAACATGTTACCAACATGGCAACTGACCCAGTACTGGTCAAGTGCAACGTACTGCGCCCTCTCGGAGACCGGCGACATATGGATGGCTGTGTTGGATTACCATTACCATGAGAGAAGAGAACCGTAGTGCCTGTGCCGCCACCTAGGCTAGAAATGACGAAGCAATCTTAGCAACCAAGATAGTCACTCTCAAAGTAGACAAGGTGGTATACGCCCTAGCCGCTGCAGACGAGGATGGTGACGTAGGCGTCGTGGAGAGGGGGAATTATTTTTGAGGGAGGTGCGGTCCAGGGGGGTCGGACTCGCACAAGGAAGCGTGACCAAGAGGGAATTGCCATCCGTTGGTCATGGAAGGTGTTTCTTGCTGGCGTGTGTTTGGTGCTGCTTCATTCCGCTAAACTTGACGCGCTCGTTTTCCTCAATTCATCACTTGCTATCTAAATTCGGCGTACTATGCGCGTATCTCATATGTATTTGTTAAACAAATAAGCAGTGCATATTTTCCCGCTACATCACTTGCTTGTGTGCCGTCGTTTGTTCGTCGCCTGCATCACGAAACTCGACAGACCAGAGCATGGAATGGCTGGAGGTTTCGTTTTTGCCATTTTCGGTTGCTGTTGGTTCGCAGAGCAGCATGAAAATGACGGTTAACTGTGTGTATTCATCTTTGGATTACTGTTGTCTTCGGAAATACATGCCTACATTTGCTACAATGGGTAATGATTTATTGATTTCGCTCGCAAAGCATACAAACGCCACTTCAACAAGTCATAGGCGGTAAACATGTCCATCCGTGTCGGTGGAAAGCAAAGGGTTGGCGGTGTTGCAGGCAACCTCGCAGATAAAATATGATTCACGTTTGATATGACAATGTTTACCTTGTGATACCAATCAATTCTGCACGCATCTAAAGGGTTCTTACGTACTCAACGCAATTACACGGCTTGCCTCGCTTCCTTCGCTGGACGTCGCTCCCTCGGTTCCCTCCATCGGCCTGTTCCCCCCCCCCCCGTTTGCTATCCCATGTGACTGCACAGGGTTTGCAACAAATGGAGCAGCTCCGCTGTTGTTAGGGGTCAGAAATTCGTCCACTAACACGTACGGAGGACAGTACAGTTCTAGCAAGCTGTCTACAACATGACTTGCCACCAGACATATAGAAGACCCCAAGAACACAATATCCTCAGGTCATTCCAAGGATGTTCCATTGGGACAGGAATAACATCCCTCGGACATCCCCGTATGGTCCTCAGTTTGTCAGAAAAGTGTTAAAATGCAACGCCTCCGGTCATCCCCAGAAGCTCCTCAGGAAGTGTCCCAAAAACACCACCAGTAAGGTTTTAGGGGCAAAAGAGGATATCTTATAGTGATGATTTGTTTATTATTTATTTATTTTGAGAAAGGTGGCCCATATTGAGTACAAGGTCGTTTTTCTCATTCTGGCACTTGTTCAACCTCAGTCACCAGCTTTTCGTTTGCTCCTTTTTATTTGTTTAGCGTATTTCTCATAACGGACAAACCCTAAGAACACACTGTCATCCCTGGGATATCCTGCGGTTATCATACCAGGACAGGCATGACGTCCGCAGGAGGGCGAAATCGGTCCTCAGGGTATCCCTCAAGTGTTAAAATGGGACTCTCACATGTCCTTACGATATTCTTTTGCTTGTCCCTAGGAGGTCATCAAGGACCGATGTAGGAGAGTATGATGACGCAGCAGGGACATAATCTAGCATAGTTTTATTGTAACTTATTTGTTTTCGTCACAAACCACACGCAGTCTTCACAACTATTTGGTTTCACTGATTTCACTGATTCATATTGATAAACTGCCGCGCAAAGTGTAGTACTTTGCATAATAGAAATAAGCGCGGCGACTTAAACAGACAGAAATCTAGAAGAGGCGAAAAAAACGAAAGAAGAAGAATAAGTTTTGACGGAGCAC
The DNA here is from genome assembly GCF_037126465.1 of Ornithodoros turicata. NCBI lineage: Eukaryota > Metazoa > Arthropoda > Arachnida > Ixodida > Argasidae > Ornithodoros > Ornithodoros turicata. The sequence continues at coordinate 40,734,909 of NC_088205.1, read as the reverse complement.
ACAAAGGCCGACAAACCCACTTCGAAAGGTACTGGAATTTCCTTAAAAAAAAAAAAAATCAGACACTGTTCATTGCTTTTGCTTGTTATGCGATCCTCCATAGGTTCGAGAGTACCGCTCGTCTCCGACACAAAACGAAGGGTGAGCTATTGAAGTTTAATTACATTTAGCAAACACACACTACTCAAGCGACGAATTGCTTGAAGTGTCAACTCGCAAGCAGTGCGAAGTCTGTGTTTCCTATTCCTTTGGTTTGAGACATCCGGGTAGGACCTTCAAAAGTCAAAAGCAGTGCTACAGAATTGCGCTTTTCTGTCTTTTCCGCGGTAAATGCTCCAAGTATCAAGGTGCCTTTGTGACTTTTCGGAGGGGAGCGTCTCTTCTGACGAATGTCATTCAGCCCCTGGGATTGGTCCAGAAAGCAAAACAAATGTGTCACTCAATATTTGCAGTCTTAACAGGAAAATGGAACAAGGTAGCATTTCTCGTCCCTTGAACTACCTGCCGGGACTGCCACAGGATGTACCTGAATGACTCTTCACGGACAATCCGCGAGTGTCAACCTCAGGACATTCCGGGAATACAAATCGAAGGACGGGGACACGATGACACTGTGAGGACGTCCTGGGGACGGTCTGTGTTCTTGGGGAAGAGCACGGCGGTTTAAAAAGCAAACAGGAAGAAACATCAAATATTGTGAAAAAGTAGTTCCAGGAGCACTATGTCCGAGAAACTCACTTTGAAAGGTACTGGACGTTCCCTCCGAACAGAAACGGATACTATTTATTGCTTGTTACGCGTCCTCCCATAAATTCGAGAGCCTTAGTCGCTTCAGAATTAAAAACGAAGGGTGAGCTCCTAAGTTTAATTCGATTATGCAAACAAATAATACAACAAACGAGGAATTACTTAGAGTATTAACTCCCCATCGATGCAAATCCTGTGTTTCTTACTCAGTTTGGTTTGAGACATTCGGTGGGACCTTGGGAGGTCAAAGAGAGCGCAGCAGAATCCTGCATTTCTGTCTTTTTTGCGGTAAATACTCCATGTGTCATAGACAATCACCTTTTTTTGGGAAGAGGGGGAAGTTATTGGCAGAAAAATCTTACACAGGACCGCACTTTGTTTATGACAAATGCCATCCAGCCCGAGAGATCGACCCAAAAACAAAACAAATGTATCACTCAATATTTGGGGAATCTTAGCAGGTGAACTGTGCAAAATAATATTTCTCATCCAGTCAGTTACCCACAGGGACACGCACAGGACGTACTTGGATGACTCTTCGCGGACAGTCCACGAGTATCATCCTCAGGACGCTCTGTGGATGCATATCGAAGGACGAGGACACGATGACACTTTGGGGACATCCTCAGGACCGCGTGTGTTCTTTGGGGATACTACTGAAAAAGTATTCGAAATACGTCATTAAATGTTGAGCGCAAAATGTATTTAAGATTCAGTAAATATAGTTAGAAATGAAAGTATTTAGAGTAGAGTAGTGAATACTACGAAAAGTATTTAAGATATGTAGAGGACAAAGCCAAAAGCTGATCCGCGGGGACGAGCCTCGCGTTCGTGATCTCGTCAGTTCTGTCTGATCCACTGGTGCTGTTGACCACGCCGTTGCATCGACCCTTCCTCAAAGTGGTGACCCGCACGTGATGTGAACACGCAACCTTCAAGTGGTGACCCGAACGTGATCCCTTCTCCCCCCCCTCTCCCTTCGCCGCATCGTTTTCGACCTCCTTCATAACCTCTCCCACCCTGGCATCCGCGCATCGCAGCGGCTCATCTGCTCTCGCTACGTTTTGCCTCGTATGCGTGCTGACATACGCGACTGGGCCCGATCCTGTGTGCCATGTCAAGCCTCCAAGATCCACCGCCACACTACTCGCCAACCTGTTCACTTCCCTATGCCAGACTCTCGATTTGAACATCTTCCTATTTGAACATATGCCAGAATCTCGACCTCGTAGGTCCCTTACCTCTGTCCCACGGCAAGAAGTATATTTTAACCATCATCGACTGGTTCTCTCGCTGAATCGAAGCCATTCCTACAAAAAACAGTACCGCAGAAACTGTTGCGCTGGCATTTGTCGCAGTTTGGGTCGCCCGGTTCGGTGTGCCACTTCGAATCACCACAGACCGCGGGCGACAATTCGAGTCCCACCTTTTCCACCATCTTACCCGGCTGTTCGGTTGCACCCACCTCAAACCAACGCCATATCTTCCTGCGGCCAACGGACTCGTCGAACGATGCCACCACCAACTCAAGTCCGCCCTTCGCGCATACCCCGACCCCAACAATTGGGTTGATCATTTACCCTTCGTCCTTCTGGGCCTTCGCAGCGTCGTTCGAGAAGATCTGAAGTGCTCCACGGCAGAGGTAGTTTACGGAGCCACCTTGCGCTTGCCAGGCGATTTCGTTTCACCTGTAACCCATGATCGTACGCCTACAGTGGAATTCGTTGACAGGTTGCGCCAAAGTATGTCAGTAGTAAGAGGGCATGCCGAGACTCAAACAAGGCGAAACTCAGACATTGTCACCAGGGCAGCGACACCGTCGCGTCTGGTTCGTTCGCGTATTTTTTCGCGGGCGGCGCGTGTGCGGAGGGTTGTCCGCGCGCTTATAGCATGCACAGACATGCAAAGAAGGGTCGTACACAAAAAGTACAAGTGAAAATATATTTATTAATGGCAATTGCAATGCCAATCAGGTGAAGGAGAAAAACCCAGCCGAAAAAACCTTCACGACCTGTAATAGAAGAAACACAATACACATAATAAAGAATATACTTACTCATTACCATTTCACAGCTTCCATACGGGTATGACTCAATTGCAGTAAAGAGGTATATCTCATCATGTGTGCAAGCTTAGTTGTTTCCACTGTATACATGCATTGGCGCTTACTACATATGGTCCTTTGTGGATGACTTACCTTCACACTATTAAACAAAACATCTTTATATACGTTGTGATGCAATTCCTTACAAGCAATACTTTTCTTAACACCTTTTGCTCTAGCAATTTGACTATCGTCACTCAATCGGATAGAATACATTTTTGCTTTCAAAGCAACCACCTCTTCAATTATCCTACCTCTAGTCTCATCCTTGAAGCGGAACAATGCCCCTTTATTTTTATTGCTATAGAGTGGATGATCAGTGGGATAGGATGAAAGATTGAGGTGATCATCTGCAATCTTTTTAATTTCTGCTTCATACTCTGACATATGAAACACACCAATGATAGAATCGGTATCCGAATACATGATGGTGATGGGACAATTCAATTTTTCCAAGAGACTGCAATAGACAAATTTGTATATTACCAACTTACTATAATCTAAAATACAAAAACCAATCTGTAATGGAAAGCTACACTTTACCTTCGTTTTCTTCGTCTCATACAACACACAATCCTCTGACAAAATTTCAAATCGAATGCAGTCATTTGACGAGCTATATCTTTGGGCCTCTTCTGTGGTGAATGCTATCTTAATTGATCTAAATCGCCTGGGGGAAAGGAGTGTCCTACCGTAAAGGGCATTACAGCTTTGCTTCAATACCTGCTTCTCAAAGTCTGTTTGCGCTACAATGCGTCGCTTAATGTTCATTTCAATGTACGGCCCAAAGACCGTACCATGACGAAATTTTAACATTTTATTAATTTTGCTCACCCGCATACCTAACTTGTAATATAGACTCAATAAACGATAATGTACAACATACTCTGTTTTATCATTACAAGTGAGAAGTACTTACCCTGTGCTGCAGGTTTGTAATTCAATTGGTCTTTTAGAGCCAACGGATACTCTGACAACCAGCTCTCGTCAACCTTTTGATTCATTGGAGCTAGTGGAAAATACCTGGTCTTCTGGTGTAGCTCGGGCAGGTAGACGAGGTCGCACGCGTAAATGTATCCATACTCTGCATGCTAAGGATGTTTAATGATATCCAAACTCGAAAATTCAGATTCGGGCACCCACTCAAATCTTCCAATAGGCAATGGTAATGTTTGGCAACTGGCATACAGACTGTTTGCATCCCAATAGGAGATGTAACTCTGTGGTTTCTCTGGGTCAAAGTTTGCACAATATTTGTTATTGGCAGCAGCATACCTCAACCCTTGGTGGCAAATACCACCTCTAATAGAAGACTCGATGGTTCGATACATATCTTCATCTGTAAGCAGCTCGATCACGGCCTTTGTATACTTGAGTGCAGCCTGCCAACTGAATCCTGGGGAGCTATTCTCGTCAAAGTAAGCTACCTGCTTACTTTACACGTCACGACCTGTTGGGCGGAGCCACCGCAACAAGCTCCGCCTGAACGCTCCTCCCATTTCTAGGGACATTTATCCCCAGCGCATACACAGCGTGTAGAGCATCACAGCTTAGATCTACAGTGGCGCTGTGTACCGGATTTAAACAGGTTGCATGGGAAAAAAGGAGAAACAATAGTACATAGGTTTAAACGTGCAGGAATAATTATGACGTCCTGGTATAGTTGCTATAGAATATCTCTCATGAACGGAAGCTCTGGCAATTTTGGCGTGACATGTTTGGCTGCGGGCTGCCGCCACCGCTGTCTTATTTACGGTCAGAAAATGGCGCCACACCCAATACCGTGCTTCTATGAAGAACATTGCTCTTTGAAGTTGTCCCCTCGGTGTCCCTAGATATTCTCTAGCTCACGGGATCATGTTAAGACGTACTTCATCTTGACGTAGGCAGTGACATAGTATCTTACTTTTTGCGGTGAAAAGTAAGCACCGAAAAGAGGGTGATTACTTGAACGGGGACGGCGGTAATGATGAGAATGGCGTACATGCCTCGGACTATGACTTGTTTTCGAATCCAAATACGTTTTCACGACGACGGAAATGGCGCATAGTGCATAAATATTTGCATTTCGTTGGAACAATGATCGGACGATATGCTCATTGCCGTGGTTCGTGCTTCACCACAATGCACAGAATGCACAGAATTAAGAATAACGTAGTAGTCGTTTCGTGCTCCCTTCTCACGACACGGCTCATTACATTGGGGGGGGGCATTGTCGCAGTTGGTGACAATGAAAAATACAGATGCAAGGCGAAGACAACGAATTCAGTTTCACTTGATAACAAATGGCGTCGCAGAGGCGTTGCGCGTAAACAAGAAATGACATAAACTGTACGGGGAACTTTTTGCGCCACTCCGCCTGTTCAAAATCTTGGGCACGCAGGAGCGCCACCCCACTGTTCATTGGTTCGCTATCTCGCTCACAACGCGATCACTACGCAAGATTTTTTTGCTATTTTAACCCCGTAGAAGTGTTTTAGACATTACTATCAAGCAAGTGAACTTGTCATGACCACTTTTCTCCGCATTCCTCGAACCTTCTTTTTCAAGTAGTAGTTGTTCCGTTTCCGGCGAGACAATCTAAGGGCGGAAAGGGCGGTATCGTGATGATCGTGTCGTTTGAAACACTAACACAGCAGCAAGGCTGGACGATCAAATGCTCGACTATTGGCTAACGGCGCGTGAAAACCATTCCCAATGACATTCCCATTGTTCACGCCTTCATTATTCGACGACCAATAGCCTCCTTGCAAATAAAGTAAGCAGGTAGCTTACTTTGACGAGAATAGCTCCCCTGGTAGACTGACAAACTACAGCACTTCCGAGCCATATGTCTTCATAGAAAGCTGCCTAAAATGCTGCATAACATCTAACAGGAGCAGGACATCACATTCCAAATAGATCAAAGTATAATCTTTCAGCGATTTACAATCAAAATGATCATATGTTTCCCGAGCAAAAGCATAGTCATCATCGCTGATGAGTATTCCATTCAAATCAGCTTAAAAACAATCTATGGCCGGCAGGCATTCTTCATTGTAGACTTGAAAGCTTTTGATCCAGTAATAAAGGTACACACCTTTCCTGGTTAAACGTGCAAAGTCATTACCATACACTTGCTGTAGGCACTTAAATGCCTCAATTCCTTCCGACACTTTCAAACTATCCACCAAGCAACAAAGGGAACTACTTAAAAATTGCGTCGTGTCCCTGAATATGAGATTCCCATATTCAAAATTCCGAATCTTCTTCGAACTTGTCGCGATGAGCTTCGGCGGGTGTTTCCACTTCAAAGCGTGGAAGCAATGCAACAAGGAGCTGATGTCGTACTGAAGGTTGTGGATGAGCACTGGAATTTTGCTGCAACTGATGTTACATTAGTTGCAATAGTAACAGCCAGAAAGTCGCTAACACTGCTTTCGCGACTGTGATCGTGATGATGAACCTTTTTCCTATCAACACTAAATAACACACCACAATACTCACTGTGCGTTGCAGCGATATGTTCCCAAACAGAACAAAACCTCCTGGGGGGTTCCAGTGAATATCCGTTCACGGAAATTCGGATCTCCCTGGGAGACAGACATTTTTCCGACGGACGTCCCCCACATCTCCGAGTGGCCACGGTTCGGAGTTCCCACATATATACGTCGTTTGTCCTCACAGGATGTTGCATGGAGATGTCTGGACATTGCACGGACCTACTTATATACATGCACACGTTGTGTGGATATACAAACATCCGTAGAGGAGATAGACATTTATCCTCAGTTTTCGTAGAAATCAGCATTTTTCTGCCTGCCATATTTTTTCATTCCCGCCTCCGCACCCTTTAATTTATGTTGCTCCTCTTTCTTTCTCGTACATGCCATGACAGAGAACGTACGCAGCATTTTAATAAAAAAAAATATATACAAAAGCTCCGACAGGACCACCCAGTCCCAGAAGCTTACTTCGAAAGGCAGTGCATTTCCTTCCAAAGAGAGAACAGATACCATGTACTGCTTGTCTCGCGAGCATCCCCATATTCCAGATACGTTCTCGCCTGTGAATCAAAATGATGGGTGAGTTGCCTAAGCCTAATTCGATTACGCACGAATACAACAACGAAGTGAGAAATTGCTCGGTGTATTAACTCGCTATCAAGACAACGTCTGTGTTTTCTACTGGTTTTGGTTAGAGACATTCAGCTGGTACATAGAAAGTCAAACTTTGCACTGCTACATTGCCACCCGTTTCTCTCTCTCCCGCAATAAATGATCCGTGTAACATCCCGACAGGGATCTAACTCGGACAATTCTTGAAACAGCTGCAACCGTACAACCTGTGGATACAGATCCTGGGACGTCCATGTATCAGGCTCCCAGTGATATCTGAAGGATATATTTCCGGAGATGGACTGCGGGATCTGTTTCGGACGTCCGCAGGAGAAAGTGTTCTGTCTGGGTTTACGAGTTTCTTCGTCCGTGAGTTTAATGGGGGCAGGGCAACGACTGATATCGACCACCTTGTGATGAAAATGTAACAGGCAGTCGACGCACCTGGAAGCAGCATCGGAGCCTAAATATTTTTCATTTGCAAGTATTTTCAAATCGTACGTTCTGATTAGAATGCAGCAGAAGGAACTCATAACATGCTTCTGCACAGCACTTTTCACATTCGTGTCAGGATTGAGGACAGACTCTGTATCGAGTCGGATAATATATGGAAATGCAAACATATGACCAAACTTGTCAAATTTTAGAATATTCTTACCTGGCTCAGGGAACTCCAACAAAAGCTCCTCAAAATTATTGCACACTCTCCTATGTGACACTAGGTTTTCCTGTATTGTAAATCCTCTCGTACACTTTTCACAAAAATATATATTTTTTTATCCCAACAAGGTACTGAAATTCTTTATACCAAAAAAGTGATTATCAAATTCTAATAATTGCACTTTATCATTAAATGCGAGACGCCGAACACGGGAAGTGTGGATACTCCCATCCTGATATGAGTACACATACACTTCAATTTGGTTCCGTTCCTCAAATTCTGCAATCTCCGAATACGATACCGGACCGTCGGGCCGCCATTTCACTCTAGCCGCGGGATTCGATTCGAGATCAACGAGATATTTGCGAGATCGTTTACAATCACTTGCATGCGCTTTTTGAGGATGCAATAGTGCTAGAGTGTTGTATTTGAAATACTCGTATTTGAAATACTCGTAATACTCGTAAAAGCAAAATGGCTGCTCACCGAATCGCCATCTTACTTCACCATCAATACTTTCACGCGCATATAAAATTTAAAAGGTATGGGGTACTGTTGTAATATGAAAACTATATCTTGCCGGTAATGTACCAGGTATTCGAACCGATCCTCGACAAAGTCGTCATATGGTGACGCCAACAGGACGTAACGTCCAAGGTACCCTTCAAAGGCCGCAGCGGATTCAAAGAACGGAAAGTATGGTACGCTAACACCAGGATGAACCACAGAAACATGTTCCGCGAGATCGTTCACAACAGGCTCTGGGCTATCTGGATTTTGCAAGGCATCTGCCGGCGTATTATCATCAAAAACTCCATCCATCAAAACCTGATCAAATTCTAAACCCCACTCTTCATCAAACAAAGCAGGATCTAAATTTGGAACGTTAGCTTCCTCCTCCATACGACGAATTACCTCCTCAATGCAATCGTACCCGCAGATTCCACAGCGAGGCACTAGAACAGACATTCCGTAAATTAACATAAGAACAATAAGCAAGAAGCAGACTTACTCTTCAAAGATCTCGGCAGCACACCAAAACAAATTTTTGGCAAAGGAAACAAGCACTGCAACCAGGGCAACAGCACTTGGTGGAAAAATCAACCCATGGGTCACTATTTTATAGTAAATGTGGGCGTACAGTAAATTGTATATAGAAAATCGTTAACCAATGGCATACTAAGAAAACCAATAGGCATCCTTTCCATCTCATTCTCTCCCAAATCAGCGATGGAAACAGACGAGTGCTTTTCACTCTCCCTAGAGGACTGTGAGTTTTACAGCTTTTCTCATCTCTTTCCAGTAACTTAAGGAGATTTTTGTTTTAAAGTACGAGTGTCTTCTGACAGGCGACTTGCCCATTGTGCAAACATTGAAGACACCACCCAGAAGTTTCTTTATACAAAATGGCGACCATCTGAGACAATGTCGCTGCGGGGGATTGATTTCAACGAAATTGTCAGACTGGTTAGATCATAACATCAGGCCATATCCCGGATGCCATCCCAACTCGGATTGAGTATGAACTCGGCTGAGAGATTTCACTTGACTATACAGTGGATGATGTATAAGGACCTTATGAAATTAATCTCGTACTTGAATTGCAACGGACCTGAGAGTGACTTCACATGCATTTGCGAAGTTTACCATATCAACTCAAAACAAGACGCGGACAACTAAGGAAGAGACTACAAAAGTTTGTCGCCATGAAATGTGACTTGTTAAGACGTTATCGTGATGGTGAACAGATTTCACCGACCCTTAGCACTGCCGGTTTGAGAACACCAATCCCTCGGAGTTATTATATTCAGCATTTGCACTACATCGTCCAGCGAAAAGAAGATGGCTCTCGCAAGATAGTGAGTCTGGAGGATTATCTTCAAAGTGCTTGTACATTGAATAAATGAGAGAATTTTTTAAATGAGGTATTCCTCTTCAGTCATTTTTATTACCTTGAGATCGTTGTGTACAAGGTGATTGTCAAATAATGACATAATGCTTTTGAGTGGATAATTCTTACAAAGACGAGAAGCAAATACGGAAACAAAGAGGCCACAGTGGGAGCTGTAGAGACTCTGTATACACTTGTCACAATATTCGTCAACAGGTAGATCTAGCAGTTCCTCTTCAATTGGTGGTAGATCAAAGCTGTCTACATAGACGAATCTATCATTTCGATCCATCATGTACAACAACCAATGCTCTCCCGGGCCGTCGTGTGGATGCGTATTAATGCCAATGAAGCCTTCTTCTTGAAGTGGCGAAACCCTGTCGACAGTGTAGGTTCCTCGATACATTCTCACAGTTTGAAGGTTCATTGAAAACTATAATTCAAGATCTAGAACACCCATGATTTAATCCAAATGAACTGCAAGGTCAGCATTGACTGTCAATATCTTGGGGCGCTCACTTGTAACTATAACCGACACGGCGTGAGGCAATGGTTTTGCAAATTTAAGTTCAATTCTACAATTTCCCTTAGGTAACGGATTAAAGTAGCCACCGACGGACTCGTCTGCACTGAGGTTCCAATGCAATATGAATGAATTCGTTTTATAATTCTGATAACGTAGCTCGACGCTTCTATCATTCAGTTGAGATAAGAAATCATAATTGCTTCCTCTGCATAGGTCATTGCCACAATCGTATGAGTCAATTGTTAGTGTTACTGAACTCACATTGAAATGCTCAAAATTGAATGGACTCAGTTTGAAGTCACCCTGATAGGCGTCGGTCGGTGTCATAACCATTGAGATCCGATCTGGAATGCGATCGGTGTATAGATTGTCGAAAATTCCATCCACTGAGCCAGCAGTTAATGTCTTAATTTTGCTCTCTGAACCTCGCATAGTATAACATGCTGGATATTTCTTCAGTATAGTTTGGTGAGAGAGGAAAGTTGAGTTACTGACTTTGACTTTACATAATGACAATACTGCATTGTGTAGCTTGATTTGATGTTGATGCGTTTCTCCTGGACCAGTCAATAAGCGATGCATGTCGCTGGCATACACAGCAGACACCCTAACATCCAATCCCGGTAATAATAGCTTAATTTGATCTGTCAAATCCGTATTAACACGCATGACAACTTCAAATAGTTTGCCACCCCTTGTTCTAGAAATGAGTGCTTTAGCAACATTCGAATTTGGATCGTTTGCGTCATGTTCACCTGAATCATAAATATACATACCACAATCATCAACTGCGGCAGTTCTGAAGATGCGTGTTGGTGTGGAGCAAAGTATCAAGCATACATCGGTAGGAATTCAGACAATCTGACGATACTAATCGCTGATTGATATACACATTAATATAATTAAACATTGCAGCTCCCAAGTTATTCACAGGGAATACAATATTTTCGACTACACCACCCGCCGTTCTGGTATATGGATCACTCCCATCACTTCTCAATATCTGCATATTTAGTTTAATGTACATACTAGAAATATCAAGATAGAGATCAGATAAGTTGCTTATATTCCATTCAATCGTAGATTCGCCGCCTGTAATTGTCGATACAGTGTAGAACAATTGATTCTCGCATGATTCTATAGAAATTTGAGTGGGCGGGATGTGAAAAAGCTCACACTCCCCCTTCAAAACCAATTCAAACTGGGCGTACGTCGAATACGTTGAGCAGTGACATGTTTGCGACTGAATACAAGTATCACCCTCTCCCTTGTTTTATTTTTAGGACTTGACAGGCCATTTATCTGTTGCCACTTATTTCCGCTTTTCTCCCCCACCGGCGCTCCTTTCAGGGTGGAAGACAGTGCGTCGCGACCCCCGGCGTCGATGCACCGGTTCTAATGGCTTTTTTTGTTTTTAAAGTGAACAACCCTGTGTCACGACCTCCGGCGTCGATGCACCGCTTCTAAGGAGAAATGGAATCGTTTCGTGGCTCTTCCTTTTCCAAGCAGCTTTTTATCGCGTCTTCCCATGACCTATGGTAACGAGTACAAAATCTGACCCCGTGCCGTGACCTCCGGCGCCCATGCACTGCTACTAATGGTTTTCTTTCAAATTGGACAACTTCGTGTCGCGACCTCTGGCGTCGATGCACCGGTTCTAATGGCTGTTTTTTTTTAAGTGAACCGTGTCGTGACCTCCGGTGTCGACGCACCGCTTCTAAGGACTTTTTTTTTTAAGTGGACGGCCCTGTGTCGTGAACGCTTTGACTTATCCCCGCTGCAATCAGTTATCTTGCCTTATTTCCCGTTTTGCCCTATCTTGGACGACTCATTTTTCCTATCCAGTCAGACAAATGGACACCAACGTTGACGAAAATATTTATTCCTCGCCCCAATAGACGATTTCAGAAATTGCATGGATGGCCCACCAGAGAGCGCCGTGTTGCGAAAGCCCCGCTGCACCTTTGGATTTAGTTTTCATGAGTCAGAGAGAAGAAGAGCGCAAACGGTTTCGGTTTTCTTTCTCCTTCACCTCCTGCAACTTCGAGCAACAGGCAGCGAGCACGAATGTAAATCATTTCCCACGGCGCATTGCGCGATGTGCGTGACTTGGGCGACGGAGGGCCCCCGTGCGGAGCACAAGGGCAATATCTGAAATCGCCTATCAGGTTGCTTGTCAAAGACGTCTTTTCTTCTTCTTTTCCTCCGTCTGCCACCGCCGCCAGCAAAATCTTTTAAGACTTGCGCCTTAAGCTCGGATGCACTGCTTCTAATGGCTTCTTTCAAATGTTGTCCATCTGAGTTTTCGTGCCAGGCTTTTTGCTGCATTCATTGCGGTCTTAGTAACGTATGGATGTGCTCGTCGCAGGAGTGGTAATGCAAACTTGCACAATGATTTAAAGAATCCACTGCCCCTCTGAAACATTGGTCCCGAGTATGGTGTAAGGTTGCCAAGTCCATGACCGTAGCGGATTTCCGGGATTTCTTTAAGATACATGTCTAAAGTGTAGTGCTAGAGCTGTTTTACCTGGTCCTTTGAAGTGGAGAGGTCGACCAGAGTCGTCACACAACTTAATTGAAATGAAATTTATTTCATTATGCAATAGCTTAAAATATTGCATGTTTTGGAAAGCGTAATGAATGATATTGTCTTCCTTTGCAGAATATGGGACTAATTTTAATATTGGAAACTTCTTTGCACCCAGGTGTGATGATTCGATAATGTCGCAATAAACTATAAAATGATGGAATAATGGTGTAAGTCTGAGGTGCATGTTTCCACTTGTACTGCTTGCAAAAATTGTAAGTGGTGCAAAACCCAACATATTAGAGAGGTATTCTGATAGATGAATGGTAACACCATCAATTGGGTTGATGTGCAGGTCTTTGTGTCATTACTATATGTGAGTAGAGCTTTGCCCTCTAATTGATTGTTGATTGTATGTAGCAGTAATTTTGGAGTTTCATAATGATCTGGTGGAATAGTTATTCTTTTTGTAACATGTACTTCTTTCTCTGTAATCAAGTCATAAGTGCATTCAAACGGATCTCCATAGTAGTTGGCTGTATCATCTTTTATATTAAAATTATTTAATCTGAGGAGATTCTTGAGCTGTTCTGGAATAGCAAAGAGACTGTGTAATGACTGTGACAATCTATAACTATTCTCTCAGAATGTTACACTTGCTTCAATTTTGTGTGTTCTAAAAAAAGATTTAATGTGGTCTTGATAGAACAACCTGGAATGAATGCGATCAAGCCAGTTGAAGTAAGAATAGAAATTTCTTCTAGTATGCATAGCTGCGACGCGAATTCCTCTCGAAGGAATGTGTCCTGACGAGGCACCTGAGAACCTATTATACTATTGCCTTGAATGGATGACACTCCGATAGCATCTTGTAAGTTTTCATCTATAAATTTAATTGACCGAATAGAATGTGGCAAACGGAATACATATCTCGCGTCAATATAATCGAAAGAACTGTTCAAGTCTTCAAAAAGCTCTAGAAGGGCCATTTCTAGGGTTCTTTTAACGACGATAGTCTTGCGAACCTCTGCAAAGTCTTTGTAATCAACCGGCATGACACCGGCATCACTCTGCGGTATATTGTAGAATAGATTACAAATGGATAGTTCTTGTAATCCAACTTCATACTTTCCACTCAGTTGTAGGCGTGCATTCAAAGCAACTGTAAAATTGTCCAGTGTATTTGTTGGATATAATTCAGTACAGTCATTGGATAGGAGGTACATATAAAACTCAGAGCCTGGCAACATCTTGCACTGGAACCCACGAATTAAATTAATCGTCATAACCAGCCCACTTCACTTTATAATGAGTGACTCCATCAATTTTTTTACTGGATATAATTTTTTCAATTGGATATGGGTCATCAGCCTCTTTGATTACGCGTTGCAATTCATTTGCATAATACGTGCCCTCTTCTTCTACACCATCTGGGCCTGCAATGTAAAAGACTGGGGGATCTGTTTTCTTATACCTCGCAATTCTATAGATAACGTGAGACCAGTGTCCTGTGTACCCCTTGTCAAAGACTGATCGATTCAATAGAACACGAACTTCCTGGCCAATTTTGAATGGTATTGTGATGTCATCATCATCTTTTTTACTATTTAGTCTATTGAAGAGTTCAACATCGTTACTTTCATTCACTTCATTTGGTGCCATTTTAATAGTTCTATGATAAGAATTGTTATAATCCTCTATAATCTTTGGAAGAATTTTAAGGTATTTGTGATGTCCTTTCCTACAGAAATAGCGGAACAGGCCTTTAATTGTCCTAATCTCTCTCTCAGCCAAACAAGATTTTTGGCCAGTTCTAGTCACATACATATGGATGCCGTGACGCTTACACCAAGCCTGCACAACTTTGTTGAAGAACTCACGCCCTTGATCGACATGGATTAGCCGGTTTTCTTTCCCCCTATTTCGATATAGTTCCATAAATTCTTTCTTCACGTCTTCACCTCGTTTGGTCTTGAGAGGTGTGGCCATGATTTTCCTCGACAAACAGTCTATCACAAGCAGTATGTAGGAGAATCCTTTATTGTATTTCTTGTATTGAATGAATGAAATGCTGTCTGCTAGGTGGAGGTCGTTCAGATGGAGTGAGACGACTTTCCTTCTCTTAAATCTTCGTCTTGCATCTTTGTGGAGAGTATAGACGTCGTCGCGTTGTAATTCTTGTAGTGCTTCTTTCCTTGCAATTTTCCGTGCCTTTTGATAACGTTTAACCCCTCCAAGCCCACCGTCAGGTGACCTGTAGCTCATTCTTCTTCTGAGAAATATTCTTCATCCGAAGATGAAATCAACTTTGTTCTTTGCGGCGACTTGTAGGTCTGCCACAATATTTTCTTTCTTGATTTTCTTTTCTGTCTGATTTTGTGTGATGGTAGAAGTTTTGACACCTTGAGAAACCAAGCGGACCTCACTCGTTTATGACGTTATGACTCGTTTATTTATATTATCTGGTAGAGCATCATAATCAAATTTTCTGCTAATACTTTCGTCCATTTGTAATGGTTTTATTATTGGCGGATCTGATTCTATTGTCGGTTTCAATTGATTTTTTATCGTGTAGTACATAGCTGTTAGCATACCGTTTTACCTTTACGTCTTCGCTTTCATTAGATTCCAAAATAGTGTCCACTAGATTTAATACCTCGATTTTTGTTGCCATTTTCAAACACCGGCTACCTTAGCTATAGCCCGCCCTGCTACACCACCAAACCTCCTCGTTGTCGATATAAAAACTTTTGTAGCTTCTTTGGTGATTTGTGCAATGTTTTATATGCGATGTATCAAATTGTGGCTTTATATTTCTTTAAATTTTTGTATAGTTTTGGTGACAGTTTAACATTACCATTCAATATATTCTTGCAAACTTCGGAAAGAGCTTCAATGCTGTGTGGAGGAGCCTCCTTCAATATGTTTTCCCGTTCTTTTGGAGTGCAGGTTGCAAGCACTTTAAGGAAAGCTAAATGGTGACGTAGACTTTTCATTTTGGTATGAAAACAAATTGCGACTCGAGCTTGGTTATACCTGTTCGCAATCTTTTAACAGACTTTGTGTATGTGGATGTAGGTCAATCACTAGATAACCAAATAGTGTCTCTGTTGCTTGTTCGAATGCATTCAGAAGGTATGGTAGCTGTGATTTCCCGTAGGGATTTGTCGTCCTAGAAGTTCGAGTTGCGCACGAGATCTTAAATTATTGAATAATATTATATATGTGCTGTTGTGGGATAGAGTGCGGTAGTTTACATCGTTATGGAATAAGTATTGACAAAGAAAAATAATTGATGCATTCTTGTGATGGGATGCTCTCGTATAGAGATGAACCATATCTTGCATGACATTCTTTTCAGTCATGAGATCATCAACTATAATCAGTGTTGGTATGTTCTCATCCCATGTCGTTGGTAATTCCTTACTAAATGTCGTTTTAGTGAATTCATTCTGCCAGCTAGCATTATATTTACTAACATAAAATATTTGTTCTGGGACTACACTGAATACTGATAGATTACTAAGGAGGTTACGAACTAGGTAAGTTTTTCCTGACATGGAAGGTCCACATATAATAATTCGTGCAGGGTGGATGAAAGAAAACGGTTTTACGTCGGACATTGTGTCGCAGAGGTAGAACTGAAACTGATAATAAGATGTATTGAAACCTAGATTTATTACCATGCAGTGCTTCCCCAACCGTCAATTTGATAAAATTGACTTTTCACAGACTCTCGTTTGGCTCTGAGGAGACGTTCGTGAGAAAAAACACGTCTGATAGCTTCAGCTTTTGCTTCATGAATTTCTTGTTTCAGACGCCATTTCCTATCTTCGGGAGACTCAACTTCATCCTACTCTTCACATTTCTTTCCGAAACAGCGACGAAAGAGCTTCCGCATAATTATTTTGGGAGTGAGCTACTGGTCTGGGAAACGAATGGGAAAATTAGGAGGTGGGCTCGCCCGAAAGGTAATAAATGGGAAAGAGTGGAGAGGAGGTTGTATGATAATGAGGATGTGCAAGTTTAAAGTTTCTTCCTCACTTGACTGACTCACGTTCCAAAAAAATGTCCAACGAAAGCGGTAAGTTTTTGATTCGCAACGTAGTTCTTTTTTCTCATGATTATTGTCTTTTTCAGTATTTAGCTCAAGCCCAACATTTTTTGAAAATGGTAAGGAATTGTAGTGGATATCAAACATCAGTTCTTTCATGTTCATCAGATGCCGCCTGCGTCGATCCCGTCGTATGAATCTGTGTGTGAGTGAGCAAAAATGTAAGAGTGAAAGGAGGGTGAGTGACAGAGAGTGGCTGGTTTGTCCCTTCAGATGACGCACCCTGGAAGTCGCTGAGAAGGCGTGTTAGCTTAGCTCAATTGGTAGAGCCCTGGACCGGCAATCCAGAAGATGTGGGTTCGAGTCCTACAGCTGGCTAATCTTTTCAGTGACTTTCATCTTTCACAATGAAAAAGGTGTTTAAATTTGATTTCTTGTTTCAGCTCCAGAGTCGCCACCCTCGTTATTTATGTATTATTGGAATATAGACGTGTATAGTTGTGTTGTATATAGTTGTTGTGTAGTTGAGTGTGTTGTGTATAGTGTGTATATAGTTGTTGTGTGTGTGTATGTGTTGTGTATTATTAATTGATAATATCTTTTTCAGCTTACGCGCCTGTACCACAGCCAACACCCAATTGTGAGTAAAAGCTATGGGTGCTGTGTCCAATGCAGCCCCCAATAGACGGATTATCTGGAGGATAATAGGAGGATTAGCCATTGTGTAGGGTACACCACTAGAGGGCGCTACACGAGAAGAACTTGCTTTGGATAACATGCACTTTTTTAACATTCCTTCATACCTTGTCATGCTGACATTTAGGAATCACAGATAGTATTGTAGAAGGTATCATGTTTATTGATACTTTTTCACTATAATCACTCACTTTCCAATATAGCAGATGACTGTTTACATTGGAATTGCCAAAACGCTTAACTGAATTAACTGAACTAACCTATTAGTGACAGTGACCACCACAGAAAGGAAGGCACTAAAATTTTACTGCTATCCACCCAGTGATTCTGCAGCCATAAGGTGCTTACAATATATCTTACAGCACTGTAGTGTTCTAAATTGCTTATACTGCAGCATTACTAACCGCTAATTAAATTTAAACTAGTATGTGAGAATGATATAATGAAGCCAATAAATATATAAAGCAAATAGGAACAAGTTTCCTCCACTCTTGTCTGAACATATGCACCATCACCAAAATAATATTGCGCAAGTCTGGAGCCTTCTTATATACGCGCTCGAGTCGCAAAAGCGTTATTAGGCAATTAAATGGAAAGTATCTAAGTCTATATACAGGACGTGATGCACACGGCTGTTTGTGAACGGACTGGTTCGCGAAAGTGCTTTTATAATGTAAAGTGTACCAACACGGGAAGAATAATGTGGTGTAATTTATTGTGCACGTCCTTTTGTTGATATTAATTTATTTATATTGTCGTATGCGTGCCGTAGACCCCAATCTGACAGCATAGCAATTGAACTCTCAAACAACAACCATCTGTTGAACAATAAACGGAGTGACATTAATATAAACTCGCTCAAAGACTGGTACACAACGCTGGATCCAAAACCCTTTGCCGCACACGCCGCGTATCGTGGTCACGAGGCCATAACAACGCTGTGGAGAGCCGCCGCCGAGAGTGGCTGTCCTATCGCTCGCAGCGCCCCCACAGCCAGTGATTTCCCCAGAAATTCACTGCTGCGGGGGGGGGGGGGGAGTGCCGAGCTTTCAAGGGGGGTGGGGTATGCTTGGTGAAGGTTCCACTTGCGGAATTTTTCTTAGACACGGAAATAATCGTGGCACAATGCTGACATATCTGGACAGCTTTCCTATTTTATTTGTACATGTTATTACGTTAGAACACAGTACATTAGAATACAGATTCATTATGAACGGTATTTCAACATTAAGATGCATAATCATGCGACCGACAAAGAAAAAAGACTAGCGCCTTGTCTCTCGAAGTTCAATGAATACCTAGCAACCAACCCCCAGTGAAAACCTTAGACGAAAAAAGCAGAATACTTCGCTTGATTGAGTTGGACGCAAATGGTTCTTGATGATCCACATTGAGTTTGCGTGCCCGCACGCATTTTTGCTCGTATATGCGCGCAATATATGCATTGAACAGTCACTTTCAAATGATTTTGGACAAATACATGGTACGATCGTCTGCATGTCTGTGGTCCTGCAGCCCAAGTTTGACAGTACAGGATGTAATTCGCTGCGCCGAACTCACTACCAGAACGTGTTGGTGGCCAGCTGGTTGGGGTCACCTCAGAAATTTCAGGGGGGGGTGTTGCAAAAATGCAGGGAGGGTGTAGGGAAATCCCTGCCCACAGCCTTGCACAAGGGCAATCTATTTCGCACCGCCATCCCATGCCTCCCGCTATCTCTCACAATGCTCCCCGAAGGAGCAATGACGTCATCCGCGGAATGCGACAGCAGCGGCCCCAGTGGTGATGCGTCGCTCGTAGCGCCCTCTAGTGGTGTACCCTACACAATGGGTAATCCTTCTATTCATCGCAGATAATCCGTCTATTGGGGGCTGCATTGGAAACAACACCGAAAGTTATTGGATACGATTACAATACTAAATGAGATTCTCTTTCAGATCATTGGAGTCCGCCACCGCGATGTATCTATTATTATAAAATGAGTATGGACGTTGATAATGTGGCTATCTTTCAGATTATCCAACATTGGATCCAGTGAACTGTATGTATTAATGAAATGAATAAGTTGATATCAATTTAGATTCACTTACAGATTACTGGGGTCTGCCGCCACTACATTGTATGTATTATTGAAATACAAGTGTGGCTTCATATAATAACAATAACCACTTTTTTCAGATAAGTGCTGTGTCCAACGTGAGTTATCGTGTGGTAAGCAATGTGACGACGTTAATTTTATGTTTTCTTTCAGGTTCTGAAATGAAAGATTTGAATAAAAAATGTTATTGTGGTGGCAATAGGATAAATATTTAGAGATTAATAAATGTATATATTGTTTATTATGTGTATTGTGTTTCTTCTGTTACAGGTCGTGAAGGTTTTTCGGCTGGGTTTTTCTCCTTCACCTGATTGGCATCACAATTGGCTTTAATAAACATATCTCAACTTGATTGGCATTATAATTGGCATTAATAAATATATTTTCACTTGTACTTTTCGTGTATGACCCTTCTTTGCATGTCTATGCATGTTATAAGCGCGCGGACAACCCTCCGCACACGCGCCGCGCGGGGAAAAATACGCGAACGAACCAGACACGACGGTGTCGCTGCCCTGGTGACAATGTCTGAGTTTCGCCTTGTTTGAATTTGAATTTGAATTGAATTTGAATTTATTTAAACTTAACAATGCTTAATGAACAGTACAGTTTATACATATGGAAGACCCAGAGGGAAAAGATCCCGGTTAAAGGGTCTTCCGTGTGACATACAAAGATTAGAGCCATGAAAAAATGCAAAAAAAAAACAATAGACAAGCATAATACACGAAGTACATAAAAACAATACATGAAAACAATGCAAAGATGAAAAATAATGCACAAAAATACACATGTAATAGCAAGGCACGCACTAGACACAGCTGCACATCTTTGTGCCTCAAATCAGTAATATTATCATATGTAATATATAGTTAAATTAACCTTTATACAATTTTGACAGCAAAAAATATTTCGATAGTTTTTTTAAATTCAGAAAAAATTTTGACGCTTTTTATGTTTGGTGGTATGCTGTTCCATTCATTTACACTACGAAACAAAAAAGTTAGTTTCCCGTAGTTAGTCTTAACGGTAGGGAAGCTAAAGACACCTTCAGCCCCTGCTCTCGTGTGGTGAACAGCTCTAAGTTCATCGTAGTTCATGGCTACGGAAAGGAGGTGTCCGCTCAAAACGCCAAATGTTATATGTAATATGTGTGACATATTATTTGTTTAATAGCTAGTATCTGGTGATCGTGCATGATTGTAGCAACAGAAGACAAGTATGGTAATTGAAACATAATCCTTATAGCACGATTCTGAACAGTTTCCAGAGCAGGTAAATGGGTGTTGTAAGTAAGGCCCCACACACTTGCACAATAAGACAAATGTGAGTGCACAAAAGCGTAGTAAAGGTTTAAAACAATGGGCGCAGGAAAGAAGTGTCGAGTTCTAGTAAGGACGCTAATACCATAAGAGGTTTTGCGTATGATACTTCGAATATGGGACTGAAAACGTAAATGATGGTCGAAAAGCACGCCAAGAAATTTGACCTCTTTGCTAAACTGAATAGGGGCGTCGTGAATGGACAACGTAGGGCAAAAATCCAGGCTACGCTGAGGACTATGAAACATCATGGAAACAGGTTTTGTAGCGTTTAATTTTAGGCCATTTACATGGCACCATCCAATCAAGTTGTCAGTCTCAGATTGAAGATCTGAAACCATTTGCATGACGTGTCGGCCAGTGATGAGCAGAGTAGTGTCGTCAGCAAACAAAAAAACATGTGAATGATGAATGCATAAGGGGACATCATTTATATAAACGAGGAGGAGAAGTGGGCCCAATGTAGAACCTTGTGGGACACCAGCATGTAACACAGCAGGGGATGAAGTACTATCTTTAAATTTTACAACCTGTATTCTGTCTTGCAAAAAACTTTGTATAAGTGATAGAGCTGGACCGCAAGTTCCATAAGCTGTTAATTTGGAAAGGAGTATTGTGTGATGCACGCAATCAAATGCTTTAGAAAAATCAACAAAAACCGAGAGGGCTATGCCTCCAGTGTCCAACGAATACTTAATTCTATCGCAAAAATTAATCAGGGCAGTTTCAGTCAAGTACTTGTTACGAAATCCGTGTTGATTGCTGCATAATATATTACATTTTTCAAGATAGTTAACAAGGCGGCTGTAGAATAACCGTTCGAAGATCTTACTAATCGCCGGCAAAATAGAGATCGGCCGATAGTTATTTACATCTGAGGTGTTACCCTTCTTAAATAGCGGAATAATTACGGCATGTTTCAGAGCCTTAGGAAACGTGCCGTGTTTGAAAGAAAGATTGATAATGTGTGCGAGGACAGGGGAGATAACGTCACGAACAAGTTTCAGATTTGCCACAGTTATGCGATCGTAACCTGCGGAAACGTTACGGGAGTGATGATATCACACGCGACACTTCCAACGGGCACGTAGGTTGTAGGAAGAAAGACTGAGATACACGCTGTACAACGGGAACAAAATGTGACTGAGGTGATTGTGATATCTCTGTTAAATTCCGAACTGTAGAAGTGAAGTGATTACTGAAAGCAGATGCGATGTCATGTGAATCATGATAAGTTACACCATTGGAAGTAATCTTATCAGGAAATGACTGGCGGCTCTGTCTATTAAGGAAGGAATTGACGATTTTCCACTTATCTTTGACGTTTGTGCAAGATGCAATTCTTGAATGAAAATACTGTCTCTTAGCACTGTGTAGTACTCTGGATAAATGTTTGGAATACAGCATATATCTCGCTCGCAAGTTAACATTAAATGGGTTACTCTTAAGTTTCCTACTGAGATTACGCTTCTTCCGCATTGATGTAAGAATGCCACGGGTAATCCACGGATTTCGGCCATGCAAGTACTTATCCCTAGATAAAGTTGTGGTTGCGTTACGATCAATAGCATGAATAAGACAACGAGAAAAAGTGTTATATGCATCATCAACGTGCTCACACTTATAAATGGTAGTCCAATCGACACCGGCCACGTCACAAACAAAGCGCTCCGAACTAAAACGAACGAAGGAACCCCTATCATTGCCACAGAGTCTGGACCGGAAAGTGGTAGATACGGCATAATGGTCTGTGATGTGAATTTCAATAACCTCAGCATGTGATAGTAAACAGTCTTTGACCCATATGTGGTCTATTAGAGTAGATGTACTGCATGTTACTCTGGTAGGGGACGTAATCGGACATGTAAAACCGTAACTAGTAAGGCAACTAGAAAAGGCTACAGTAGTAGGTGAAATAGTATCTAATAAGTTTATATTAATGTCACCAGTAAGTACAACACACTTATTTTCCAAACTCAACTTGTGTAACAACATATCTAAAGAACCAGTGAATTGGGTGACATTTACAGATGGGGAACGATATAACACGCCGACGACAACATTTCTATGCGCACCGGACAAACAGCTTTTATCAACTTCAACCCATACGCTTTCACAACATGGAATATCTAAGACAATATCATTGCGGACAATATACCGTATTTGTGAAGCAATAAAGAGGCTTACTCCACCACCGACATTAGTGAGAGATTGATCACGGCAAACATGCTCAGAAACGTAGTTTTTGTACTGGTAAAGGGAGGTCTGATCGCTATTTAACCAAGTTTCGCTGATTGCGACAAGAGAGTAAGGCAATGGCCTGCAGCACAAAAATCGTCTATTTCATGAAAGTGTCGTCTTAAATTTCTCGCATTAAAGTGAATTAAAGAAAATTCCATCAACGCAATAGGGGAACAAAACAGAACACAGCCTTAGTCACCATTTCACAGCAAAGGGCCTATTTTCGCAGTATCTGCTTCGTGTCTGATTCGGAGGACCGAACTCTCCGTCAAAAATCGTGCTTTAATCTAGCCCTGGTTGGTCCAAACGAATTTCCAGTTACTAGATTTTGCAACGGTTCGCGTTTTTGCAAGCAGTTTTTTGTTGATAGGCGTAAGATGGTCATTAAAGTAAATGGACCTAGTGTCGTTTTTAAAACCCAAGTCCACAGCGCAAAGGCGTGCTCTCTTAGCCTTCGTCTGAAACGCATTCTTTTTACTCCTTGAAATAAAGCGGAGAATAATATTTTTCCCAGATTTGTCATAAGTTGGTACACGATGCACAACATCAATATCAGTTTCATCGACGTGCACATCGATTTTAACACCAATGGCGATGGTTTGAGTCTCGGCATGCCCTCGCTGCTTCGCCCGGTTGCAACCAGGGTTTCCGCTTCGCACCCCACTTTTTATCCAGCCGGCCTTGCTCAAGCCAAGCACGTCTTCGTCCGGTGCGATGCCGTTCGGAAGCCCCTACAGCGACCCTACGATGGCCCCTTCGAGGTCCTGGAGCGCAATGCAACGTCCTTCAAGGTCAAGCTCCGGAATAGAGAGGAGCGCATCGACATCGGTCGGCTGAAGCCTACCTTCCTATTCTCGGACAGTTTAACCAGTTCGACTGCAGCCCTCATGCCCATCGTCACGAAATCATTTCCAATCCATGTTCGTTTTCAACTCCCCTTGTCGCGCAGTGGAGGGGGGAGTACTGTAGAGGACAAAGCCAAAAGCTGATCCGCGGGCACGAGCTTCGCGTTCGTGATCTCGTCAGTTCCTGCTGATCCACTGGTGCTGTTGACCACGCCGTTGCATCGACCCTTCCTCAGCTAGATACTTATAAGATACTCAAAAAATAAACAGCCACAGAAGTATCAAAATATGTCTGCAAATTAGACATATAATTTAGACGTATGCTTTATATGCACGCAGTAGTAGTTGCATTTCATCCGACAACCGTCCTCTCTTCCCTTTGTAAAACATTCCCTGAGAGCCCAGTTTAAGGTCAGAACACACGTGGTGTTACAAGCCAAATGATAACCGCGTGGACTTCTTTGGAAACGGCCCGGAAAGGTCAACTGTTGTCAGGTGCGGCAAAACAAAAAAGAATGCCGATTGGAATATTCGACAAAAAGAAAAGAGTAATTAGAGTACTGAGTACTAAATACAGAAAAAAAGTGTTTTAATTACAGACAATATTTACATATACAACATATAATATATACAACAATTAAATACAGTACAATGGTTTTCACGAAGCGTACTCAGTAAGATACTAAGATACCAACAAAAGTATTTAAGTTACAGTATTGAGAGTACGGTACTCAAGACACCTCTAAGTCTGCTTGCCACTCACCCTGAACGTGATGGAAAAGTCGAGTAGACGTCAGCCAGCGGCGCCCATACAACCATGTTATATCCTCTGTATATCCATCTGATATATCCACAATTGGAGATTAGATATCCATAAGATATCAAAAAAGGTCCAGTTGACATTCACTAGGTTACACTCTTAACTCGGTACCCTTTAGTAAAGGGTAAAAAATCGCAATATTTTACCCTCTATTTCAGAAGCTACCAGGTACCCTCTGAGCAGTACCTTTTATAAAAGTCACAAGGAAACCCACTAATTAGAGGTTAAGGCCTTCTATCCAGCACCTGCCCGTATAGGTTACGCCAACGTGCGGCTTTTTATACAGGATGTTCATTTTTATTCGCAACAGAGTAGCGCTCATTTGGCAGGTGGGTTATGTGAATTTTTGCTAATTAATCGATCCGTAGTTACAAACACATGCGTCAGGAAATGTCGGAAATGTTTGTAACTACGGATGGGTTAATTTGCGAAAATTAACATAACCCACCTGTCGAATGAGCGCTGGTGTGATGCGAATAAAAACAAACACCCTGTGCGTGGGATATGGACAGACATTTACAGAACACACCAAGGTACCAAAATGAACCAGCAGAAAGGGGATCTTGAACATATGTATATTACAAAAACAGAAGTCTGTCGAGAGGTGACATATTGTGCACAAGTGCGATTCTGATGTGAGGAGAAACCATGGTCGCTTTACCATGTATGTGGAAAAAAGAACTATCTTCTAAGTGAGAAGCAATGCATAAAAGTGCGAGGAAGCCAGCGAGTCAAAACAACTGACCTATGTTTGCTAAGCTGAACAGACCCAACGAAATGGAGAATTGCAGCAGAAAAACATTTATTACACATTCGTGTTGCAGAGGCGAGCGCAAATGGCAATACATTATTACATAAAACGCACACGACCTTGAGGAATATGAGTGTACAGTAACGCAGGAGACACTACATTACTGCGTTATCAGCGTTGGAGGCGCTCTGGGACGAGTTTGTGAGGTACTGCATTGCGCTGGTGACGGTATGTGAACCTGCATGCGGGATCCTGGGAACAAGAGTTTGGGCAATGAGAGTAACATTTACGGAACCATTCAAATCCGTACAAAGCACAAGGTACAAAGCAGCATAAATGCGGGAAGGCGTTCACTCCGCGATTGAGTCTTAGAATATCGTAAGGATACAACAAGTAGGAAGCTGCGGATTATATATCTCGATGCATATGTCCGCAGCTCGCAAAATGCACGCCGGTGTATTGACTTGCGACCAAGTAAGAGCAGAAAAGTAGCAAGTGTAAGTGGCGTTCATATGCAGGACCGCAAAACGCTTGCCATAATCACAACAAACATGCGCTAAGAGCTCTTGCTATCAAAATAACGCACGTACCTAGCACAAAATGTACACTTACCCAGTGTATGAAATGTGTGAATTAGGGCTGCGGTGGTGACGTTCGTTTTCGGTTATATATTCTTTGCAATCTTCGCACTCACTACACTTTCCCGAGAACACCGAAAATATCCTTGTTTGCTGGCGACATCTAGCTTTTCCGTTGTTCCTGACGATACTATGATAAACGCGAGGAAAACCACTGATTAAAACAGATTACACTTGTTAACGGGCAGACGACGAGCGTTAAGCGTTTCAAGGAAACCGCTCTCAGTGTGGATAGACCTAGACCAGGCTCGGCTACGCAGCGAAATCGGAAATCTTGGTGGTTGCGGCATTGACAATGGTTTTCCACCCTTTAGAAAGAAACATACCATCAGTATTCCAGACTGCGAACTTATAATCTGTGTTCATACAGCATTGATAACATGTAGTCGACGTATAAATGACGCTGAAACAGATAAAAAATAACAGCGTAGATTCGCAACTGTCGTCTCGAATGGGAGGCTGAAACGCGGCATTATGCTGAAAAACAGAAGGAAAACAAACGATAAGAAACTAACAAAGAAATTATCGTTGGAGATTTCGCTTAGAAGTTACAGTGTCGGAGTAGAGGGTACATTTATAAGTTACAACAAGCTGTTTTTTTTTCCGAGATGTAACTTCTATTCGTGTTGTAAAGACATGACTTTGGTCGCTTTTAACCTCTAAATATACGTTACAGTGGTGTAACATATAAGAAATCTCGAAATCTACGTCTATATAGAAGTTACACGTTTCTAAAAGTTACAATAAAAGGTACGGGTTTAAGAGTGTACCTATGGATATACCTATTGAATGCTGGTGGATTTCCACAAAATGTCCAGACAATAACCTTGAAATATCTTCAGGAGATCATCTGGGTATACCTGACATATAAAATCCCTTAAATTGTGTAAAATATGTCCACACAATAACCCTAAGATATCTTCTGGATATCATGGGGATGTTTCTTGCACGGAATTCCTGATATTGAGGTATATTTTCATATTTGCTTGCAGAAAGTATTTGAATTCAATACATCGCTTATTAAAATTTTTGTATTCAGTTGTGAAATCTGAAACGGCCTTTCACTTGCATGCGATGCAGTAAGCACCACGAGCAATACATACACTTTGTACTCTTTCAACTTACAATGAAGAAATCGCAAAGCTTCAGGACAAGATGAAAGTATTTTTATTGTACTGTAAAGAGCAAAGGAATGCTGAGTATATGCCATGTGAAAAATGTCATGTGACATTCAAAATTCAATGTTACGTATGCATATGGCATGGTTGTAAGTATCGCAAAAGTTGAACCAAAAGGAACAAATTGTTCCAAACCACAGGAACTGTATGTATATGGCACGGTTATGAGCATCACAAAGATGGAAGGTAAGGCGAACAAATCATTCCAAACAACACAAGCTGGTCAAGTGCAAGGCTGACCAGGTTCTAGTTCAGTGACCTGTCACTGTGCCTTTATGCCTGGGACACCTGCAGAGCGATAGCGATCAAAATGAATAAGGTATTGAAACCTTTAATAAACAGGCTTATGCGTGTTACTAAAATAACAAAAATGAGGAACAGCTCAATCGGGCAGTATTACAGGTCCGCACCAAGGTCAAAATAGTTGCACTAGAGTTAAGCAAAAGTAACAAATAAAGAAACAGGAAACTGAGGTGGAAAAATTGTTGAAGTGGATCCAATTGCAAGTGGATTATGGAAAAAGTCGTTGGTTTCCAGCTTGGAATGAATTTCCGTATTGTGGTGGATCCACTTCCAAGCGGATTATGGAACCAGAAATGGATTTCCCGCTAGGAATTAATTTCCGTCTTGAAGTGGACCCACTTGCATGTTGATTATGGAACTAGAAATGGATTTCCAACTAGGAATCAATTCCCATTTTGGAATCTACATGCAAGTGGACCCACTTCCACAGTGGAAAGTGACTCCTAGCCGCAAATCCATTTCAGGTTTCATAATCCACTTGCAAATGGACTGCAGAGCCATAATAAACTTCCAGCTGGCTCAGAATCAGCTGCCTAGTGAATTCAACAGGAATATCTTTGGCGTCATTCCATCTCCAGAGCCACCCTGAAGCAGAAGCTACACCTTTGACTACTAACACCACTACAACCTTAGTGAGAGCACAACATGTAGAGGATATGAATATCGCACTTTACTACAAACCACAGAAATGGGCTCATATATTCCAGCATATTAAAAAAAAAGTACATACTGCTACAGGACAATGCTGTCCAGTGGGTGGTAGTGGTCTGTTGATGGTATCTTCTCTCTCTGAGAACATTCTGGAAGTAACTCAAAGTTCAAGTTCAAGAACTGGATTACTGGGAATGCTCACTACCGACACATTTGACTGAACAGACCCTTCGGCATCTCAATTCAATTCAATTCTTTATTTTCCAAACAAGTTGGTGGGGAGGTCAGGCAAAAAGCTGCTAGTGTGCAGCTTGATGCGGCCTGACCCCCTGTACAGAACATCATGTCATCATAGAACACTTTAAGGCACGAATCGGTAAAGGTAGACAGCAATGCTATTTCACCTGAAGATGACTTGGACTCAACAACTATCAGCAATCCTGTTCACCTCAAAGCTGCAACACAGGACACAAACGACGAGTGAATAGGACTACTGCTTTTTCACTTGTTGTTCTTGTTCTGTGCCGTTTTGAAATGAATACTAACTACTACACGTTAGTTAACGCTACTCTACATTTCTACTTTAGTATCTGCAATCCTGTTTTGCACAGAAAGTACACTTTACAACATTATATCAGCCCGATAGCCAGTGAAAAGTGCTGCTGTCCATACCTGATTGAGAATGAACTGGGAATTCAGTTGCAGTGAGAAAACCTGTAGAAAAACATGTTACGAAAGTACACGTAATGCCATGCACAGAATCGTACATGTTTTCCTGCAACAATCATGCAGCATACCTCATTTCAGTCGCTGGCCCTTATTCTGCATGATTCATGAGTATCTTCTAAGTAAGCCTCCATTTGTATGACAAACTGCCAGCTAAAAGACAAGACACATAACAAAGTCGGTTACCTGCCTGAGCAGGAGTTCTTGGAGTTGGCACACCAGCTAGCCTGCACTTACGCTATTTTAAACAACAGTAATAACAGGGAGTAGATCTACACATTCAGGTAAACTTACATAAATAGCATGCCTTACTCACCAGTGTAATTGCAGTGGCTCGTAGTTTCTCGCGATTTAGCTGCTGCAGAAGTTGTAAGACAAAGGAACTACTTTTTGCCCGTTTTGAAGAGTTGAAAGACGGGAACTGCTACCGACGACTAACCGCCTACCGCAACGACATTTCAAAACACGTACTGATGCAGATGGCGCTCAGGCTGCTCCTCTTGTGGACGACGAGCATATCGACGAGGCCATAGTTTCGGTTTCAAACTCAAGTGAAAATTACGCAAAGTTCGAATTGGGTACTCTGCGCGAATGTTTCTTTTATATTTACCTACAAACAAGTAACGGGATCACTCTGGTTTACACTTCGCAAAATAAACTTCGAGTATAAACTCCTCAAAATAAATCACGAAAAAATCCACGGTGTAAAGATAAAGCCGTAAAAATCAACTTTTGCGATACAAACGCTTCAGATTCAAATTTTCAAAATAAATCGTCTCTGATTGGTCGACAGGCACGGCAGCCTCAGAGCAGCGAAGGCTTTTGGCTCCCGCGTCTCAAAATAGTTCCCCGCAGGGTGAGGCTTTTTGCGGTGGGCTGGGAACGAGAGTACCGAGTCTGGACGAATCGTTTACTGTATTCTCCGCCGGCTATCAGGATTCTGTTGACACTGCAGTTAATGATTTGCTCTGCTGCTCGCCTGTCAAATTTGAGTATGTCGAACTCTGAATTCGTGTGGTGTCACCGAATGAGTTCCCGGTGTTGGTCCCAGCCGTCCCAGCTATGGTGGACACCTGCTATATTATATATTATGAACATTGCCGCGAACATCGCCATTCTCCTGCAGCTGCCTTGGTTGTGAAGTCGTAGAGTTGAAAAGTGACGATCGACGAAAAAGCCTGATTCCGATACCGTGTGGATGTGTTGTGTTTATCCGTCTCTACGTGTTTGTGTGTGTTCCAGCCTCAGAACCGTAGAATCGTGAAATCGGAACCTGCCTGTGGTTTTCCTTGTGAGCCTACGTTCTGATTAACGCACGGAACAGGTACTGGACAGACTCTCGAAATGCATTTCTGCAAATAAGCTGCATATGAATGTGAAGAAATTGTGTGTTTGTTTGCAAGAAAAAAACTATTTTCTCTCGAATGAATAACTTGAGTCAGCAGAGGTCCTAATTTTTTTGTAACCAGCATACGGTAATCTCAAAGTGTAACGAAATAAGATTCTAATTTCAGGAACATCCACATTGATTCGCGCACCTTCCTAGACAACGATTTGCCATGCAAAAGCTGCAAAAGATGTATCTAGACATAATACTTCAAGCACTTTGTTTTCACTGGGCTTTGAATACACTGGAACCGAAGAATGCCATTTTCAAGGTATTAAAAACCATGAAATTTTCTCACAGGAATTTTTGCATCTTTTTTATTCGCGTGGACATACAGTGTAAATTCTGGTTATCAGATGTCGGAACTGAAGAAAACTAAGAGCAATGAACTCAGCAACTGAAATCAGAAGTGTGAGAAATGAATGGCACCCTCTGTTGTATTTGTTTGCCTTCCTTTCTCTCCTATGATCTTCACATTCAGAAATCCCCAAGTACGTTTATTAGCAGTCACTCTTTATGCCAAGCACCCACGCCCAGAAGAGGTCTAAAATTTACGGTACGAGCTACTTCACTGTATGGTACCCTTCCACCCATTTTTACAGCTTATAAATATTGTGCTGAAATATGAAATCGCTATAAAACTTGCATCCTGCGCGACATTACATTAAATGTGCTGGTTGCAGTTCTGCAGCGTTGTTTCTCCCTCACGTTCAAGTGAAAAGGCAAAAAGAACGCTCCGAGACTTACTCTCACACAACCATTACTTCTGGGCCATGTCGTCGCACTAAATGGTCACGAGCATTCTTTGGAAAACTATAGCGGCACATAGGGAAACCGACATTGCATTTGCACCGACCTTCTATTTCTAATAATTAAACGAGACCTAATTAGTACATTCGCTTCGGATGTAGAACATGTTGTCATCCTCTATAACTGCAAAAATATTATTTCTCTAAGAATAAAATATCAGTCCATGGACATGCTATATGCACTGCACCTACTAGAAATTAACCAGTGCTTGCTGAAAATATACTGGTATTTGTGTCTTATGTGATCTATGGCCCACATTTTCTTTTTGACCAGCTATGCCAGTGTGAGAGCTCCTACGCCAGACTAGCTAATTCCTCCTCTTTGTCCTCTATGTGGTCACATATATGTTACGCTACAAGGAAGCTACCTGATACCACCGTACCAAAGAGGTGAATTTACATGAAGACAATCACATAGCAGAGTGAATAACAACCACCATTATTGACTTAGTTTGCTTGGTCGATGACAACTGAAGGTGGCATATTTCTTTCCTCAGATTTTTTTTATTGTTTTGTTCCAGCTAAAAACAGAAGCCATACACTGAGCAGCAGGGCATAATAAAACCCTCCATAAGCATCACTTTGCCTCTTTGGCTTTGGCAAGCGTGACTTTGCCTCCACAAGCATAACTTTGACATAATTGCTTTGTGCCGTGATATAGGGTACTATGACTGTGTTCGCAGTACGATTTAAAACGTTGGCACCTATAGGGCTAGATTGTAGTCCCTTATTGCGTGCAAATATTCTGATGCCTGCAGAGCTGTAAGCTGTTCTTCCGGGTGAAAGAAAGCTTGAAGACTGCATACGTTGTGGCTCACTGCCAAAGAGATGGGGTTGGAGAAGAAATTACTGGACATAAAGCACAGTGAGGCATGCTCCACCCAGGCCACAAGGAGGTACACAATTAATTTGAGCCACCTTCTGTTAATGCAGCAAAAACACCTATTTCCACTGAAAGAAAGACTGTTTTTTTTTCTGTTGTGGTTGAAGGGCACACGAGATCATAATAAATTGTTTCCAAAAGCTGTTACGTCGCATTCTGACATGATCTGAGCCAATATGGTCAGCTGATGCTATAAGACCTACAGAAAACACATGCCAGCAGATTCTGAACATGCTATAGGAGAGGGTATGCCCTTGAAATGATGAGATTTGTTCACTTTCCAGATGACTTCAGGTATGTGAAAACAATCATAAATGTTGACAAAGCTGTTATGAAGCAGCGACTGCAATTAATCTGTAGAACTGGACAGAACGGTTGAATGCAGAATTTGTTCAAAGTGTGCTATAGCGTCATACAGATGGGATATGAATGAGCTGACGAAACATTTTTCTTGCGTAAGAGCAAATACACCTGTAGGTTCTCAAATTATTTTTTTCTTTGCTTCCTAGATGGCCTCAACTCACGAACAAGCTGCAGCACATTATGGTGACAATTTTTTTAAATTTTTCTTAAAGAAAAATAAACCTCTAGATTTTCAATATGTTGCAGGAGAGGACTAGTTATACAAATAAGGGAAGATTTCTTTTAGACGACCTATATGTGAATATACTATCTGAAAAAAACAGTAATTTTTTGCAAGTGCTAGTTATTCTCAAACACATGGTTAAACAATGAATATAGATCAGCTTGATATTTTTATGTGAAGCTAATCACAAGCAATCAGTTACAAGCATAAATAATCTGGGGCTCCTTCAAGAATGCTAATGTATCAGAAATTTATTGTAAACTTGACTCCAAATGTGTTCCTTTCTCGAGTTCTCACCACGTCACCAGATTTATTCTCGTTCTACATACCCTTTGGGATGGCAGAGCCGTGGTTCCCCTCTAACACCAGGCAAGGAAAGCGCACAAATGATGCATATGTAGACGTCAGAAGGAAGCTCGTAAGGGACAACTTCATATTTCGGCACAGTTTAATGTGCCCCCATTGTTCAAGAAAACAAAATGATGAGTTACAATCGATATATGCATCATCTAAAAAATGCACACAATTTTTTTCAGTGATATTTAACAGAGTCAAGCTACATCTCTGGCTGGTTTTGGCTGGAATAGCCCAGGTTGACAGTTACACAAGCTGATGTATGTCAGCACTGAAAATATAAAGGAAAAAAGGCAATTTAAAATGCCTCACTCAATTTACTACTTTTCATAGCTTACACCTTGACAGGTGTTTTTTATCCTAAAATGGTTTCATTGCCAAAATCAACGAGAATGACCATCATCACATTAACAAGTTTCAACTGTATACCAAGTAATAACAAACATGTGCTTACTTTTTCTGCAATCAAGATGTAAATTACATCGTTGAGTTGCAGGCTTCAGTGAAAAATCACTGCTGAGTGAGTACGGCACTGCTAGTGACGCAACATGTGATTCCAGTGTCTTTCACCCCACCCCACGTTATTTCATGAGCAGTTGGCATCAGAATCAATCAGCTTGCATGATGCACTTATGAAGGGTAATTTCATGTGTGCCAATAAACATACTGCAGTGCTAATTTACAATGTAGTTTGTGGCTGTGGAGCACACTCATATTCAGTATGCCATGTGAACTAGGGGAGCATTTTCTGGCATAAACATTAGATGAGTGAAGACCCCCCAAAAATGTAACCACTGATTACGTGCATTTGACAACCCGCATTTTTATTGCTGAGAGGCTCTCTTCGTAGCAAGAGGGAAATGGTGCTGGCAATGTGGCGCATGTTCATAAGATGAAGAACCAGAGACACCGAAAAAAATTGACAGCATATCATGATCTCAATCATGTCATTGTGTCCGTGTTTCTGTCTCCTGTTCTGCATTTGTTAATCTTTTTGTGTAGTTGCTGGATTTTAGCCCAACAGCAGGGGTCAGCAAATAGAGCACATCCAGAACATGCAAGGCATACATTTCCTCATTCTCCGCATTCCTCATTCAAGTAATGTTGAAGAAGTAACCATGCGAAGAAACAATACAACAGTGAAGCTGGCTTCAGTGCACTACAACATGTAACAATATACAGTATGCCTCAGTGTTTCCCAAACCGTGTGTCAGGACCCCCATTGAGGCCACGATAGCCCAAACGGGGCCCAAGAGAAAGCAGATGAAGTGAGGGCAATATGCCACAAAACCAAGGACTCTATTTCTCTACGACGGCATTATATTGAAGTTGTTTTACAAAAATGCAAGTTCAGTTCAGCACACAATTAGTCGGGAAACAAGCTAACTCGCAGCAATGCTTTGAATCAAGTGTGCCGCAGTATCATGACGAGACCGTGGACCTACATCAGACGCTACTTGCACGCACTAGTATAACATTCATATTTCTTTATTTATTTCGAGAACCCCAAGGGTCCGGAGGACATTACATGGGGGGTGGGAACTGGAGCGTAAGATACATTTACAGCAACTTGATAGAAACAAACAAGCAAGCAGAACAGAACAACACAATTAGCAGTAAGTAAACAGGAAAATAAAGAAACGACGACAGTACAATCTTATATGAAAACAAGTATTAAAGCGTGAAACAGGGAGTTCGTTCACATAAGTACAGATAATTAACAAATATGATAAGGGGGAGGTGAAAAATTTCATAGCAACTGACATACAAGCGTGG
Organism: Ornithodoros turicata; assembly: GCF_037126465.1. Taxonomy (NCBI): domain Eukaryota; kingdom Metazoa; phylum Arthropoda; class Arachnida; order Ixodida; family Argasidae; genus Ornithodoros; species Ornithodoros turicata. The sequence continues at coordinate 40,700,240 of NC_088205.1, read as the reverse complement.
TGGTCTTGTGGTTGGAGTGAACGGGAGAGGGTGTTACAAAATAGTGTATGGTAGATAATAGTTGCGAGAGTTGATGGGAGGTTGTTCCATTCGATGGCAGTTGAACAAAAGAATGATCTGGATAATGCATTGGTATTACAATGAAAGCATGTGACCTTATTAGTGTGGTGGATGCGAGGAAAAATGACACTCAGGCAGGTGATGGGCGATTGGTGCTGTGGCAAGATGAAAAAGAACCAATGGAAGAGGGCTAACTTGGCAAGACGGCGACGATGTTCGAGTGAGACGAGATTAAGGTTTGATTTTAACGCGGTTACAAGGGATCGAATTTGTAGTCGTTGGAAATGAAACGGGCAGCCCGATTCTGGATGGCTTCTAGGGCGTCACAGAGATACTTTTGGGGAGGGTCCCAAATAGGTGATGCATATTCCAGCTTGCTTCGTACAAGAGCCGTGAAGGTTAGGAGCTTAAGATGGAGCCCGCCAACCCGAGGGTGCGTCTAACAAAGCCTAGGGAGCGAGAAGCGTTAGTTATTATGTGGTTGATGTGCTCGTTCCAAGTTAGGTTGGAGGAAAGGTGGATTCCAATATATTTGTAAGAATCTGCTCGGGTTAATGTGATATCACTTAGAGTGTAGGGGAAGGGAGGAAGGCAGGAGACCCGTCTTCGAGAAAACGACAAAATGCGACACTGTGCAATGTTCAGAGGCATTTGCCACTCATTGCACCAACGCCGGATTAGTTAAAGGTCGCTTTGTAAGGTTAGTTGGTCAGAAGGAGAGAGGATTTGCCTGTACACTACACAGTCGTCAGCAAAGAGACAAATCGTGGAAGATATGCCTGAAGGAAGGTCATTTATATAGATAAGGAAAAGGAGAGGGCCGAGGACTGAACCCTGAGGGACACCAGAAAGCACCGGTACATCTGGGGATAGGTGGTTGTTGCAAGTAACAAATAACGTGCGATTAGTCAAAAATTGAGCTATCCAATGGACGACATACGGGTCGAGGTTAAGCAGATAGAGTTTGTATAGAAGCTTAGAGTGCGACACCATATCGAAGGCCTTGCGAAAGTCTAAGAAAGCGGCGTCAGTCTGATGATTATTGTCCGCGTGGAGAAAGATGTCGTGAACAAAACTGACTACTTGAGTTTCACATGAAAAGAGGTTTCGAAACCCGTGCTGCAAGTGATAGAAGAAGCATTTTTCTTCAAGGTACTTAACTACGTTGGAGTATCCGTTCGAGAATTTTACATACTATAGATGTGGCAGCTGCCTGATTTGTGAATCGTGACAATCTTCTTCATCTTCCAGCATGCGGTATGGCAGAATCTTGGAGTAACTGAGTAAATATGCAACATAGAATCTTGCTGGAAATAGATCTCGTGTTGTATAGAACCTTCGGGTTAATAGTGTCCGGACCAGCACTCGACGACAGCTTAAGTGACTCAATGATTTTACAAATACCATGAGTGCTGATATGAATGGGGACCATAGGTGACAAGGCGATTACTGATAATGGAGTTTGGGTGTACCCGTTATCGGTGTTGAAAACGGATGAAAACAAGGAAGCGAAAGCGTTGGCGCAGTCGCTGTCGGCGGGTGTCAGTTAGACTGATACGGTGGGATTTTGGTGGAGATAAGATTTTCCAAAATTGTTTTGGTTTATTCGTCAAGAGAGACGGGAGGTCGATGATAAAGAACTTATGTTTCGCTTCCTTGATCGAGCACCTGTCTTCCCGTTCACAGTAGTGAAATTTAGCCCATGATACGTTGTCGCCAAGACGCTTTGCTTTCCTGAATAAGCGCTTTTTCTTGGTTAGCAAGATTTTTTCGTGAACCAAGGATTGTGATCATAAGATTTCACTCTTATCTTTGGAACATTGTACTCGGTAAGGTAGTTTATGTTGTCACGAAAGAGGGAGCAGTTATCCTCAATGGAGTGAGGCAAGGTGCCATGAAATGAATTTTCATACAGAGCTTCAAGACCCTCGTTGATGGCTTTGAAGTGAGCTTGAGCATAGTCGCATATGGTTTTATCGTTGAATTTATGAACATTTGGACTACTTGAAGAGATATCTTAGAAAATGGTCACTGAGACCATCAGTGACATGCAAAGAAGTGATGTGCTCAGGATGGGAGGTTAAAACCAAGTCAAGGGTTGACTGCGTGGCATGAGTTATTCGGGTAGGATGTGGAACGGCATGCGATAGATTAAATGTAAGGCATAAATCCACAAACAGTGTCTCTTGTGAACTCCGGGAAAGATTGCCGTGGAGCAAGTCCCAATTTATTGACCGTATATGTATCAGCGTATATTGAAGGTGTATATTACTTATTATATGTATCAGGGCAGATTTCAAGCTTCCTGAGCGCGCACAGACGGTGATCTCAGTTGTCTCGCGACGTAACAGACGGAGAAAGACACCGGCTGACACACACAGCCATCCGGAAGGCTATGGCCACCTTTGTTGATGCACCCACGAATCCACAGGAAGACTGCCGAAGCTCTCCCACTCGTATTAAGTACCTGTAGCTTGAACTACAAACATTTTAGTGCACACTCCACGAAACGAGAACAGCTGATTGCTGCTTTCATGGGCGCGGCCATGCGAGCGGCCATGCGAGCCGAGAAGGACCGTTCAACAGAGGAGCAATTTTAGGTAAGTTCGAGCGTGGCGCCAGGCGTCGGTGCAACAATTTCCAGAGTGAACCGAGTTCGATCAGCTCAGATAACAATTTTTTCATTCTTTTTCTTTCTAGTAATATTTATCATTCTTTTTTATTCATTTCCAATTCTAATTCCAATTCCAGCTCAACCGCTCAGCGCGCTGACACTAGTGCAACGTAGAGTCAATAAATCTTTCGCTTCCTCGCTTCCCTAAGGAGAAGGTGTACTTGAAGTATATTCCTGTTGTGTGATTCCTTTTTTCCCTCTCTACGTTCCAGAAACATACGGTTTCTGAGCCAAGACAATATAGTTGCGAGCGCAGTTGACTTACAGAAGTATCCCATACAGATCCCGTACCGTGAAGGCCACCACCCCAAACGTGGTTGCCACGGTTTCGGTTTTGGCCATTTGCATGTCAAAATTCAGGGATTGATATTTTAATACACGTACGCGTTTCAGAATTTTTAAACGTGGATTTTAACTAGGACAGTCTCTGATATCGGTATCTGGCTTTTGGTCAAGACGTCCTTATTAGAGTTAATTAATGAATTTAATTGATTAGTCATCCTTATTAGTCATTACAGTCTCTCTTGGAAAAGATACGCGCCCGTAGAACTCAACTGTGAAAATGACGTGCTCTCGTCACTTTTTTTATAAAAGTTTGTCCCCCCCCCAAGCTGAAACACACACACACACAAAATAAACGGGGTGCCACAAACGCATACTTTGTGGTCGTAGCCATATTTTAATGGAGATTTTTTTAAAAAATAAAACAACTAGGACTATGTGTACATTAGTTTCGCACGTACGCGTACGCGAGTGGAGGAAAACCTTATCTGCAAGGTATTTTGGCATTCTAATTTGCATAATTCACTAAGATGTATTTTTTTTGTGTGTGTGTGTGTGTGAAGCTCTTTTTCTTTCTTCGAGAAACAGAAAGAGCAGAATTGCTGGCAATCGGTTTAGATATGAGATGAATCCTTCATCTATATGCTTCAAATTATTATCCCCAGAGGTGACATTTGTTTTTAGTGCACCGTTTCAGATTTTCCATTATCGAGATACTTCGCTCGCACTAACTCGGAAATCGGCAAGGGGGAGCGAGCCCTAACCTAACTTAACCCAACCTAACCTAACCTGAAGGAGAGCACTGCTGGACATGGAGTTAAAGATTGAGAAGTACGGCATTTTCAAAGAGGTCCTCGGAGGGAAAATTCGAGGGTGGGGGGTGGGGGGCAGAGCCAGCACTGTGAAAACCCGAGGAGCGGTGGACTGTTCCCCCTGCCCCCACGTTCCGATTTATACCGAAACTAAACAGGAACAGCTTTCCAAGCTAGGGCTCCGGAACGAACCGACAACAAGAAAGAAAAACAAGAAAGAAAAAAGAGGAAGGAAGCACAAAAAAGATATATTCGCTTGAACCGCAACGGGTCAAAAAACATTGCAAACTCGTTTTTCTTGTGCCAGTCATCGGCATTTTTAGCAGCTTTTCTGAACCGTGATGTGGATTGCAGGCCCAAATAATCACAAATGAGCAAGCACGCATCCTCGCTGCTTAATTTTTGGTCACTTTACGTCGTTTGAAGTGCAAATTGTTGCGCCTACCACTAGCGCCATATTCGCGTTCAAATTGCTCCTCTGTTGAACTGTCCTTGTCGGCTCGCATGGCCGCGCCAATGAAATCGGCAATCAGCTGTTCTCGTTTTCTGGAGTGTACACCAAACTGTTCACGGTTCAAGGTACAGATACTTAATTCGGGGGGGGGGGGGGAAGCCTCGGCGGTCTTCCTGTGGATTCGTGGGTGCATCAACGAAGAGGGGCATAGTTTTCGGGATGGCTGTGTGTTCGACAGCTGATATCTGTGCGCTGAACTAACTTCTATTTTTTAAAAACAACTTCAATATATTGCAGTTGTAGCTTGATAGTTTCCTTGGTTTTGTCGCATATTGCGTTCATTTCATCTGCTTTTTCTTTTCGCCAACTGGTGTAACCCCTGCTTTGACTATTGCGGCCTCCCTATGGTTTATGTGTCAGTTTTGGAAACACTGATATTGTTACATGTGACACATTGTAGTGTACTGCAGCCAGCTTCACTGTTTGACTCATAATTTGCACGGTTACTTCTTTAATATTATTTGGATTACTTTCATCTGATACTGTACCATTAAATAGGATAGAAATTCATTATGGTTCAGAATTATTTTTCCTTTGCAATGTTCCCACACTGATCTTGATGACAAGTTGTCTCTCATTAAATTCCTTTTGGGTTGTATTTCACACTGCTTACAGCATAATGTGAGAATGAGAAAATGTATGCTTCACATGTTCTCAGCATCCTCTACAGCAACTGCTCCTGGGCTTAAAATCCAGAAACTACACACGAAAAAAACAAAACAAAAAAAAACTGTAGAACAGACGACACATCAAAAAGGACACGACAAAATGATTGGGACTGTGTTATGCTATACTTTTTTTTTTGTGTGTGTGTGTCTCGGGTTCTGCATTTTTGTGAACATGTGCCATGTTGCCGGTCCCCTTGCCCTCTTGTCACAAAAACACCCTCAGACATAAAAATGCAGACAAAAAAGTAGAGAACTCCAACTTAACATAACAAGAGAGAACAAAGATGGGGACACAGGAAGCTTCTAGAGTCTCGGAACATACGCAGTGACCCCTCGGTTTTTAAGAAAAACCGTGGCCCTTCCCCGAACAATACTCCCATCTCCTTAAATAATGACCGGTTGTGCAATCGGTCATTCAGTTTGGCACTGATGATGTCTGTCGCATGACGGATGAAACGTCTGAGTAAACCTTGTTATTTTGTTATGTTAAGTTGGAGTTCTCTACTTTTTTGTCTAGTTATGTCGTCTCCCGGCTTTTGGAGTACTTTTGCATAAAGATGCAGGTTGTGAGAGGCACATAAACACTGCTTACATTGCTAACCTGTCTATCACAAGACATGTGAAAGGATTGCCAAATTAAAATTCAGTAATACAAAAATGATTCTGAAATACATAATTCCAATAGAAGGGAGAGTAAACATTGGAATAACAGGTAAAGGTAAAGCACTGAAGTGTTGGCATTCTTCTGATGTGTATGATATACTGCTCTATTTAACCCATGACATATATGTTGTCAAACATTAACTTCTTGCATTCAACATCAAGATGCTGTACCTATTCCATCTAAGCGACTCGTCTTTACACGGACACGTGGCACACCATTTTGGCACAAAGATTTGATATCTCTGCTTGTTGGACATATCAAGCAAATACTGTGCCAAAATTGTGTTACCTACATGACATACTGCTTTGCTGAGATATGTTACGGAAGAAATACTCCTGAAGCGATTAAAGGAAGTGCATACGAGTACATATGCTTTGCAAAGTTGTTCCAAAGTTCCAAGTGTTGAATTGGCAAAGCGTTAGTCATCTCATAACAAAGTGATGAAATAAACTAGTGAGAAATGCGGAGCCGCAAGCACTGTTGCATGGCCATGTTCACAATGGGCAATGACGCTTTTCACTTTGTGTACCGCGGACTGACTATGCTCAATGAGTGGTTTGCAGTATCTATGATTGATGTAGGCCATGGCAACTACCGATGCACTTTGCAGAGTGTGCAATGATGTCTTTTGTGAACGAGACAAACCTCAATATATTTCCACGTAATTTTGATCCTACAATTAATTGAGTTGAGGGTTTCAGGTATTTAAGTGTGCAGCTCTCTTCTGATATTTAGTGGGAATCACACATTAGTTACATATCCTCTAAGCCTCTTAAAAAATTGTCTTCTTGAAGTGGACACGGAAACTACCTTTCGCAGACAGTACACTGCTGGCATACAAAACCCTTGTACAAAGTGCCTTAGAAACGGTACAAATGACATCATACTGTCCATCATAAAAACAAATGACATCATACTGTTCAACAGTGCCACCAATTTGGTACAGTTGAGCTACGCTCAAAGCTAGGGGGGACGAGTTCGCATCAAAAAGGCACGGTCTTGAGGGGATTATGGTGGTCTTTGACAGAGCACGCAACTTTCGGTCCTACTTTTCTTTCAAGAGGAGGAAGTGAACAAGTGCCCATTCGTGGAACCCAGCCCTCCCCTTCCGATTTGTTTCGGTATCAGTCTGTCTACCAATGTCATGATGACATTTCTATTCTGTTGAGTTTCCTACATGCTGTCCAGGACATATATGTAGGTAGGTAGGTAGGTATGCCAAGAATTTTTTTTATTACTACCCTTTTTTTATAGTTTGAATCCCTCGAAAAACCATTGCACAGCACCAGAACACAAGGCTACATAATGACCCAGTTTCACCAACCTTTTCAGCATCTGAACTAAGATGAACGGTCATTAAACTATCTGCTTCACCACATCACCGATGGAAAAAAAGAAGTGTCTGTTAAGTGTCTGTTCGAGGATTGGCAACCCTTGATATTGGTTCAGTTAACCAGAGTTGGTGAAACCGGGCCTATGGAAGTCACCGAAACATTCATCACATCACAAACCAAAGTTTGTAAAAAGAATTGAGTGCTAGCATGAAGTTTTGGCAATTCTGAGTAGCATTTTAACTGCTGCCTATGTAGCTGCTGCATAATTACAAGTAATTCAGAAAAAGTAGTACAAACTTTGAGGGTACTCTACTCTATCTTCCTCTGCATGGTATTGAAAACTGTGATGATTCCAAGTGCTCATCGTCTTGGCCCAGATTCTGTAGCAGATTTATCAGCCATTTGTGTTCCTATTTGTGGTACTGTGGCAAACTAGTCACTCCACCCACGTCCCAGCATTCCTAGGTTACACATACCATGTGGTTGATATACGAAGAGGGGAGTCAAGTCCTGTAGATCGCATAAACAAAATACAGAAACCGACACTGAAGATTTTTGTTTAAGTTTAATTTGTACAAGGTTTCGCATGGAGGTCCACGCTTCCTTAGGTCCTACCTGAGGAAGTGTCGGTTTCTGTATTTTGTCTGTATCATGTAGTTATACACTCTCAGAAAGAAACCGGATAGTAAGGGTCAAAAATCGTCAAATTTTTGACCCATATTCTAAGGGTCAACACCTTACGCATAAAAGTATGACGGATAGTAAGCGTAAAAAATCGTCAAATTTTTGACCCCTATTTTAAGCGGTGTTCGATGCCGGTTATTCTATGGGCTGTTTGGCTACTCTTGTGATACCGCTTACTGCACCTAAAAATACCACATAGTATGCATCAAACCTGAGCACCGTAGACATCACGTGACCTCACGGTCCTTGTACAGACAACGGCTGCAATTCTGAAATGACCCGCAATGCGGCTTTCCGGCGGCTGTTCTGGAAAACGGTATTTGGTTCCCGATTGCCAAAAGCATCAGAAAGAAGTTTCCAGAGCAGTACACGGAAAATCGGATTGCCTGTCAATTTTGCATTGCAGCTATTGCCTGCCCAAGGGACGCTGACATCACGCGGCGCCTAAGGTTCCCAGATATGATGCGTACTGTGAGGCATTCTGGGGGTGCAATTCTCTGTGCAAAGACGGCATACCATGCGAAATTGTTTCATAGGAAAAAAAGAACAGCTGCTACAACAGGATCTCGATGATACGAATCTCACAGGGCATGAAAAAAACAGTTGGTATCATCCGAGACTCGTCAGCAGTACCATATAGGTGCACGAAGCATGTATACGGACGGAAGCCCGTTCACTTTTATATGCTATCGCTTAAAAGATATCCATGGTATAGGCATAGCTTGTTGCTCATCCAAAAGACTTGGCAATTGACAGTGCGCCACAATAGCTAGGCCCACTGCACAGCAAAATAGTATGACACAGACAAACCCATCCATCACGTGAATAACAGATATAAAAGGCACGTTCTTGCGCAAGGCAAGCACGTTCTTGCACAAGGCAAGCAATATACAAGAGTTCTCGCGACAGTCAAAAGAAAAATAAGAAGCACGAGTGAGTGCATCACTTGAACCGGGTTCATCGTCTCACTATAGCCCGCGTACGCCGCTATCTCATTTAAATCAGAACATCTGAATACATGGAAGTATTTCCCACAGCGTTAGTAGCACGCATTTAAACCGTAATGCAACAAAAATTCGCCAAATAATTCCACTTTATTGCAGGAAAGAGCCCAGAATAATAGATACATGCATGTGTATATACAGGGTGTTTCAAAAAACGTGTCATTCGGACTTTATAAAAAAACGGGGCGACGGAAAAATACGGGGTAAACGGCATTTGTCTGGCGGCTGAATTTGCCATCTTTCAAAAATATTTTCATTTGATTTTAATTAAAAGAAATTGAATTTCTTTAATTGAACTTCAAAATTTCCCAAGTCAACCTAACGTTTTTTTTTTACAGAATTAGAGAGCCCGTAGTGAACTTAGTCAGATACACCAAGAAATTCGCTCGATATTGCAAATAGAACTGCCCCAAAAAAGTCCCGAAATTCAGGCTTCAGAGTTTCGGGTATTCAACGGCGCACAAAATCAGTCGCAAAGACGCGCGGAGAGCCTGACATGCTCCTGCCCCCACGAAGCTAGTACAATTTATCGCCGAACCGGCGTGCAGCACAAGACGTGCCGATAACAAGGCGGTTGACATTCCACCATACGTTGATAAGCGGCAAACAAAAATGATTCCGCCTCTTTTTTCCCGCCCTCTTTTTTTTTCGACCTTCTATCTTTCATGGGGGCAGGAGCATGTGCTGCTCTCTGCGCATCTTTGCGACTGACTTGGTGCGCCGTTGAATACCCGAAACTTTGAAGCCTCAATTTCGGAAATTTTTTTGGGCACTTCCATTTGCAATATCGAGCGGATTTCTTGGTGGATCTGACTACGTTCGCTACGGGCTCTCAAATTCTGTAAAAAAAACGTTAGGTTGACTTGGGAAATTTTTGAGTTCAATTAAAGAAATTCAATTTATTTTAATTAAAATCAAATGAAAATATTTTTGCAAGATGGCAAATTCAGTTGCCACACAAGTGCCGTTTACCCCGTATTTTTCCGTCGCCCCGTTTTTTTATAAAGTCCGAATGACACGTTTTTTGAAACACCCTGTAGAATATTGCACCTATGGCATGAAAATGGTGTGTCTTAAGGTGCACGTGACCAAACATTAAAAAAATGGGAACAGCATACTAGCCATAAACCAACAGATTACAACACCTGCAATATTTTAGAGAATTATGAAATGACATTTGTGCATCTTCACAACACTTCAACACAACAAAATATAAATTGTAGACTAGCTATATGAGCTAGTAATTGGATTAAATTACGTTTATAATGGAAAAACACTTAATGAGCGTTATATCACAGGATGAGCCATCGAGGTACACAGAATATCAGACATATACAAAAAGAAATTCATAGCAGACAGGTCATAAACTAATTATATATAGGGTGATTCCACGCCGGATCAGGCAGGGCGGTCCGGTCGACCTCTTCAATTTTTTGTTTTTGTGTCAAACACATATTAAAGCCTTGGCCCTAGGAGGCATATGGGTGCTGAAAGTAGTTGAAAATAATTGGTGGGTATTTTTAATGAATTATCATTCAGATGTGAGCTTCCTACGCAGCTTGACGCCACGCATCTTCAAACTATTTGACATACTCAGCTTATCACTTTCTTTTTCTTTTTTTTTTCACGTATTGTCTGGGGTGGGTAGCATTGAATCCTAAGTTGTGCAGATCGTAAGAGTTGCCTTCGAGGAGATAAAAAATCGAAAATTTGCCTCATATGTAAAATATGGTACGTTTTGGGAACCTCACAACTCGTCCCCCAGTTGTGATACCCGAAAGTAATCTACATCATTGTGTTCGTCTCGAAATGCCCTTTCTTCGCATAGCGAGTACGTCGTATTGTGAATTGGGGCAACGCCCCCAATAGGCTTTTTGTGAGGGATATCTACGGAAAATGCGTAAATTCGACACCCCGCATCCCATATATTCCTATTCGTAACATCGTTCATTTTGCTCGCAAGCGTTCATCATGACTATTCTTAGTTGCCGTACCCCAGACTAAATGAGAATAGTTTAGGTGAGACATGAACAGTGAACGGTATAGTAGTAGCTTATTCGAAAAGGAAACACGAGTCTATGCCTAGCGGTCATGCCTAATATTTTGCAGAGTTTATTCTGAACGTATTCAATGCGAACGTAGCGTGTCTCTCGTGTTTGTCCTCGTTCCTGTTTGGATGCATCGAAGGATCACGTATCAACCTGCCCATCTAGTAACGAACGTATTCAATGTGTTCATCCCATAGCAACTGTTCGTTAAAGATGACACTCAAGCATTTGATGCATTTTACAATATCAACAGGACTGTTAAGATATACTATCTCTTTATTTAGACTATCACTCCTGTTTTTGGTCGAAATATGATTGCTTCAGTTTTACTACTATTAATGCGTGAAGAGTTTAAATTAACCCATTTTTCCAAGTTGCAAAGCAGCTCGTTAGCAGTAGTGGCTATTACATCAATATCAGAGCCACTGGAAAGCACGCTTGCATTGTCCGCATACGAAATAAATTCACAATTGACATCAATGTTAATTATGTCATTTAGATATCGGGTATCAGATCCGGGTATCTCAACTGGGAGCCGAGTTGTGAGGTTCCCAAAACGTACCATATTTTACAAATGAGGCAAATTTGCGATTTTTTATCTCCTCAAAGGCAAACCTTAGGATCTTCACAACTTACAATGCGATGCCACCCACCCTAGACAATATGTAAAAAAAAAAGTGTTAACTAGTTATGAAGATACGTGGCGTCGAACTGCGTAGGAAACGCAATGGTCGAAATGTCCACATCAGAATGATAATTCATTAAAATAGAACCACTGATAATTTTCAGCTACTTTCAGCGCCAATATGCCTCCTAAGGACTAGGTTTTAATATATGTTTGAAAGAAAAAAAATTCACCACCGTGCATGATCCGGCGTGAAATCACCGTATAATAACTGAAGTATACAGGGTGTTCAAAATTAAGCTTTGACTAGCACTTTATAAATAGGCGAACAAAAGAAAACTGGCTGCTATTTTTCTGTTCCTTGAGTAAGAAACAGGTTCTACATAATTAGCACCAGCTGTTTCTTACACAAGTAGCGTAAAGTTATCATCCGGTTTCCTGTCATCGCTGTGTTTGCGTAGCGCTCGTGAAAGCTTAATTTTGAACACCCTATAGTTCAGTGAATTGCAGACGTTGCATTTATCGAGCAATGCATCATTACTCATGAAGCAGTCACAACTTACAAGTCATCTTTACAGGTGAGTTGTACTGGTTGTACATGCGTGAGGGAGTAGCGTCTTGTGTATTTCTTCCCAGAATGTGTCGCACAGTAGAAATTTTAGGAGCACCACCTAACGCAGTTGAGGGTGCATGCGTGGTATTATGCAGTCCAGCATGGCTACGAAGAGCATGTCGTGTCCTGTTCCTTGGGATGCTGGACATAGAAGTTTATTGTCATGAGCGCAAAATAATGTGCTTGCTGATATTGTCAAATGGATACTCATGTCCGTTCAATAGTAGATTCCAAAGATATGGTATTGCATTTCAATGTGAAAGCTAATCTCGAAAATGTGCTAGCGTCATAATACGTGATGCAGATAAGGTCTTCTTCGCCAGACCTGGGTCATCTCCAGAGACCTCCCACATGAAATGGTCACAGGCTGGCAAACATAGCATTCTGAAATCTTTCTCATCCTTTAAGTAGCATTCAACTGAATTTTGTTAGACCCGTAAATTATTTTATCATGTTATTGATGTGATTTGTGGTACTGTCAAATGGGTGCACGTGTCTGTGCAGCAGTATATATGCCGGAACTGATACTGTTTCTAGCGTTTAAATGGGAAAGCTAATCTCGTAAATATGGTAACGCCGAAATAAATCATGCCGATGAGGTGCTCTTTGCCAGGCCTGAGTCCATCCCCGCAGAGGCCGCTTACATGAAATAGTCATAAACGTAACATGGACTTCAAAAACCACTTACTATAACTGGAAACACTCTAGTCCTTTAAGATAACAGTTAACTGAATAATGTTAGACGCGTAACTCATTTCAGCTGTCTAAGAAGTGGCGTTCCACACGTGTTTTGCAGCACCACCACAACCACCACCTGCACCACGTTATCGAAAATCGTGACCATCAGAAAATCGATTTGTTTCATGCCAATACATCATGCTGCGGTATAATCAGCAATAATCATCCGAACTCCTATTACAAGAACGGATTGAGGAATCGTTAACAAAGATGCTTCAACGGGGAGAAACGCATATCCGAGAAAAACGAGAACAAAAAGAGTCTCACCTGGTGTACAATGGGCGTACGCATACGAATTTGTAGCGCGGAGATAGCCTGGAGAATCACAACTTTTCAAGTAGCGTCGTCCGCGTGCCTTGCCCACATATCGTGCGACGTTGTCTCGTTCGATGCCATCTCTTCCTGTGATAAGTTTGACACAAATGAAATATGAAATTAAAAAAACTACAGACACCCAGCGCAAAATGTGACAACTTACATTTGTTAGACCGTGCATGATGTGAGACCGTGAGACGCCAGAAGCCAGAGTGACCGTTAACGAAGCGAAAGAAAAGACGCTTTGCACACGGAACCATGCACGTGTTCTCAGAAGGCAGGGCCCGTATAACAATTGAAAAACAATAAGCGTCAATATAAGCGTAAATGGATAATATGAGACGCCAGAAGCCAGAGTGACCGTTAACCAAGCGAAAGGAAGGACGCTTTCCACACGGAACCATGCACGTGTTCTCAGAAGGCAGGGCCCGTATAACAATTGAAAAACAATATGCGTCAATATAGGCGTAAAGAGCTAATACTCCAACGCAGAGCTTCAGTTTATCCGTCAAGACGAAATCGTATGCGTCAGGATATAAGAGTAAATCATGTCCTCCGTCCCATTTACGCATAAAACTCCGCCCTTTACGCTTACAGCGAGCGCGTTTACGGTAAAACAGACCTTGACGGATACGGCGTCTGCGATTTTGTCGAACTTTACGCTTAGTAAGGGTAAGATTGGACGTAAGCGTAAATTTATCCGTTTCGTTTCTGAGAGTGTAGGAGTGGTTTAAACCACCTCACAGAAGTTGCAGATGCTGTTCATCAACTTTATTTTGAGGTGGACAGAGAGTTTCATTGCCTGGGGCGGTACTCTACCCCATAGCTGCTTGTGGTGTGAGGAAGGAAATAATGTCCCATGGAGTCCAAAATTACCAAAAGAGCTTCGAGAGCAGGCATTCGTGGGCTCGATTTAGCTATAGGCCAAGAAATTTTGGAGAGAGGGGCAGGAGTTCAGATTATTGAGATCTCAAAATGGCAGTTTGGAAAGCTCAGTAGTGTGGGCAATGACAAAGAATATACTCTGGATCTTCTACAGCACCTGAGAGAGCCAACTTGCCTCATGTGGTAATGACACTGAGCTGTAAATGCCCCAGTGAGTCACAGTGCACCACATTGGCGAGAAGTGTTTTCTGGCATCCAGAAACCAAGCTCTGTGCCAACATTTCTCAGTATAGACGGGACGAAAACGTCAGTTGTCCATTGACAGGAACACTATTTAAACAATCCATTGATATGTTGGTGAACGAGATCTGCTTTCTACATGACCAGTAACATTCCTTTGCTATCTTTCACTGTGATTTAATTAAACACATCCCTCATGTGACGGCGTTCCCGGCACAGTTTTACCTTGCTAAACCACTTTTCGCGGCGCTTATCAAACATAACATTAGCAGTTATTCGTAGGCCGAGGCCGAGGAAAGCAAGAGACGTTTCCATGATGTTTACCGTGATGTACGTGATTACCGTCGTGACAAATGGTCGACACAGCAGTTTTGCGGTACGTTTTATATGTTGCCAATCGTGGACATTTTTCGCTACCAGATTGCCTGTCCAAAACAGCTACGACTGCATCAATGTCACTTCACCAATGAATTCCTTCATAAGTTACACGCGCGTGTTAGCACACCAAGTCGTTACACGTCTGAAAAATACCTGACGAAATCGGCAGAAGAAACATATGCTTTATTAGAGCTTGCAGTGATTATCCTTTTCATGCAGCACATCACGCAACACCATACAGCTCCGTCGTTACTCCATTTTCTCTAATAGCCTCGTCCCCAATAGTAGCCGAACGGCCGAACCTCTGAAGCGTTGTTTTCCTAGTATTCATACGCGTAGTTATTTACGCCTCTAACTTAATTAAATTAATGAATAATTGAGAGATACATGCTGAATACCACACAGAATTGCATAAAGACTCGTTATTCTGGGGTGCGACCTTCTTAAACACTGATTTTCTCACGTAAAACCATGCTTAACACTTTACTGCATAGACCCATTGTGATTTATTTTGACAGTTTGAATTTGAAAGGATTGGAATTTGAAGGGTGGATTTCTTAGCGTGGATTTCAAAAGTTTTATTATTAAGAGTGGGTAACAGGGTACACCCAAAGTAACTTGGGCGAATTGCGGTAGGACGGTAAACGATTAATATACATTATGCAATGTAAATTAAGATTATCATTTGTCTTGCAAAAATGCCCGGTGCACTTATCTGCACGTACTAGCTACTTGGGCAGCTGGCAAGGTGCATACAGCCCAGTGTCCCGTGGCATGTCCTATGTCTCCCTCAAGGGTTTTTGTTTTTAGGTAAACGGGGGCATGAACTATGTGGGGACACCAGTAACACATACTCTAGGTTTTACATTTTATATCGTACCTCTCTCAAACTAGCGGCTTTTCAATTCAAGAATGTACTGCACGAGCTGCGCTGCACACTTGCAATGCACGTTTGTGCCGAGCATTATGATAATTCCATGCGGCTTGTATTACCAACACGGTGAGTGTTCTGTCCTTACTCACCTGTAGCAAGAGCACAGAAAACACACGTACAGGAAGCACCAAACACGGCATATGTATTATGCAATGAGCAGTGCTTCATCACAGTGCATGGGTCTCCTCTGGATATCCATGTTCTGATATCACTCGACAGGGTTCCTAGGGATATCTGCAGCTTGACATCCATCAAAGGATAGTCTCCAGGATATCTAATGGACATTTGGAAATGACATTGGATATTCAGACCATTTGTGGATATCCTGTGGAGATTAATGGTTGTCCGGGCGAGAGCACTTCAGAAGGCCGTACAGTGCTTCTTCACGGACGATGTGGCTACGAAGACCTGCCCTGACAGCCCGAAATATAGCTGCGTCTGTAGAGGAGGTGGTGTTCCTCTACATGAGTCCTGACCGGCGATGATGGAATGTCCCAGCGGGCAGATGTGCGTGGCCTCACGCTAGGACGGTGCCGGTAGAACTGCCGTGCCAGAGCCGTAGCGCGTGGCAGCAGAGGCACGTCTTCGTCATCACACACGGGCCGCCACATCACTCCCCCCCTCAGACGCGGAGCGGTGTAGAGCTAGCGGTTGGGGTCCGCGTTGATACTTGAAGAGGAGGAAGACGGGCGACAGGTGGAACAGGGACGGCTGGTCTTGCATGTTGTGCTGAGTGGGCAGAAGTGGCGGGATGAACGGTGCGGACAAGAGCTGGCCGGGAGGGTTCCAGGGGCGGGCCGAAGTGGAGAGCAGAGTAGGCAGGTAGGCAGAACGTAATGCAGGATGGAGCGACAGAACCGCGACCGGTTCGTGAGCGCTGGGCTCGAAGTGTTGTCGCCAAGGAGACTGCGGGGAGGACCATCGTGAAGCACGGGGAGACCGGGAGTAAAACTCACTGTGGCCTCCGTGCGTGTCCCCGGTGGAACGTTGGTCCCGGAGCCTCTTGACCGCATCTGGACGAGCTGCCAGTGTCTTGCAGGGTGTCGGAGCGAACCGAAAACCGGAACCGAAAACCGAAAAAAACCGCTATTTTGGTGCGAACCGGAACGGAATCGAAACCGTATACGTTTTTATCGCTCAGGAGGGAAACCGAAAAATATATTTAACGGTTTTCGGTCCAAAAAAAAAAAAAAAAAACTTCGTCGGTTTGGATTACGGATAGGCGAATGAAACAGACGTCGTGTGCTCTGAAGTCATGTCATAGATACTATACGAGGGTTACGGTTACGGTGGAATGTATGTCGGTATACTATGACCCTTAGGCTCCCTTTGTAATGGTTTATTGTTCGCGCACGCACACAGACTTAGAGGTACATGTGACTCTCTAGCAATGTGCCGTAGTGTTCGTTTTAATTTGATCCCCCCAAACTCTCCTCAACTAAACAGCGACCCAAGGGGGTCTGCATAACGGCTTCTTTATCGGTAATGTCGCACAACGCGTCCCTTGTTTGAGAGCAGCTAAGTTGAATACATTTACGTATACGCGTGGGCAAGCCCGTGCGAAATGGCAACTCTATTGTGGACAGGACACGAAGAAAATAAAACGGAGCCTTCGAGCGCGTGTGTGAGTGAAGGTGTTCCTCGATTTGCGTCGTACCGTGCGGTGGTGCTTGCTGGCTAGACAGTAGCAACAGACATTCGGATGGGACGCGATCGCTCCAACCGAGCAAGAAAGAACTTTACGTATGACATCACGAAAGGAGAAAGCCCATTTGAACAGACAGTGACCTACAGGAACCAGGAGCTACCAATTTCACAGCTGTCTATTAATATTAAATACCATGTATGAGGAATGAACGGGTTTATATTTTGTAACATTGATATGTAAGACTTTGCTGTCTCAAAACTGTTTATTTCTGTTCCCCCATTCGATTCTCAATCTCTCTTCCTCCTCCTCTTCCCCGCCCTGCCGGCGCCGCTCACTTACATGATATTTTTTGTGGGGATGAATATTCCCAGCAGAAGCGGAACCGGTTAAAAACCGGTATGAACCGTTATTTTTTTGCTCCGGAGCAGAACCGGTACCGGATCGTTTATGATGCAACCGGAACGAAAACCGGAACGAAAAACGTTTCGGTTCGACACCCTGGTGTCTTGTATGGAAGCCTGGTGGGAAGGCGAGGCGGGCAGGGTTCTTGGACCGCAAGCGTAGCAGATGCGTGTGGGGCGGTCGACAGCGGCGTACCGCGACCGGTATGGGAGCGTGATGCTCGTGAAGGTGCCGCTGGTGGTAGCCCGAGGAGTGCCATCGTGAAGCGTGTGGCGACGTGACGCAGAGTGCGAGACCATGGCGACGTGATCTGGGTAGATGGGTAAGGTGGGTAGGACCATGGTGTGGCGCGGTCGGGCGTTGCGATGAGTGGAGCCGCGGTGAATTGACGTCGTCGCCTAGCGGTTCCTCGGTAGAACGTTGCACCGTACCTTCGGAGGTGGGCTTGCAGTAATTTGGGATGGTGCTTGGCCGAATTATGCCGAACATGGTGTTCGTTGTTCGGGTCACCAAATGTAGAGGAGGTGGTGTTCCTCTACATGAGTCCTGACCGGCGATGATGGAATGTCCCAGCGGGCAGATGTGCGTGGCCTCACGCTAGGACGGTGCCGGTAGAACTGCCGTGCCAGAGCCGTAGCGCGTGGCAGCAGAGGCACGTCTTCGTCATCACACACGGGCCGCCACACGTCTCCGAAGTCTGGGCACCGAAAGCCAGCCGTCAACGACGGATCCAAATTTGAAAGTGTATCTCCGTAATTAATAAAGCCAATTGTTTCCGCTGGGTGCGCGGAATCGGCAACGGTTCTAGGAACCCGCACGGTGGCCCAGGAGACAGTCGAGAGCTCAATACTTGAGTTAACCTGCGCCACAGCAAAAAAGGAACGTGACAACGCCTAAAACAGTGCTCGGCCGTTTCACACATCACGCAAGACGGGCAACCGTCAGAACGAGAAATATGAAAACTGCGTAATTGGTGGCGAAGAGGAAGAACGTCATGGGCTAGCTTACACTGAAGACAGGCGCGGCGAGCATCTAGCCATCCCGCACTGATTCGACGCCAAGACAGCTTCGACGGCACCGAAGGGACCGTGGAACCGGACTGGCAACTCCCTGATAGCCGTATAAAAATCGCTGACAGCCCATAAATGGATGTCAGCGTCAGGAAGCTGGAGTTGTATACGTCTTACAACATCAACACAGTAGGCGTATTGATGAGGCAAGACTTCGGACCTTGGCCGAAACCTAGGACTCTCAATGAACCACCTGGTGGCGCAGAGTACTGCACTAATGCGCACGCCGGATTTTCGGGAGTGTGCAATGCCTCGAAATAAACGCGTGACTGAAGTGCACTTATCGAGCACAACCGGCAGGGCTAAACGGCTAACCTTGGTCACGTGCACGTGTAAACTTGGAACAAGATCAACGTCGGCCTGATTGTAAAGCTCTGCAGTGCGTTGCGCATAGTGGGAAGCATGGGGACGGCGTACAGATCAGTCGGTGCTGTGTAGATACAATGTTCCTTTGAAACAGCCAGCAGTTCTAGCACGTGATGAAATATTCTTTACGCCGTTGTCTGCGAACTGCTGTCTTTCCGAGCCGTGTTACCCATGACGGGGTCCCGAATTCAGCATTATGTATTTCATACACGACGATTTCGACATTCGTTTTACTTCACAAAATAGTATAGTTATGATGAAACACATAGAGAAAGTGGTCTCATATAGTTA
The DNA here is from genome assembly GCF_037126465.1 of Ornithodoros turicata. Taxonomy (NCBI): domain Eukaryota; kingdom Metazoa; phylum Arthropoda; class Arachnida; order Ixodida; family Argasidae; genus Ornithodoros; species Ornithodoros turicata. Next base: position 40,680,991 of record NC_088205.1, on the reverse strand, counting down.
AAACCAGAATCGAGATCTCGTGTTACTAACGAGAACTGAAACTGAAAAACTTTTCCATTAAATGGAAATCGGAATAGCATAGAACACAAATGAAAACACGCTACTTATGTAGATAACAACGGAGGTATAGGTCATCGATCAGTTATTACAACATAAGTAGCAATAGATTGCTTCCAGTTTCTATTCCCTTGGTGTGTGTGTGTGTTTTCAGTGATTTGAACAGTATGGTGGAATCACAGGCAAAATTGCTTGCTCACACTTGCGCGCTTGTGTTGCCAAAATGGTATGATGCGGCAGTTTTCCGGATATTAAGGTGACAGTACACCAAAGTTGAGGACAGTCTTCCTCGGGGTTGGTAGTTGTTGACCTCAAAATTTTCGGAAGTTCAGCAGCACGCGCTTGCGTTGCCGTTCGGCACACAGTGATCCCATCTTGCCTTTTTGTAATGTAGACGTACTAGAACTCCCGAAAAAGTCGCATAAAAAATTACGTCAGAAATCGCTGTGCACATTGTCATCGAAATGCGATAGCATTTAAGAGCTTATTGCTGGCGTTCTCCGACGATGGATAGGAGAGGCCTGTGAAGACTGAAGCAGCTGACGTACTTGGCCATCACTAGCTTGGCTACGCTCCTGGTGAAGACACAATAATTTTCGTACGGGTTGTGGTAATTTATCGTCACTGGCTAGTCGAAGCTTTCCTTTTCTTCATCCTTTTTCTTTCCTCTTCTTCTTGTTCTTTTTCTTTGTTTAAGGAATAGCGAGTCGACCTACGCCGCACTAACCTTTCCTCCCTTTATTTTATTTGTTTTCAATAAACATATCCCCCGCCCATCTTGCCTGTGAAGAAAGAATTACTTATAGTGCTAAAGAATTAGTTAGTGAAAGAATTACTCTTCTTCTTGAAATTTAGAATGATATGCTCGCTTTAACAAACAAACGAAAGTCTTACCTTGCCGTTTGAATTATTTTCAATGACAGATACCCAGCGCCCGGCGCTGTCGCCGATCGGCTTCACTATCTTGCCCGGGGAAGCGGTGAGATTTCAGACGCTTTCCCAGTTTCGTTGCCAACATCGCTCTCACAATTAGAACAACGATCAGAGCAACGTTATTTCCTGTTGACACCATCATTCGTTGACACTTTTTACTATTGTGATCTGCGTTTTGCATTGCCCCCACAGGCCCCCCCTCCATGTTTCAACCACCTACCCAGTTGGAAACGGTCTTCACGGCAGGGGGCTCCACCAGTACTCCAAAACTTGGAGTGCACGGAGCGTATACGAATACCTCCTTCTTGTCAGACCTGCAAAGTAATTAATTACAATTCATTATTATATATATATATATTAATCACAATTATCACAACGTAACAACAATCACAACATCAATCACAATGTATATTAATCACAATTCAATTATCTTAATTAATTACATTGCAAGTATCCGTTACTTGCAGTATTACATTCAATATCATGTAATTGTAACTGTAATCGGGTTACTTTTGCAGGTAATTTATAGTGTACACAGACTTACTTTTGGGACTGACTTTGTATGCGATTTGGAATACAGCCCCACTTCAAATGCTGTCCGCAATGTCCGCGATTTTTACGCTTTCACGAAAGACTCGAGAGACAAGATTATCGTGGTTGGAACGCTGTACCGACGCAGCGCGTGAAGGCCAGGAGAATCCGATCCTGTTTGTGTGCGTTCGTCGTCGACGTATGGTTGGCTTGCATAGCTACCAACCAAGAATGTACAGAGAAAATGTTAGACAAGGATCCTTTATTTCCTAATTCTTTTCTTTTTTGCGGAATTGCTAGCCGACATACCATTTGGCTGACCTTTCTTCCATTTTTTTCTGTTGTACTAAATATACCCCCGCCCGCAGATACAATACAGACAGTTAACCATGTGAAAACTTAAAACAATCTGCAATTACATATTTTTGATGAGACGCGATGAGAGCTGCAGCTTCTATGGTGGAAGGTCACAAGACATCTGATGAGGGGGGTACTGAAAGTTTTACGTTTGAGTGTGGCAAAAACAAAAGTGCTGCTCCATGGGGGAAATAATTTCAAAAATTTACTCGTCAACCTGCTTGAAGCCTTCATGAAGGCTTCATGATGGCTACCCAACAGTTGTCCAGCGAAGCATGTTTTCTCTTGGTGGCGACCAGGAGCTTTAAGAATAACTTGGTTCTGAAGGCCAACCTTATAAGCTGAGTCATGCGCAGTACTCCCTCACTGCACGGAGAAGAAATTTCCCTCGTGTTTGGCCTGATTTAAAAAAGGCCCTTTTCATTGTTCTTATATTTCTGCTAAGTAATATGGAGATTTCTCTAGCAATCGTGGGATTGTACAATTCCAAGCATTGTGCTCCACTACCACTAGTCTTTCTCCTGTCTTTCGTCTAGCCCACTAGTCGATTTTTTATAGTTATACAGCAAAAATATGTGTTGAAATGAATGTAATTGAGTGTAACTCAATTACTTCTATATACGTAACTGTAGTTGTCATTGAGATACAACTCTTATTTTGTAATTGTATCTGTAATTTAATTACTTTTATGAGCATGTGGTTGTAGTCGTAATTCAATTTCTTTTGAAAAGTATTTTTTACAGGTCTGCTGTTCCCTTGTGAATGGACAAACAACTGGCCCGTGATTTCTCCCTCGTGGTTTTACCCTCGCAGGGACAAACTGTCGTGGCGAAGTGGCGTGGAGCGGATGACACACAGCTAGACTGAGACCATTGTTGTACGCAAAAGAGAAAATAAAATGGAATTTGTTAAGAATCGTCAGAAATGGATGCTTTCATTTTCATCCACCTGACGTCGGCCATAAAATTCACAGGGCTGGCAAATATCTTTAAAGACGTCAATGACGGTAATTCATTTGTCTCACCCACCTTCTGAAGCGAGTCTACAAATGCTGTATTCATTGTAGCTGAGGTTTGCCATCAATTACAGTACTTTTCACTGAGTGGTATTTATTTCCTGTCCAGGCGTTTCGCGGCTCATTGAGGAGGTGCAAAATAATCGCGAAAACCTCCAGCACAAGATAGCGGGGGATGTTGATGTTGGCGAAAAAAATAATAGGGAGAGATTGAATTCGTCACACGACAAATTCGGCTACTCCCATGAATAGACCCCCCCCCCCCCCACCACCACCACCAAAAAACAAAAGAAAGAAAGAAAAAAAAACGCCGCTTTCGCGATAAATATCGGCCAAAGGCCAACCCATCGGTTAACGGATAGCGGGGGAACTGCTTCTTTTTTTCAGTGCATGGTGTGCTTCGACGGTGCCGAGGTGTTTGCTTAAAGTTGGAGCACCTGATTCTATGAATCTCAGTCCCCTGCAAATGTGCGTTTACTGTACAACTTACCTTCAGAAGCCGGTCAGTTTATTGTGGAAATAAAAGAACGTTTGTTTACACCGAATACCCAAAATGCAGTGGACGCTTTCCCAATGAGAATGGTGGCCGCCGACAAACACCCAGAAATACTATATTATGAAAAACAGAAAAAATATACTTAAATACTTATTTTAGGAAATATATTCTGCATAAAATGCATCTAGCTGTCGAAAATGCGCGGCGTCTCTTCCTGTCACATTTCTCCGATTGCATACTTATACAGGGTCGCTCGCTCTTTTTCGTTGAATAGGTGTGTGTTTTATTATTCTTATATGTAATACATATTTAAGAGCAATAAATTTACCTCGGCTGCATTGACGCGTTTGATAAATATAAGGGTGGTTCAAGGTTGACAGAGACTTTTGTTACTTTAAATCAACGGAAAATTCGGAAAGCACCAAACTACATCGACTTGCTAAATGTGTGCTGTGTGTGCGCCTAGCGATTCCGACATTTCACACTCACTTGGTTGAAACTTTTGAACTACATGTTGAACTCCATCATTTTAACTCGTTCATCTGTGTATATTTTCTGTGTGTAAGCGTCCTGGGGTATCCAGGTCGGCTTCGTCGTAACTCACATCCCTATTTTTTACAGCGTCAGCTGAATAGTGGAGACTTATCCGAGATCGCGTCGGCGTCGTCGGCATTCACATGTCCGCACAAAACTCTTATCGCACGTGCTCTCAGTGCTGGGAATAAGGAGGAGAATTCCACCGGTTTACAACCCTATCGATGGCAAGTGAGATAAAAAAAATGTACTTCAGTTTTACAGTGTCAGCATCCGGGACTTTATCGTGTATGTACTCGTGCCTTACCGCACGCACAAGCTCCTCGTCGTCGGAGACTTTAACGTGGAAGTTCCACTAGCCAAGAACACCACTTTCCTAAGTGATATGTCCGAACAACTTTCCGCTGCGCACCGACATCCGACATCCGCACACACAGAACTAGACATGGCTCATGCATAGACGTGGTGTTCCAGAACAGCCCCTCGTTCAGGACACCACTCACCTCGCCAACCATTTCAGCGACCACAGATCAATACTCATCACGCTTAAATAAATCTGTCTACACACTTTCATCCGGCCTCATTTCACTACACGCACAGCTGACGCTGAATTCCGCGTTTCACGAGTCGTAACCGTCCTGTATTTTTTTTTCTTTATCACACCACCATCACCGTCACCAAACTACCTTAGTTGTTCAAAGTATTCACCGTGCGCAGAACATTACTCTGCGACCAAGGTATTCCCGGTTTATCCAAAAAATCGCAAAGCCTCAAATACCGACAAAATATATTCGTGCAGTGTGTATTTTTCGAACAGTTCGAACACTCGCAATACCATTCGCAGATTTCACTTTGCCAAAGCCAAGATGGCAAAGGAGAGACGTCTTGAAATGCCTCAAGATGCGCAGCACCGGTAAAGGATGTTGATGTTGATGTATATCCTTGTTAACATTTTGTCTCTACGAAACATATTTTAAATTCGACAACGTGACATATAAGCAGATTGAAGGCTGCCCTATGGGAAGTCCTGTCTCGGTCTCTGCCGCGAACCTTGTCATGGAATACATTGAAAAACAGGTTCTCAGCTCCCATATCATCGATGTTAAATTCTACAAACGCTATGTGGATGACACTTTTGTAGTTCTGAAACGCAATGACGTCATCCCATTCCATTCATTACTCGACAGTGTTCACACCAACATCCAGTTTACCCTAGAGGAGGAGGAGAATTCACAGCTTCCTTTTCTTGATGTTTTAGCATCACGTAGTGACTCAGGTGCAATTAACACCAGTGTCTATCGTAAACCCTGTGATAATGGATCGGTTTTAGATTTTTACTCTGACCATGCGCCCGAACACAAGCGTGCTGCCATCAGGTTCCTTTTTAATCGTTCTGACGAGATACCTAGCACGTATCAAGCTAAGAAATCTGAGCAGTTTTTAGCCACTAACATTCTATCTAAGTGTCATTACCCCGAGCGTTTCATCAAAGACACGATCTCCAAAATGTGTTCCGTCTCAGGTAACCGACCTGCCCCCGACAATATTGTATGCATTCGTTATGTACGTGGCCTATCAGAGTCGGTACGAAGGCTGTTAAAGCCACTTGGTATTGTAACCACTTTCAAGCCCCGTCAAACATTACGCAATATTCTGTGCCATCCCAAGGACTCTGTGCCCCACATGTACAAAGCAGGGGTTGTATACAAACAGGAATGTCAACAATGCGACACGTGCTATGTAGGGGAAACTGCGAGGAAGAAGGTCACCAGAATGAAGGAGCACAAGGCACAATTGACAAAACCACCAGCAAAGAATCAACGCACCGAACTTGTCGATCATGTGTTAAGAACAGGACATACTTTCAATTTTGACAACGCGACAACATTGACCTTTGAACACAGATGGGGGGTGAGAAAATTTCTTGAATCTTGGCACATTCATAGCGAGATAAATGCCTGTAACAGTCACAAGGGGCCCTTACCAGTCTGTTACAAGGGTTTAAAAGGATTCCCGTTTTAAGCCCCCGTTTCATTTTCCTGTGCTGATGATGACGCCCGAATAGGTGTCGAAACGTTCACGATTTTTTCTTTTGTCAACTTGTTATGCAAGCCAGTGTTACTCCATACTATTAAAGAGAAAAAAAAAGAAAGAAAGAGAACAGCAACAACTTTATTTTGATTATTATGATGATGATTGAGGCGTGTCATCGCAGCCTACCCAATTGAACTCAGGTAATTTTTTCCATTACACTGAGCAACTGCATAGCTATCTTATTTAAAAAAATTGACATCACAATAACGATGAGATGCTCAACATTTCATGATCGACACGCAACACGCTGAGTGAGTCAGATGCGACCAGCTAATACTATATACTAGAGCTGAGAAAAATCCGTTACTTTCGGATTGAATACGAACTTGAATGACAAGCCCCGAAAATGGCGAAATAGAAGAAGTATTGGCCGTACGAAATCCAAAAAGACGTTCCCGAACATAGACACAACGGTGGTGCATCCCGACAGAGACATCCCTTCCATTTGTTTCCTTTATGACGCTTCCAACGGACCGATTCTGGCCAAACAAGAAGAATGAAATGGACATAATCTTAGAAGCTCAAAATACGAAGTTGTAGCGGAATCCCAAAGGGCATTCGTAGTAGCCACGCGAGCAGACTTATCCTTCAACGCCACTTGCAACAACTTGGCTATCCTAACGTCGCTTTAGCCACCCTGCTCGGCCCGGTCCTGCATAACCAGGGTGCGGTTACGACTACCCTCTTGAGCTTTCTTCGTGCCACCGGCCTCTCGACCAGCCTCTAAGGCCCTTTCGTTTGTTTGTGTGTGTATGTGTGTGTTTCCTTTTTCTCTTTCTTTTCTTTTTTCTTGAAGAAATAGCAAGTCGGCCTACGCCTGGCTAACCTTTCCTCCGTTTTTTTTTTATAAACATATCACCCCCCCCCCCCCCCATGCGAGCAAAAAAAAAAGTGTGTTCACTGATGAATAATGTATGGATTATGGATATGAACGCACATCTTTGTTGTTTCAACCTCAAGTGTGGAGAGTGCGAACGAAATCCACCATGACGCTCCTGTTCGGATGGTACGGGATCGATAATGATATCGGAACTACTGACGTCATGTGCTAGCCACACCCATTTCTTGTGATGACAGACATACCCATGTTTCTGTTCTGTTGTAGGCATTGAGAAGCGTTACCTGATGCTTCCCACTGGTGAACTACTCATCAGAGCAGTAAAGAACGCGGATACATTTCGAGGCTACCGTTGCGAAGTCCACGTCCTGCTTACAGGAGCCAGCCAACTCAGCACGACTGCTGGAAAAATCATCATTACTGGTGAGTCCGATACAAAGAATGGTTCACTGGATTCAAATACGGTTTCTCTAGCGGGGAACGCATTATGGAGGGTTGATGGCAGAGCTTGCCGTCCAGCAACATAAGTCGAGCTTGTGAATCACTGCTGTATTCTAGAAAGTGGGCAACATTGAACCGCATCAAGAGTAGGGCCACACAACCCCTCTCCAAATAACGTGCTCCATCGTAATAAGTGCAAGTATATATACACGCAAGGTGAGTCAGCCTATTTGTGTGTAGACATGCTGCACGTGCCGCAGGGTAGCCTGCGGATAATTTCGACCACCTGGATGTTGCTTTGACGTCCGCCGGGAATCTGTGGTGGAAGCAGTCTTGTACCCGCTACGGCAGTGAAGTAACGGAATACTGCCACTCCACAAAAAAGTAGCGCAATACTAGCGTCGCTACAAATTCGAAAATTTAACGCGATACCGCTACCAAATTAAAGTAACGTAATTACTATGCCGCTACTTTTCCGCTACCGCTACTCTTCTCCAGGCGACACCTTACCGGGGCATCTCCGGCTGGCGAACGTGTCTGTATACGGTGCAATATTTATGTTAGATTACATAGCCAGCATGCAGCATAAAGTATACCACTACCATAAGCCAAGATATATCATTTCACATTGATCGTGACCTTGAAATAATGTACATTTAAGAAAATTTAATGCACATAGCGCGTAGTATGTGCATTTAATAATTTTCCCGTAGAACGCAAGACTGTCATTCTCCAATAACAGTATTTTCGTCGAGATATCTGCGAATCCCAATCTCAGACTTTTCTATCTGCTTACTGTCGACGGATTGATCAGTTTTCCCTGCGGTCAAGTGGCGCAACAGCCACTAGAAGCGACCACTAATCGAGTCATCAGTAGTAATGTAACAACCCAAGTTTTGCACAGAAAATCCACGGCAAGTATTGCACTTTTTACTTTAAATTATTTTAAAATTACTTTAAATTTTTTAAAAAATTTAAATTTTTAAAATTTTTAAATTGTGGAAAACCTGACTCAGTGCAATACTTGTCGTGGATTTTCAATGTAAAACTCGGGTTGTAGGAAATAAAAAACTAGATAGAAAGGAAGAAGACAGTGGGAAATGATTTATATGAAAATCAACGACGCCATCTTGAAGAAATCACGCCGGTGCGGGCGACTGGAGCACGACGGTTGCAGAGGCAGGTGGCACGCTAGTTCCAAGGCATCACACGAGATGGCGCCAGCATCGTAGCTCTATACGAGAAACACAGAGAACAAGAAAGTACTAGCGACACGTAAAAATGGCAACACTGCTCGACAAGTCTAAGCATGCCAGAGCGCGGGGAAAAGGCCTAACCGCTACTGCTAAACAGCACGAAGAAAACACTACACATTGGGGGAAAAGGCTTAAGGCAATCGACTAGGCCTAACCACAGCGTCACAACACTTCGCGGCTAACACAAGGCGGGAACCACACGATGGTAAACGTGCGTCAACAGGCTTGGACACCGCTAAACAAGTCTAAACATGCGAGAAAAGGCTTAACACGAGCACGGTAAAACAACGCGCAAACATCGGTAAATCACTCACCTTTTTCCCCGCTGCGACGGAGCATCCGCTCTCGTCGACAGCCAGGGATCAAGTGACGACGGAGCGAACGACCGCACGTCTTCTCCCAACGAGAGCCAGAGGTGGACTGATGTAAGCGCCACTCTACGGGTGCTACGCATGCGCGCGCTCGTAGCGCCCTCTGCGCGCTCCTACCGCCACCTGCGAGAGGCTAAGAGAGAAGAGCATTCCTGCGCCCTCTTCTCTCGTTGCTCATTGGTCGTGAGGCTAAGTGAGAAGAGCATTCCTGCGCCCCCTGCTGGCCGTTCTCATTGGTCCAGACATCATCCTATTGTCTCAGGACTACACTGTTTTTTTCACTAATGCTCCTCTAGACAAGGTCAATCTGCAGTGAAGCCACGGTATGACGTCATCATGCACCTGCGTGGCTCAAGGACGCGTGCGCTCTAGACAGGGGACCTATTATTTATTGAATCACTATCCCAAGATTATTTCCTTTATTCTTCTATAACGATTGCATAGGAAACTATTGCAGAAGAGCACCATGCATGAAAGCTGATCGAAGGAATTCCAAAGTCTTACTAAATGAGACTTGCAAAAGAACAAAATATCCTAACATGTAACTCCATCAACGGCTAATAAGAGGACTAGGCACTCAACAAATCAACGCGCGCAGAACTCAGGGCAGCACTATCGTCAAGACGACAATGTTCCTTGTCAAAAAAGACAAAATACAAAGCGTTAACAAAGGAAAGCATGCATATCGGGGCATGTCAGGACACGTCAGGACAAATTCGCACGACTGTTGGGCAACAGAGGAAAACGAACACTTGAACAGAGTGAAAAGACGCTCACTATCATCGGACACGTACACTACATTCCCTCATTGTAAATCCGCTCGTCACAAAATCCACCTGCATCGTCGAACACCATTCACCAGTGACGAACCACACACCCGCACCCCATCAGAGGCAGACACAACCCCACCTAAGCTACGCTCTTCTACTGACGATCAACGCAATTGCCAGGATCATAATTACTGTGTCTACACCCGCCAGTGTCCAAGAGAGAAGTGAATCCTCGCGCCCCCTGCAGGCCAGTCTCATTGGTCGTGACGGCATCCTATTGTCTCAGGGCTACCCTGTTTTTTTCCACTAATGCTCCTCTAGACAAGGTCAACCTGCAGTGAAGCCACGGTATGCCGTCATCATGCAGGTGCGTGGCTCAAGGACGCTTACGCTCTAGATAGGGGACCTGTTATTTATTGAATCACTATCCCAAGATTATTTCCTTTATTCTTCTATAACGATTGCATAGGGAACTATTGCAGAAGAGCACCATATATGAGAGGAGATTATAGCATTTCATTCCCAAAGTCTTACTGTACAGGTAAAAAAAAATGGTGAAGCAAGACATGTTCATCCCACCCGAGAGCCAGGTAGATAATTGAATAATGATGCTTTGTTCCTCCTGAATAAAGTCACACACCTGTCCCCCTCGCGGTTACTCTCTGAACTAAATGAATCGCAAAAGTATTAAGAATAGCACTATTCCCATTCAAGCCAGCACTATCGTCAAGCATGTTTCTCTTCAAAAAGGAAAAATCTACATGTAGAAGGAAAGCATGTCAGAACAGGCCCAGGCATGTCAGCGCATGTTTGTCAGACAACAAGGAGGGAAAAAGCGAAAAGAAACAAAGAAGAAAACCAATATCAAACTATTTCTAAGCACACGCACTCCTCTTATTCAAAAACAGTGCTCATCATAAATCTGCCCAGGACAATACACACTATTTTTCTATTGCCACACTTTTTTTCCAGTAACGGTCAATGCATTGCTACAGACTGCGTGACGTCATCACATCCTGTCTGAAGAAGAAGACAGCGGCAAAGACTCCTATTATTTATTGAATCGCAAGATTATTTCCTTTGTCCTACTCTTAATGACATTGATTCTCTCATTAAAATTCAACAAAAAGCACACCGCATATTAACGATTTTCACCCCAAAGGCTCATCATGGTCATTAGAATTACAGTAAACTGCCACTGCTCTTTTAAAATAATAAGTGAGACCACTCAACATCACCTCCAGGCTTATGTAATACATGACCCTTTCTATGCTCATACATTCGTTGTCTGAGGCTACACCTGCGAGCAAAAAAGGCGCGGAAGCCGGGTGGGCAAAGTTCCATTCGCGCATTGCGAGCATAAAGGCGGGAATGCCTGGGAGCAAAGTTCTATTCGCGCATTCCAAAGCACAAGACAGAACGCCTTTACGGGAACACGATAGCATTCCTATACTATATTAATGATTATTGCATTGCAGTTTAGAAAAACTACAACTAAACTATAATTTTAGGAGCCCATTAAAATTCTACTTTCTATGGAAACTATAATTGCCCTATTACTTGGATCGCTACTAATGAAGCGCTCCAAATTTTTCTCTCTTCCCATTTCAGCCTTGTCACGCAATTTCAGCCTTGCCATGCAGGGAAGCAGACTCATATCCAAAATAATTAATTTACACTGAGGGTGCCGTGCTTCAGGAATTCCTATCCTGCGCTCAGATGCAAGCATTTCTTCACGGATACCTTTAACAGCTGACTTCCTCAACATATCGAACACCCAACAAAATCAAACAAACAATCAGAGAAACCCTCTTCTCAGCTGTACCATGCGACTGTCTTATTCGTAAAATCGGTGATCTGAGGAAGAGAGCAGCGAAAAATTGCGCGCAGTTGTGCTTGACTTAAAAAACCTGAAGCATATGCCAATAAACCAAGAAAAAGACACTCATGTCTGGTATCTGATAGTGCCACATACACAGACGCATTGCCCTTGCGTAAAGAAAGCACAGGACAGGGATACACAAATATCCTTAGGTGAGCAGGGAAAAGGCTTAAGACCTCAGGTCACCACACATCGCCACGCGGCTAGCACAACATGACACCAACAACATACTAGCGGCGGGAAGAACTGCAACACTGCTAAACAAGTCCAGACATCCCACGATGACGTCACAAATCAGGAAAAAAAAGCACACGCATGCACGCACAGAGGACAACGCATTAAACACACGGAGCGCTCAGGAATAATCGTAGCGTTGCCGCACATCGCTACGAAGCTCAACGTCTAACACAAGACGGCAGCAACAATATATTAGCGAAGGGTAAAAATTGCAACACTACTGAACAAGTCTAGACATGCGACATCGAATGCGAAAACACTGGCGATCGGGGAAAAGGCCTAAGCCTGCGGCGGATCATCATAGAGCATACACAACTTCATTTTTCTATTTTGCGTAAACTAAACGCGGTCTGCTTGGAAAACGACGTACAAATTTTCTTAGGGAGCAGAGAAATATAGAAATTTGTACTCCGTGCTCAGATATCAGCATTTCTGCTCAAAAACCTGCAAAATTAAGCTCTGCTTACTTCGTCAAGATATCGAACACCCAACAAAATCAAACAAACAACCCCACTTCCACTGGTAGAACACTATTCAGCTTTTACGCAGGAGGCTTTCTTCTACATAAAAAGTAGAGAAAATAAGAAAAGAGCAGCGAAATATTACACGCACTTTTGCTCGCATAGCTATAAGAGAAAAAAATAAATAAAATAACGACGCACACGCTAATAAACTGTGACAAAGACACCCATTTCTGCTATCAGATAATTATTGCATAATGCTAAATACGCATTTGCATTGGCCCTGCGTGAAGAAAGCACAGGACAGGGATACACAATCTATCTTAAGCGAGCACGGAAAGTCACTTCTCCTCGAACAGCTTAATACCATAAAGTCTGAATTTTTGCAAAGAAAATAAAGCTTGAACAGCGCTACGAAGGTGACAGACACATACTAACAAACAAACAAACAAACAAACACTTCTTCGAGTCTGTATTATCTTTTAAAAAATAACGAAAGCACACACAAAAAAAATCAAATCGGCTAAGTAGCCTACCAGACGTTGTGCCTTAAAGTTGGCTGCACGCAATGCGCGGAAGCATGCTGTGAAGCCAACTTGCGGTTTTGCTGCATGTGCATGAAGTCCGATTCCAATTGGAAATCGCGCTAAGGACGTGCCAAACGTGGAATTTTCGCAAGATTAATCCCAATACCTGGAATTCTGTTCATTTTAGCGGAAATGCTGGCGCTTGTGCTCCATTATTCGAAATTTTCGAATATTCGATTCAAATTTTCGAATATTCGATTCAAATTTTCGAATACGAATAGGGTTCGAACATCAACAATCTTCGAACAATATTCGAAATTTCGAATATTCGCACACCTCTAGTGAATACTGACACTCAACGATATATAACAAAAAACAAACAAATTCCATTCTCATGAACTCTCCTCTGCCGAGCGGCTTTCTCCTGCTCTACCTGGATGCTGACTTTTTCCCCCCTCACCTACATTCTGAGTAAAAGCAGTGACAGAAGAAAAGAACCGCGAAAAATTACACGCATTTGTGTCACAGGACAGGGATACACACATTTCCTTAAGTGAGCAGGGAAAAGGCTTAAGTCGTACCGCTCAGGAATAATCGGAGAATCACCGCTTATCGCTACGCGGCTAGCGCTTGAACAGCGCTACGAACGTGACAGATACATACTAACAAACAAACAAACATACAAACAAACAAACAGACAAACAAACACTTCTATTCATTTCTATTGATAAAGGCGTAAACCACACTACAAGAACAAAGCACGCTGCTTCAGGAAAGCGTATCAAATGCATCGCAACAGGACCGGCTCTCATAAAATAGCCTGCCCAAAACGAAGACTTCACCAGGTTCGCGAGGTAATTCCATTAAAAACGCTCTCGGTCTATCCTACAGCCACTGCTGCCCTTATTTTTTAAGCCACTATTCCAACAGCAGCAGAGCTCACCATTGTAGTACCCTCGCGATAAATCTTTTATTCCAGCGCCAGCAGACCCAAGCAGGGTACCCAAGCTTGCAGCCAGCGATGCTGGAATGATTATTTTATTTGATTTCATTTCATTTTGAGTCATTATCGGCTCACCTATTTAGTGAAGACCTATGAACACATGTTAAGTGGTTTGGTTTAAAAATGATGAGAGCTACAGTGTGTGGCGAATGATGTTCACATTTGTCCGTTCTGCTCTATAGTATTATTGCAAAATATATGGGTGCAAGAAAATAAAAGGAAAACGAAGACAATTCACTCCTGTATGATGAGCGCTGCGTAGAAGCACGGCACCGTTTTCTTTGTGGAGGTATAGCGAACGCGCATTCCTTTCTTTCTTTTTTGGTTCGCGTCGGCCGAGTGGCGATATCCTATTACATCCGGAACGAGGACCTATCGCTTTGCGATCGCATACAAGAGTGAGCCATCTTTTGACGATGATAGGATAATTATTGACCTGAGGAATAATATGGATTTATGTGGTTGTGAGAATAGACTTTGTGTTTGTGAGTGTGAAAATGTGAGTGTGTGTCTGTGTATGTGTGCGCGCGGGCGCGCGCGCTTTCCTGAACCACTTGACAAGTAAGTTCTTTGTGTGTGCCTTTTCATGTGACACGAGTGATACATTTATGTACTATTGCGTGGAATAGTGGCTTAAAAAATAAGGGTAGCAGCGCTTGCATTGCTATCTGTAGGATAGACCGAGAGCGTTTTTAATGGAATTACCTCGCGAACCTGGTGAAGTCTTCGTTTTGGGCAGGCTATTTTATGAGAGCCGGTCCTGTTGCGATGCATTTCATACGCTTTCCTGAAGCAGCGTGCTTTGTTCTTGTAGTGTGGTTTACGCCTTTATCAATAGAAATGAATAGAAGTGTTTGTTTGTCTGTTTGTTTGTTTGTATGTTTGTTTGTTTGTTTGTTTGTTAGTATGTATCTGTCACGTTCGTAGCGCTGTTCAAGCGCTAGCCGCGTAGCGATAAGCGGTGATTCTCCGATTATTCCTGAGCGGTACGACTTAAGCCTTTTCCCTGCTCACTTAAGGAAATTTGTGTATCCCTGTCCTGTGACACAAATGCGTGTAATTTTTCGCGGTTCTTTTCTTCTGTCACTGCTTTTACTCAGAATGTAGGTGAGGGGGAAAAAAGTCAGCATCCAGGTAGAGCAGGAGAAAGCCGCTCGGCAGAGCAGAGTTCATGAGAATGGAATTTGTTCGTTTTTTGTTATATATCGTTGAGTGTCAGTATTCACTAGAGGTGTGCGAATATTCGAAATTTCGAATATTGTTCGAAGATTGTTGATATTCGAACCCTATTCGTATTCGAAAATTTGAATCGAATATTCGAAAATTTCGAATAATGGAGCACAAGCGCCAGCATTTCCGCTAAAATGAACAGAATTCCAGGTATTGGGATTAATCTTGCGAAAATTCCACGTTTGGCACGTCCTTAGCGCGATTTCCAATTGGAATCGGACTTCATGCACATGCAGCAAAACCGCAAGTTGGCTTCACAGCATGCTTCCGCGCATTGCGTGCAGCCAACTTTAAGGCACAACGTCTGGTAGGCTACCTAGCCGATTTGATTTTTTTTTATGTGTGCTTTCGTTATTTTTTAAAAGATAATACAGACTCGAAGAAGTGTTTGTTTGTTTGTTTGTTAGTATGTGTCTGTCACCTTCGTAGCGCTGTTCAAGCTTTATTTTCTTTGCAAAAATTCTGACTTTATGGTATTAAGCTGTTCGAGTAGAAGTGACTTTCCGTGCTCGCTTAAGATAGATTGTGTATCCCTGTCCTGTGCTTTCTTCACGCAGGGCCAATGCAAATGAGTATTTAGCATTATGCAATAATTATCTGATAGCAGAAATGGGTGTCTTTGTCGCAGTTTATTAGCGTGTGCGTCGTTATTTTATTTATTTTTTTCTCTTATAGCTATGCGAGCAAAAGTGCGTGTAATATTTCGCTGCTCTTTTCTTATTTTCTCTACTTTTTATGTAGAAGAAAGCCTCCTGCGTAAAAGCTGAATAGTGTTCTACCAGTGGAAGTGGGGTTGTTTGTTTGATTTTGTTGGGTGTTCGATATCTTGACGAAGTAAGCAGAGCTTAATTTTGCAGGTTTTTGAGCAGAAATGCTGGTATCTGAGCACGGAGTACAAATTTCTATATTTCTCTGCTCCCTAAGAAAATTTGTACGTCGTTTTCCAAGCAGACCGCGTTTAGTTTACGCAAAATAGAAAAATGAAGTTGTGTATGCTCTATGATGATCCGCCGCAGGCTTAGGCCTTTTCCCCGATCACCAGTGTTTTCGCATTCGATGTCGCATGTCTAGACTTGTTCAGTAGTGTTGCAATTTTTACCCTTCGCTAATATATTGTTGCTGCCGTCTTGTGTTAGACGTTGAGCTTCGTAGCGATGTGCGGCAACGCTACGATTATTCCTGAGCGCTCCGTGTGTTTAATGCGTTGTCCTCTGTGCGTGCATGCGTGTGCTTTTTTTTCCTGATTTGTGACGTCATCGTGGGATGTCTGGACTTGTTTAGCAGTGTTGCAGTTCTTCCCGCCGCTAGTATGTTGTTGGTGTCATGTTGTGCTAGCCGCGTGGCGATGTGTGGTGACCTGAGGTCTTAAGCCTTTTCCCTGCTCACCTAAGGATATTTGTGTATCCCTGTCCTGTGCTTTCTTTACGCAAGGGCAATGCGTCTGTGTATGTGGCACTATCAGATACCAGACATGAGTGTCTTTTTCTTGGTTTATTGGCATATGCTTCAGGTTTTTTAAGTCAAGCACAACTGCGCGCAATTTTTCGCTGCTCTCTTCCTCAGATCACCGATTTTACGAAGAAGACAGTCGCATGGTACAGCTGAGAAGGGGGTTTCTCTGATTGTTTGTTTGATTTTGTTGGGTGTTCGATATGTTGAGGAAGTCAGCTGTTAAAGGTATCCGTGAAGAAATGCTTGCATCTGAGCGCAGGATAGGAATTCCTGAAGCACGGCACCCTCAGTGTAAATTAATTATTTTGGATATGAGTCTGCTTCCCTGCATGGCAAGGCTGAAATTGCGTGACAAGGCTGAAATGGGAAGAGAGAAAAATTTGGAGCGCTTCATTAGTAGCGATCCAAGTAATAGGGCAATTATAGTTTCCATAGAAAGTAGAATTTTAATGGGCTCCTAAAATTATAGTTTAGTTGTAGTTTTTCTAAACTGCAATGCAATAATCATTAATATAGTATAGGAATGCTATCGTGTTCCCGTAAAGGCGTTCTGTCTTGTGCTTTGGAATGCGCGAATAGAACTTTGCTCCCAGGCATTCCCGCCTTTATGCTCGCAATGCGCGAATGGAACTTTGCCCACCCGGCTTCCGCGCCTTTTTTGCTCGCAGGTGTAGCCTCAGACAACGAATGTATGAGCATAGAAAGGGTCATGTATTACATAAGCCTGGAGGTGATGTTGAGTGGTCTCACTTATTATTTTAAAAGAGCAGTGGCAGTTTACTGTAATTCTAATGACCATGATGAGCCTTTGGGGTGAAAATCGTTAATATGCGGTGTGCTTTTTGTTGAATTTTAATGAGAGAATCAATGTCATTAAGAGTAGGACAAAGGAAATAATCTTGCGATTCAATAAATAATAGGAGTCTTTGCCGCTGTCTTCTTCTTCAGACAGGATGTGATGACGTCACGCAGTCTGTAGCAATGCATTGACCGTTACTGGAAAAAAAGTGTGGCAATAGAAAAATAGTGTGTATTGTCCTGGGCAGATTTATGATGAGCACTGTTTTTGAATAAGAGGAGTGCGTGTGCTTAGAAATAGTTTGATATTGGTTTTCTTCTTTGTTTCTTTTCGCTTTTTCCCCCCTTGTTGTCTGACAAACATGCGCTGACATGCCTGGGCCTGTTCTGACATGCTTTCCTTCTACATGTAGATTTTTCCTTTTTGAAGAGAAACATGCTTGACGATAGTGCTGGCTTGAATGGGAATAGTGCTATTCTTAATACTTTTGCGATTCATTTAGTTCAGAGAGTAACCGCGAGGGGGACAGGTGTGTGACTTTATTCAGGAGGAACAAAGCATCATTATTCAATTATCTACCTGGCTCTCGGGTGGGATGAACATGTCTTGCTTCACCATTTTTTTTACCTGTACAGTAAGACTTTGGGAATGAAATGCTATAATCTCCTCTCATATATGGTGCTCTTCTGCAATAGTTCCCTATGCAATCGTTATAGAAGAATAAAGGAAATAATCTTGGGATAGTGATACAATAAATAACAGGTCCCCTATCTAGAGCGTAAGCGTCCTTGAGCCACGCACCTGCATGATGACGGCATACTGTGGCTTCACTGCAGGTTGACCTTGTCTAGAGGAGCATTAGTGGAAAAAAACAGGGTAGCCCTGAGACAATAGGATGCCGTCACGACCAATGAGACTGGCCTGCAGGGGGCGCGAGGATTCACTTCTCTCTTGGACACTGGCGAGTGTAGACACAGTAATTATGATCCTGGCAATTGCGTTGATCGTCAGTGGAAGAGCGTAGCTTAGGTGGGGTTGTGTCTGCCTCTAATGGGGTGCGGATGTGTGGTTCGTCACTGGTGAATGGTGTTCGACGATGCAGGTGGATTTTGTGACGAGCGGATTTACAATGAGGGAATGTAGTGTACGTGTCCGATGATAGTGAGCGTCTTTTCACTCTGTTCAAGTGTTCGTTTTCCTCTGTTGCCCAACAGTCGTGCGAATTTGTCCTGACGTGTCCTGACATGCCCCGATATGCATGCTTTCCTTTGTTAACGCTTTGTATTTTGTCTTTTTTGACAAGGAACATTGTCGTCTTGACGATAGTGCTGCCCTGAGTTCTGCGCGCGTTGATTTGTTGAGTGCCTAGTCCTCTTATTAGCCGTTGATGGAGTTACATGTTAGGATATTTTGTTCTTTTGCAAGTCTCATTTAGTAAGACTTTGGAATTCCTTCGATCAGCTTTCATGCATGGTGCTCTTCTGCAATAGTTTCCTATGCAATCGTTATAGAAGAATAAAGGAAATAATCTTGGGATAGTGATTCAATAAATAATAGGTCCCCTGTCTAGAGCGCACGCGTCCTTGAGCCACGCAGGTGCATGATGACGTCATACCGTGGCTTCACTGCAGATTGACCTTGTCTAGAGGAGCATTAGTGAAAAAAACAGTGTAGCCCTGAGACAATAGGATGATGTCTGGACCAATGAGAACGGCCAGCAGGGGGCGCAGGAATGCTCTTCTCACTTAGCCTCACGACCAATGAGCAACGAGAGAAGAGGGCGCAGGAATGCTCTTCTCTCTTAGCCTCTCGCAGGTGGCGGTAGGAGCGCGCAGAGGGCGCTACGAGCGCGCGCATACGTAGCACCCATAGAGTGGCGCTTACATCAGTCCACCTCTGGCTCTCGTTGGGAGAAGACGTGCGGTCGTTCGCTCCGTCGTCACTTGATCCCTGGCTGTCGACACAGAGCAGACGCTCCGTCGCAGCGGGGAAAAAGGTGAGTGATTTACCGATGTTTGCGCGTTGTTTTACCGTGCTCGTGTTAAGCCTTTTCTCGCATGTTTAGACTTGTTTAGCGGTGTCCAAGCCTGTTGACGCACGTTTACCATCGTGTGGTTCCCGCCTTGTGTTAGCCGCGAAGTGTTGTGACGCTGTGGTTAGGCCTAGTCGATTGCCTTAAGCCTTTTCCCCCAATGTGTAGTGTTTTCTCCGTGCTGTTTAGCAGTAGCGGTTAGGCCTTTTCCCCGCGCTCTGGCATGCTTAGACTTGTCGAGCAGTGTTGCCATTTTTACGTATCGCTACTACTTTCTTGTTCTCTGTGTTTCTCGTATAGAGCTACGATGCTGGCGCCATCTGGTGTGATGCCTTGGAACTAGCGTGCCACCTGCCTCTGCAACCGTCGTGCTCCAGTCGCCCGCACCGGCGTGATTTCTTCAAGATGGCGTCGTTGATTTTCAAATAAATCATTTCCCACTGTCTTCTTCCTTTCTATCTAGTTTTTTATTTCCTACAACCCGAGTTTTACATTGAAAATCCACGACAAGTATTGCACTGAGTCAGGTTTTCCACAATTTAAAAATTTTAAAAATTTAAATTTAAAAAAAAATTAAAGTAATTTTAAAATAATTTAAAGTAAAAAAGTGCAATACTTGCCGTGGATTTTCTGTGCAAAACTTGGGTTGTTACATTACTACTGTCATCAGGTCGTAAAAAGTTCAAAGGAATGGCATAACGTTTGCTCATGCTTTCGGCAAGGCCAACGCCTCCAACAAGAATAGACTTCCTTCTGAGTGCTGTTGGCATACTGCAGCAAAGTTTAGGTCTCAGAGGAAATTTGAGTTAGTGATGTTGCTTACCCCCTGCTTCCATTCTTCCAGCCACACGACGGCTTCTCTTACAAAGCGTTTCACTATACGAACAGCTATGAGAGTACGGGAGCTTTTTCCGGGATTATGAGTTCCTCAGGAAGAGTCTACCCGAAACACCGTAATGCAGCATTCGCAGAAAAAAAAAAAACAACAACATGGGATTTTAAACTAAACATGTCAAACGCTGTAAACAATCAATTGCCTTAAAGGTAATCGCGTGTTCACCGCCGCTAAGCAACTGTTCAAAGAGCATACACCTGAGCATGAGCATGTTGGCATACACTGACTCCCGAATAATTATTTCTTCATTTTGTGTGGCTCACGTATTTAATATGACAAAATAACTCGTTCGTACGCGGTTCTATCGCGGTTCGTTGGCGAACTGCGTTTCGCAACGAGTTTAGCCACATCACACACTGGTGGCGCAAGGCTTGCTCAAAGAGTTTCGGTTTCGCTTGGCGCCTTGCGCCACCTGTGTGTGATGTCGCGAAACTCGTTGTGAAACGCGGTTCACCAACGAAGTGTCCCCAAAATAACCGGGAATAGGCCATAGAAAATGTATGGGATCAACAATTTTTATCTCCTGTGTGCGCGAACAGACGACGTCCGCAAGGAATGCTAAAAAAAATTCAGGAAAATGGCTCTTACTGTGCAAAATTTGCGGCGAGTTGCACCTTATCTTCTTTTCTTATGAAGTGACGGAAATGTGGCACACTTGAGTGCCACGCCCTGTAGATCGCGTTCGACAACCTGTGTAAGCTTGGGAAGTTCTAGCTTGCCAAAAATGCTCCACCTGCGGCACAAACACCTTAAAGCAAAGTCGACGCTACGTGTGGAGTGCAGTGACTGGGTTACGTTTCCGATATATTTTCGTATTCCTGTCCCAAGAGACACGACGCTTTGTTTGTCTTCTCCGAACAATAAAGTTGCAAAACACAGTTTGAAATGTGCTATAAATGCGCTCACTGTAGTTTTGCAACTCTTAGGGGACAACTCTTCATCGGTATACAAATCTCTAAGGCACCTCAAAAGACATCGAGGGGGTTATAATTATGTAAGCGATCGAGTGACGACGGACTGAGGTGGACAACAAGGGTCCAAGGTTAACCCTGCGGGGCCCGTTGCTTTCGAACGCTGCGACCGCACTATATTAGTTTTGCCTGAATACCCTTTTCTAAAGCCATGCTGGAATTTAAAAAAAGAAATTGATAGACTCAACATGGTTAACAACGTGCTGGTATATGATGTTGTCGATTAGTTTACAGGGAACAAGTAAATAGAAGGAGCATAGTTGTCACCTCTTCTGAAGACAGGAATTAGCTTGAGACCTATGTCCTCGACTCAGACACATACAAAGCAACTTTCACACAGATTAACGCATCTTCGTTCCAGCACTTTCACCTTCAAATGTTCAGAGCTGTTGAGTGGTCTGTCATTCTTGTAACACAAATCTTAATTGAAATGCAGGTGCATAAAGGATGCTCTGAAAGAAAAGTGTTTGGTTTTAGTCCTCTTAATGTTTCCGAAAACGAAAACAAACTTCACAGTGACTATTCTTCTGAAATGAGGAACTCCAAAACGAAAGCAAAAAATATATCTGGACATATCATTATATCCAACTGAAACCTGACACTTCAATTGAATAACGGCAGTTGAAGATGATGATGATGATGATTCAATTTTAATAAGCAAACCCGGGCTATATTGCGCCAAAACCATGGTAAAATTGTGACTAGTTAAAAATCAGACGATTATACTAAAATAATATACTTTGTAAATTGAGATATAAACAAAGACATGATATGATAAAAATAAGCAGTTGAAGAAAAGGCAGAAGCAATAGTTGGCATTGTGTCGCTGGTGTCGAGTTTGCCACACTAGGTGTTGAATAATAATGTACGCTAGATATATATCTATATATATATATATATATAGAAGGGGGAAAAGCCATTAAAAAAATAAGTAAATGATGCTAGACGTGTTTGCGGCTCATCGGCCCTGGGTAGCTGCGCATCGTTCGGGATTGGCAAACCAGGGGTCACTCAGCGAGCGATATACACCTGGGAGGGTGACTGAGCACTCCTCAATGCCACAGTGCAAGCCAGTGAATTATAAAGAAGGGGGAAAAGCCATTAAAAAAATAAGTAAATGATGCTAGATGTGTTTGAAATTCAAACTTACAGATTAAAATGGCTTCTATGGCTGCACGTAGAGAAGCAGATACTCATTGAACGATGCGACAGCACCAGAGGACACGTGTTTCGCCGTGTTTGCGGCTCATCGGCCCTGGGTAGCTGCGCATCGTTCGGGATTGGCAAACCAGGGGTCACTCAGCGAGCGATATACACCTGGGAGGGTGACTGAGCACTCCTCAATGCCACAGTGCAAGCCAGTGAATTATAAAGAAGGGGGAAAAGCCATTAAAAAAATAAGTAAATGATGCTAGACGTGTTTGAAATTCAAACTTACAGATTAAAATGGCTTCTATGGCTGCACGTAGAGAAGCAGATACTCATTGAACAATGCGACAGCACCAGAGGACACGTGTTTCGCCGTGTTTGCGGCTCATCGGCCCTGGGTAGCTGCGCATCGTTCGGGATTGGCAAACCAGGGGTCACTCAGCGAGCGATATACACCTGGGAGGGTGACTTAGCACTCCTCAATGCCACAGTGCAAGCCAGTGAATTATAAAGAAGGGAGAAAAGCCATTAAAAAAATAAGTACAACAACAACAACAACTTTATTTTCGGCCTAGGAGAGTGGGGAGTTTCATCGCAACAGGCGATACTCTACCCCAGTGCTTGGTGGAATGGGGGGAATAAAATAACGAGCCCCTTTACAATAACGATCGAAGTCCGATGGTGTCCAGAAATGTCAGAAGAGCTTTGAGCGCAGAGCATTGCTGGGCTGGATTGGGCCAGGGACCAAGCAATTTCGGTAGGGAGAAAGGGCGAGAGTCCAGCTGACGAAGGGACTCGGAGAGTGTGATTCGGGAAGGTTCGTAGTGAGGGCAATGAAGAAGAATGTGCTCCAGATCCTCAAGAGCACCACAGTGGCAACAGGTGGGAGAATCAATTTGTCTCAAGCGGTAACGCCACTGAGCTGTAAAGGCCACATCGAGGCGCATGCGGTGGATTAATGCAGCATCCTGACGAGATGTGTTTCGTGGCATGCGGAAAGCGAGCATGGGATCAACTCTGTTCAACATAGAGGGGGGAAGAATGTCGGTTGTCCGTTGGCGGGAAGCCAGGGGTGTCACTAGACGTCGCAGAATTGAACGGCGGTCTCTTCTGAGCAGAACAATACGGGTCCGGTTCCGAGACGAGAGTGCTGCTTCTGCGGCGCTGTCGGCCTGCTCGTTCCCCACGACACCACAATGGGCTGGAACCCACTGGAGAACGAGCCTGTGGCCTGCGGCGTAGATAGTGTGGTAAGCCATTAACACGTCGGTGACTAGGGGTGCGGATGGGCCTCGTATGCCGGAAGTTTCAATTGCTTGAAGTGCAGATTTGGAGTCTGTAAAGACTGCCCATTCCCGGGGTGGAAAATCAGCGATGTGTTGTAGAAAGAAAAGGATGGCATAGAGTTCCGCAGCTGTGGAGGAGGTTGGATGTGAAAGGCGTCTTCCGTGCACGACGCCTTCGGATGGAATGACGAAGGCTGAGGCGGACTTGTTGTTTCGGGATGCGCCATCAGTATATGCTGCCGTAAACGTAGAAAACTTCTCGTCTACCAGAGCATGAAAATGGGCTCGGAGGACTTGAGGGGGGGACCTGATCTCTTCGTTGCAGAAGGTTTGGGAGGCGTACAAACGTGGGCGGTACCGGGAGAGACCAGGGGGCTTCCGGCGGTATAGTGTCCTTAGTTATGAAGCCAGTGAGAGTCTGGCGTGTCCTCTGCGCTACTCGATAGAAGTCGCTTCCAGGGCGGTATCGAATTTTCCTGAGTAGCGGGTGGCGGGGAATGTGAGCACGCAAACGGAGGTAGTGCCGAGCCGTTTCCCGTTCACGGAGAACTTCAAGCGGGAGCTCACCAGCTTCAGCCAGTACTTGTCGTGTTTCAGCCATTCGTGGAACTCCGAGGCATCGACGAAGGCTTCGAGCAAACAGGGACCGAAGCGTATTTAATGAAGTTGTTGATATCCTGTGCAGAATAGGAAGGCTGTAAAGCACAGTTGCCCTCACCAATGCCGCGTGAACCGCGAGCAGGGAACGCTGATCACAGCCCCATCCTGGGCCAGAAAGATGTTGGATTGCGGGGAGCCATCGCTGCACTTTAGTTTCAAGGTGTTTAATGTGCCGAGCCCAGCGCAAGTCCGAGTCGATTACCACGCCAAGGAAGCGGTGAGAGCGTACTGGTTCTAGCTTCTTTGAGCCAAGCCAAAGTGGGAAATTGGCCATAGCTTTACGCGTGAAAGGGAGCTCGACACACTTTTCGGGTGAAAGGTCCATCCCGAGGTGCGTCAGGTACGTATGGATATTGTTTAAAGCGAGCTGCAGGCGGCGCTGGAGAGCCGGGCGTGATTTTCCTACTGTCCAAAGGGCGACGTCATCTGCATACACGGAGAACGACACTTTGCGAGGAATTACTGAGTGTAGGCCGGCCATCACCACGTTAAACAGTGTCGGGCTGAGAATGCTTCCTTGGGGGACTCCTTGGGGAACAGGATGCTGAGGGCTTTGGCCTTGGGACGTACGGACAGCGACAGTTCGGTCCGTAAGAAAGTCTTGGAGCCAGATGAAGAGCCGACCGGATACTCCAAACGAGCGCAAGGCATGCAGCACACAAATGTGCGAGACGGTATCATAGGCGCGCTTGATGTCGAGGAAGACCGATCGGACGATCCGTCGATGGGCTCGAGCATGTTGAACTGTAGAGACGAGGTCGAGAACTGGATCCATGGAGCTTCGGTGGCGACGAAATCCAGCCATTTCGTGAGGGAACGCACGTCGTTTTTCGAGCCACCAGTCGAGGCGATGCAGAACCATTCTCTCCATCAGTTTCCCCATACAGCTTGTCAGGCTCACCGGGCGAAAGGAGGATAGGGCATTTGGGGGCTTGCCTGGTTTCAGGATGGGAACAACCAAGGCCTCCTTCCATGTATGTGGTAAAGATCCTTGTTGCCAAGACGTGTTATAGACATGAAGGAGAGCTTGGAGTGACCGCTCGTCAAGGTTTCGTAGGGCGGCATAGGTGATTTTATCGGGCCCAGGGGACGAGCTGGCGTTCACAAGCTTCAACGCTGCCTTTAGCTCGATTAGTGTGAAGTCGCGGTCCATAACTTCCGGGGGACGGGGCCAGTCGTGGTGAAGTTCAGCCGTCAAACTGTGGACAAAACTGCGGTGTAGGGGCGTGGTCGAGGCAGCCGCCGGAGTCGTTAGTACCACACAGAAGTCCGTCGCAAGCGTGTTCTCGTCTACACGCTGAACGAGAGCCAAGGCCGCGAGAGGATTCTTTTGAGGGGGCGCCTCCTTCAGAGAACGGATTGTCCGCCAGATCTTCGTGGCCGGATCGAACGGTGAAAGGTGGTGGCAAAACTTACGCCAACGCTTCCTGTCCTCGTTTTTAAGCTCTCGTGTTACTTTAGCTTTCATCCGGCGGTATTCCACAATGTCCGTAAGTTGCCCTGTCCGACGAGCCGTTCTTTCTGCTCGGCGACGTAATGCTCTAAGGTGATTAATAGCGGGGGAATGGCCGATATGGCCTGTTACCCTTTTAGACGTGACCACCGCGTCCTGAATACCGCGGGTAATTGCTTGAGAGAGAGCCTCTGGGGACATACCGGTGTGCACAGATGTTCTGAGGCCCTCACGAAAACGTCTCCAGTTTGTGAAAGAAATCAGTCCAGCAGTGGCTGAGAGGGGCAATCTGTCGTGCGAAATATATAGAGGAAAATGATCGCTGCCTCTAGTGTCGACGTCCGTAGCGCACGACAAGTGGCGAATCATGTCGGTTGAGGACCACGAGAGGTCCAATACATCAAGTGACAGTGGGGATCGCATGTAAGTGGGCTCGCGGTTGTTCAGCAGGCACATGTTATTATTCTCCATTGCCTCTAACAACCTCCTTCCCCTACTGTCCGTCCTTCGGCTTCCCCAGGCCGAGTGATGTGCATTGAAGTCCCCTAGCAGAAGCGCCGGGGCTTCCAGAGAACCAAGTAAGCGTTCAAGGTCACTCCACGGGACCTGTACCGCGGGACGGATATAGATACTGACGACCGTTAACAGCATGGGGCCAAGGCGGATCCTGCATGTGACGTGTACTGTGAAAAAATAAGTAAATGATGCTAGACGTGTTTGAAATTCAAACTTACAGATTAAAATGGCTTCTATGGCTGCACGTAGAGAAGCAGATACTCATTGAACGATGCGACAGCACCAGAGGACACGTGTTTCGCCGTGTTTGCGGCTCATCGGCCCTGGGTAGCTGCGCATCGTTCGGGATTGGCAAACCAGGGGTCGCTCAGCGAGCGATATACACCTGGGAGGGTGACTGAGCACTCCTCAATGCCACAGTGCAAGCCAGTGAATTATAAAGAAGGGGGAAAAGCCATTAAAAAATAAGTAAATGATGCTAGACGTGTTTGAAATTCAAACTTACAGATTAAAATGGCTTCTATGGCTGCACGTAGAGAAGCAGATACTCATTGAACGATGCGACAGCACCAGAGGACACGTGTTTCGCCGTGTTTGCGGCTCATCGGCCCTGGGTAGCTGCGCATCGTTCGGGATTGGCAAACCACGGGTCACTCAGCGAGCGATATACACCTGGGAGGGTGACTGAGCACTCCTCAATGCCACAGTGCAAGCCAGTGAATTATAAAGAAGGGGGAAAAGCCATTAAAAAAATAAGTAAATGATGCTAGACGTGTTTGAAATTCAAACTTACAGATTAAAATGGTTTCTATGGCTGCACGTAGAGAAGCAGATACTCATTGAACGATGCGACAGCACCAGAGGACACGTGTTTCGCCGTGTTTGCGGCTCATCGGCCCTGGGTAGCTGCGCATCGTTCGGGATTGGCAAACCAGGGGTCACTCAGCGAGCGATATACACCTGGGAGGGTGACTGAGCACTCCTCAATGCCACAGTGCAAGCCAGTGAATTATAAAGAAGGGGGAAAAGCCATTAAAAAAATAAGTAAATGATGGTAGATGTGTTTGAAATTCAAACTTACAGATTAAAATGGCTTCTATGGCTGCACGTAGAGAAGCAGATACTCATTGAACGATGCGACAGCACCAGAGGACACGCGTTTCGCTGTGTTTGCGGCTCATCGGCCCTGGGTAGCTGCGCATCGTTCGGGATTGGCAAACCAGGGGTCACTCAGCGAGCGATATACACCTGGGAGGGTGACAGAGCACTCCTCAATGCCACAGTGCAAGCCAGTGAATTATAAAGAAGGGGGAAAAGCCATTAAAAAAATAAGTAAATGATGCTAGACGTGTTTGAAATTCAAACTTACAGATTAAAATGGCTTCTATGGCTGCACGTAGAGAAGCAGATACTCATTGAACGATGCGACAGCACCAGAGGACACGTGTTTCGCCGTGTTTGCGGCTCTGCGTCGATGTCTGCGTCGATGTCTGCGATGTCGATGTCTGCGTCGATGTCTTGGATAAGAAGAGCGGCAAAGTCACATTGGGAGTATACGTCGACGACATACTATTAATGGCCAGAAATCAACACGATCTGATCGACGCAATCAAATGCTTGGGGAAAAGGTGGAACTGAAAAATTAGGCGAACCAAAGTACATACTTGGCATTGAAATTACCCGGGATAAAGAGAAATGAGAACTCGGCAATCAGCCAGAAGAAATACGAGTACATAGGCAATATCCTGAAGCGCTATCAAAGGGAAGACTGCAAGCCTGTCCACACTCACATGGAACTCGGTCAAAGGGAAAACAAAGCAGAATGTTCTACGTTGAGGGGTTAGGAATCCCCGAACATCCCTTACCAGAAACTAATAGGGAAGCTGATGTACCTGGTGCAGGGGAGACGTCCTGACGCTCCTTTTACCACCCATTACCTAAGTCAACACAGTACCACTTACACATGGGTAAGTTCCATGCGAAATCACCCAAAGCTAGTGCTCGACTCCCCTCAGTTTTGCTTCAAAAAATCATCATGGAGTCCTTATTTCAAATAAAGACATTTTCCCGAGTTTACTGGACAATGTTGAACTGTTGTCGATTTAGGCGGGGTCAAAGTTCGTCAGAATCGCGAAAACCATGCTACGAAAAAAGTTACCTACTGAGCAGGCTTTTGAGTCTAGGTGGACTTTAGTGACATAGAATGAAAGAGCGTGGCTTTAACATTCTGCCAGTATCAAGTTCTTCCCTCGTGTTTCATTTTCGGCCAGCGAAACAGGGCTGCTTTTTTGCGCTATTTCTTACAACTTTGCGCCTTGCTAAGGGCATTTTTCGCACATGATGGAAGGGACAAATAAATTCAGCGTGTTCTGTAACTTCCATACTTCAAAATCACATGTTTTGAAGGCCGACCACACAATACTTTTTGCCCCATTTAATCCCAAATGCCGTACTTTTGGTAAAGTTGACCGTTTTCAACGCCATTTTTGAAAATGAAGCGGTCGGCCGAGAACAATGCAAATAGATGGAGAGGACAGATCAATATCTATACTAAAGCATATAAAAAAGATTGAGAAGGTACTTTTTGATTAGGGCGAGAAAATAATTTTTATATCCCATCCACTCTACACATATTTACGCTGAACGGCGCACGGGTGAGTCGCGAGGCTTCGTTCGGATAACGTTTTTCCGTGTGGTCAAGTTTTCCTACCCCTTATGGAGGACCAGAACAGACATTATATTCAGCTAAGTCACATCTATGCTACTACCGCGTACTAGCCCGAGACGTTCATGTGGTGCTTGCTAATCTATCCACACTGAACAGCTGGCTGCTGATGATCCCCCAAGCAGGCTGGAATTATAAAAACAGTTTATTTGCAATTCAGTCTGTCTACATATTTTATTGTCGCTATTGTAACAGTTTGAAGTAAGAGCAAAAAGATACCCACGTAAATGAATGCACAACGGTTTCATTATTATTTCATATTTTCTTTTCAAACGTTAAAAAGCAAAGGCGACCATTGCTAGGGTAAATCATTAGAAGTGACCACTACAATTTCCGCTGTACGGCGAAAAGATAGGTCTTGAATGCTGCTCCGACTGGAGTTTCCGTGCGTGCCACGCACTTTCATACCGTAGTCCTTCATTTTGCACGCGCGCATTTCTGACGTTCATACATCGACCATTGTTGAACACAACGACCTCAGCAAGAAGCTTGGAGCAATAACAACCATTTTGGTTACCCGGCATGCATCACATGTGAGAAAGACGATCATAAACTAATCAGCTGAGCCGCGGATGAGCTCTCCTAAGCCGATTTCAAGGCCATGTGTTAAATGTTACGTGGATGTACGAGCGCGTTTTTGGACGCTACAATGCTGCAAAAGCTGTCCGCTCACAACGTGATCTGCATTGCTACTAATCATAAGAAGCGCGCATTTGAAGGGATAGTATGGTTTGCTCATAATGTTCCTTGTGAGTGTGAAAGCATCGCTGTCGTTTCTCATGACTACCACTTTAAAACGCCGCGAATGAAAGACTCTGAGAAACACCTACTAACAATACTTACCAATGCACTGATAACAATAAAAACTACACATTTGATTAACAAAAGGGCTGGCAAAACAGGAAATGCTCATATCTGGCCGCACGACGCGGCTTGTGAAACCTAGGCACGCGATCTGTTCGCGCGCCTTACAGCACGGGAGCCGTCTCGTGCGGCTCTCGCGTAACCATGTGGGACATAAAAAATATTTTCTCGCCCTTATCAAAAAGTACCTTCTCAATTTTTTATGTGATTTAGTAGAGATATTGATCTGTCATCTCCATCTATTTGGATTGTTCTCGGCCGACCGCTTCATTTTCAAAAACGGCGTTGAAAACGGCCAACTTTGCCAAAAGTATGCCATTTGGGATTAAATGGGGCAAAAAGTATTGTGTGGTCGGCCTTCAAAACATGTGATTTCGATGTATGGAAAGAACAGAACACGCTGAATGTATTTGTTCCTTCCAGCTTGCGCGAAAAGTGCTCTTAGCAAGGCGCAAAGTTGCAAGAAATAGCGCCAAAAAGCAGCCCTGTTTCGCTGGCCGAAAATGAAACACGAGGGAAGAACTTGATATTGGCAGAATGTTAGGGCCACGCTCTTTCATTCTATGTCACTAAAGTCCACCTAGACTCAAAACCCTGCTCAGTAGGTAACTTTTTTCGTAGCTTGGTTTTCGCGATTCTGACGAACTTTGAACCCGCCTAAATCGACAACAGTTCAACATTGTCCAGTAAAACTCGAGAAAATGTCTTTATTTGCAATAAGGAGTCCATGATAATTTTTGGAAGAAAAACTGAGGGGGGTCGAGCACGACCTTTGGGTGATTTGGCCTGGAATGACCCACATCAACTTATTGGAAGATGTCGAAAATAATATTAATAATAACAATAATAATAATAATAGAAATATACGAAAGTCGCCGGAATAACGTACAGAGCCTGCGGAGACCCCGTTATCGGGTATTCAGATGCAAGCTGGAATGAGTCTGGCAACGGATACGTAATTCAGTATGTTGAGAGCAGCCATCAGCTGCAAATCGGCGAAACAACAGGCCATTGCATTGTGCACATGTGAAGCAGGATACATTGGAATAGCAGAAGCTATAGAGAAAGGGAAATGGTTGACAATGTTCCTTGAAGAACTAGATTTCGACGGACTGAGGTGGACAACAAGGGTCCACGGTTAACCCTGCGATGCCCGTCTCTTTCGAACGCTGCGACAAAGGTCGCCGCTTGTCAGGCGGCACAATGTTAATTCAACTGATGCTGTGCCTGTGTGGAAGGGTTTCACTTTCACTATACATTGTTGTAATGTTAATACTGACGTCAGTTTCGGGTGTGCTGATTTGTGGAAGAGAGGTAGCCGTTCCTTTAAGAAGGCACAGGCGCATGTAGAGATGCGAAGCCCCGGAAAAAACCCGAACATTTTGGGAAAAAAACAGTTTTTTTCGTGTTTTTTCCTCGTCTCCGGAAAAACTGACCAAAATTTCGAGGCGACAAAATTGAAAAATATAAATTTTCATGCCTTCGATGCGTTCCAACCCGCCAACAGTGCCTTAGGTGCCTCTAATCCACCAACAACCACCAACATAGAGGCTATTCCAAGCGATCGCCATCGCGTTCACATAATGTCGGAGTTCTGGTCGGAGTGGACGGGTCATTCCAATTACCTATCGCTGAGTAGACAGCAGTCTCATGGGATGCTCTGCTCTGAATGGGATGCTCTGCTCTGCCCGAAGGGTGAACACTACTAAGATTTCTAGCAGTGATGGCCAGTAGTTTACTACATGTAGTTAAACTACTAGTTAAACTACCTGATTGTAGTTAAAAAGTAGTGATCAACTACTTGCAGAAATGTAGTGGCAACTACCAGTTAAACTACTATTTTAAGTAGTTAACTACAGTAGTTAGGTTACTGAAGGCGCCAACTACTTCCGATTTTGCCGCAAGCTTTACGGCACGACTGTGCTTCCGACTTTCACCTTGAGCTACTTGTTTGATGAGAACGGAGGTGCAGAGCAATTGTGTCGTGCATGTGTACTAAATCTTCACTCTTAATGCTTGTCTAGTGAGGCCTCATTTGATTTGCTGTCAAATAATTCTGCAACTTAGTTTATCGCGTAGGCACAGAAAGAGTCCCGCGGGAAGCTTTGTATTTGAGGATCGTAGCAATGGCTTGAGCCAAAGTTCATTATTGCTTGCGATTCATATTTAGGTGTCCAATAACAATACAAGGGATTGGTGTTGGTGGACAACGTTAAGTAGCTATAGATGTAGTTAAACTACATTGCAGTAGTTAAAAAAGTAGTTTTAACTACTCCCCCAAAAAGTAGTTGAACTACTAGTTAAACTACTCAATCACAAAGTAGTTAGCAGTAATAGTTAAACTACTGTAGAAGTAGTTAGTGGCCATCACTGGTTTCTAGCTCATTGTATGCTGTGGCTTGGCCGGCAATGCTGCGACTCAGCAGTAAGTAGTGTTTCCATTTTTTCCAATTTTTCAGAAAAAAAACCCGAAAAGAAACGTTTTTTTTTTTTCGAGCGATCCAAAATTTTTCCGGAAATTTTGCATCTCTAGCGCATGTGGGCGGGGTTGATTGTGATGGTCTGGGTGCCAGTTAGGCTAGCAGTTGTAACTGGTAATTCCCTGCAACAAACCTGTCGGCTT
Organism: Ornithodoros turicata; assembly: GCF_037126465.1. Taxonomy (NCBI): domain Eukaryota; kingdom Metazoa; phylum Arthropoda; class Arachnida; order Ixodida; family Argasidae; genus Ornithodoros; species Ornithodoros turicata. The sequence continues at coordinate 40,648,533 of NC_088205.1, read as the reverse complement.
GTATCTTCTTTTGTTTGCTTGATAGCTTTTGGGAATAGCAAGCCCACAGCATGGCTAAGCTTCCCCTTCCCTTTTTTGTTATTTTGCATTAAATATATCCCCCCCCTCTCGGTGTTCTACGCCAAGTCCCCGTGGACTCCTTCTTTCGTAACGCGTCGACGTAGCGTCGGGCCCGCAAACCGTTCCTACGACTGCGAGGACCCACTTGAAGAACACTACGAACTTATCTGACTGCGCCAGATTGGCCATTTGGTCTTCCGAAAACACCTTACATGTCGATTAAACGAGTTTTAAAGATTCGCACTCCCTCTGCAGCTAAGCAAGCACCAGCGATCGTGACACCATTATGACGTCAGCCAAGCACTCGAATGGAAGCCCAGCGCAGGCGATTATCTCCGAGGTCATGTGCTTCGCGCTCGCACTGCTGTTCGCGACCCACTCCCGTAAACAAGACGGCGCATCTGCGCATGCGCATGGAGGAGACGTCGCTGGTGGGCAAAAGGCAGTGGGAATCCGCATGGTGTACGGCGTATTGGACCTTTCTGTACCGCGTAGCACGTCCAATAGCTACATCACTTTGCAGCATACCTTTAATAACGACCGAAAACACCCAGTGACTGAATGGTCGCGCGATTTTGACCCAACAAACAGGACAGCAGCGCCGCCGCAACGCTATGACGTCACGCAGTGAAGTGAGTCTATATACTAAGCGAAAATACCTCGATAAATACGCCGACTGTCGCTTACCAATGTGAGTTTTGACCGGACCATGTTGCGTGGAACACGGTGTTACGCTCCTGGCTTACAGACACGTCCGACGCTAACCAGAAACAACATTCCACAAGCCCATGGAGGAAGGAAAGAGAGGAGGAGCCCTATTGCGCCGAGAAGTGCCCCTCCGGTTTCTCATACATACATCTCTATGGGAGCCCCCAACGCATAGTTTCTGAATACTCGAAGAGGTGTGGTGGTAGCGCGCCGAAGTGGCCCCCAAAGTAGCGCGTGCAAACGGACCTCATTGGGCTGTTCAGGTAACGTGACCGCTGCGTGGCTCCAAAGAGGCTACAGCTAATCTGCTATCCTTACGTCGCTTGCCCCACGCTTCTCTATTCTGTCGAAGAGCCGTTGGGGCGCCTCCTTTTTTTCTTTCCTCCACCCTTATGAAAATGATTTTCCACTTTCTATACAATTCCAATGGATAATCTATCTCCTCTATCCAGCTCCAAGACACTAGATAGAAAGTTCATTGAGAGTGGATAGGTACTCTATCGAAAAATTATACGATTTATTAATTAATTATTAGGAATATACAATATTTTATCAATTAAATAGCATAATTTTAACTGTAATTAACTCCTGTGAATAGTTACTATTGTTTATGGAATAAAGCTGATGATGATAATCACGGTTTCACTTAAACTTTGCCTGATTTACAGTGCTGACGAGAGCCATGCAAGCCGCTGTCCGATGCTGGCATGGCGTGTTTATAGTCAGAGTAGCAGGAACCTCATCAAAAAGAAACCCCAGTGGGGTGTTAGCGGTAAATGCGAGAGAAATGCGTCAGCGTTATGCGCCTTTTCCATCCATACTTGACTTCCGGGTATCCACTGTCTGTCTGAACCAAACTTCCCATTGTCCACTTCCGGTCGAAACTCGACTTCCCGTCGTCCACGTTCCGTCTATACCTGACTTCCGGTATCCACTTCCAGATGTCTACCTCCGTGCTCTACCCGACTCTAGTGACTCTATAGCTTCAATTACCCTGTAATTACCCTTTCATTACTGAAGGTAACCGCAGGTTACCTAAAGTAATCTTGAATATCATATATTTCTGTTGAATTACGTTTATTTGCCTTAATTACTCTCAATTTACATGTAATTACCTCCTGAGGACATCAATGCACATTTGACGGCATGACTTTTTTGCACCAAATGTTTATTTAAAAAGTACATAGACTGGCATGTCACGTCGGTCTGTGTACTTTTTAAATATTTTGTGCAACGAAATAATGCCTCAAATGTGCAGTAATGTCGTCATTGTAACAAATATGCAGTTTTCACCCATTGTAGAGCGCATTAATACTGAGTAGGCACCGAGCAGTGCGAATAAAGAAAGAGGAGCGTATATACACTGATGAAATTAATTTTCTAGTTTATATACAGGACCTATAGATTATCTATCGTGTCAGTGTCAACTTTGTGCATGGGAAATAGACAGAATCTGTATAGGGTTTTTACTGATAAACTCTATACACTTTCTATACAGTTTAGTATTTACGTACCGACCATTTGACAACCGTCGTGCCTAAAGACCACGGCGGTAGCCGAGGCAGAAAACAACAAATGTCAACGGTGAGCTGCATATTTGTGGTGTAGCACCCCTCTGTATAATTTCTTCTTTGAGCATATCTTTAGCATTATTGTTTCTGAAGGTATTGAAAAAACTGCAGCACAAGTTCAGACAATATGTTTGTTTGTTTGTTGGTAAGAAGAAAAAAGAGGGGAAATTGAACTCTTCTCTCGACTTGTTCTGCTACTCCTAACATAAATTCTCACCTCCCCCCCACACCCCTCCAGCCCACTCCCCAAAAATACTTCTCATGTGCCCAGACAATATGTTGTGACCACACATGTTTATTTGTATGGATAAAGCGGACGCACGATGTAGGTTTCGGTGACGAAGCTATGTGCGCTATGATGTGCGGAATGGACGAAAGGAATGCGAGACTCAGTCAGAAACATGATGTCACTAGTGGCTGGAGTAAGATAAATGTGCCTAGTCTTTGCAGCAAGCTAGGACTACATCAAATAACCATTCTCTCGACGCATCACTTACAGCTGATTTGACACAGACACACGCGAGTGGCTGTACCGCCTTGCCCACTGTTAGATACATTATAAATATGTGGTTGCTTCTGTGCAGTTTGTCTCCCTTATCTTGGTTCGCGCCCCTGAAAGGTTCCACATGATTCGCTCACATCGAAAATCAGCCCCTCCAATTACGGCGGTCGCCGCGCAAACGTGTGGTTCCACTTGAGAATGCATAGAACGGGCGACGTGGTGTCACGTCGGATACTCCCAAAACCACCACTGGTGGCACTGTCGCGACGGAGAAGCACCCAGCTCCCATTTAGGTGTCGCAGAGTCCCTGTGCTGACTACTCGTTCCGTCGGTTTACAAGGACGTTTATTTATTGTGAATCATTTTGGGACGATGATGTTGATTTTCTTGATTGCAGGTTCTTCTCAAAAATGGTTCGTGTTAGCTTCAGCTTGAAGCCGTGAGATAAGCACTGCAATAAGAACAACAACAACAACAACTTTATTACGGGATGATGGCTGGGGAGTTTCATCGCCGGGGGCGATACTCTACCCCATAGCTGGTGGTGATGCGGGGAATGAAATAATGAGCCCATTCACAATAAGGATCGAAGTCATGTGGTGTCCCGAAAGGTGAAGAGAGCCTTGAGGGCAGAGCGTTGGTGTGCTGGATGTGGCCAGGGACCAAGCAATTTTGTGAGAGAGAGGGAGCGGGAGCCTAGTTCGTTGAGGGGTGCGGAGAGTACGGTTCGGGTAGGTTGGTAGTGTGGGCAATGGAGAAGAACGTGTTCTAGATCTTCAACAGCACCGCAGTGGCTGCAGTGGGGAGACGCAACTTGTCTCAAGCGGTAACGCCACTGTGCTGTGAAGGCCACGTCGAGGCGCGTTCGATGAGCTAATGCGGCATCTTGACTAGAGATATGTGCAGGCATGCGGAAAGCGTGTGGTGGATCAACTCTGCTCAGCATGGCGGGGGGTAGAGTGTCAGCGGTCCGTTGGCGGGTAGCCAGAGGAGTCACGAGGCGTCGAAGTACACACCGACGACCTCCTCTCAGCAGGGCAATACGCGTCCGTCTCCGAGACTAGAGAGCTGCTCCGGCTGCACTGTCAGCCTGTTCATTGCCTTCGACAACGCAATGGGCTGGAACCCATTGGAGAAGGAGCCTGTGCCCTGCTTCGTAGATAAGTTTGTAAGCCATTAACATAACTGTGCGGAGGAGCCTCGTATGCCAGAATTTCCAATTGCTTGCAGCGCAGATGTTGAGCCAGTGAAGACCACCCAATTCCGTGGGTAAAGTGAATGATGTGCTGCAGAAAGAAAAGTATGGCATAGAGTTCCGCAGCTGTGGATGAGGTATGATGCCAAGGGCGACGTCCTTCAACTACGCCTTCGGATGGGATGAGGAGTGCCGACGCGGACTTGCCATTTCGAGATGCGCCATCGGTGTATGCGGCGGCAGAGGTAGAAAACTTCGCGTCTACGAGAGCATAAAAATGGGCTCGAAGGACTTGAGGGGGAACCTGATCTCTGCGGTCCTGGAGGTCAGGTAGACGTGCGAAGGTGGGTGGCACAGGCAGAGACCAGGGGGCGTTCGGCGGTGTGACGTCCTTAGGTGTGAAGCCAGTCAGTGCCTGGCGTGTCCTCTGCGCTACGCGATGGAAATAACTTTCAGGACGGTATCGAATTTTCCTGAGGAGTGGGTGACGGGGAACGTGCGCACGCAAACGTAGGAAATGTCGAGCCGTTTCCCGCTCACGGAGGACCTCCACCGGGTGGAATTCTTGGAACTCCAAGACAGCGACGAAGGGGTATTTAACGATGTTGTAGAAACCCTGTGCTAGACTGGAATGCTGTAAAGCACAGTCGCCCTCACCAAAGCCGCGTGGACGGCTAGAAGGGAGCGTTGATCACAGCCTCAGCCTAAGCCAAAAAGATGTTGAATTGTAGGAAGCCATCGCTGCACTTTGATTTCAAGGTGCTTAATGTGGCGAGCCCAGCGCAGGTTCGAGTCCAGGACCACACCAAGGAAGCGATGGGAACGCACAGGCTCGAGGTTCTTTGGGCCCACCCAAAGAGGGAAATTACGCATAGCCTTCTGAGTGAAAGGGAGCTCGACGCACTTTTCAGGTGAAAGGTCCATTCCAAGTCGCGTAAGGTAGAGATGGACATTGTTTAAGGCCTGTTGCAAACGGCGCTGAATGGCTGGTCGTGACTTGCCTACTGTCCAAAGGGCAACGTCATCGGCATACACGGAGAATGCTACCTTGCGAGGAACTATCGATTTTAGTCCTGCCATTACCACATTAAACAGTGTAGGACAGAGAATGCTTCTTTGGGGTACGCCTTGATGAATAGGGTGTTTGCGGCTTTGACCGTGGGATGCGCGATCAGCGACAGTCCGCACATCCCACATCGCAGGAAGATACGTTTTTTTTCTTGGACCCAATACCGTTAAATAAATTTTTCGATTTCCTTCCTGAGCGAAAAAAAAAAACGTATACGGTTTCGATTCCGTTCGGGTTCGCACCAAAATAGCGTTTTTTTTCGGTTTTCGGTTCTGGTTTTCGGTTCGCTCCGACTCCCTGAGGCAAACGCCCAAATGCCCTATCCTCCTTTCGCCCTGTGGACCTGACAAGCTGTATGGGGAGACTGATGGAGAGAATGGTTTTGCATCGCCTCGACTGATGGCTTGAAAAACAACGTGCGTTCCCTCACGAAATGGGTGGATTTCGTCGCCACCGAAGCTCCATGGATCCAGTTCTCGACCTAGTCTCTACAGTTCAACATGCTCGTGCCCATCGACGGATCGTCCTATCGGTTTTCCTCGACATCAAGCGCGCATACGATACCGTCTCGCACATTTGTGTGCTGCACGCCTTGCGCTCGTTTGGGGTATCCGGTCGGCTCTTCATCTGGCTCCAAGACATCCTTACGGACCGGACAGTCGCTGTCCGTACGTCCCAAGGCCAAAGCCCTCAGCATCCTGTTCCACAAGGAGTCCCCCAAGGAAGCATTCTCAGCCCGACACTCTTTAACGTGGTGATGGCCGGCCTACAATCAGTAATTCCTCGTAAAGTGTCGTTTTGTGTGTATCCAGATGACGTCGCCCTTTAGACAGTAGGCAAATCACGCCCAGCCATAGAGCGCCGCCTGCAGCTCGCTTTAAATAATATCCATAGGTACCTCACGCACCTTGGGATGGACCTTTCACCCGAAAAGTGTGTCGAGCTCCCTTTCACGCGCAAAGCTATGGCCAAATTCCCTCTTTGGCTTGGTACAAAGATGATTGAGGAAAGAAAGAGAGGACTCCGACTTAACGTAACAAATAACAACTTTAAGCAGACGTTTCGCCTGTCATACGACGGGCATCATCAGTGCAAGACTGAGCGGGAGAGCCAACAACCAGTCGCTACTTAAGGAGGTGACAGTATTGTTCGGGAAGGGGGCCACGGTTTTTGTTACAATGCAAGGGATCAGCGCGTATGTGCCACGATTCCAGGAGCTTCCTCGGTCCCCATCTGTAACAAAAACCGTGGCCCCCTTCCCGAACAATACTGTCACCTCCTTAAGTAGCGACTGGTTGTTGGCTCTCCCGCTCAGTCTTGCACTGATGATGCCCGTCGTATGACAGGCGAAACGTCTGCTTAAAGTTGTTATTTGTTACGTTAAGTCGGAGTCCTCTCTTTCTTTCGTTATGTCATCTCCCGGCTTTTGGAGTATTTTCGCAATGATGATTGAGCCGGTACGCTTCCACCGCTTCCTTGGCGTGGTAATAGACTCGGACTTGCGCTGGGCTCGGCACATTAAACACCTTGAAACTAAAGTACAGCGATGGCTCCCCGCAATTCAACATCTTTCTGGCTCAGGATTTGGCTGTGATCAGCGTTCCCTGCTCGCGGTTCACGCGCTATTGGTGAGGGCGACTGTGCTTTACAGCCTTCCTATTCTGCACAGGATATCAACCACTTCATTAAATACACTTCGGTCCCTGTTTGCTCGAAGCCTTGGTCGATGCCTCGGAGTTCCAAGAATGGCTGAAACACGGCAAGTACTGGCTGAAGCTGGTGAGCTCCCGATTGAGGTTCTCCGTGAACGTGAAACGGCTCGGCACTTCCTCCGTTTGCGTGCTCACATTCCCCGCCACCCGCTCCTCAGGAAAATTCGATACCGCCCTGAAAGCGACTTCTATCGAGTAGCGCAGAGGACACGCAGGACTCTCACTGGCTTCATAACTAAGGATACTATACCGCCGTAAGCCCCCTGGTCTCTACCGGTACCGCCCACTTTTGTACGCCTTCCAAACCTTCTGGAAAGAAGAGATCAGGTCCCCCCTCAAGTCCTCCGAGCCCATTTTCATGCTCTGGCAGACGAGAAGTTTTCTACGTATACGGCAGCATATACCGATGGCGCATCCCGAAACAACAAGTCCGCCTAAGCATTCGTCATACCCTCCGAAGGCGTAGTGCACGGAAGACGCCTTTCACATCCAACCTCCTCCACAGCTGCGGAACTCTATGCCATTCTTTTCTTTCTACAACACATCGCTGATTTTACACCGCGGGAATGGGCAGTCTTCACGGACTCCAAATCTGCATTTCAAGCAATTAAAAATTCCGGCATACGAGGCCCATCCGCACCCCTAGTCACAGATGTGTTAATGGCTTACCACACTATCTACGCAGCAGGCCACAGGCTAGTTCTGCAGTGGGTTCCAGCCCATTGTGGTGTCGTGGGGAACGAGCAGGCCGACAGCGCCGCAGAAGCAGCACTCTCGTATCGGAAACGGACCAGCATTGTTCTGCTGAGAGGAGACGGCCGTTCAATTCTCCGACGCCTAGTGACACCCTTTGCTTCCCGCCAACCCTTATGAAAATGAAGTTTTCCTGTCTATTGACATCATTTGGACATTATTTGGCCGCTTTGGTGTTTCTGTAGACTTTGACTTCCTATAGACAATAGTCCAAACGACGGCTATAGCCTATCATTGGCCTTCGTTTTTCCCAAATGTCTATAGACAGTAGTCTAAAGGAATTCTATACATTTTCTTTAGCCTTCCTTTCTCCTTAGTTATCAGAAGACAGCAGCAAATATAAAGTCAAAAGGGTGACATCGCATTTAATCGTTATATCATTGGCCTTTTTGGGAAATCTGATACAGGCAGCAAAATGAGACTCTGTTAGACTGTTCATACATATTGGTAATTAGTTACAGCACGCTGTGTGATATTCTCGGACAAGTATATGATGACACAATACAGAAATGCACACATGGACACCGCATGATACAATGTAAAAAATACATGACAGATACTTCTAACTACACGTGCAAATTAAAAATGTTCAAATTAAAAAAACATGATCTCAGCACAGGCCACACCCATGGGACAATACGTAGTCTCCCATTGATACAAGAATAAGATGTGCACATGAAAGGAGGACGTGGAATCACCACACACAGGGAAGATGAGGCAGGCAGCAAACAACAAAGTGACTATTCAGGGTGCTTATGTAGTGAGCAATGTTCCATGAAATAAATTACTATAAGACACCGCATGATACAATGTAAAAAATACATGGCAGATACTTCTAACTACACGTGCAAATTAAAAATGTTCAAATTGGAAAAATATGATCTCAGCACAGGCCACACCCATGGGACGATACGTAGTCTCCCATTGATACAAGAATAAGATGTGCTTATGAAAGGAGGTCGTGGAATCACCACACACAGGGAAGATGGGGCAGGCAGCAAACAACAAAAAAGTGACTATTCAGGGTGCTTATGTAGTGAGCAATGTTCCATGAAATAAATTACTATAAGACACCGCATGATACAATGTAAAAAATACATGACAGATACTTCTAACTACACGTGCAAATTAAAAATGTTCAAATTGGAAAAATATGATTTCAGCACAGGCCACACTGATGGGACGATACGTCATCTCCCATTGATACAAAAATAAGCAATACATACAAAAAAAAGTATGTGTGCTTCATTATACATAGGGAAGCTGGCGCAGGCACACAACAAGAACAAAAAAAAAAGAGATTATTTGCGTTCTGCTCAGATAGTTTCCAGAGCGACATTAAGTTGCATGCTAAGATACAATTTATGTACATGGTTGACGTCATGACCACCACTCAAACTGCTTCGACAACAAGGTTCTCATGGAGTGCACACATGTAAAACTTGTCATCAATTTCAAAAAACATGCATTTCTGTGGACTTGAGGTTGGGACATCGACAATGTCATGACTGGGTTCAACTTCTACTAATGTGCCAACACCAAGATCCTTGTTGAGTGAGGACAATACGTTAGGAACAACTCTGAATGGCTTCAGTGTCAAACTCACAGTATGCTGACATTTGCAACTGTAAACATGTGTCAAATCTTCACATCCCGCAGCAATTCTAATGATCTGTCCGAATGTACCACAGTTTCTTATGTACGAGTTATTACGACGAGACTTATCAAGTTTGTCTAGGCAGAACTTAAATGAACCGTATGACATATTCTTGAAAACAGCTCTGCTACCATCACGTGACTCTCTTCCGTACAGTATTACGTTTCCACATATTTGAGCAAACTTATGGGCCGTGTACCCCTTTGTCAACTCTGCAAAGAGAGTTTGAAATACATCGCATGATAAAGTTTGCAGCGACAAACTTGACAAGAGTTGGGACATCAGGAATTTTGAGGATATCTGTTGTCCAACAAAACGGGTGCCTTGCACATACTTCAGTAGCTTGCCATTCATGCTCTCGAATGGGAATGCAGAAAAGTTCCAAAGTGGGCCCCAGTTCCTCACACTATCAACCATGTGGAGAAGTAAGTGTGCGTTGTAGGGCATCTTTCTCTTACCATACAAAGATTGATATTCCCTTAGGAAGTTGACCACTTCTGCATGCACAGTTGAAAGCTTATGCAGCGGCACAGTCTCTCCAAGGAGGACGTGCATAATCTGAACAAATTTCAGCCAGTTTTTGAAGTATGTGCGGGGTAGGATACCTTTGAGGACAAATGGAGAAAATAACAAAAGGAAGTTTCTCCATTCCGATGCCTTCCAATACTTCCAGTGATGTATTGAACGTGCAAGACGAGAGATTTCCCAGACAGACTTCAAACTCTGAAGTCTGAGATCTACCTGAAGTATCTTGTCACCAATGTGGTATGCACATTTGCCTCTACGAGTAAACCACATGCATGCTGTTGTTCGTACAAACCCTAAACAAACAGCATGCATGTAGTCCACCACAAAAAATGATGTTACACTGAAAAAGGAAAGGAGAAACAAAACACAGTTTCCTTTAACGCCACAACATGGCACGTTGGTCGTAGCTGCCTCTTCCGCATGCGCTTTGATGCTGCCATCATTACGGAGAACTGAAAGATCACTGTGCACTGGGTACACCCTCGCATGACCGTTCCCAACCTCTACAACCTCCCCCTCCTGTTCACACCACGTGCATCCATGACGACCGTTGAACTGTGCCATGTTGAGTACCTGACACCTTGCAACACTGTCAAGTGTGCAAGGCCCCAGAAACACCTTCGAACACATTTCTTTGCCAGACACTGATGTCCAGGAAAATCCAACAGTGGATAATGTATTTACTGTGCTAGCAAAAGGTTTCAAAAAGCAGTTCATCTTTGGCTTGGTTGTGCCGAACCACAACCCTGCAAGCAGAATCTCCTGCACCTGTAAACGATGAGGCAACTCATTCACCTGGAGCAGTAATGGCCATATACTGTACTGAGACGACTCAAATACAGGGACACCGTCAGTGTTCCAGGTGAATGAGAGGTCTTGATCACCTAATAGATATGCATAGTAGCATAGTATGCATAGATATAGTAGATATGCAGGACTCCCTGTGATATCCCCAACATTATAGGAGGGAGCTGAACGCTTTGTCAGCACAGTCTCATGCTTTTGCAAAAGACTTCTGAGCTGTGTTACAAGATCCAGGCTGACGAAATAGTGACCACTTTCTAAGAGGGCATGTGATTCATACTCGCTCCCACAATCTGTGCACTTAAGTCCGTCTGCAGAGGAGTCGCCACTAGAGGACTCGAGGTGCTCCGTGCAGCTGGGAGAGTTGAAATGGGGTGTCAACGTGCCATTCGTAGAAGGAAAATGTTTGTAGAAAAGATATTTGGTCGTGGGGAAATTTGTAACGGCCGGAAGGTGAGCTTCAATGAGTTTCAAAAGACTGTTTGTGGCTTCCATTGAATCGTGGTACTTGAGTGTATGCGCCATGATGAGGAGGAGGCTGTTCCCAAGAGTGATACGGGACCCTGCATACAGCAGTTCATCCTGCAAACAGGAAAGAAGAGATTTAGGCACAGCGCATTTCACTCATTTCATTTTTATTTGTTACATTATTTGTTGCGTTATTTATTATAACGGCAGAAAGGCACTGGGATCCATAACGAGACACTTGGAATGGTAACTACAATCACTTACGAGTTTCTGCTTCTCGGAATATGAAGGACTCGCATTAGTGGCGCCAGGATCTTCTTCGTGCGGTCCGTCTCCTTCGCCGTCAGACGATGTGCTGAGCTGCGGAGACTCTCTCCCATCGCGGTCATAGTCTAATGATACGCTCGAACTTGTCTCAAAACCGTGTCTCTCGAGGCCGCCGTCCGATTCGTCGTCGCTATCAGATACTCCTGTGTAGGAATGCGGAGAAACTTCCACATCGTTGACGTTAAAGTCGGACGCAGCACTGGTTGAACCATCGACATTTTCGGCCGGATGGGGTGCGTGAGGTGGCAAGACCGTGCCCTTTTCGCAACGCGGGTCCCGAAGTGGATTCACCGTATGTCTACTGCCGCACATCAACCTGTACTTAGATCTTATGGGTACCGGTGTAGCCGGATCGGAGAGATGCCTAAAATACCGCTTCTGCGGTGGCATTCTCTCTTTGCCGACAGCAATGCTCAGCCTATGGCTCAGTACTCAAAAACAGGATGGCAATGCCGATTGTTTACTTTATTGCCAGTTGCCATCAACACTCTTTTGTGCTGATTGAGAAGGACGGTTTTGTATCTCACTTTCACTTGTGATACTAGGATTAATAATACGATAAAAAATAAGGTGAATTATAACAAAATACAAATAAACTCGAACAGTCGTATTAAAACACTATAATGCGATAATAAAAAAATAGAAAGCGAAACTTAATGAGTGTGACCGTGTGGCGCTACAGTCGCAAGATTAGATGTGCGTAATGGCGGATAATCTGAATGGCATGTTGTTAGTCGTTGTCTTTGTTCTTGGCAGTTCGTTCTTCAACGAAGGATCAGGCATCCTCGCGTCGATAATGTACGTTCTAGTGAAATGGCCGAACATATGCCAATTCGATGTCTATTCAATCGATAAAATTGTCGACGTTGAGGTTGGTTTGAAGCTGGTGAATGACGAAAGTTACATCTCAGAAGTTAGAAACAAGAAGTGTTTGGTTGCCTGGGACCAAGATTCAGAATCATCAGAAGCAATCATCATTGATGTCGGTAAGTGGTGCATGCGTGTTAGAAGTACGCTGTTCTTTCTCTCTTTTTCGTTTTGCGCATTTATTTCAGTTACGTGACAGTGCACCTGTAGACCATGTGTGTTCCACGTGTAGACTTCACATTATTGCTGAATCCTGTGTGTGCAGTTCTGGCGCCGTTATTTTCCAGAGTTTCTTGATATATGTGATCGACCTGACAAGCATGTCTTCCATGTTTACAGGTTCTGTGACTGCCATGGAAAGAAAACGTACCCGGCTTGTGAAGCAATGAAGCTTGTCGAAGGTCTATGTGATAGTAGCGTAAGTTGCTTTTCTGTGGCTGTATGACTGCACTACTTTGCCATTTCTTGCATATATTTTTATTTACTTTTTCTCACTGCCCTTGTTTGTGTGTTTTTCACTCTTTTGCTGTACGATGACACGTGTTTGTCATGTGAGGACCTAAAACGAAAAGTTGACGAACTCGAAAAGGAGAAAGAGAAACTCCTACATAAAGTGGCCAAAGCAAAACGGAAATGTGGTATGTCTTCATTAAAAAAGAAAAAAAATCATATTGCGAGACTCAATATTTTACTGTACAGATCTCAGAGCCATGGTCAACCAGATGAGCCAAGTTGTTGAAACTGCAACGCAACGACATGCATCTACAGTTATAAGCTCCCCAAAGGTAGGGTACATGAGCATTCTGTTTGTAGTAATGGCTTTGTGTGGAGGGACTGGGCCATGAAACTGGGTCAGCTGTGTCAGTTTTATGTGATGTTAATGCACAGGTGGACATTGGTCTTGGTGTCATGATTGATGACGTCATCTTGCATCGTATAGGTGCAACTGCTGGTAACTGCCCTAAGCGGTATGTATGCACTGTTCATGACCCTCATTGCAGCTCCTTGTTTCCTGTGTCTTGGTGCCATTGTATAACTGTGATGCATTTATTCATTAGGTATGCCCGGGCACTGGTGAGAGCTCTCTTTACACATGAGGAACTGTGCAGTGGAACGCTCACTGGAAACATGTGCAATGCAAAGCAGGAACTTGCACGGAGGCCTGCGCTTGACCAAACCAGGGTCTCTGCTTTACTTGGTATGTTATGAGCGTCTTTGCACTGTTATGATCTTTATTTTCTTAACTGAGATTTTGCTGGTGAAACGAAAACACCTTGGCGAGGTGTTTCTCAACATGCCTTACAGCTTTCAAATTGACATCATGGCCCTTAAAGGGAGACGTAGCAACAAGTGGGAAAGACTTTTACTGCACATCGTACTTGATGCATAATAGCCCTTGAATACCACCACAATATTTTGTTTCTGTTGTGCAACTTATTTTGCTGAAATATCAAGCAATTGAAACCAAAACTGCACTGTGTAGAGTCGAATGACAAGTTGACGGAATGACATCATGCTGCATGTAGAATGACGCCAATGCTTGAACTTTGACTCCACGTAACACGTCTTCCAAAGGGCAAGTGACAACGCACATAGGTATGCTTTTCGACACAGTCGTTTCACTTCCTCTTGTTCACAGCTGCTTATAGATTAGATACAATAGTGGTTCCCAACCTTTTCCGCTCCCCGGACCCCTTTTGGCACATGTTGGAATGTCCTCCCACCGCCGCTGTCGACTACGCCGGAAGCAACGCACAAACACGCAGAACGGTTGACCATATCTAAATTCCTGAACCCAGATAAAAGCGAGTCACTCACTACTCTCAGGAGGACAAGATCTGCACTAGCAACTGTAACACGCGCAGGTATTCCAGCCGCCGCCAGAGGAGCGTCCCTAATGTGAACTGCAGCGAATCTGCATCATACACTCTACCTCGGCTTTCTGCCTTTTCCCTCTTCACAGTCGTGCCTTAGGGACTTCTTGATTACACTGTTATATATACGTATATCACAACAGGTGCGTGAAGCTTACCGTGTCGCTGTCACTATTCAGTTCCACAAGCTTCTGAGCTTGACAACACTTTACAACATGCATGTCCTAATAATAGATACTAGCAAGTGGCATTGCTGGCGTCAAACACCCTCATTACCTCAGGCATGCGGGCGCAGCGCCCTGGGCATCATGGCCATTTCAGACATTCTAGCATTGGCGCTTGTTGCCTGCAAGGCTCCAAAAAGACCGCAGGAGTGCGTTCTGGGCACGAAGCATGCCTGCTACATCTGGTTCGACGTGCGCTGCATATACTGGGGTGTACATGGATTATGTCGTCGAATGCACTCCTCGGGAGCAAACACGCTCAAAGGCGGATTAGAGGTCTAAGCGGGACTAATTCCTTCCCTGGAGCCATGAAATTCCTCCTTGGTTGGGAATGACTGAGATAGAAAATGCATGCATGCATGCGCATCTAAGCCCCCAAGCAGAGAACTACCTGCATTCAAGTGGATCTACAAGTACCCTTCCATTTCAGGGGGGAAATTCTTTCTTCCTGCTCTCTGCAGTCCAGTTTCGGTTTCAATTGCATGATATTTGACCATAATAGATTGTGAAAGGAGAGAACAAAATATTGTGGTGAGTATTCAAGGGTTGTTATGCACCAAGCTAGATGTGCAACATATTTATTTTAATCGTTGTGAAGTATCGCTTTAAAGCAATGTCTGAAAGGTTAGCTAATTAATTTTATGTACTTAATTATTGGCAGTGTAAAAGAGTGCTGGGCACTGGATTACAAGATTCGAAATTAAAGTAATAGCCATGCTACATGGGGTGCAACACGAATTTTGAAATCAGCCCCATGAGTGAGTGTCACTGTGAGGCTGGTAAGAGGAGACGAAAATGGACCTCCTTTGGATGCTTCCAGATTTTTTGTCCACTTCATAATGCTTCCCACAAGCTCATTCCAGTTTCAATCTTTCCTTTCTAATTTAAACCACCAACCCACTTCAGTAATTGAGGAAATTAGTTTTGAAAACTAGTTAAGATTCATTTGATTCGGGTTTTATTTGAAGATTGGTGCTGGTTGTGAACAACAATGTTATGTCCACGGAGGCCTAGTTGCAAATAGGTATGTGTTGCACACTGAACGGAAAATGAACCCTGTACTATCTAGGAAAATTTCGTTCCTACTGCTTCAGAAGCACCCTGCTATCAAGTGCATATGCTATGTGCTGCACCTTCAACATTGCATCTTATATATGTGTATGTACATATGTATCTCAGTTGTCTCGCGACGTAAACACCCAATTATTATTATATGTACATATGTTCCAGGGTACGTCAGCAAGAAATTTTCACGCGACATCCAGCTGGTGAAGAGCAGCCTTGCAACGATGCTTGCAAAAATGAAGAAACAGGGTCAGCACAGGTCTCAATAGGGTGTAAGATGTAATAGCACATAATAAATATTGTTTTCTATTGTATGCTATTGCTTTTCCATGTGCATGCTGACCAATCACTGCGTGTGAATCCTCAACAAATGGATACGTTGGAAGTATAAACACCACTGAAAGTCAATAGTCTGTAAATTGAATGTCAATAGTGGGTATATTGAAAGTCTATATATCTCTTGTGAAAAGGGTATGTCCAAAAAAAGTCTATATGCATCCAATAGACAGGCTATATATCCTATAGACGTTTTGTATATTGTCATTCTATAGATTAGCAATATAATTTTTTGTAAGGGAATGGACAGCCGACATTCTTCCCCGCTCTATGTTGAGCACAGTTGATCCAACGCTCGCTTTCCGCATGCCACGAAACACCTCTCGTCAAGATGCTGCATTAATCTACCGAATGCGCTTCGATGTGGCCTTTACAGCTCAGTGGCGCTACCGCTTGAGACAACTTGACTCTCCCACCTGCTGCCACTGTGGTGTTCTTGAGGATCTGGAGCATATTCTTCTTCATTGCTCCCACTACCAACCTTCCCGAACCACACGTTCCGAGTCTCTTCGTCAGCTGGACTCTCGCCCCTTCTCCCTATCGAAATTGCTTGGTCCCTGGCCTAATCCAGCCCAGCAACACTCTGTGCTCAAAGCTCTTCTGACATTTCTGGACACAATCGGACTTCGATCATTATTGTGAAGGGGCTCGTTATTTTATTCCCCACTTTCCCACCAGCAATGGGGTAGAGTATCGGCTGTGGCGATGAAGCTCCCAAAGCTCTCCAAAGCCAAAATAAAGTTGTTGTTGTTTTTTCTTTTCCTTTCCTTTTTTTTCTTTTTATTTTGCGGAATAGCAAGCCGACATACCTTATGCCAGACTTTTTGGTTCCTTTTTTTCTCTCTCTCTGTTCTAATAAATATATCCCCCCATCCTCCACAAGGTAGAAATGAACGCCACGTGGTGGTGCGGAAGAATCAGAAGCGGTCATTTCTGGAACAGCTGTTATGTCATTTCGGTGCACACTCGGCGATCATCAGCAAGTAAAATCCCGTATTATGGCTGCCAAGCGGATTTAATTGTTTGAGAGAGACGGGTGTTTCTGGACCGTCAAGCATATTGATCGACTATAAATTAATTAATACATTACGCGTGTTCCATTTTTGTAATTTTTCTTTCGACAATTTCTGCCATTTCGTTCGATACAGCATACGACGTCATCAAAAATCGTCCCTCAGTAAAGCAATTTTCTGAACAAGCTTTTCTTCCTTTGACAAACCTTAAAGATCTTCTTACTAAACGTGACGGAATATTTTTTAAAGTTTTTATTCACAACGTTTACTTATGCGTCACAGAACCGGCGCGGAAATAATCAGATCATAAATAATTAAAGTGTCAGATAAAACAATACGTCTGTCCAAACTTGTAACTGCCATCGGACATTTTATAAACGTTTTTGCCTCGGTGGCGAACGAGTTGGAGCTCAGAAATTCCAATATGAATTTTATGAGAAAAGCGGTCTGCCGCGAAGGATTTTTCCGCACATAGTTTACATGAAGGCGGCATCCTCGGTAGGCGAAGTACCTCGAGAGTCCCTCCCTCTGTGACCCTGGAATTGGTGATTTTCATGCCAAGGCAAACATGTCGAACAGTTTTGGAACTTCGTCCTGATATGTGCGCTTCAAATCAAAATTATTCTTCCTTTCTGCGTGAAGTATATAGGGCTGCAATGCCGCGCGGATCCTGGAAGGAAACGAATGTGAACTGCGGCTGCTACTGGAGAGAGATGTTCTTCCTACATCACATGAGCGTATTGGCAGGGTTACTGGGCGTTGTAATCGGAAAAGCGATGCACTCATGGTAACATGTAATACTATGATGGTCATCCAGGACATTATTTTCAAGAACATGTTCATTCAGAAACACAATAGGCCCCATCATGGCTGCTCGAAACACAGATCCTACCGAATACCCGATCAATGAGCGGAAGTCATCCCCATATCATCGTCATCGTGTCTCTCTCTCTCTCTCTCTACCCAACATCACCATTGTTGAGCCATCAATGTCTGAGTCGTGAAAATTGTTTTTTGCTTTTTTGTCTTTTTTTCTTCTGCGCCAAAACCCGGTGCACGCAGTGTCATACAGTGGGATCTCATTAAACACAATATGAAGGAACCACAAAACTGTTTCATTTATCAGGGGTTCATTTACTGAGGAAATGTGGTGTAGGGTATTAAATGCTGTCTTGGAATGTTTCCACAAATGGACAAGCTGCAAACAGGCCTTTTGTACATTGCTGTAGCAAACATAATTTTAATAAAAAAACAATATTGACCAGACCATAAGGCTACTCCTTTATTATAACACGTAACTCCCGAGCTCCAAAGAATCTGCCAATCGTTGGTTGTGACATCTATCAGAAGTGTTTCTTCTGATGCCGTACATGGCTGGCAGGAAGAGCTCAGTATGTTGTTGTCAAAAGTCTTGAAACTTTTGTTGAATCAACCACTATCAAAATTCTTAATAAGATCGACCTTCTTTGCAAGGGTAATAGCGCGCCATCGGGAATTGGAATAGCCTAACCGCCAAAAGGCTTCAACTAGGCTGCGCGCATCGATCGCTCTCGGAAAAGGTTGGCCGAGCACCTCGAAACCCAAAACCTGTCCAGTCAGTTCCGTTTGCTGTTTCGTATTCGCTGCGAGATCGACCTATAGGGGGCGACACTGCTGTCACCTTTCTAGTGTGGATAACACGTGGGCCGATGTTCGGAATTGATGGTTCTTTTCCGTAATCCTTGTGTATGTTCACCGGAAGATTACTTGTGCCGCGATGGTACGGTGCTGTTCGGTTCCCCAAGATTTTAGAAAAAAAGATCCAAAGGGGAAAAAAGATCCACAGGGAAAGAAGATCCACTAGTGGATCTTCTTTCCCTATGGATCTTTTTGCCGCATGGATCTTCTTTCCTTGTGGATGTTTCTTCCGTACGGATCTTTATTCCCTCTGTCGCGTGACCACGTTGGAACTTCTTTGTGTTGTACAGTTGCAGTTCGCATTGCGACATGGCTCCTTGCGTACATGTTTTCCTCCTAAGAAGTAATGTAGTACCTATCCACGGCATGGTTTGCATTCGCCCCTGCCTCCAGCCAACCCAGCGAATCAGCTACGAGCTCTTCAAGCCCTCATCACATTTTTAACAGCAACAGGGCTCCTGCGTGAGCTCTGAACGTTCATCATCATTCACCATTCCCCCTCAAGCAATGGGATAGGTTGCAGCCTCAGCACGAAACATCCCACTACATCGTCGTTCTTCGTTTTCGGGTTTTATGTTTTTGTTAAATTATTGAGGAAAAAATCGGGTGCTATTTACAACCGAGATTTCGGGGAGAAATCGGGCGTCATGATCTCTGTTTGATATGTCACCAGGGAAGTTTCGGGTGAAATGAAAGGCATATGAAACAAGCCGCTGCTGTGACACGGGGACGAGAAACAAGAATTATTATTATATTTCCGCCTGGAACTAGGGTAGTGAATGACAGCGGTATTCAAACACTTGCCCGAGCTCCACAAAAGCTCGTCTTTGGCTCCTGCAGGAGGTGATCATAAATAGAGGACAAATAGGTTGTCACAAATAGCTGTCTTTGCTGATATTATTATTTACTTTTCCGACAGTTTACAGAGAACGACAAGTTGAAGGACCACAAGAATTTCGGGCAGATATCGGGTTTTATCCGAACTATCGGGACGGAACTATCGTGAAAAATCGGGTTTAACCCGAAAACGAAGTAGCACTCGAAAGCACTCGTTGTTATTGTTGTTGCTTACTGTATTTCATGAATTCTTCACAATCAATATTTTTACAATAAGCAAATAATAAGTAATAATATATCCTTAATATGTAAACTGCAAGGAAGACGTTATAAAAAATCGGTCGCAAATACCGCCAACAAGCCGTCTGCTGGTTCTCTGTTAGAATGACAATCCGTCAGTTCAGTCGAAGCGATTCCGATGACACGGTGCTTCTCCTGGTACTTCGAGAGCTTCTGGATCGAAAATGCTATCATCAAAGACATATGGGGTCAATTCAAGAATACCGGGCTTCGAATCACGAACAGGGTAGACGACTCACACAACGGCCTACTGAGTCGAATCGACAGGTTGCACCCCATTTTGGCAGAGCTGTTGCAGTAGCTTCGAACCTCGCAGCATGTCACTCAGAGTCGGATGCATGCTCTGAGGCTTGATCCCCTCGCCATAGGAAGACCACAGTGCCCAAGCGTGCTTCGGAGGAACAGACTGTTGCATTCCGAGATGGACAGATTAACAACGTATGTAGCAGAGCACGTTTCCTGATGTTGTGAACTACTTGGACTCAATTATTGATATCGGCGTGCAAGTTAGGGATATTTTGAAATGACTTTGTGGCTGTCGGAATGCAATGACACCTTGCTGCAAAACCAGAGACTGCTGAATTCGTGTCCGAATAGTGGTGATTCACAACAGAGCGTTTTCTTCTCTTAGGATGAGGAAGTTGGGGACTATTGCAAAACTCTAATGTGCGTGGCTACAAATTTTTGCGAATGTGACAGGAGGCATATATGCCTTCCGGCCTGACATTTTTTTGTTATAGTTTTCAGCAGCATCGGGGGGGGGGGGGAAATACGGTTATATATTTCCTCCATAACTGGGGTGTAATCGGGTTCAGGTGGACCTGATTCAACCCAGTTCTGGTGGAATCTCATTGAATCTGGCGCAATTCCTCGGATTCCTCTGCATAATACACGTTACACACCAGTAGACACAGAACATTCCGCAGTGTCTTTGTTTCGCGTGGCGGTTTGGTGTGTTGGACAGGTCGCGCCCTTCAACCGAGTGGGATTCGGCGGGCGGATTCCCACAAGTTCTGTGGTCCCATGGTCCCCTGGTCCTGCGGTCTTCGTGGAGATATCGGGTTAAACTTAATACAAACTGGCAGTATGATACGATGGCGCGCTTATTAAGCATTCTTTTCGATCCGATATACACATTGACGCGCTTCCTCGCTTGGATTCCCTTTCCCTATTGACCTTTTTGCCGCGTGGATCTTCTTTCCCTATGGATGTTTCTTCCATATGGACCTTCTTTCTCGTTTGGATCTTTTTTTCATCGGTCACGTGACCGCGTTGGATGTTCTTTCCCGATGGATCTTTTTTCCCGTTGGATCTTTCTTCCACAAGCGTTCCCCAATGCTCCATCTACTGCACTGAATGCGGAATAAGCGTGTAAAATAAGACGACACGACCACACTACGGTAGTTCTCCGTTCTCGACAGCGCGCCGACACCGTTCGATCTCGGAGCGAATACCCGGAGGTGGTGCCAGAATTGTGATTCTGATCAACGGAAACATTTTCCCGTTGCATGAATACAAATACAAACAACTCCGTGGCTGTTTTTCCGTTTAAGCGATTTCCATTTAGCAAGCCCTCATCACCTTCTTAGCAGGGATCAGAACCGGAACTGAACCCGAACGAAAAACCGGAAAAAAACGTTATTTTCCATCGAACACGAACCGAACCCGAACAATTTTTTTGCTTGTCCTGAATCGAACCGGAACTGAACCGAAAAAATTTGATACGGTTACCGGTTCGGGAATCGGTTCAGAGGTGAAATACCTAATTGTACTATCGACCAACCTTTTTTTTTATTATTTATTTTTTGTACGATGCCAAATGAGAGTAAACGTTTGTGACTGTATCGCCAGTTTTTTGCCGGTACAAATGAGGACCCTGACCGGGTTCCGCCAAAAGGCTTCCAGCACTTCGCTTTTCGTTTTCAGCAGACGACCACGGAAGTGGAATTCAATAAAATATCAGAGCCCTGCTACTCCCTTCGGATGCCCTGACCATCTTGTGCAACGAAGAGGCAGAGAGTGAAACCGAAACTATGCAAAACGCTTCGAGATGCAAGAACGCTTCGTCTTGTGAAGCAAGTGGTCGTGGCGAGGCAGCAGTAGACGCTTCCTGAAACGGTTATCTCACACCTTTATCTTACAACCGTGTGCGGTGAGGGTAAGCTCGCTTGCATGTAGCAAAATTTCTGCCGATGAACCGGTTAAACCAAGACCGAAAAAAGTAACGATTCCAATCCCTGTATGTGTCCCGACCGCTGACCGTCTTTTTTTTTTTTTTTTTTCATTTCTCCCTGAGCCGAACCTCAACCGAACCGATATACCTGAACCGGTTCAAGCTGATAATTTCGGTTCAGCGGAGCTAAACCCGAATCGAACCAATATGCTTGAACCCGAACCCGAACCGGACCGAAAAAAATACCGGTTCCGATCCCTGGCAGTAACAGGGCTCCTGCGTGAACTCTGAGCATTCATCATCATTCACCATCTTCTCCCCCTAAAGCAATGGGATATGGTGCCGCCTCAGCGGCGAAACATCCCACTACATCATCATTACTTATTTGTTGATGTTGTGGTTAGCGAGATTCCACTGTATTGAAAAAGAGGATACGTCACTCTCCTCCTGCTGCACTTAATGTAGTGTTTCCATTGGCGTTATTCGCGGCATACCAGCTGCAATTACCTTACCAACCGTTTTTTTTTTTTCTGCGCCTTAGTCGTGACGTTGCCCGCTTCCAGCGTGGCCAACCACGGCGAGCAGTTTTCATCTTCACCACCACCACCACAACGACTTGAAGTTATTTCGGTTTTGGGTTTTTCGACTTGATGCATTATATGCGCCATGTGGTCACGAGATGTGGACGCTTGCAGAAATAATGAAAGTCCTCCACGTGCAGTGACACTTCTGTGTCCTGCGGAATGTTAATATGACATCAAGTGGCTGCGCACCCTGAAATGTTCTCTCCGTTCATTAGCGACCACATCATGGTTGTCGCTGTTGAGATAATTCATTTTTGTACTCGTAGTTTTCCCCTTTCGATTATCACACGAGCAGATAAACGCATTTCATAGCTGCAGCGCAAGTTTTCCCAACTATCAATTTCTTCCCAGCCACCAACATGACGACATAAGGTGTTCTACCGCTACATAGAGACACATTACATGAGTGTCGACGCCATTCATGACTTATACTGATCTTTGACCCTCTTACGTACGCAGCAACCGCGACTAATTAGCATCATTACGTCCGTAATTAACTAATTAATTAACTCCACTATGAGGTACACTTTGAGGAAAAATGCTAGCAAGCAAAAGAGATTAAACTTACGGGCCATCGATTACTATGATCTGGAATAAGAGGCTCTGATTTAAGTTAATGCCTGACAGGAGTCGTAAATTAGAGGCTAATGGCACGTCCGTGTTATCGGGGAGGACACTCGTTGTTCACATCCCTACTATGTGTCACGGCTGTCATAAGAAACTTTTTCGAAGCCTTGCTGCATAATTTGAGCAGAATGTCGATATGGGGCGCCCGGTCAATTGGACTTCTTTTCGATTGAATTGTTGTCGGGAATGTAGGGAAAGTCTCTGCCGTTCATTTTCCCCGAATCTTCAAATTGCGCGCACGTACTCCTTCAACCAAGGTCACAGCGATACATGTTTCTCACAAAGACTACAATGACATCATCTTGAGAGGACGCCAGTTATAAGAATCATGAAACCTTCTAACGACCTCATGGAAATCAACTCAGTCGTTAGAAACTTGAAATATTTGCAAAATATTTACCGTCCAGTGGAATATTCGCAAACGGATTCGTCATCATTGCGCCTGTCCGGCGAGTGTTCATCTCGGCTTTCCTAAAGGGAACGAAAAGTGAATATAAACCTATCGAAACTTTATGTTCAGCGAAAAGCTTGAACCTTCAAAAGTTCGAATATCAAAGAACTCCGCTGAAGTCGCAGTAGTTTTTCTGTAATCGAATTTTCCATAATTGCATGTCCAGGGACCTAGTAGGAAACCGTGCAGTCTGTCAACAATTGCATGACCCCGCGCCATCTGTCGAGGACGCATGCAATACGCGCACTTCCGGGCGCTAATCCGGCGAAAACGAAAATGGCATAAGGGTGAGTAGGCAAGCGAGCTGGTGTGGGCATTTGTGACCACTTTCTACGTCGAGAATGTCGAGCCTCTTGAACATGAGTGCGCATGAATTTCGCATTCGAGAACTGTCGCTCACACAGAACTGTTGCTCGTGCGTTAGCGTGCTGGAAAGTGTGTTCTTCGCAGCAGAAGATTCCTCGTCCAGAGATCAATCGGAGTCACATTCGTCCTCAGCAGTAGCTCACCGTGCCATGAACATGGACTGCTTTGTGAAATTTCCATGTATCAGGGGGAAGCACTTGTGTAAGCCGAAACAAGCGCTGGTTTTTCGTCGTGCAGGTGTTCATGTGTGAAATGCAAACCGACGGATACTACGGTTTTTGCTGCCGAGAGGTAGAGTATGCGGTGTGAAAAGCAGACAGACGATTGCATCAGAACTAACGAATATTTCGAAATACTGTGCCTTGACGCCGAAGTACTGCAAGTGTCTTTTACATACATCCGAGAAACCGAAGAGCATGGCAACATACACGGCAGCGCCGTGTGGTCTTTACGCGCTACTTGAACGGCAAACTGGACGGAAAACCCTTATTTCTGCAGGAAATTCCGTTATACCACCTGTCGGCCATTCACAAGAAGGATATGGGGTGCTCCGAGAAAATACAATAGAAAGTACTCCACTGGATCTCGATCTGCGTCATGCATGCTATTAGGGATGCTTTCCCATCAGTGCGTTGACCTGTAGAAATGTTATCAGCAGATTTTCATTTCTTGTTTGCTGCAAGTTTTTCTCATTGCTTTTTGTTTGCTGTCACAGCATATTATAATTACTAGTTTGTTTCTGGAGGGTTAAATAACCTGTGGGCCTAGATGTATTTGTAGGTTATATTCATGTCTCAATTGTATATGTCAGGAGTAAGTAAGATAATTTTCATCAGTGGTCATTCAGCTGAACTGTGTTCATAACCTTTTAGTATACTTCTTAGTGACCACGTTTCCAAATGTCAACTAATAATTGAACCAAGATTGGGATTTAACACTTAACTCTGTTTTGCCAAACGGAGTACTTGTAACTGATTCATTATCACGTCACCAACTAACATTTGTAAAGGAGGACTTGAGGGCTGACTTCAAGTATTATTAACCCTTGATCTGGGTTCAAAGTTAACCATGCACCATTGGTGTGCATAGTACTCCAAAATGGCTAAATAATTTATTGCATAAGTTCTCTGTTACTGTAATTGAGATGTACTTTTGTAAAGTGCTTTTGACAGCCCTGCAAATTGAAACTGGCTTCAGTGTACACTACAAATGCATCGTAACATTTAATTGAAATATAATATAAGAGCAGAAGCAACATTTTGTCACAACTCAAACTATATTTTTCTTTTTTATTGTCCAGGGATTTAGGAAACAGAGTAGGACTTCCTGCTGTTTAGACGTACTTGATAGAGTTGTAAAACCTGCAACAAAATAAACAAGAGAAGTATAAACAGTTTTGTTTTTCCCTTTTGAATTTAACGAGCTAGTTATATTTTACCATTTGTTCACTTTTGTATTCTCTGTTGGCGAAAAGATTACAGGAACAATAATGCTGCAGATCGAACAATGACCTGTCATCTTGATGAAGATCAGAACATTTCTTCAGGCATGCTAAGTGAGACAAAAGAAATGTACAATGAAGGTTGTACAAAAACTGCAAATCTCCGTCGACTAAAACTTTATATATGTGGATGTTACCACATCGTGTAGTTTCCATCCAAAAGTAGGACTAGGCAAGGTTGTTTGGTAGGTTGTTGGCATGTTGATGTGCTATACCGTTACAGCACATCAATATTGATGAGGGGCAAACACAGTAGACAGCGTGATGATGGCTGCAAACTCAAGTGAAGACTTATTCAACAGAACAAGAAACCGAAAGCATGAGTATAGAGAAAGGCAGTGCCATGCAGTGTATGGTGAACCACATTAATCTCTGAGAAGGTAGGATCGAAAAGCAATAAAGAGAAATGACAGTTGCGTCCTAGCTAGGGGAACTCTGCAAATTTAGGACCAATATGATATGGTAACCTTGCATGGCTCACTGCAGCTCTGACACACATTGAACAATTCCAGTAGTGGGGCTTCAAAGACAACGAACGTTTGCTGTTTCACTGGGCATTCCAGTGTAGAGGATGCATCTCTAGAAATTAATTAGCGTTCCTTAGTCATAAAGTCATAACTACATCTCAACAGGAAGTATTCTTATACCCTTCAAACAAGCTAGTAGTTCTGATCGGTTTCTTCTCCCCTTGTTGACGCCATACTAATGTTCTGTACCTGTCCAAAGACTAAAAAAAGTGTCTCAAAGCCTGCAACACGTAACAAATCTATTGCTTCCATCTGTGGACTTTGCATACCTGCTTTCATCTATTTCTGTCATGTCAACTTGAGTGCCTAGATCACACACACACGAAGCAGTCTTGCGCCACTTCAACACTGGAAGGCCCCTAAAATTAAATTTGTTGATGTTGACAATGTTGAGTACGGGACAAGTAGGACAACATAAGTGAAATGGAATACGTCGTCGCTATATTATAATTTATACATGTGTGACGCCTGTACATACCTAAGACGTTGTGTTGAACTCGTCACCTCGGTGAAGCAAAATCACTGGGTACTGAGCATCAGTGTGCTTCGGACGTCTTCGCAATTCGCCTTCTACGGCATCTTCGTAGTCATCGGCAGCAAAATGAGAACAGCACACACGACACGACTGCTACATCTAATAACCGAGTGTCTCGAACCACATTCGCTTTCGCGCACTCTCCTGTTGAATCTTGTGGTAGAAGACGCCCGCCGCCGATGGTGAACAAACATGATTTTTGCATCCCCGAACACCAAAACTACACCAGGCATATGTAGGTCTCTCGAATAATTGACACAACCACGACGAACATGTCATTCACTTCTCTTCGCGCGACCAACACGACCACCCACGACGTAAACAATAAACGCGATAACACAGACGGCCTTGCAGATGGCGCGGCGGATCGTAGCTCGTAGCGGCGAAGTAGCTGAATGCTTTATTAACGTAAAAGCTATGGAAGTGAGCGTCATTTTTAAAATGGCGTTTAGCTATAAGATAATGTGCGTCAGCTTTGTTCTCTACAAAATTAACTCTCACGTGGTAAGGGTTGACCAATCCCTGGGAGCCCTGGAACTGAAACCCAAGTTGCTCTTTTTCGCCGTTCGCTGGCAGCACCGTCCATGTTCCGGCAATCTTCAAAATATTTACACGTATAAAAAATATGCCGAATTGAGAAGTAATGCTTTCTGTATCTTATCAGACAACGATGTTGTGCACGACAGTGGGCAAAAATATGGGGGTTATTTTTCACTTTTCGGTCCCTTTAAACCGAACATTCTCCCTAGCAACATCTACTCTCAGTATTATTTCGGGAGAAAACCGAGAGGAAACCGTCAGCAGCGATGTTTCCTACGGAGTTACAAACGCGTCTTGACAGTATCACAAGCGCTTCTTTTCTGACCCCTATGAACTGACGATAAAAATGGCCCCCTCGAAATTGCATCCACTTTTATCTCGAAGGAAGTTTCGCAAAATCAACCTCTTAACAAGATGAGAACATGTCCGCTCTTTGGAGCATGAGTATCAAATCGTCCCTTCTGTATCTCGGCATCATTCACTCCTTGGAGCAAGACAGGCGTGCATTCTGATAAAGACGATTTATCTGCAAAAATGTTCCTTCACTGCCGTTCATGTGAGAGAGTGTGCTTGGAAAAGTAGTAGCGTCGCGATGGCATACTGCGGATGCCAGTACCCGAAGTGGCTCTAAGGGTTTTTGTAGGATAGAGCATAAACATGATGAGCTAATGGAGAAAATTTCTGCACTCTGTATCAAGGGGAGGTAACAAACTGATGATGTCTGTAAGGGTTTGTGTAAT
This sequence comes from Ornithodoros turicata, assembly GCF_037126465.1. NCBI lineage: Eukaryota > Metazoa > Arthropoda > Arachnida > Ixodida > Argasidae > Ornithodoros > Ornithodoros turicata. The sequence goes on along the minus strand of NC_088205.1, from coordinate 40,620,942 downwards.
GGAAGACTGCCACTGCTAATAACCAACTGACAGTTATGAGGTGCACTGATCTGCTGCTAGGGCACTTGAGAACAATTACGTTTTTTGCAAGTTGTACTCCTACCACGGTACACTATACGCCCAGTAACGCTTACGTACCGCATGAGCAAGAGGTACTATGTTTTGTAAATGTAACTCATGACTGAAGAGGTACGGCGAACCTTATAAAATATGAGGTACGGCGCACAGTTTCGGACACGAGGTACACATGCGATACGATGCCCCTTTGCCACGTAATGGAGGAAGGTATAGGTATCTTCGATTTGGCAGCACCCATTGAACTAGTTCAGGCGGTGCAGCACTTCTGTATTCGTTTTGTCAGTGCCGCTCGTGCTCTCTACACTTTCGTATTCATTTTGTAACGGTGCAGCACTAGTTCTGCACGAGTTCACGGGCGGGCTGCACTTGCTGGGTAGGAAGTGCAGTACGAGTGCACGCGGAGCAGACGACACGTCTGTAACGCTGACGGTTCCTTGATATGTGTGCTATCCAATACCAGTTTCATTGTCGCGATAAGCACGTGAATAGCGATAATGCGGTCATATCCGAGACCTACGGAACAGAATTTTTTTGAATTTTTGAATTTTTGCCTGCACGGGAAGCATATTACACTTGTCCTTACTGTGTTGGAAAGAGGCGCAAGCTTTGGAGCGGCCGAGAATCTTTCTTTCTTCTTTTTTTTCATAAAAATATACAGAGATGAAGGACCGAGTAGGAAAGACAAGACTCCTATTCGTAGTACTTCCCACGATGTTCCTGTGATAGCCGGGAACACGACCCCGATCTTCCTTTCTTTCCGCGCAAGTAAATGGAATGTATACGTCGTGAACTCGTTTTTACTGTCGGAATCCAGCAGCTCCAATTCTGCTTAAAGGTACACAGCCATAACAAACACTTATACCAATGACTAGTAAGGCGACTGAAACACACCTCACACAAACAGTATACATGAAAGGAAATACAAGCGTAAAGAACACCACAGTGGCCGCGGTGCTGGCAGCAGACCACCATCCTGCACCTGCACTCGCTTGATCGTTTTGGAAGCGCTAGTGTTCAACCTACACTTGCACTGTCTCAGTAGACGGCGCACACTCTTGGCACCACATCTGCACTCCATTGAACTAGTGCCGGTGGTGCAGGCCAAATCGAAGAGACCTTATGTGACAGCGGTCGCCGCCGCCGCAAGTGCAAGGGTAGCGCGCCGCCGCCGAGAAAAAACCATGCCTGGCTTCTAGATCTAGTTGGAACACCTGTTGCAAGCAACTTGCAGCTAGAGGTGTGCCCCGCCGCGCCGAGGAATCGCAGTGACCACTTTTATGCGGACCGCCGCCGCCGCCGAGCAATAACGGTCGGCGCGTGGGTCAAAAACCGTCAAAAACTGCGTCTGCTGCGTCCACGGCTGTGTATCTGTGTCCGTTCTGTGTACGGATCATGGGCGTTCCCAGGATTTTTTCCAAGGGGGAGGGCAAAGCGCTTCGTGGATGAGGGCAAAACGTGCAATCCCCTCACCTCTTTTTGCGGCGGTGGCGGACTGTGCGGGTGTTCAGAGGTTCATGTCATTATGACAGCTGAAAAAATCGTGACGACCTATGAATAAAGAGTGCACAATTTTCACAAGTGACCTTGAAGTTCCAGAGGGAGTGGCGCGACATGCCTTGCCCCCTTTCGGTACGCCTATGGTGCGATTACACGGGTTTGAATGCTTTGAAAAGTAGGGCGACGACGAGTCCGCTGCTACTGGTACCACTGGCACAGGCAAGGCTTTCGAATAGCCTGTGAGAAAGTTTCAAGTAACGCTTCATTCGAAGAGCAAGCCAACTTAGGAAAGGGTGCGTCGATGGTAAACAGAGTTGCGTTGCGAGCGAGTTTACTTAGAGACTTTAAAAGTAACTTTGTTGCCGCATCATAATTGTTGCTCACAGGGAAAACTGTGTTAATTTTCGTTTTGTCTGCCATTCATCATGCAGTTTGCAAGATCACGCGCTATGCTGCCAGTGTAAGCACAACATGCAGAGGCACCTGTTTTACGCCCGCAAGGTTGAAGTTGATTCGAAAATTATTATATATCGTTCTCTGCGCCGCTGCCGTGTCTAAATACGCGCCACGCCGCTGACGCCACGGCTACGAAGGACAAATTGACCTGCGCGCCGCCGCCGGCAAAAAGGGCCTCGGCGCACACCTCTACTTGCAACATCGATTTCACAACTTTCAGGTGATATCAGTGGCGATGGCTGTTTCGTGGCGAGGCCAGGCGATGAGCCGATTTTGCCGCCGTGTGCACCTGAAGCGGGCGGAAGTTGGAATGAATGATGAAGTAATAATCAAACAAACCACATTTTCAAAGCCCTGAAGAATGTAGTTAGTTTTAATATAGGCGCTATATATAGCTCGTATAGCTAAATTGTGGCAGTATTTCTGAAGTAACTAATGATATAGATTATGTAGTGAAGTCTGGAAGGCTTCTTAAATTTGCAGATGACCTGAAACTTTTTCTTCACGCATTTAACACGCTGGACTGTTTATCGCTCCAGACCGACGTTGATGTCATAACCAAATGATGTCTTCATAACGCTCTTGTTTTGAATACGAATAACACTAACGTTATGTCGTTTACAAACTAAGTTAACCTTGTTGTTTTTGCCTATAACATGCATAGAGTTATGTAAGGCGTATGCGGTAAAAGATCTCAGTATCTGGGCAGACAATCGCCTTACATTTAGGTTGCACGTATATTGTATTGTTAAGAAAGCCAATCAGATCCTTGGACTTATCTGTAGGGCGACAAAGGATGGATGCTCTTTTCAGATTCCTTCGTTTACCTGTTGTAGAATTCGGATCACTTACGCGGAATTGTAAATTCCGGAATTGGCAAACAAATGCCGCGCGTTTGGATTCTGTTCTCAAGCGTTATTTGAATATCTGTGCGCGAAGGTTTCCACTTGAAAATGTGCAACGCATGTTCATGACCTTCTTGCGTAATTGAAGAATTGAACATCATCGACGTGAAAACTGCACTCGATCTTTTGAATTTGCATGCACCATCTCGTACTGTCCGGCACACCTCTTTGTTTCATCAAAGTAGCATAGCTATCAGTCAGTCACCATCCCGACGAATACAAGCGTCTTTTAACGTTTTTTTCTGATGACGTCGAAATGTTTTATCCATGTTTTCATTATTTTAGGCGGGAGGTTCTCCGTAACCTCAACTTATCATGATGGATGTGCACTACTGTGTAGGCTTTCGCAGCTTTTGAAATAGTAAAATATAATAATGTAGGGTAAGGTGGGGCGAGATGAGACACGGGGCAAGACGCGACATTTTTTGCTCGACGCCACCTGTCTCAGAGACGCGTTGCTTCATGCTCTTGAAACTTGAAACTCATAGGTGGCTCTGCATGTCCGCTTTATTGGACATGAGAATCGTCTAGATAGGTGTTTGCGTTCAAGAGAAAAAAATCGGTTACTTCTGCCTGGACTGTCATCTGTGCAGCGGCGTTTCGCAGTCTTATTCTGTCAAAGTAAGTCCACATCCTATTTCTTTATTAATTCATCTAGATATATGCAAAATATGGGCCATCTTGGTTATCCGGTGTTGAACAGAAAAAATAATGCATCCGATGATATGCACGGTCCAAGACGCGACAATTTTAATGTAATTTAGAAACTGATAGGTCAACCATTACGTGGCTTTATGCTTGTTCATCAGAGTGTTCTTTTTTGCGTATTGCCTAGAATTTTCCAGCAAATTTTCCTGTTTCCTAGGATATTTTCAGCAAAGCAGAAGCGCACGCAAAAGCGAGCGACCAGCGGTGCCTTGTTTGCAGCGAACGGTGGAGCAAAATAGTACCGGTTTCTGTGTGGTTTTATTGCACATCGTGTGGGCGGTGGGCACAAGGAGGCTGCGTAGGGGCCTACTTTGTCTGCTTAGATTGCAAAAACTAATTTGCATAGTTCATTACCACGGCGTGCCTCATCTTGCGCCGAGGGTTGAGGCGAGATGAGACAATCTGCGTTTTTGAATTTCTTGTTCTGTGCTTATTTTAGACCGGCTACGTCCGTTCTGCATTTACAGGTCAGAAACCCGAGACCCCTGAGAATGTGCCTATGGCTAGTTTTTTTTTTTTTTTTAACACGAAAAGTAAAATTTCATATTCATAATTGCAAATTTCTGTCTCATCTTGCCCCACCTTAGCCCATATGGCCCCGACAATTAGCACGCGTTGCTTGCGTCGGCAACGAATCCTAACCCTTACTTTATTCGCACTTGCCATATCCACAAAAATTTATAATGTGTAAAAGTAATTGAGAAGTATACGCGAAGTGGGTTTATACGGTACAGCGTGCAGTACCTGCTGTGTACCTCACGAATCGGCAGCTCCCTCGTTCCGGAACGGTTGTGTACCCGCTGTCTAACGGTATTCGCTTCGGTGTAACGCTTGTGTACCTCATCCCGCGGATCCCCGCTTCTTTGGAGAGGTACACAAGAGGTACAAAGCGGGCATCAGATTTAGAGTAGGATTTGTTCGAAGTAAGTCCACAAATGCATCTATATAATACCCAAGGTGCTGCGACAGTTGTAACGAGGGGGTAAATCCTATTGGCGTGTTTATTTGTAAACATAGAACTGTCTTGTGAATTATGTTTTACTGCAACACCTGAACTACCATGGAAACAGTCCAGAGAGTCTCCTTCGTTCACCCTATATATGATGCAATCGACGCACTTGAGGCCTCACTTCTTTCTTGCCTCACTTCAATAACAACAACCATATCTTATGATTGTTATGAACATTGTTTAACACATTTTGATATGAACATGAAATTCACTTAATTGTAAGTGCTGCACCTTTCCTCTTCTCTGATTTTTCGTTGGTGTTAACAATTGTGTCGTTCATCTGGCGGCAGAAGCAAAATGTTTGTACTGCACCACAAAATGTGCTTCAGCGCAAACACACTGGTGTGCCTTTTTTCACATACGTCAAAGCTGGAGGAATCCTCATTGGCTAGTAGCTCCACTTTGAGTCCGTGATGAGCTGTCGCTGCTTTGTCACGTTTATGGCCGTTTGGACAACTGCTCGGCGACGACCTAGACAACATAGGTATGTGTTGCTGCATTTACAGTGAACATTCTCTCGAGTTCCTTTATGATGTCATAATGCTACTCAGTGGGCGAAACTGTAATAGTCTTGTCCTATGTCATGACATCCCTATACAGCTGTCACAGTTCTTCAAAATAGCATATACAGCGAAACCGGTGTGGGATTCGCTTCCGCTAACCCCACCGGGCTTTCCTGCCGTCCCGTCCTACAGCTTCCCGAGAACACGGACACAAACAAGAAATGCAGCAATACAACTTTTATTGCTTACATGCTTGTGAGCGGTTCCTGTTAGATTCCAGTCAGCGGCGAACACACTTCTCCCATCCGCCCACTTCTATTAAGCACAGGGGAGCCGGCTTGAGCCACAGTTGCTTCGCGGCGCTAACACGAAATTTAAAAAAATAATAATAACATCGCCACCTTGTGGCGTCCACATCTTCCCCTCCCAAAAAAACTTAGATGTCCGAGAAGTCGGGAAGGTCCAAAATTCGTTCATATATATATTACATCGCCCCAGAAACGGGTGCAATGCCCGTTTTGCTCAAGGATCCAGATAATCCCAGATTTTAGGAAAAAATATTCCCGGAAACAGCACCGCAACCGATTCTGCCCCGACGACAGTTTGATAGGCCGTGTGTTCAAAGACACGGCCCACCCGGAGACGGACCGCGTTATCAAGGGGCTCCTCTCCAGTATATGTGGGACTGGCTCCCATTTGCCTCCCTCCATCGCTTACGCGGATTTGAAAGATATAAGAAAAGACCGTCCCGGAACAGCACCGCAAGCGGTACTGCCCCGACGACCGTTTTATGGGCCGCGCATTCCAAGACACGGCCCACCCGGGGGTGGACCGCGTTATCAAAGGGCCCCTCTCCTGTATATGAGGGTTCGGCCAAGGGCCCGAAACTCGTCAGTTCCTTTGCGGGATAAAGTGAGGCGCTTCATGCGCTTCACGTCATCGGACGTCAGAAAACGTCATAAATTGAACGTCATGGAGACATCCGGTGGCTAGTGATTACTGATTGGTTCCCATGAGGATGAATTCGTTTTCTGAGCGATGATTGACCGTTTTCAAATTTGTTCGCGAGCGCTCGAACAGGCGACAGCGCGGCGGCTGTGCCGGTTGGAACCGGCGTCCACGGAGTCGCCGGCGTCCGTTTCGGACGGCTCGTGTTGTGTAGCGGTTGTGTTGGACTATGAGTTCTGATTTTTCCTGTTTAAAAACGCAAGCTGTAGCATGTGAGTGTCCTCGAACAGTCACAGCTGCCAGGGAAGATGCCTGCGCAACATTTGTGCTCTGCTTCTTGGTGTAGAAACTATTCGAGCGTCCGAACGCCTCGTACCCGATACATGGTCAACGACTGCCGAGAGGTAAGTCATTTGTCGTTGCTTGTTGCCCTACAACACCGCATTCACTTCGTGCATTGTGAATAAGTTGCTTAACAGTTACCGGAATACGCGGTGACCGAGACAGACAGCGCAGCTTTGCAGATATGATGACAGACTGTATTTCTTTTCGTGAAACAATATCATCTAAATGTTATGATTAAATACCCGTTCACATCGTACTGTATAAAGGTATGACGCTACTGTAAGTCTGATTCTTGGTGATTTCGCTGGACAAGTTTCGTCCGACGCGTTGACTTAGTAGCTGTTCTGTACGTAGCACCAAAGCCAAGATTGTCAGGCTAATCGGTCTGAATATATCATTCTGAAGTAGCGCAATAAGAGGTATTTTTTGAGCTAAGGTCGCTCATCACACCCCATGGCTGCCAGCTTCTCACAACCCTACCACCGTTCTTATTTTTCGCGTTCAATAGCACTTTTATTCTTTCTATTTACATTGCAACTTTCACATGCGTAACGGTATATCTGATACAAATTCTTTTCATCTTGCAGCCACTAAGCTCCAGTTCCCAGTAACAGTCCTTGCCAGAGGCAGTCCGACATATCAGGCTTCTTCAAGCAAATTCTGGAGCAATGTTAATGTCATCCTGTGTACGTCTTGCTTGCATAACCGTATGTCGCACAATAAAATACTTCATGTGACAAAAACAACCAAGGCTCCATCGTATTCCTGTAACTCCCACTGCATTCCAAAAAACGCGAACCAAAAAAAAAAAAAAAACAGTGCATGGAAGAAAAAAAAGGAACAACAAAAGAAGACGGGAAGCAGAGCAGAGAGGAAAGTAGTGAGAGAGAAACGGATGACACGTCATTTACATCATTCGCGACATAATCAAAAAAGCAAAAAAAAAAAAAAAAAGGGTGGCTAGTCCTCAGTCATTGGTCCAGCTCCGGAGGTCACGTGAGTTTTCAGCTACAATAGATTTATACTACAGCTTCGCGCCCCTGGTCCGGCTCCCATTTGCCTCCCTCCACCGCTTACGCGGATTTGAAGGGAGACCAGAGCACTACTCATCCGTCCGAAGCCTTCATTGGGATCTCAGTACCATGCGACCTAAAAACGTACAACCCGCTCCTAGAGTATACGAAGAAGCGAAAGCCTTTCATGACAGTGACGGACATACGCCTCAGCAGCTCACACTGCATGTACAGTAGCTTCAAGGCACCAAGCGTTATAGAACGGATATCCCTTTCTATCAGACATTGCGTTTTTAACTTGACCTACAGCTTTTATTGTCATTAGAGACAATAACTACCGAAATTTTCGCTCGAATGAAACGACCGATCCCAGTGTCGCGCATGCGCATGAAACGAGCGATTTCGCTGAAACGACCACACGCTCTGAGTCGTTTCGTTTTATTCCGCAGCTACGACTGATTAGCATCGCGAAGCAAGATGACGGCTGTTTGCATCCGCTGCACTAGGTGTATCAGCTGAGTTGCAGTGCATGTTACAGTGGGACTGCCAAACATTGACTGTTTCGGACAGTGTGTATCGTCTGCGGGAAGTAGTTCGATGTAACGACGTATTGAGTAGGGCATTTCACACGCTTCAACGTCCCATCTTGCCGTGCTGCTTCGCATTTGGTACACGTACCCAATACGGGGTCGTCCCACTTTGCGCATGTTCAGTCAATATGGGGTGCACATGGGCAATATGGGGCCCATATTGCCAAGTTTGAGCCAATATGGGGAAAGTCCTGGCTAAACGGGTCCCATATTGGACCCATATCGCCAATGCTCGGGCAATATGGGCCCAATCTGTAAACCATATTGCCCAGTTGTATTTAATATTATTTGGTCGACGGCAATGTGTAGATAATATTTCCGACTTTCATCCAATGTTATATGGTCGACGGCTATATATACACCATATTGGCCAGTTGCATCCAATATTTTTTTTTTTTTTTGGTCGGCGGCTATACGTCGACCATGTTGCCCACCTTCATTGAATATTATTTGTTCTACGGTACATCATATTGCCCAGTGGCATCCAATATTATTTGGTCGACGGTTATATGTAAACAATATTAACAGTTTTCAGCCAATATTCGTTGTTCGACAGGATATGTACACCATATTGCCCAGTTGCATCCAATATTATTTGGTCAGTGGCATACGTAGACCATATTACCAGTTTTCAGCCAATATTCGTTGGTCGGTGGCTATATATGTAGACCATATTGCCTATTTTCATCCAATATTGTTCGGTGGTCGGCAATATGTGGACCATATTTCCAACTTTCATGGAATATTGTTTGACCGCGGCCGCTATATGTAGACAATATTGCCATGCTTTCGGCCAACATTCTTTGGCCGACGGTTATATATAGACCACATTGCCTACTTTGAGCCAATGTTGTCTGGTCACCGGCTATATTAGAACCGCATTGCCAGCTTCCATCCGATATGGTTTGCTCTTCGGCTATATGTGCACCACGTTGCCCATATTTAGCCAATATCGCCTGTTTCATGGCTATATGGCGACCATATTTCCAGTGACCGGCGAATATTGACCGCTTGATGGCAACATTGGACCAACATTCCCATGCAGCAACGATTAGTGGAAGAATAATGGTAAACTTAGTCCTATATAGGACCGGCGGTTCCAGTGTCCCGACAATAATAGACCTGGATAGTGTGCTGCCTGGGGCCGTCGACCAAATAATATTGGATGAAACTGGGCAATATGGTTTACATATAGCCGTAGAGCAAATAATATCCCAGGCAACACACAAATTGGGCCCGTATTGGCTGTGCATTGGTGATACGGGTCCAATATGGGAACGTCTGGCAATCCCACTGTAACATGCACTGTAACTCAGCTGGTATAGCTAGTACAGCTGATGCAAACAGCCGTCAGTTTGCTTCGCGATGCCAATCGGTCGTAGCTGCGGAATAAAGCGAAACGATTCATAGCGTATGGTCGTCTCAGCGAAATCGCGCATCCTACTACTCGTAATAGGCATGCGCGATACTCGGATCGGTCGTTTCATTCGAGCGAAAATGTCGGTGGTTATAGTCTCTAATGACAATGGAACCTGCAGATCAAGTAAAAAACGCAATGTCTGATAGAAAGGGATATCCGTTCTGTAACGCTAGGTGCCTTGAAGTTACGGCAGATGCAGTGCGACATGCTGAGGCGTATGTCCGTCACCGTCACGAAAGTGCTTCGTTCATTTGTACTCTAAGAGCGGGTTGTGAGTTTTTGGGTCATATAATTTCTGCGAGATCCCAGTGAAGGTTTCTGGGGGATGTTTCATATGGGTATATCTCTGGTACAACCTCGCTCATTGAGCAAGACGGGCACTGCACCTGTTCTTCGTTTTTAGGGCGATGTACTGTATGCAACACGGTTGTCTGAAATCTGCGAGCCCGTTTCAGGCTGGTGTAGCGAACCGAGGTCGTCAGTTAGTACCGCCTTCGCCTCACTTCCGTGACTAGTAGGGCACCCTTGCGGTGACTACACTGCTGACAACGCCACCAGACGGGAGAGATGGTCTGATAATGTCGCGTCGTCTGCAAGCTTTTCCTCGTGCGCTCTATTCAGGAGGACATTATCAGACCATCTCTCCCGTCTGGTGGCGTTGTCACAGCGTAGTCACCGCTAGGGTGCCCTACTAGTCACGGAAGTGAGGCGAAGGCGATACTAACTGACGACCTCGGTTCGCTACACCAGCCTGACACGCGCTCGCAGATTTCAGACAACGGTGTCGCACACAGTAGTATTGTTTTTGTAATGCGACGCAACGTGGATCAGTTAGATATGCACGAAAAAAAGCGAACCAAGTAATATCACTTGTAGTGGTGGATATTATGCCGAGTAACGCATTATTATTACACGGACTCATCATCGGCATTATCACGGAGGACCAATATTGGCAGTCCATATGGGGCCGATATTGGCGAACTCGGCAGCTCACATTGGGTCGATATTTGTGTGCTGCCTATATTGACTTCACATTTACCCTGTATGGGACCAATGTGAGGCCAATATTGAGATGATACCTGGGCAATATGGGGTGTAAATTGGCAATACTGGAGCTGAATATCGACTGCCCATATTAGGCCTTGCTTGGGCAGGGTTTCAATTGTAAAATTGGGCCAACATTGGGAATCCGAGATAGTCTACATTTGTTCAGCCTGGGACCCACATTGGGGTGCTGCATGGGCTGTAGGGGAAGGTGGGGCGAAGCGGTGATACTAACGTTCAATATTTCTTTCCGACCTCTTCACAAACAGTAAGGTGAACCTTTTTGCGCTCAGATGGAAGCTCAGTCCTTCGGCCATGCACCACTAGCCGGCCAGAGTGACCTCTATTGCAGATGTCCCACAAAATAGAAAATTGCAAGGCAACAGAAATTCCTCGCTTTGCCCCACCGGGAGGGCAAAGTGAAAAATGTTGAGGGGCAAAGTGGATGTACTTCAAAGCAACAAAAACTTTATCGTATCGTTTTACAGTCAGCTGTCACAAACGTAGATATGACTGTCCCGAAGCTCTGCACAGTTCTCGTGGGCCCACAGGTGGCACTTACTGCACTGGATCCACTGCTCGCGTGGTCGCGTTCCAGCATTCCAGTTTTGTTGATTGGTTTTTCTTCGGTACACTCGAACCATAGTGTGATATTCAGGATAAATGAAATGAACGAAAAACACGCAAAACACAAGAGAGAACGCTCTATATCAACGCGCAAAGCGAGCGCTCCTACTCCGAAGCATTTTCCGCTCTACCCCCTCCACTTTGCCCCCAGGGTAGCTATCGAAGAAAAAACGCCACGTGTCTCGTAAAATTTGCAGCCGTCAAAATTTGACCCTCTAAAATCACCACCGGGGAGGGCCACAACAATTACAACTCGTACTTGTGCATGGATTAGTGTTTCCTTACCGGCTACGGGGTTTCTGCGCCGAGTCAACGTTTTAGTGATCGACCAATATGACACTGGTAACCATGGACGTAAAATCATTGTATACTAACATCCCCCACGATGAGGGCCTGAATGCAGTGGAATCCTTTCTCCTTTCTTTTCCCTCCGACATCCTCCACACTTCTGCGGTCATCCCACTACTTGAATTGGTCCTAAAGTATAATAACTTTGAGTTTAATGGCAGACATTTTGTCCAAGTACATGGCGCAGCGATGGGATCCCGCGTGTCACCTAACTATGCAAACCTCTTCATGGGTCAATTTGAAAAGAGGGCCCTTGAGTCCTTCCCCGTACAGCCGCTCATTTTCCTGAGATACATCGACGACATTTTTGTTGTGTGGCCAGGTGACAACTCTTCCTTGTTGTCTTTCTTTGAACACTTCAACTCCTTGCATAGCACTATCCAATTCACCTTCAACTATTCCAATGTTTCAATCAATTTTCTTGATGTCACTGTCTCCATTCGGTCTGGAAAACTAGTCACCGACCTTTATAAGAAACCAACCGATAGACGTCAGTATCTTCATTTTAGTAGTTATCACCCCAATGTCCAGAAAAGAAATATTCCTTTTGGGCAGTTCACACGACTCAAGCGCATATGTTCCAATACCGACGATTTCCACAGACGCGCTCACGAAATGTCTGCTAATTTCAGGAAGCGTAACTATCCCAGCAATCTAATTGAAAATGCTTTCACCAAATCATGCTCGCTGGACAGAGAGTTACTTCTTTCCAGCCAACCTAACGAGGAACACAGAAATATTACTTTCGTGACCACCTACAACAAAGCCCTTCGTAACACGAAAACTATTTTCCAGCGCCATCTTAACATTCTACACAGTGACGAAAAATTGAAAGAACTATTTCCTTCTGCCCCCATTGTTACATTCCGCAGGTCAAGGAATATCCGGGATATCCTTACTTCTTCACGTTTGCGCCGTACTACAACACCTGGTTCGGGTCCCTGCAACGGCACACGCTGCCAAATTTGTAATCTTATTTCTACCTGCACCTCAGTCTCCAGTACCATAAACAACTACACCTTTCAAATTAAACAATCTTCGCACTGTAACTCCTTTAACATTTGTTATCTAATAACATGTATGAAATGCAATGTTCAGTACATTGGTGAAACCTCCAACACCATGCGTCAGAGGTTTTACGGTCATAAATCCGACATTGTCAATAATCGCCCCACTCCCGTTGCTATACATTTTAATCTTCCCGAGCACGACATGGATACACACCTGTCCATTGCAATTCTGGAGTCTGGCTACACCACCGATTGCAAACGCAAAAATCGAGAGTCCTTCTTCGTTTCTAAATTTTCTTCTTTAAAACCACGGGGCTAAACGTTCATGGCGGTCCTCTGCAGTTGTTCAACCCATCATCCAGCTAAGCTACTCCATTCACCTTCTGTTCTTAGCATTCTTAGCTCCATTTTCCCTTCAGCCCATAAGGTCACCCGTACCTTCCCACGCAGTTCAACAAAAGTTGTGTTCCCCTCGTACACGGCTAGACATCCACCTGTGCCTCCGTTTTTTCACCACCAAATCTTTTGAACCCCAATTCTCCGAATGTCTCATTTACCCGTATATACCTTCTCTTTCCTGATTCTTATGTGACGGTTGCTCACGTGATGCATTGTATTACTGTCTGGTTGTTTTGTGTTTACTTAGTTCTGGAAACCTGTTTTATTGTATCTGTTCACTTGGTATATATACTCGTGTCGCACTTAGTTGTGTAACCTGAAGAAGTGCAGTCTCTTGCACGAACGTTCTTGTTCGAATAAATATTAGTTGCTCCTAACCGTTTTTCATGTTACGTGTGTGATTCCCTCTTCGCGGGCTCCTTGACAGTGTTTCATTTTTTCCCCTTTTCCACGTATTTTAGTGAAAGCTACAAAAACACGTTTACACTTACCGACAACGTGGAACTTTGACGGCCGCCATGCAACTGTGTCCCCATGTGCAATCAGTGCTGTTCGATGGGCGTACGAAGTTCGGTGGTGGTGGCGCCACTGACGCGCGAGAAAACGAATTATTTCGTTTTGCCCCACCTCTCCACTTTACCCCGCCTTGCTCTACTTGGTGCATAATAACCCCGAACACCTGCCATAACCTTTGTTTTCTTCTTCCTGCTGTCCTCTCTCCATCTGTCCACATCTGTACGCCGCTCATAGCAATAGTTGCTTTGCGGCGCTAAGACGGAGTAAAAAAATATTTCTTTTCTCGTTTTGTTTCACAATTATCTCGCATTCTGGCATAAATGCGCAATATTTCAAGCTTTTCCAGCAGTGCAACCGCGTTACAGGAGATCAGATGAAGGACGCTGCATTAGGCGTCATTTTTTTAAATATATATATAATCAATCAATCAAGCGCCTATGCCAAGTGACTATGAACGGAAATGAAATATTCGACTAGAAAATAAGTGATCTGAAAACTGCAGTTATTTTGGTTCTGATTGATGAACTGCAGGTATTCAATAGCAATCTTTCGACGTCCCTTTCTATACAGTGTTTTTATTGCAGCAGAAATTATTGTCTAAGACATCTATTCTATGTTCTAATATTTATCTATTAAGTTCCACTGAAGGTGGTGGTGGTAGTGGTAGTACGATGTTCAGTGTACGAAGGTTAGCATGCACGTTAAAGCCATACCTGATTTTGCACCATAAAATTGTTCACAAGTATACCGCACCTTTGTCACGCAGTCCAATCGTTTCGTTTCACGCGCTTCTAGCAGGAATTTTGATTTCGCAACGACATTCAAGCTACACAAAAGGCTTGATGAACGTTTCCAGAGCCAACGCATTGCATTTTTAAAAGCGATAGCATTTATGAGCGAACCCTTCCAGATTTCTTGAGTCTAGGTATGTCGCCGCGTAAGTCCTGCACTCATTGGTTGCTGCTTGGATATCACGTGTTCAAACACGCGGCTACAAAACTGCCGTGAAACACACCAGCCCCGGATAGCAAAAAAAACAAATGGCAAGAAACAGATAGCAAGAAAATCAGAATGGACATGATGGTCTAATCCTCCAAGCAGTGCAATTCACTCTACAGTGCTTTGTGTTCGAGCACAGTGTAAAGATTGTAAAATTGTAAATAAAGATGAGCAGCTGGTGTACTGTAGAAAGAGGTAGCATAGGAACACACAATACGAAGAGGACAACACAATTGTGTTGTCCTCTTCGTATTGTGTGTTCCTCAAACTCAAGGAAATGTTACCTCTTTGTAAATAAGTTTCATCTTTCGAAAAAAAAGAACTCCCGTGGCCTAATGGTTATACGATGACGGCATTCCACGCCGAGCCTCAGCGCTGAACCGGGTCCGAATCCTTGCGCCGGCTGTGCTGTCTAGGTGTTTTCGTTCCATTTTCCTAACGTACTTTAAGACAACTGTCGGCACAGTCCACTGTGAAGTCGGCTCAGGACGCACGATACCGATAGTTATGACGTTACCGGCCTGATCGCGGCCGACTACGGCAAGAAGTTCCACTACCGATGCCGACGCCGCAAACACTGGCTCCCGTAACCTGTGGTTACGATGATGCTGTTCCACGAGACTGGGAGGTGACCCGGGTTCGAATACGGGCGCCAGCTGTGCTATCTGGGTGTTTTCCCTGGGTTTACTTGAGACGCTTTAGGACAAATGTCGGCATAGTTCCCTGTGAAGTCGGCCCAGAATGCGTGATCCCACCCTGCCATGATGTTCCTGACGTTGCTCGTTAACAGGGTGTCTACCAACCTGGAAAACCTGGAAAACAGGGAATTGTCAGGGAATTCTGATGTGACTGGAAAAGTCAGGGGATTATCAGGGAATTTGGCCAAAAAGCAGCTGAAGTCAGGGAAATTACAGACAAGTGCCGCGATGATGCGCAGCGAATCGCGATTGCCGACCGGTGGTTGAGCGGTGATGCAGCAGCAACGTTACCGCGAGTAGTAGTTTGCCAACACGGCAAGCTCTGAAGCAGAAAAGTAGGGTAGCTTCACTAATACTTAATAAATGGTCAGTTTTATGAGGGATCTGTATCAAAATGTTGGAGCAGGCACCAAATTCCCTTTTGTTTTTGTCAGGGAATTGGCTTGAAATAGTCGGTGAAAACCTGGAAAAGTCAGGGAATTTGAAGGCTGCAATTTGGTAGACACCCTGGTTAAAGCGTGGCCGACTACGGCAAGCAGTTCCATCACCTCTACCACCGCCGTCAGAGGGGGCGAGCTTCAGATGTAACAATGCAACGGCGCAAGCAGTTGTTGGGGCAGGGACTTCTCCAGGTCAAATGCAGCGTGTCGAGGCGCGGCGACAATTGCGTGCGAGTGCAAGAGAGACTTAGAGAACGCGAAGCGCTTTTGTGTAACATGCGACAAGCTAAGCGGGCGAGAATGTCTCCCGAAAACCACGAAGAGCACCAACCCCATCAACAATGAAGCTGGATGCGCGCTAGACCAGTGTTTCCCAAACTTTTGTCGGTGACGGACCCCCGGAAGCGATGAGAACCAATTCACGGACCCCCCCCCACACACACACACACAACCACACACCTCACAGCCAGTACATAACCAGCAACCTCGTCAGCTGCTGCGTGCTTTCGATACAGCTTCAGAAATGATTCCGGACTGGTTTCTTCTTCTTGTGTGTATGTGTATGACGCGGACAAACGTGCATTGCAGGACTTTTCTATCAGGAATTAGAAGCTAGCTGTTGAAGCATGCTTGTAGCAATTTTGGAAGTTCTGGGTGTTTGGAAATCGGGCAGCATGTACGAGCGCGTGTTTGTGGGGACGAAAATCCTCACTGAAATGTGAGAGACGGTCGCGGACCCCCACGGGACACTCTCGCGAACGGGGGGTCCGCGGACCACACTTTGGGAAACACTGCGCTAGACAACCAAAAGCTACCCACTACTCTCGAGATTTCCGAAAATATGGTACCGCGGGCCAGGGAGAACGACAACGTGGTTATATAGGGACCCTTAACGTGCTGAGTCTCAATGCACATGTTACCGACATAGCGACTGACGCGGTACTGGTCAAGTGCAACGTTCTCGCTCTCTCAGAGTCCTGAACCAATCTACCGAGACATATGGAAAGCTTGTGATGCGTTTCTCATCGAGAGAAGACAATTGAAGTGCGGGTGCCGCCACCTACACGAGAAATGACGAAACTATCTTAGTGATCAAGATGCCACAAGCCTTTCGGCTTAGACGGGCCTGTTTTGTTATATATCTGTATTTTGCTTTCTTGAATAAAAAAATTTATTATTATTATTATATTTACTATCAAACTAGACGAGGTAGAACACGCCCTAGCCGCTGCAGATGAAGTTGGCGACGTACGCGTCGTACAGAGGGAGAGGGGGATGATGTTTGGGGAAAGCACGGTCAGCGTGCGGGGTGGCGGCGGTCCGGAGCACTCTGGGGAGGGGGAAGAGGGAAGGGTGAAAGAGAGAGGTAAAATGTGATGGTTGTAGGCGACCTTGGTGGCTCAGTCGCTAGCGTGTGCGCCTGCTGATCCCAAGATCGCGCGTTCAAACCCGGCAAAGGACAGTGGCAACTTGGTGGAAGGGTATAAGTTGCTCAGACACGCCGTCTTCCTTGAGGAACGTTAAATCTGGCGCCGTGGTCGAGATTTCGGCGCACGTTAAAGAACCCTCAGGTGAGCAAAATTGATCCACAGACCCGACCACTGTGGCGTCGCTCATGATCACCGTTGTCTCGCGACGTAAACCGCGAATTATTATTATTGATGGTCGTACAGGAAAGGGAGCGGTCAGTCCCTCTTGCTCCGGGAATTGGGTAGTCGCGGAAAACCACCCACCACAGAAAATGCACGAGCATCCCTCACTAGCCTTCATTCTGTACCGCGGTAACCGCCAGGATTATTGGCGACATTACCCCACCTCGTATAGAAGTGGACTACATGGCTGCCCCTACCCTCATCGTGTTGGTATATCGTACACCGTGATCCTCTAAAAGGCAAGATCAAGAGGTTCCTTGTAACCAAACTCTTCTATTACTCTGCGAGCAACACCTTTATACAAAACATGGAAAACTTGGAAGACACAACATGCTTGATTGTCATGAGAGACTTCAATATGGAGCTCCAAAACAACTGGTTCGCAGACTTCAGAATACGAAGTCTTCGATTTGCATCTAGCCAGTGCCGATAAAATTCCCACAACCATTACGGGAAGTGTTTTAGATTGTGTCTTGGTCAGGGGCACAGACAATCTAGTCGTTGCCAAGTACGTCAGCTACTTCAGTCTCCACATGCTTCTAATGTCCATCGTCGGGGAATGCCTGCCGATGAGCTCATAAATGCAATCGCATTTCAATGACAATCGGCACAGCGATTTCTGCCGTAATTTTATTTCACTTGAGCACGAGCCCTGGTGTGTGTCATCGGTGTTGTTGCTGATCGTGTATGCACGAGCTGCTGGATAGATGACGTAAAAGTTATCTTTCTTATTTCTCTTTCTCGTCCCTTCCCGAATTCTTTCCTCGTCACATATTCACACGCTAATCTGTCTAGCTGGCTTTCATGCATGGTGATCTGCTATCAGGCGAAGCCTGCTTTCCGCGTGGTGTCCCTGAGTTATGGTCATGCATTTGGGTATGCGGAAGCTGTCAGCCAAGTAGGTGCAGAAATGTTTGAATGCCAAATGAAAAACAACGCCGAATGGGTGTCACCAAGTTCATTTTGCAGCATTTTAGGCGTTCTACTGACACTTTTCTTGAGCGACAAGTTACAGTTGATGAAACATTGCTACATTGATCCTGAGAGGAAACAACAGTCCATGGAATGGTGGCAGTCGGGTTCTCCGAGGCCGAAGAAATTCAAGGCTCAAATATCAATGGCCATGGTGTTCTGGAATAAGAAAGGTGTTTTGATGACTGACTATCTCATGAGGGTGACTCAGCTTATGAAGCACGCTACAATCGCTTCCTCTCACGGTTACAGAAGGCTTTGAAAGAAAAACAGCGCAGGAGGATATGGAAAAACTTTTGAATTTTTTTTAAATTGAATTTATTATTTTCTTTTCTGCTCCTGTACATGTACATAGGCCCTTAGCTGGATTGCGAGGACTAGCCTGTGGGTGCAATCCTTAGCCAACGTGAATATACAAGGCATGTTAAGTTTATACACACATTGCAATCAATATTCAAAAGCACATTCAAAGGCACGACACAGCAGAGCACTGTGCAATACATTATAATACACAACACATTCAATTACCTTCAATCTCAGTACCATGTTAGGTAATATTGAGACAAGAAAGAAGAGAAAGGATCTATCCTGTAAGTAGTGCACTTATACCCCTGTCACACGGGCATTTCGATCCTTCTCGAATCCGATCTGCATCGAACTTCCCGAGCACGCTCGAGTTTTGACGCTGCTACACGGCCATCTATGTCAGTCGAAGTTATGACAGTTCACCGGGGTCGAGGATGCAAATGGCGGCCGTCGAGCCGTCTTGAAATTCTCAATCCTGTTATGGGAACTGTCTTGAGTGAAGCAGGATCAAAGTTCGATCCTGTTTGGAAGCGGCCGTGTAGCACCATCCGATCTGCATTGGGTTCAAGCAGGTTCGGTCGAGCAAGATCGAAAATGCCCGTGTGACAGGGGTATAAGTGCACTACTTACAGGATAGATCCTTTCTCTTCTTTCTTGTCTCAATATTACCTATTACAAGAAAATATTTTTTCAGGATGTGTTACGTCGAGTTATGATTGCCATTTGCCCTAATTGATAGCGGTAGGGTATTCCAGATTTTACACCCGAAGTATTCTAATTTAAATTTCCCATAGTTTGTACAAGTCGGTGGCAAACTTAACATCCACTCGTCTCTTCTTAAGTTGTACCCTGAGGAGAGTTTGCAGAAGGAAATTGTTTGGATGTTGCTGTCGAAGTGAACTAATTTGTATATGAGTATGCTCACTTTGTATTTTATGAGGGTGAAGATATTCATTACGGAGAAGTCGTGAAAAGCTTGTAGGATAGAGTTTCTTGGCGGGACTCGGAGTATTAGTCGCAAGGCCCTCTTTTGTATAGTACGGAGTGGTTGTAGGACAGTATTGTACGTTAGCCCATACACCTCTAAGGCGTACTGGAGGTGGGAATGTATTAATGCGTAGTATATCTTCGAAAGTATATTAGTTGAAAAGTAGGGCTGCATCCTTGATAGAGCATATAAACCTCTGCGAACATTACTTCTAATCACGTGGATATGAGGCTGCCAGTTGAGATGCTCCTCGAGTGTTCTCTTCGTTCTCTTTTTGCAAGGAACTGCACCGGCCGTTGGTGCCGATTGCTGCGTGCTTCATGCCTGGGAACATGAAACTCCTGTAAAAATAGCATCGGCGCACGCTGTACCACAATTGAACCTCTGTATGCAATAAGGGGATAAGTCGATTTATCTCCTTTTTTCTATTTTTGCTGCAATGACATCTACATACCAGTACCTACCTGCCAAAGAAAATTTAGGATCGTATTGCAATATATTGGCCCTCTACAGGAGGGTAAGAAACGGGAAATGCATGTATGTCAACGGGAAGGACAATCAGATCAGGGCCCTTTTCTCGGTTTGAGATTTTTCGACTTATCCCCTTATTGCATACAGAGGTTCAATTTTTCGTGCGGCTCGCCAGGAGAAAAATATGAAGAAAAGGAAGATGCAACAGAAAATGCAGTCGAGCGTAGTTCCGGGAACTGACAACTCAGAAGGTTGAGAGCCTCATTGAGGCTGTCAGGTGATATGCGTGCCTCTTCTACACACGTTTGTTGGAATACCGAGACATAGCCTCCAAGGAAAACGCATTGGATGCTGTGCGTGCTGTTTGCAACAAATCAGTGTCCGATGTGTGGAAGTGTGGACAAGGACATAGCAGATAGCAGAAAAGCTTATCAAATGATTCCTTGAACGACGTTGGAATCTGTGGGAAGGCGTAAGGCACGGGACTCACCGTATTCGTGAACGTTGCTGCGAATTTCTCGAGCGCTGATTTCTCACCATCTTTAGCGTGATGGCAACTCCGGCCTTTCGGTTTCCAGGGCGTTTGGCTCCAGTGATGTAGGAGAAGCCCTTGATTTGGATGGGCACATCAGGATCCATCGCAGCCTCTGAGAGGCAGAGGAGGGAGGCGTTTCGAAGGCAGGGGTGCATAGCCACGTCAGTCTAGCGCGCGTGGTGTCCGCGAGGAATCCGGAATTCTAAAGTTAATGTGATACCCCATTGCTGGTATCAGTATCAACCCGATTGCTGATAAGGCAAAAAGCGCTCCAAAGTGTTACAGGACAGAGGTGGAGGAACAACAAACAGAACAAGATCCTTGCCCATTGCTGATGGTGATGTGGGGACTGAAATAATAAGCCCCTTCACAATAAGGGTAGAAGTCATTCGGTGTCCAAAAATGTCAAAAGAGCTTTGAGGGCACAACGTTGGTGGGCTGGATTTGGCCAGGGACCAAGCAATTTTGAGAGTGTCGAGAGTCCAGCTGGTTAAGAGACCCGGAGAGTGCGGTTCGGGAAGGGCTGTAGTGTTGGTGGTGTGGTTGGTTTATGAAAATAAAAATAACCACAACAACGTAACAATGTCACGGGTTGCTCATGAGTCCTGAGGCTCTGAGAAAACAGAGGAGATAGCGGCGGTGCAGGACGGGGCCAAGGAGAGTGGCCAATGAAAAGTCCTTATCTGAAGTAGACGGCATCGGAGGGTGTTTCGATGATGGTGATACTGTTCACAATACAGGAGATGGTGGAGGATGTCAGCTTCTATAGGTAGTGCAGTTTGGGGAACTTAACCGGCCCATTTTGGAAAGCAGCTAGGCGTACGGGCAATATTGAGTCGTCGGCGGTGGAGAAGGGATTCTTCTTTACCACTGCAGTGGCAATGTGTTATACATGTACTTTCGGTCCGGAACTGCCGGGAACATGTGACACCACGTCCACGACGGCGAATATGTAGACGGCATGTGAAGGGTGAAGCGGCGGACGCGCTACGACCCTCACCAGACGCAGCGCGTCTCGTTACTGCGTCAGCCCGGGTGTTTCCATACAGGCCCATTGGAATGTGATGTTGTGACCAGTGGCTAAGAGTTGAGTGAATTTCTGAGTATCATTCATGCAAATCGCTTATTATGCTGGGGAGAGATGACGTCAGTATATATAATGATGCCTCGCTGTCGGTAAGAATGACCCACTTTTCGTACACAGATCCGACAATATGCTCTAATGCTGCTGAACAATTCTGCCTCCGTAGAGGACACTAGATAGGAGAATTTGAAAGCATGCTCCAGGTGTTCATCCGGAATGTAGAAGGCCGATCTATCAGGTGTCACTGAGCCATCGGTGTACATTTGACGACTTTGTCGGTGACTTGAGTCAAGATGAGCGAGTTGATGGGAAACGACTGTAAGGACGTCGTTCTTTCGTAGAAGACCATTGTGATGGTATAGTAAATATGGGGTCTGTCCACATCGCGGCGTCCACATAAGACGACGTAGACGCTGGGGAAGGAATGCTCCCTTTCAGGCGGGCAATGGCTTGTGCATGTCGCCTAGCGAAAGGAGATACACGAGCGTGGGGCCATTGAGTTCGTCAGTTTGGCAGTCATATAGAAATACTAATTTGGGAGGAGATGCGATCGTCTCATTGGGGGAGGGGGAATATACGAAGGGCGTTCAAGTCAAACCGGGACTTTTCATTTTTCGTACAAGTAAAATCAACTTACAGGCGAGAAATTAGTTTTATTTTTCAACGTAATCTCCAGCTGCACTAATGCACTTGTCCCAGCGTTTCACGAGAGCTTGGACACCAGCACCGTAAAAATCCTTACCGCCCTAGTAGCCATGATCGGACCGCATTCTTGACCTCGTCGTCGCAGCTGAAGTGGCGGCCCCCAAGGAACGCCTTTAGTGGCCCGATACGCGAGATGGAAATCGCTGGGGGCGAGGTCTGGACTGTAACGTGGACGTGGCTGCAACTCCCAGCCAAGTTCCTGTAAGGTGCGTGTCGTGAGATGCGCGGTATGCGGGCGTGCATTGTCCTGTAGGAGGAGGACTCCTTTGATGATGAGGCCCGGCTTTCCGAAACTGGAGGTGTTCATGAATGATAGTGTTCAACGTTCCCACAGAAAGGTCCGTCTTTCGAGCCAGTTCGAGACATGTTATCCGTCGGTCCTTGAGTATCAGGCGCTCCACAAGTTGGATGTTCTCAGGAACTCTGATACTGGGCTCTGAGCCGCCCCAGTCGGGATAAATTCTGCACTGATGTACGGCCGTCTCGGAACCGTTTCCACCACTCAAACGCTTTACTGCGGCTTAGTGTATCGCGGCCATACTGGGCCTGAAGTCTTCTGTGAATTTCAGATGACTTTACGCCTTCATTCACGAGAAACTTCATGACAATTCGCTGTTCGATGTGCGCGCTCACCTTATTGTCGGCCATCTTGTCTAGCACGTGTCTTCTGTTTTACACAAACTTCGGACCACTACGTGGTGACCGCGGAGGCCTGTCACGTGTGAAAATGATGAAAAAGAAGTAGCGCGAGCCATTTGTACGCTCAGGAGACAGAAAGTTCCGGTTTGACTTAAACGCCCCTCGTATTTATTAAAAGACAAAAGAAAAGAGGCAAGACAATGAGGGGTCAAAGTTGTCCAAGTAGGTTTCTCACTTTTTCTGTTTGAACAAACAAAGCCATGTAGTGATATGATGGTTGAGTAGAGTGGGAACAGCATACTTCCTTTTATGGAAGGCAGTTTCAATATAGCTTATCCCTCGTTATTGGAGAAAATGTTCCTCACTGTGATGAGCGTACATACAGGAAGAGTGCACATGTTGCTTTGCAACCACTTTTCACCAGTGCATTTCAGATCTTTGCATAGAGAGAATGCCTTGGAAGTACACAAGCGATCTCTCTTTTACTGAGGCACAGTGCACGTGATTTCAAAGTTCCTCCGAATGACTGCTTGCCATCAAGACACAGGTAACGACCATCGTACATGACGGAGTTCAGGCCACTTATGTTGTACATTTTCATATATAAACACATTCTATTAGAAAGCAATAAGCAGTTACGTCCAGCAAAGTGATGACACAGTCTGCACACATTTTGTGTATGTAACGACCGTGCTCCACATTTCACTTATATCAAGTATTAAGCGTTTGCATTGAAAAAGTGACAAGCATATGCTTATGGTGAATATGAATATTACAGATACTAGTGATGTGTAATACAAACCCTTTACTCACCTTGTACTACTGCTAAGATTTCTTAATCACATGCATGTCTCGACTCACGTGAGAGCAAGTTCAGGGCAACTGTCCTCATCGTGTCCTCAAAACAAATTTTGTTAAGATTTCAATAATCAGTGATATACAGCAAAGTAACAACTCCGTATGTGCATATCTTTTGCGGACGTAATGGCTGTTTCACATCTTACGTTTACTAAGGTTGCATATGTGGAAAACTGAAAAGTATATGCTACGCGTGAATATCAATGTCAACCAGAGAGTCGAACCGAAAGGTTCTGCTCGGGTTCGAACATAAGAGTCCCGTCCCGGTTCAGCTCCGGAAGGCAACTGTAGCGATTCAAACCGGTTAATTCTAGACGGTTCAGTTGAAGAACCAGTTCAATAATATGAACTTGCTTCCATCTGAATCTGTAGGCGAAATAAGACGCGGTACGTGTATTGCGCTGCAACATTTTTGTTGCAGCCCAACATAGCGTTTCATCTGCGTTTTGTCTGAGAACAGGGGCTGTACCACCATTCTTTGATACTTTGCATATATTGTAATCTTACGTGAAAAGCGTACGCCCTGCTTTCGTAGCAAATCGCAAACCGCACTTTGATCCTTTCAATTTGCGCTAGCACACCTATGATATGTAACTTTCACCTACGTAGCAATTGGTCTTGAGCCTACTAAACGGTGATGCTTTGCTCATGAACCAGCCAATGACAAAGACCACCACCATCTGCTCAAAATCATCACCACCATCACCTGTGTATCAAGAGAGCGAGAAAGAGAGCAGCTAAGAACTTAGAAACAAAGAACTAAAAAAAAAAGGAGTAAACTGTGGTGTAATTGCAGCTTCTAGTTCCTTAGATTGCAATTACTCCCCATTTTTGTCCCCTAGCCATGAAATTAACCCCCAACAGCGGCGTTGACAGCCCTCCAAGATAAAAAACAAAGGGCGAAAAGACACTACGGAAGAAGAGAAAACAGGACAGGCGCTGCCCTCCAAGCCCTCCAAGGTATATAGAGGGCGGGGGGCTCGATACCAAAACTCCGCCCCTCACTCTCCTCCCCCCCCTCCACCGCTGATCCTGTGTGCGACCACACACACACATACCTGTGCATACAGATGTCACGTGAAAATCCGCCCCTCCCTATATTGAAGGCGTTTCACCTAACGTGTTATTAATTCCTGTTAAAAAATCTACTTGCCAGAAAAAGATGCGCACAGCGCTATTTATATTCTGGATAATTTTGCCACGACTTTCGTTGGCTTTAATTCGGTTTTCTGTTACTTTTTTGCGGAGAGTTTAATTTTCAGAATTGAACTCCAAATTTGGCCAACTGAAGGCGACGTTTTTCTTCTTCTCTTTTGTTTATTTTTGTTTTTCTGATGTTGTTGTTTTCTGTTTTGTTTTTTGCCAGAAATAGACAGCTAATGTAGAAAATATCCTCCAACGCATTCAAAGACGCATTCCCGTTCCACTGGCAATAGCTGAAAATATATTCTCAAATCGTCGTTCTCAGACGCGCAAAGTGCCGGCCCTCATTTCGCAGTCATCAAGCGGAGTGAGAACCAACCCCTTGAAAACACCAACACGAAGGAATTGCGAAGAGAGACAGATAAGAGAAACGATACGCGGTGACACTGGGATGCTATTATCAGCGGCAACTGCTAGTGTGACACTGAGACAAGATGTAGTTTGCAGCAGAAGACGCGGACGGAAGAAGCACACACAGAAACAGTCTCGGGGTGGGGCATTGCACATTCTCGCAGCACTTTATCACTGTGAAATGAGGGTGGCCGGCACTTTGCGCGTCTCAGAACGGCGATTTTAGAATAATCTCCTCAGCTGTTGCCAGTGGAACAGGGAACGTGTCTTTCAATGGGCTGTGGTATTACCTATATGGACTGTCTATTGCTGACAAAAAAAGAAAGAAGAAGAGAAACGTTGCCTTCAGTTGGCCAAATTACGAGTTCAATTCTGAAAATTAAACTTCGGAAAAAAAGCTAATGACAACCGACCCAGTGGTGGGAAAAGTTCCCAGAAGATAAATACCGTTGGCCGCATCTTCTTCGTACAAGTATATTTTTTCCAGAAAGCAATAACACGTTAGGTCAAACACCCTGTATGTATATACATCATTTTCTTCTCCTAGGATTTGCACGATCTGCTTGTGCTGGCACGTGATAGGTAGAGGGAGGGCGAACCTCCCCCCCCCCCCCCCGCCCACCCCCCCGTGGCTACGCCACTGCGCCCCAGGACATCAAATGTAACTACCTACTAAAGTTCGCAAATGGTGCTCTGAAGGGAACATTCTACGTAAATACGTACTCTGTGAATCTGATGGAGCAAGGCTATACCATTACACAATTTTTTGCCCACAGCGTAAGAAATGCGGTTCTTCTTTGGCAAATTGTGTCTTATGCGTGTCACAAGATTTTATCTTAATCGACATATCACGCTTTTGCGTCTTCCTTTTACGACAGTGGATCAAGGCCCTCTAAACAAAATCGCATGTGCTGTTACAGTCAACGTGCTGCAATTGCAACGTGCGAATCCCGGTGCCGGCTGTGCTGTCTGGGGTTTTTCCTGGGTTTTCCTCAGACGCTTTCAGACATATGTCGGCACAGTTCCCCTAGAAGTCGGCCCAGGACGCACATTTCCCCAGGGCGTCACTCGTGACGTTTGCCCACATACGTGAGGCCGACAACGGCAAGCCCTTTCACCATCACCACCACCACCAATTCGCAATGTGAAATAATTTGCCGCAGCATACGCTCGTTCTGTCTGGGCGGAAAGAAATTGCACTCTGACTACTCTCTCATTTTGTACCGCTTATGCAGGGCATAATTGGAACAAAAAAAGCGTACGCCTCCTCTTTTCAACAAATCAGGCGCGAGAACGATGTCACTAGGTATGATAGCTTGCTGAGCGTGCTATGCGGTGAAGTTCAATCTTTAAGAGTGTGCGATTCCACTGGCGTGTCAACAAAATGGCGCAGGGTTGCAGATTTTGTCCAATGGGAGAGCGACGCTGTCAATGTTGCCAGACGTCTGTCAGCATGGTGCCGGGGAAAAGGAATGTCATACTCTGAGTGAAGCTATTCAGTGACTCTAGTTATAACCGACACGTTCTCCTTGTCATTACATGTACATATTAGAATGTATTTCAGTAATCATACCATGTTTCACAGTGAACAGTTTTAATGGTGACACTGAAACACTCAAAATAGGTGTGAACTTGCAAAAAAGAAAAGTGCCCTGTCAATGAAGCCTAGTCCTACATACAGTAACATTTTGGCATCTATAAAACACAGGGCTTCCTTTTACAAATGCGGGCACGTGGTGTTGCAGCAGGGGTTGTCTTCGGTGAGCCTCCAGGTCACCGTCTTTATCCCCAGTGCCTGCAAACAAGCGGCTAGCTGGCAGTAGATTGCTCATTGAGTAACATCTCTGTATCTTGCTTGTAGTACTTCTCTAATAATAATAATAATAAAGCAACATGTTGCTCTGGGATACAACCTGCATTGGTAGTGTGACCACACCAACCATATACAGGAGGAGCAAAGAGTAAGCTGCCACTTAAGAAGCCATACCAGTCGGGGAGCAGCTCCGATTCACGATTTTCCCGATTCTAGATGGTGCCACGCTCGTCCTTATCACGCCGTTCGCCTCCGACTCCCGAAATAATCCCCATTGTGCATGGTTGACCTCGCAAGTTTAAGGCGGCCCGCTCCCTCTGCGTTGTTTGTCGAGTGGTAAAGTGTCGGACTTTGCCACGAAAGGTCCGCAGTTCGATTCGAGACATTCACGTCTTTTTGCTTGTCTCCTATTGCTACATGAGTACTTTATTTTTATTTTTTCGTTCTTATATATTCATGCTACAATTATTGTTTTCACAAGTCACTACCGCCTGTACTGACTGATTATGGAATTTTTAGTTGCTCTTCGTATTGTTTTACTAGTGCATACTTACTGTATGCCGACGTACAAGTGTGATCGGATAGTACGGATGCCGGTATCTCGGAGGCTCTCAATTGGATCTACCAGCGGCTGTAAATTAGGCTATAAACATTGCCTACACACAGCGCTTACAATGCCAGTCTGGAAAATCTGCTCGAAACCGTATTCCTTTTTTTCTGCACTTGCTTACATAATAATAATAATAAATAATAATAATAATAATAACTTTACTCAAGAAAGCAAACTACAAATATAATAAAACAGGCCCGTCTAAGCGGAAAAGCTTGTGGCACTGGGCCTGAAGCAGTCAGCGGCATACAGTTTGACAGTACATGAACATATAAAGGTACTACATAATACCTATGATAAAGTTGCCGTAGCGCTTTTTTTAGTTTGTACTTCGATTCCAAAGAAAAACTGTCGAAGGGGAGCTCATTAAAGATACGAGGTACATAGCATTGCCTGCGACAAAGTCCATATTTTGTGTGTGAGAAATGCACAACAGGGCAGCATTCGCTAACCGGGGTCCTATATGAAGGGTCCCAAAAATGTTTTTACAACATGCAATGTACATAGATTCTGTACATCTGTACAACATGCAATGTACCTTGATTCTGTATTCATGCAAAAATGACATTTTGATATGTATATTTCTGGTAAGTAAGCATTATCAAATATCTGAATTCATTTACAAGGCGTTTGTGCAAAAGAATTTTCAAAATTTCCGTCGTAGAACAGACTTCTTATTATTACCCGAAAACTTCAGTAACATATTTGAAATGCTCCATTCCTCCATGTTCTCCCTTCTTTTTCTTTCACCTTATACCCAAGCAGCACAATGTACTGAAAGTCGAGTGCAATAGGGGTGGACGGTATGTGTCTTATCGATGTTCTTTAGTTTCACCAGTCTGTTCAAGGCCTTCCACCTACCCGTCCACCCCTATTGCACTCGACTTTCAGTACATTGTGCTGCTTGGGTACCCGCTCAGAAAAATGATGTCAGTCGACAACCCCAGTGACAGGGGACTCCCTTTCTTCTGGTGTACGAGTTTGCAAAACCGTACAAAGGAGGTGAAGGGCGATAAAGGCTTGGGGTCGACACACGGAAACTAACCAACAAAGATATGGGAAGGTCGAGCGGCAAGGCCTTGCAGCGGGAGTCGCGATATTCCCAACACAGTCTTTCTTTCTTTCTTTTTTTTTTTTTTTCCTGAACGCCAAGAGGAACGATTCGACAAAAAATAAAAGGACACATTGTAGAAAAATAATAACTATGGTCACCTGACAACATAACAGGTTCTTGTTTGAGTGTGACAAAAAAGTACAGTTCGGCCTCCTTATTATGCGAGACAGGATAATATATGCCTTCTTTTCTTTTTTTAGAATAATTTCTGAAGCGTAAATTTTTACTCCAGATTTCGTTGTGTTGGATGCTGAGGTCTCAGTTAATTCAATCTAAACTTGAAAAAAGATACGAAGGCAGAAAAAATAGGCGATGTCAAGTTGCCGGTGGTGAGTAAATCAAAAAGTGATATTAAACGGTAGGAACAACTTATTTATTTACACATGGTAAACAAGACTTTCGTGCACGAGACTGCACTTCTTCAGGTTACAAAAATATATAAACATGGTACAGGCACATATATACAGTTGAAGGGGGAGTTCTGGCGTGAGAAGCATCTCTCATGCCAGAACTCCCCCTTCAACTGTATATATGTGCCTGTACCATGTTTATATATTTTTGTAACCT
The DNA here is from genome assembly GCF_037126465.1 of Ornithodoros turicata. Lineage (NCBI taxonomy): Eukaryota > Metazoa > Arthropoda > Arachnida > Ixodida > Argasidae > Ornithodoros > Ornithodoros turicata. The sequence continues at coordinate 40,591,521 of NC_088205.1, read as the reverse complement.
GAAGAAGTGCAGTCTCGTGCACGAAAGTCTTGCTTACCATGTGTAAATAAATAAGTTGTTCCTACCGTTTAATATCACTTTTTGATAAACTTGAAAACGTGAAATTCGGTCGTGGAAAAGCTGAAGAACTGGACACCATGTGAGCCAAATTTATGCGTATTTTAGGAAATTTACTATTCTTGAAGGGCAACACAGATGCAATTACAAAATTGGGGTTTCCAGAGATGAATATGAGCGCTAGTTGCCAAATGCCGGACTTTTTTCGGGGAACAGAATTTCGGGCCGAAGTCGGCCCGATCTGACCAAGCCAGATTTCTCCTCCGAAATGGGAAGTGACGCCAACCGAAAAAGTAGAAGCATCCAATGGCTATTCAGCCGGAAGGAGAACCATAGCAACGATGACGTAGTAGTCGGGTCGACTGTTGCCGTGTGTGCGATTTCTACTTCTATGAATACAGGGATTATGTCATTGAGCTGGATTGTTGAAAGGCGATGTTCCCCAAGGCCAGAAGTCTTCGGCCGAAATTCGGGGTGCATTTCGGTAGCATGCGGTGATGCACAGAAAAAGTTCGGTCCCGATTTCGGTTCGCCCAATTTTCGTGCCATCGTTTTTCGTGCCATGCCCAGAAGAAGCACAGACTATTGGCTGCTCCCAACTTGAAGACATTTTGTTGTTGTTGTTGTTGTTGGTTGGTTAAATAAATAACAAGGGGAGGTTGAATTCGCGCAATCGAATTTTGCTACCCCCCCCCCCCAAAAAAAAAGAAAAAAAAAAGAAACCGTACGATCGTACGATCGTGAAGACATTTTCTTCGGTATGTGTCCCACTGGTTCGCGGGATACAACAACAACTTTATTTCAGGATGATGGGTGGAAAGTTCATCGCCGGGGGCGATACTCTACCCCATTGCTGGAAGCGGGGAATGAAGTAATGGGTCCCGTTACAATTTCGCGGGATACTTCCGCATTGTTCTATTCAATTTTATTTTATTTTCAGATGGGAGAGAGTAAAAAGCCAGAAGGCTGTGCTGCTCGTGAATGACAAAGGTCTGCAAATAACCAGTGGGGTCTTTAGCTGAAAAAAAAAAAAAGAAGCAAGAAACAAACAAACAAAAAAGGAGAGAACACTGATTGCCTGCTCCGTATGTTCGAGTCAAAAGTTACAGAAAAAGAGGTGCTAAGCACACGCTGCGAGCTTCGAACTCCCTTCGAAGAAACATCTTTCGAACAAACGGCGTCGATCAACCGGCTTGCGATCAAACGGCTTTCGACCAAGCGGCGTTCGACCAAACGGCGTTCGACCAAACGGCGTTCGATCAAATGCTGTTATGCTGTTTATGATGTTTCTTACTCATGTTTGTACTGTTATCAATTACTTTTCTTCAAATAACAGCTTAGGATTTCGGAATATAATTTCGGTTATAATGTGATGAGGACGATGCGATGGACTGTGGACTGTCAAAAACAAGCCTAAACTAACCTAACCTCTAAAAACTAACCTAGGACCCGGTTCTAAACTAGGTTCCTACCGGGGACGATTTCTCCGTATCCCGGAAATTACAGGAGCGCCGTTGTGAATAGCTGAGGAAACGGATGATAGCCGATCAAGCGCTATCACATTACTTGTTTAAATTGGGTGGTACTTGTTTAAATCAGAGTTCGAGGTAACTCGTTACAAGTAACTCGTTACTGTAACTAAGTTCCTTTTTTTGGTAACTTGTAACTTAACTCGGTACTTTTGCGCTGTAGTAACTTTCAGGGGAACTCGTTCCTTTTTCAGGTAACTTTGCCAAAGTAACTTAAGTGAAGTTCCAAGTTACTTTTAACTCGCTTTTCGCTCACATCCACATATTTTCTTGCGTTCTCTCCGGTTCCTCCATGGCATTTTGTGCCATAAAACGTGATATTCAATCAATGACAGTATTTTATTCAGGAAATAAGAACCGCTGCCATTGAAATGAAGCTGAACCATTGTGCGCCCACAGGGAGTAAAGAGGCAAATCGTTCGACTAGACATCTACCAGAAAACGTCATCATGACTTTGGTAGGCTGCCTGAAACCGAAACAAATCGGAGGGAGAGGGCTTGGTTCCACGAACGGGCACTTGTTTGCTGCCTCCCATTGAAAGAAAAGTGGGACCGAGGGTCGCGTCCCTTTAAGGGACCATATCGTAATCCCCTCAAGACCGTGGCTTTCGGGCGTGACTTTGTTCACCTCTAGCTTCGAGCGTAGTTCAATTCTACCAAATTTTGCCGCTGTCGAACACCATGACATCATTTGTTTACAAACAGGGATAGGTCTATTGTTGGACATAAACGAAAACGATCTAAGCGTGTTGCACTCCTCCGCAGGTAACGCAAGGTCTAACTCAACTGCTGACGCGCGCTGCACCTGCGTAATGCTATTTTGTGTCCTAAGTAACTTGGAGTAACTCGTTCTTTTTTTAACTAACTCAGTAACTGCGAGTTACATTTCAGACTGAAGAACTTAGTTATTAACTTAGTTACATTTTGCACACGGTAACTTAACTTGTAACGAGTTCTTTTTGACGGGTAACTTCTCAATCTATGGTTTAAATTACTGTTCCTCTCTCGCAAAGTTTGCTGAGTACAGACAACGCGGTAAGATTAGAAAGCGATTCTCCGTCAACAAATAAATCTTGACTGTGCCACGATGTGATTCATCACTGGTGATTTTCCAAGGTTCTGCTGCCTTCTACTATTTCTGGCAGATATGTTGGAAAAATGGTAGCCGCGTTCTTTTATAAAGGGGAGTGCTACAGAATACTGAGCGCAATGACCTTCTGTATTCGTACCAATGAAATGAAACGCATATGCCCACTATCCTGAGGCTCTGACTTCACGCTCGCTGAACGTGGGTATCGTCGGACTTAGTTCCCAACTCAACCGGACCGGAATACTAGTATTTTCATATATAGTTCTTTTTTGTTGTTGGTGGTGGTCAGACAATGATGTTGTAGTTGTTCTCTAATACTTTCTATGCTGATGTACCGTACTTTCAGCAGAAGCGGAGTTGTAGGGGCAGTGAAACAACTGAATAAGTGGGCGTAGAGCTTTTATAACCCACAAACATCGGCACAGAAAAAGATGTAAGGACAACTGTATAACCTGACCTTTCGTTCAGCTGGTTCAGCGTAGAGTCACTAGTTCAGTTGAGAATCCCCAGTGACCCGGAGTTCCTTATCTTCCTCAGAAGGCTTCCCTTTGTTTGCGGTGCAAAGAACGACGGGTACAGGTTTTGGGTCATCCAACGCGCAACCAGCAAGAAGTGTCGAAAGATGGAAAATCCAGGGTAACCGGTATCGAAAAATTGGCCGTATCCCAAAATAACGTAATCGAAGTCCCCGTTGAAAAATAAACAACATGAACATGAAAATGCAAACACCGAACTTTTACTAACCTAATAATTAATTAACTACCTAAAGTGCTGTTCCGTCGCGTCCGCCCCGCTAAGCCTAAGAGCCAAAAATGTGGATCTCGTTCGCTAAAATGACTTGGACAGATAGCGAAATTTGATGCATGATGTAAAACCCCGAGACTAGGGAACACGAAGTGACAGACACAAACACGAAGTCTCAAAAACAGCTGTTTGTGTCTGTCCCTTCGTGTTCCCTAGTCTCGGGGTTTGACATCATGCATCATCTTCAGCAGCTCGCTTGCTTCCTAGCCATTTTTGCATCGGAATTTGTTGACTTTGTGTGGTAAATAGTGATGTCGGACTTTTAAGCATGCGGCATATCATCGTTCGAAGCAATCGAGCATTGTCGTTGGTTTTCCTTTTTTCGCGAACGTGAATTTGAGTTCCGGAAAAGACGGTTGCCCATTGCGTGGGCGGAAATAATTGTGCAGCAGTCGCTTGATCGATTTTTCTTATTGGTTCACGTGAAGCGTTGACGACAAAAAAAAAATAATAATAAGATAAAAATAAAAATAAATCGATCAATAAAAGAAAGAAAGAGAAGAACAAAGAGAGTTGCAGTTCTAAATGCAGTTATCCTGAGGAACATTTATCTGTGTGTAATTTGCTTGATCGCTGTTTCAACATTACGAACATTACAGGGCAGTCCTGTTGAACGTTACTGGAATGTTTGTAAAGTCGGCCTTCCACTAATCGTAAATACGACAGATTCTCGTTAGCCTTACGAGACAGTTGACTGAGTAAGCACAAACCCGAAACGTCAAAATCGGGCAAATTGATGTTTCATGTGAAGCTAATAAACTCATCTCAATTCTCTATACGCGCACCGAAAAAAGAAGACGGTTGTTTGTCTCTGGTTGTTGGCGACAATGCTGGCTCAGACGATAATCCCTTTACGAGCAGCTAAGTAAGCTTTTGTTCTGATCTCCAAGGTCATGCCCTAAGTCAGCGGTCCGGGAAAGCAAAAGAGGACAGAGGATCCAACAGGACGGTCAGGTGCGCACGCTTGCTCGGCGGAAAGGATACGATCCGCGCGGTTTTGCTGTCGCGTCACCAGATGGCAACACAGAATGACGCCGTTCACGGGGCTCTGAGTGGGCGATTTTGCTTACTCACGTTTCATGCTTTTTTATAAAAACTATAAGTGGTAGACATATAAATTTGATGTCTATCGATTCCTGAAACAATTCCAGAGAAAGTAAATGGAAAGTTTTTTTCGAAATGGCTATACAAGTTTAATAAAACCTTTTCAAAGAGGGAGGAGAAAAATTTTGTATTTTTTTTCCGCATTCGTGACGTCGCCGTACAATACATACGACGTATATAAGAAATCTGGTAGCGTAATGCTCTTCATCTCGTCTTCCTCTTTATGATGAAAGCACCCGCGTCAAAATCTGCGCGGCGGTTACCGAGAGAAAGCATAAAAACTGTTCCATAGGAAATACATTGGGACGGAGAGCTGGTATGCCCTCTGAACGGCCACCGTATGGGGGGGGGGGGGGGTGCGGACAGCGTGGTGCTAACACAAACGTGACAAACACCAACTTAGGATATCACAGTTTGCACATGGAAAGATGACAACGGACAGTGGAAAAATAATTTAGCCACAAGATGCCTTTTTCTTGCTATGGAACCGCGTTATATTGGTATGGATACCCGAAGTATATTTAAAACAAAAACAACACAGCATACAACATTGTACTTCTTACAAGCAAACACTGTGAGTGGCAAGCATCACCTTGTGCTTGAGGGAAACGAAGTAAACAGGAGTTCAGCGTTACACCAGCTTGATTGTGTACGATTGTGTACGCATGTTTCCTTTCTACAAGCAAACATCACGGTGAGATAGGTGCATAGGGCTGTGGCCGAAGTGTAGGCTGGATTCTGAAAGAGAAAGATGGATGACACACATTGAATACAGGTGGTGAAAGCGATTTATAAAGAAAAAATGGGGATGTGAGTTACGACGAATACATACATAGTAAATAGACTTACCGTTGTCAGGATGGCATGACAAGATGTGCTAGAAAAATCTTCACCATTATCACGGGAACAAAGACAGAAATGTTGTGGTGTCCTCTTCATCGATACCCTGTATCAGGACATTGATTTCTTCTCGCACGCTCTGGTATAGTGTCCAGTGTGACACCCTGAATTAAAAAAACGCCATAGCCATTGGCCTCATATCGCGCGGACGGATCCATGCAGAATAATTTATTCACTAACGAACTTGTTGTTCTTTCTAAGATATTTCGCATGACCACGAGAGCTTACCTCGAGCTAAAGATGTCCAGACTTCCAGTTTTGTAGGCACGCACGAGATGGAAGCACAACTGCAGCACGCAGTCAACCTGAAGAAATTGTTACATTTCGTTGAAATACTCCATTTTTTCCTTTTTTATAATCAGTCACTCATTCAAATACATTATACATGCGCGTCCACACTGTACTGTAACCAAATTTTCTTCGAAACATAACCGTCACCTGAAATGCAACGCAACAAGCATAATGGAGCACTAAAACAGAAACCATGTGACACTGCACTACTAAGTTTTGAGAGGTATTCTAGAGCGCTGTCATGCATGTGGAAAATCATCTACGTGTAACGTTTATCAATGCGAGGAGTACCACAGAAAGAAATAGCACTTACCTGGCGATGAACCGCCCCCAAAATGTCAAATTTCTCGAAAGTTTCGGTGGCACGGCAGCGATTTGCTACTCACAACGAGGAGGTCGACGGGGTCTCCGAACCTGCAAACACGACCGACTGATCGAGCCACGTCATCGGCCAGATTCGAAACTATGAGTCACGTGATTGCTACTGTCGGCGCCTGGGTTATGTGACTGATTATCGGGAAGTGATGGGAGCGGCATCGGGGTGCGATCTTATATTCTTGGTCACATGACTGTCACCGTGTATTCACACGAGCGTGTTTTCTGACGGCGCAGCGACTGAAGGAGCGAGAGGGGTAAATGATAAGGCGCTGAGGCTACGCCCTTTTGGAATGCCTACACAGATAGTGTTCCAATGTGCTGTCAGCGCAGATGTTGGGGAAGCCGGGGATAACGTTCGCGCTGCGGCTGAACGTTGCAGCATTACTTTTATGTGCACGGCGCTTGGTATAGAATGGACGAAAGAAAGGGAAAATTGGTGGCTCATGCTTTTCTCATTGACGATAGTGAATGCTGCCACGAAAAGAAGCGGTTAAAGAAGCTATGGACAAATGAATGGGTGCTGAAGAAAGAGTACGGTCTGCAAAATAGCCTTCTACGGGAGCTACGACACGAGGACCCATTTGTCTACCGCAAGGTTTTGAGATTCGATGCGACCACTTTTAAATACATTCTGCTCCGCATAGCAAAGCGCAGAAGGAGAGTATAGAGGCCAATATCCGGGACAGTATACTAGCCAGTCTTTCCGTAACCCATCAGCAACAGGTTCGTTCGAATTATGTGCGCTTAAACATGCCTCTAAATGCATAAAGCGTTCGTAAATAAGACTGAGCGGGAAAGAGCGTAGGAGGGAGTGCTATGAGATCTGTGTGTTTTCGTTTTCTACGGTGACTCCGCAGGTCCACGGCCCATCTAATACTTTGCTCTCCCCGACGAACTCATACACCCTCAACGCATCTCCACCCTTCATCCTCTATCCTCCATCCGTCTTGCTTTTTTTTTCGGCTAGCTTGGCTAGCTTTGGTAGCTTCCAATTCCTGGTTTCATTGGCCCCATTGTCTTAGGCGTTGGACAGGCCATGTTTTTGTGTCTACTACTCATTCCCAGTAAAACGTTCATCGCGTATACTGGTGGCATGGCGAGGCAGAGTTCACACCCACTCAAACAAGCCTTATGATCTTTCCTGTTTCTTTTTTTTTTTTTTTTTTGTTGTTGTTGTTGTTGGTGGTGGTGGTGGTGGCGGTACGTTACCGTCCCATACATACATATAAAATTATGGAACAAAACGAAATTCACGAATTGGCACTTTTTGCATATCGCGTTATATAGGAAGCTCCCCTAGTGAATAATTATGAAATATGTCATGACAAAGCGAGACGCTATCACGTAAGTGTTGCATTTTCAGCACTATAGCTTTATCCAGGGGCAAAGCACGTTACTCTATAGCGCTGTGGCAGTTCCCAAACTGTGTGGCCGCGATGAATGGGAAACACGTAAGAATAGTGAAACCGCGGAAAACTGGCTCCCTTTATTACAACTGATCGTTCTCATTGATGCTTGTCAGAACACAATGTATGCACACAGTGGCCCCCGCGAATGCACTGCATGACGTGATGATGACCCCGGGGTGCTACCATGTAGGCTTGTGTAATGACAGCCCTAAAATATTATACCATTACATGGTTAATTTATGATGCCAGACAATTATGAATATGCGTGACCCCAGAGTGGCCGGCTTGGGGAATAAATTTTGCCCCCCTTTGTCTTACCCGGCGTGCGGCATACTGCTCACACATTTCTAATTTTTAAACGAAACTGCTAGTGTCCTGAGCCGATACCTTTTGGTTTGGAACGCGAATGCCGCCAACTCGTTATTATTAATTAACAGCAACTGATACAACGACTGCGCCGTGAATATGCAGACCCAAGAAATGTTTTGATGTACACATCTACCGTTCCTTCGATATCCGGCTGTCTCTTTTCCATTTCAAGAGCGATCTTTTCCCACATGTCATGTTTCCTCGGTACATTTCGGTTTTGCTCATCGGCAAGCTTCCACAAGATCGGGTGTTGTTCTACCTGGTGTATTAGATCAAAAATAATAGAGCTTGTAACATTGGCAACAGAGGGTGTCTTTTCTTTTTCGCTCCGTCTTCCTTCTGCGCGCCAGTCGTCAGATTCTGTGCCGCGCGAACAAACTATCCGTGTGGTTCATTCTGACGGACGGAGCTGCTGAGCGCAGTGATGTTGCACAAGGCTCTTTGATATCTCGCCAACAATACAATAAAAACGTGCGCGCTTCATAGATTCTGCCGCGCGATAAGCTGCGCCCGCGACCGAATGGTTGGATGATTGCGTGATTATGTTGATACCTCCTTCTCCTCCTTCAGTCGCTGCGCAGTCAGAAAAGGCGCTCGTGTGAATACACGGTCAGTCGGGAAATGATCAGGGCACCGTCGGGGGACGATCCTATGTTCTCTTGCAGTCTACCTCCTCCTCTCCCGCACGATTGGGAACCAATTGGGCAATACAGCCTGCTCAGAAGCCGACGCCCCCATTGCGTTCCCATTCTTTCCCCAACGGCATGTGCTGCCTGGATAGATAGAGTGTATTCTTGAAATGTTGTTTTGAAGAAATCTATTTTTACACTGCCTATTTTCCAACGTTTTATTTTTCAATAATTTTTCTCTGCGTCATCTCATATGTTTCACTGTAGACTTGCTTTTGCAAATACTATTGAGTTGCTTCACAGAGTATAGTATACGTTCGTGAAGATGTTTTCTTCTTTCTTTTTTTTTTTTTTTTTTTCGAGGAACGGTGCTTCAAAAACTATGAGAGACACAATATCAGTAGTAAAGGGGCGGATAGAAACAAGCCGGGTGAGAAACTAGCACCCCCCCTACCCTGAGCCCTGCGCGTATTTTTCCCTGCGCGGCGCGTGTGCGGAGGGTTGTCCACGTGATTATCGGTGGGGGAGGGCTGCGCGTGCGCTCATCGTAGCATATTTTTCAGCCTGGGCAGACTTCTTTGTCCGACTTCACATATTTTTCCGATACAGCAGGTGAGCGGTTTACATGCAGAGACATGCAAAGAAGGGTCATACACAAAAAGTACAAGTCAAAATATATTTATTAATGTCATTCAAGTTGAGATATATTTATTAAAGCCAATAGTGCTGGGAATTGTGATGCCAATCAGGTGAAGGAGAAAAACCCACCCGAAAAACCTTCACCAACTGTAACAGGGCGGTGCTCGGGTGGAGGGCTGCTGTGGTGGGCGGAGCGTGACCAGAGGGCTGCGTGTGCTCTTACCATTCAACCTGGGCTGACTTTTTTCGTCATACTTGGGTCGACTTCCTTCCCGTGACAGGTGGGCGGTGCTCGGGTGGAGGGCTGCTGTGGTGGGCGGAGCGTGACCAGAGGGCTGCGTGTGCTCTTACCATTCACCCTGGGGCTGACTTCTTTCGCCATTTTCCTACTTGGGCCGACTTCCTTCACGTGACAGGTGGGCGGTGCTCGGGTGGAGGGCTGCTGCGGTGGGCGGAGCGTGACCAGAGGGCTGCGTGTGCTCTTACCATTCACCCTGGCGCTGACTTCTTTCGCCATTTTCCTACTTGGGCCGACTTCCTTCACGTGACAGGTGGGCGGTGCTCGGGTGGAGGGCTGCTGTGGTGGGCGGAGCGTGACCAGAGGGCTGCGTGTGCTCTTACCATTCACCCTGGGGCTGACTTCTTTCGCCATTTTCCTACTTGGGCCGACTTCCTTCACGTGACAGGTGGGCGGTGCTCGGGTGGAGGGCTGCTGCGGTGGGCGGAGCGTGACCAGAGGGCTGCGTGTGCTCTTACCATTCACCCTGGCGCTGACTTCTTTCGCCATTTTCCTACTTGGGCCGACTTCCTTCACGTGACAGGTGGGCGGTGCTCGGGTGGAGGGCTGCTGTGGTGGGCGGAGCGTGACCAGAGGGCTGCGTGTGCTCTTACCATTCACCCTGGGGCTGACTTCTTTCGCCATTTTCCTACTTGGGCCGACTTCCTTCACGTGACAGGTGGGCGGTGCTCGGGTGGAGGGCTGCTGTGGTGGGCGGAGCGTGACCAGAGGGCTGCGTGTGCTCTTACCATTCACCCTGGGGCTGACTTCTTTCGCCATTTTCCTACTTGGGCCGACTTCCTTCACGTGACAGGTGGGCGGTGCTCGGGTGGAGGGCTGCTGTGGTGGGCGGAGCGTGACCAGAGGGCTGCGTGTGCTCTTACCATTCACCCTGGCGCTGACTTCTTTCGCCATTTTCCTACTTGGGCCGACTTCCTTCACGTGACAGGTGGGCGGTGCTCGGGTGGAGGGCTGCTGTGGTGGGCGGAGCGTGACCAGAGGGCTGCGTGTGCTCTTACCATTCACCCTGGGGCTGACTTCTTTCGCCATTTTCCTACTTGGGCCGACTTCCTTCACGTGACAGGTGGGCGGTGCTCGGGTGGAGGGCTGCTGTGGTGGGCGGAGCGTGACCAGAGGGCTGCGTGTGCTCTTACCATTCAACCTGGGCTGACTTCTTTCGTCATACTTGGGTCGACTTCCTTCCCGTGACAGGTGGGCGGTGCTCGGGTGGAGGGCTGCTGTGGTGGGCGGAGCGTGACCAGAGGGCTGTGTGTGCTCTTACCATTCACCCTGGGGCTGACTTCTTTCGCCATTTTCCTACTTGGGCCGACTTCCTTCACGTGACAGGTGGGCGGTGCTCGGGTGGAGGGCTGCTGCGGTGGGCGGAGCGTGACCAGAGGGCTGCGTGTGCTCTTACCATTCACCCTGGCGCTGACTTCTTTCGCCATTTTCCTACTTGGGCTGACTTCCTTCACGTGACAGGTGGGCGGTGCTCGGGTGGAGGGCTGCTGTGGTGGGCGCAGCGTGACCAGAGGGCTGCGTGTGCTCTTACCATTCACCCTGGCGCTGACTTCTTTCGCCATTTTCCTACTTGGGCCGACTTCCTTCACGTGACAGGTGGGCGGTGCTCGGGTGGAGGGCTGCTGTGGTGGGCGGAGCGTGACCAGAGGGCTGCGTGTGCTCTTACCATTCACCCTGGGGCTGACTTCTTTCGCCATTTTCCTACTTGGGCCGACTTCCTTCACGTGACAGGTGGGCGGTGCTCGGGTGGAGGGCTGCTGTGGTGGGCGGAGCGTGACCAGAGGGCTGCGTGTGCTCTTACCATTCACCCTGGCGCTGACTTCTTTCGCCATTTTCCTACTTGGGCCGACTTCCTTCACGTGACAGGTGGGCGGTGCTCGGGTGGAGGGCTGCTGTGGTGGGCGGAGCGTGACCAGAGGGCTGCGTGTGCTCTTACCATTCACCCTGGGGCTGACTTCTTTCGCCATTTTCCTACTTGGGCCGACTTCCTTCACGTGACAGGTGGGCGGTGCTCGGGTGGAGGGCTGCTGCGGTGGGCGGAGCGTGACCAGAGGGCTGCGTGTGCTCTTACCATTCACCCTGGCGCTGACTTCTTTCGCCATTTTCCTACTTGGGCCGACTTCCTTCACGTGACAGGTGGGCGGTGCTCGGGTGGAGGGCTGCTGTGGTGGGCGGAGCGTGACCAGAGGGCTGCGTGTGCTCTTACCATTCACCCTGGGGCTGACTTCTTTCGCCATTTTCCTACTTGGGCCGACTTCCTTCACGTGACAGGTGGGCGGTGCTCCGGTGGAGGGCTGCTGTGGTGGGCGGAGCGTGACCAGAGGGCTGCGTGTGCTCTTACCATTCACCCTGGGGCTGACTTCTTTCGCCATTTTCCTACTTGGGCCGACTTCCTTCACGTGACAGGTGGGCGGTGCTCGGGTGGAGGGCTGCTGTGGTGGGCGGAGCGTGACCAGAGGGCTGCGTGTGCTCTTACCATTCACCCTGGGGCTGACTTCTTTCGCCATTTTCCTACTTGGGCCGACTTCCTTCACGTGACAGGTGGGCGGTGCTCGGGTGGAGGGCTGCTGTGGTGGGCGGAGCGCGACCAGAGGGCTGCGTGTGCTCTTACCATTCACCCTGGCGCTGACTTCTTTCGCCATTTTCCTACTTGGGCCGACTTCCTTCACGTGACAGGTGGGCGGTGCTCGGGTGGAGGGCTGCTGTGGTGGGCGGAGCGTGACCAGAGGGCTGCGTGTGCTCTTACCATTCACCCTGGGGCTGACTTCTTTCGCCATTTTCCTACTTGGGCCGACTTCCTTCACGTGACAGGTGGGCGGTGCTCGGGTGGAGGGCTGCTGCGGTGGGCGGAGCGTGACCAGAGGGCTGCGTGTGCTCTTACCATTCACCCTGGCGCTGACTTCTTTCGCCATTTTCCTACTTGGGCCGACTTCCTTCACGTGACAGGTGGGCGGTGCTCGGGTGGAGGGCTGCTGTGGTGGGCGGAGCGTGACCAGAGGGCTGCGTGTGCTCTTACCATTCACCCTGGGGCTGACTTCTTTCGCCATTTTCCTACTTGGGCCGACTTCCTTCACGTGACAGGTGGGCGGTGCTCGGGTGGAGGGCTGCTGTGGTGGGCGGAGCGTGACCAGAGGGCTGCGTGTGCTCTTACCATTCAACCTGGGCTGACTTCTTTCGTCATACTTGGGTCGACTTCCTTCCCGTGACAGGTGGGCGGTGCTCGGGTGGAGGGCTGCTGTGGTGGGCGGAGCGTGACCAGAGGGCTACGTGTGCTCTTACCATTCACCCTGGGGCTGACTTCTTTCGCCATTTTCCTACTTGGGCCGACTTCCTTCACGTGACAGGTGGGCGGTGCTCGGGTGGAGGGCTGCTGCGGTGGGCGGAGCGTGACCGGAGGGTTGCGTGCGTGCTTACCTTTCACCCTGGGCTGACCTCTTTCACAATTTTCCTACTTGGGCGTCGCGTGGCCGGAGGGCTGCGTGCGCGTTTACCATTCAGCCTGGGCCGCCGACTTTCGTCATTTTTCAGCCTGAGTCGACTTGAATCGTAATTTTTCCAGCTACAACAGGTGTGCAGTTTACATGCAAAGGATAGCCATACACAAAAGTACAAGTGAAAATATATTTATTAAAGTTGTGGCGACCACCTACCGTCGATGACGACGATGTCCATCGCAACAGCGGGCACGCGCTACGCGCCCGAATAAACAGTTGACCTCTGGGCTTCCTCCTGTGTGGCTGTCTGCTAGCTAGTTCCCACAGTTGGTGACCCGAACACTCGAACACGTCGGACTATTCGGCCTTCTTACCACCCTAAATTCTCCATCTTCTGCACCAAGCTTCCCAGGCCCACTCAGCGTCATTCCCAGGAGGAAGCTGCCTTTTCCACCCGGCAACAGAGGTCACTCACCGCACGGCACACCACCACCATGCGCCAATTCCACCTTCGGCAGCCATCGCCGTCAGCACCACGTCATCAGGTCAGCTTGGAAGGTTCGCACCAACGCCACCTTATTACCACCTCATTACCATCACCTGCCGGCCGTGACACCAGAGCCTCGTGCTCGCCGAGCGGTCGCGCTCGTCACGGCAGCCGACGTCACCCTCCCTGCAGCCGACGTCTCGGCAGCTCATCAGCGCGGCGAACAACGCTACACACGCGCAGCCAACACGGCTTTCAACCTCTCTACAACCAACTTGTCAACCTCTCTTCACGGCCTCGCAAACCTTCTGGCGCACTTCGCCAAGCTCTTCCAAAGCGACTCCTTCAGCACCGCTCCTGCCTCCCATCATCGCATCACCCATCTGCGTTCCATCCCATGCTGCGTCATCACCACCTTCCTTTCGGAAGCTCCCACCCGCCTGCACAAGCGCGGGCTCCTGCTTCTGCTGCAACCTGCCCCACAACATGCAACCTGCAACCACAGCTGCCGCTGTGTCTGGGCGGGGGAGTACCTGTGGCGACCACCTACCGTCGATGACGACGATGTCCATCGCAACAGCGGGCACGCGCTACGCGCCCGAATAAACAGTTGACCTCTGGGCTTCCTCCTGTGTGGCTGTCTGCTAGCTAGTTCCCACAAAGTCATTAGGAATTATGACTCTGCGTGAATGGGAAAAACTTGAAAAATCTGAAATAGAAGGAACACAATACACGTAACAAAGAATATTACAGGTATGATACATTAGCATTGAATAGGTATCACAAATCAGAATTGATAGCGCATTTAAAATATTCTTAATCAATACGATTACAATCAAAATTAAAATTGTATTATAAAACTTCTAATATTCCCATACGTGAGAACCATCAGTGCAATAGCGGGAAGTTCTGATACTTGTATGCAGTTAAATGTGAACAGCAGAGACTCTGGAGGACTATGGGACACGAACACAAGAGGAAATAAAATCTATACCACTACATTGGTTAATCAAAACAACATAGTAATCTATCATTCAGAAAATAAAAAAATCAAACTCATATAGACTCAAATAGACATGTTAAAAATGAACTTCACCACATAGCACGCTCCTAGCCAACAATCAGAACATAGAACGACACGAACACAACAGGAAATAAAATGTATACCAATACAAAGAAGATATTCCACTTCACCACATAGCACACTCCAAGCCAACAAACAGAACAAAGAACGACACGAACACAAGAGGAAATAAAATCTATACCAATACAAAGAAGACATTCCACTTCACAACATAGCACACTCCTAGCCAACAAACAGAACAAAGAACGACACGAACACAAGAGGAAATAAAATCTATACCACTACAAAGAAGATATTCCACTTCACCACATATCACTCTCCAAGCCAACAAACAGAACAAAGAACGACACGAACACAAGAGGAAATAAAATCTATACCAATACATTTGTCAAACTCATCAGAAAATAGACATGTTAAAAATGAGCTTCACCACATAGCACACTCCCAGCCAACAAGCAGAACACGAACGACAAGAACACAAGAGGAAATAAAATCTATACCAATACAAATAAGATACTCCACTTCACCACATAGCATGCTCCTAGCCAACAATCAGAACAAAGAACGACACGAACACAAGAGGAGATAAAATCTATACCAATACAAGAAGATATTCCACTTCACCACATAGCACACTCCTAGCCAACAAACAGAACAAAGAACGACACGAACACAAGAGGAAATAAAATCTATACCAATACAAAGAAGATAATCCACTTCACCACATAGCACACTCCTAGCCAACAAACAGAATAAAGAATGCACGAACACAAGAGGAAATAAAATCTATACCAATACAAAGAAGATATTCCTAATCAAAACAACATAGTAATCTATCATTCAGTAAATCAGAAGAAAAAATCAAACTCATCAGAAAATAGACATGTTAGAAATGAACTTCACCATATCGCGCGCTCCTAGCCAACAACCAGATCTAATGATATCTGACCTGCATGATTTGTTGAAGACGGATGCCGATAGATGTATGGAAGACCACGGAACACGAGCGACAAGAGGAAATAAAATCTATACCACTACAAAGAAGATATTCTTAATCAATACGATTACAATCAAATTACAAATTGTATTATAAATGTCTGAGACGTGAGAACCATCTTTGCAATAGCGTGAATATTTGTCATAACATTTCGAGCGCAATAGGGAATCTCAGTTTCATATTCCAACATTACTCAACTTTTAATTTCTTATTAAGTGAACAGCATAGACGTAAGGAAATAACGAGAAACAACACAATCATCAGCTACAATTAATAGAGAGCCAAACCTGCGCACCATCCAACACATAGAGAAATAATAGCTAATCAATCTATCAATGGCGAAATAGCACAGACTTAACGCTGAAGAACAGAGGAACACGCGGCGACACGTAAACATCAACAGAGGAAAATAATCTATCATTGAACCATCATAAAATCGATCAATATACAATTTTCATTCTAACAAACACTACGAACCTTGATGGAGGTATCCAAGACATAGGAAATATGCACGGTTTTCACTCATTTACCTCAAAGCCGGGAGACTTTATGTCTATATCTATGTGACCATAGCACAGCGCATGCTTTATCACTCAAAGGGTTAGGGGCTATATTACTTTGTCCAGCAAACGGGGCGCTCTAGAGGTCAGATAAGAGAGTTCAAAGGCGATATAGTTTATTGTGCAGCGCAAATAGATGTCGATATCACTCGCTGGGGTCACTATCTTTTCGCATCCTTTCCCTGAAACGGAAATCTTTCGTCAAATTGGTTGACAAGTCGGCTAAGTTTATAGAGATGCGATATTGTTATTGAAGATGTAGAGAAAGTCCAAATTATTAATTGGTAGCAATGATACTCAATCAAAAAGAGAAACAAAACTAATTACATCAATTTTTGTAATATTTAGCTTGCAACAGAAATTTCTAATGGACCACAAAGAAATATCAAATGTGAAATGCAACTCAGAGTTATGAGGCATTCCAATCTTAGAGGTACTTACTTATGTCATGCGAGTGAACAATTGAAGCAAATGTAAGAGAATAATTATTTCAGGCAGTAAGTTCACAACGCATAGAGTATCAGACGAGTGAATACTTGAAACAAAATCAAAACAATAATTCTCACGACAGGTGGAGATTATAGCATTCTAAACCAGATAATAAAATTTTAATCAATAAAATAAACATAGATATGCTTTTAATTAAGTGTAGATGTGCACTTGAAACCAGAAGAGACAATTGCTGTACATTGAAAACATGGACAGATTTTGTACTCGATACCATAAGTCATGGGAAGATGTGATAAAAAACTGCTTCGAAAAGGAGGAGCCGCGAAACGATTTCATTATCGCTGCATTTCAATACGTCCTAGACATGGTCGTATTCGGAGATATGGTACAAACTACAGAACTGAAGGTGCAAGAATTTATATGCCGAATCTACAATACTTATAAAAATATCTGCACATCAACGTCGGAAGGGCCATTGGGATTGATGGCGGAGTTTTTGAGGTTTGCCAACGAAGAATTGAAATACACTAGACCAGATGTAATTGTAATCATTGCAATGGGCATTGCGTACATCAAGAAGCAGTCGGATCAAATTATCATATACAAGCGGTCTATATCGCACGATTCATTACGGATTTGATGAAATTACACATATCTGAGATGGAAAGTACATAAAATCTTATCACGTGATATATTACACTACCAAGGCAACGCAATTACTTTCTTCTATCAGTCTCTGCAACGATGTCGAATCAACAGAAGTTCAATATTGTCGTGCAAGGTCTGATGTATTATCACCTGTTGAAACTCAATAAACATATCAATTGCGGTGGACCACCGGACGATTTTCATCTAATACTCTCTTGTACGCCATTCAAGAACCTTCATACAAAGAAAGGAAGCATCAATAAGAGACTATGAAAGTTCATCGCGACAAAGTGCAAGTTGTTGAAGCAATACAAACACGGCGACAACATAGCGCCTGCGTTAATTAACGCTGGATTCAAGCGCCCAATAATCAGAATAAACTATTTAATGTCTTCGGAATTCATCAATGAAGACAACAAACGAAAACTTCAGAGTTTGAAATAGAACTGTAATTTATCGAAATAAACAAGTGTATAAGTGAAACAATAATTGTAATCTTTGTCATCATTATAATGAATTCTTCGCATCACAATGAAAAACACTTTACATTTAGCATGGCTAGACTGAGAACAATGATCGCTAAGGAAACGAATATTCCACATTTAACTGCATACAACTATCAGAACTTCCCGCTATTGCACTGATGGTTCTCACGTATGGGAATATTAGACGTTTTATAATACAATTTGTAATTTTGATTGTAATCGTATTGATTAAGAATATTTTAAATGCGCTATCAATTCTGATTTGTGATACCTATTCAATGCTAATGTATCATACCTGTAATATTCTTTGTTACGTGTATTGTGTTCCTTCTATTTCAGATTTTTGGCTAAGTTTTTCCCATTCACGCAGAGTCATAATTCCTAATGACTTTAATAAATATATTTTCACTTGTACTTTTGTGTATGGCTATCCTTTGCATGTAAACTGCACACCTGTTGTAGCTGGAAAAATTACGATTCAAGTCGACTCAGGCTGAAAAATGACGAAAGTCGGCTGCCCAGGCTGAATGGTAAACGCGCACGCAGCCCTCCGGCCACGCGACGCCCAAGTAGGAAAATTGTGAAAGAAGTCAGCCTAGGGTGAAGGGTAAGCACGCACGCAACCCTCCGGTCACGCTCCGCCCACCGCAGCAGCCCTCCACCCGAGCACCGCCCACCTGTCACGTGAAGGAAGTCGGCCCAAGTAGGAAAATGGTGAAAGAAGTCAGCCCCAGGGTGAATGGTAAGAGCACACGCAGCCCTCTGGTCACGCTCCGCCCCCGACGCGTTAACGCGGTACCGCACGCGAGCGTGTTGCTTTTTTTTTGGAAACGGGTTCGTCGACCCGGGTGACCCTTTCTTCGAGTCTTAAGTAAATTTTCGTTCGAAAAATATTCGTAACTTTTAATATCCGCGACATAAGGAATTCACATTATGTTATAGTGTATACAGAAAATATCAATCCCTTCGATTAAATTCCCTGACATCATGAAAGAGTGCTCGTCAAAGTGAGCGACCTAAAGCTTGCGTATTGTGAAATTACACATTCTACAGCACTGATCATAAATCGCAACACTTGTTCAAATTGTGATTAAACTCTTACCGCTGTGTGGTAGTCAACACTTCTCCTTAATGTGGATCGATAAATTTTAGCAATTAATCCACAATCAAATATCTTGTATAGTATGTGTGAGTATATGCACAACTTTTTAATCTATATCTTTAGAAAAATGCAAGGAATAGCGTGCAGTTTTGATTTCGAAAATTTAAAGAAGAAAATTATCTTTAGTGTGGAAATTGCATGTTACAACGTTATGAGCTAAAGACTTATAAAATTAAAGTATGGTCTTTCCATTTGTAGTGCCCAGATGCCATGACACTAAAATAATGTGATAGGTTTTCTGTATGGTTACGGGAACTCTCGAGTATATTTTGTGAATTGGATCTACGTTTACGTGTGACCTGCGCTGATCTGGTTACTATAATTAATATAACATATCTTCCATTGTGTTTATGCATAACGCTCATCTTCATTGTACATTGGTTAAACACTTCTGATGGCTGTTGTGTGATCCGCTTCTCCCAAAATCTGATTGCCACTTGGAAATTATTTCATATACGTTTGTGTGCCGTGTGTTACGAAGGCTACGTGATTAGCAATGTAGACTTGGCCTGTACGTCGTGCTCGTAAAATCTTTCGTTTGCATTGTGGCATCTGATAATAGATTCGCTTTTCGGGAAGGCTTCGTATTATCTCCCAGGCAGTGAACCCCAATGCGATTGTAAAAGTTGTCGCGAACGACCCGCCGCAATCAGTTATCTTGCCTTATTTCCCGTTTTGCCATATCTTGGCCCCCACTGCAAGCCTTGGACGGCTCCTTTTTCCTACTTAAACAATGGACAACTGTGTTGACAAAAATATTTATTTATTTGTTCCGCACTCCAATCGGGTTGCTTGTCAAAGACATCTTTTCTTCTTTTACTAAGTCTGGGATAGTGCAACTGATTGAGAAATATACATGCACTGTGGAATTTAATTCATGAAATATGATAAGTTTTGTAATCATAGACCGATGTATCATGTCTCTAAATTTCAATGACCGCAATTTCTTCTCCGGCAATTCTATCCATCGGGTGTTGAATTTGTACAGAGTGTAGTCGAGTAAAACCTATTTGGTGGTCAGGTCTCATTCCATATGAGAATTCTTACACAAATTGTGGAATATTCGTTTCCTTAGCGATCATTGTTCTCAGTCTAGCCATGCTAAATGTAAAGTGTTTTTCATTGTGATGCGAAGAATACATTATAATGATGACAAAGATTACAATTATTGTTTCACTTATACACTTGTTTATTTCGATAAATTACAGTTCTATTTCAAACTCTGAAGTTTTCGTTTGTTGTCTTCATTGATGAATTCCGAAGACATTAAATACTTTATTCTGATTATTGGGCGCTTGAATCCAGCGTTGATTAACGCAGGCGCTATGTTGTCGCCGTGTTTGTATTGCTTCAACAACTTGCACTTTGTCGCGATGAACTTTCATAGTCTCTTATTGATGCTTCCTTTCTTTGTATGAAGGTTCTTGAATGGCGTACAAGAGAGTATTAGATGAAAATCGTCCGGTGGTCCACCGCAATTGATATGTTTGTTGAGTTTCAACAGGTGATAATACATCAGACCTTGCACGACAATATTGAACTTCTGTTGATTCGACATCGTTGCAGAGACTGGTAGAAGAAAGTAATTGCGTTGCCGTGGTAGTGTAATATATCACGTGATAAGATTTTATGTGCTTTCCATCTCAGATATGTGTAATTTCATCAAATCCGTAATGAATCGTGCGATATAGACCGCTTGTATATGATAATTTGATCCGACTGCTTTCTTGATGTACGCAATGTCCATGGCAA
The DNA here is from genome assembly GCF_037126465.1 of Ornithodoros turicata. Taxonomy (NCBI): domain Eukaryota; kingdom Metazoa; phylum Arthropoda; class Arachnida; order Ixodida; family Argasidae; genus Ornithodoros; species Ornithodoros turicata. Next base: position 40,570,965 of record NC_088205.1, on the reverse strand, counting down.
TGATTACAATTACATCTGGTCTAGTGTATTTCAATTCTTCGTTGGCAAACCTCAAAAACTCCGCCATCAATCCCAATGGCCCTTCCGACGTTGATGTGCAGATATTTTTATAAGTATTGTAGATTCGGCATATAAATTCTTGCACCTTCAGTTCTGTAGTTTGTACCATATCTCCGAATACGACCATGTCTAGGACGTATTGAAATGCAGCGATAATGAAATCGTTTCGCGGCTCCTCCTTTTCGAAGCAGTTTTTTATTACATCTTCCCATGTCTTATGGTATCGAGTACAAAATCTGTCCATCTTTTCAATGTAGAGCAATTGTCTCTCCTGCTTTCAAGTGCACATCTACACTTAATTAAAATCATATCTATGTTTATTTTATTGATTAAAATTTTATTATCTGGTTTAGAATGCTATAATCTCCACCTGTCGTGAGAATTATTGTTTTGATTTTGTTTCAAGTATTCACTCGTCTGATACTCTATGCGTTGTGAACTTACTGCCTGAAATAATTATTCTCTTGCATTTGCTTCAATTGTTCACTCGCATGACATAAGTAAGTACCTCTAAGATTGGAATGCCTCATAACTCTGAGTTGCATTTCACATTTGATATTTCTGTGTGGTCCATTAGAAATTTCTGTTGCAAGCTAGATATTACAAAAATTGATGTAATTAGTTTTGTTTCTCTTTTTGATTGAGTATCATTGCTACCAATTAATAATTTGGACTTTCTCTACATCTTCAATAACAATATCGCATCTCTATAAACTTAGCCGACTTGTCAACCACTTTGACGAAAGATTTCCGTTTCAGGGAAAGGATGCGAAAAGATAGTGACCCCAGCGAGTGATATCGACATCTATTTGCGCTGCACAATAAACTATATCGCCTTTGAACTCTCTTATCTGACCTCTAGAGCGCCCCGTTTGCTGGACAAAGTAATATAGCCCCTAACCCTTTGAGTGATAAAGCATGCGCAGTGCTATGGTCACATAGATATAGACATAAAGTCTCCCGGCTTTGAGGAAAAGAGTTAAAATCGTGCATATTTCCTATGTCTTCGATACCTCCATCAAGGTTCGTAGTGTTTGTTAGAATGAAAATTGTATATTGATCGATTTTATGATGGTTCAATGATAGATTATTTTCCTCTGTTGATGTTTACGTGTCGCCGCGTGTTCCTCTGTTCTTCAGCGTTAAGTCTGTGCTATTTCGCCATTGATAGATTGATTAGCTATTATTTCGATATGTGTTGGATGGTGCGCAGGTTTGGCTCTCTATTAATTGTAGCTGATGATTGTGTTGTTTCTCGTTATTTCCTTACGTCTATGCTGTTCACTTAATAAGAAATTAAAAGTTGAGTAATGTTGGAATATGAAACTGAGATTCCCTATTGCGCTCGAAATGTTATGACAAATATTCACGCTATTGCAAAGATGGTTCTCACGTCTCAGACTTTTATAATACAATTTGTAATTTGATTGTAATCGTATTGATTAAGAATATCTTCTTTGTAGTGGTATAGATTTTATTTCCTCTTGTCGCTCGTGTTCCGTGGTCTTCCATACATCTATCGGCATCCGTCTTCAACAAATCATGCAGGTCAGATATCATTAGATCTGGTTGTTGGCTAGGAGCGCGCTATATGGTGAAGTTCATTTTTAACATGTCTATTTTCTGATGAGTTTGATTTTTTCTTCTGATTTACTGAATGATAGATTACTATGTTGTTTTGATTAGGAATATCTTCTTTGTGTTGGTATAGATTTTATTTCCTCTTGTGTTCGTGTCGTTCTTTGTTCTGTTTGTTGGCTAGGAGTGTGCTATGTGGTGAAGTGGAATATCTTCTTTGTATTGGTATAGATTTTATTTCCTCTTGTGTTCGTGTCGTTCTTTGTTCTGTTTGTTGGCTAGGAGTGTGCTATGTGGTGAAGTGGAATATCTTCTTTGTATTGGTATAGATTTTATTTCCTCTTGTGTTCGTGTCGTTCTTTGTTCTGATTGTTGGCTAGGAGTGTGCTATGTGGTGAAGTGGAATATCTTCTTTGTATTGGTATAGATTTTATTTCCTCTTGTGTTCGTGTCGTTCTTTGTTCTGATTGTTGGCTAGGAGCGTGCTATGTGGTGAAGTGGAATATCTTATTTGTATTGGTATAGATTTTATTTCATCTTGTGTTCGTGTCGTTCTCTATTCTGTTTGTTGGCTAGGAGTGTTCTATGTGGTGAAGTGGAATATCTTCTTTGTATTGGTATAGATTTTATTTCCTCTTGTGTTCGTGTCGTTCTTTGTTCTGATTGTTGGCTAGGAGTGTGCTATGTGGTGAAGTGGAATATCTTATTTGTATTGGTATAGATTTTATTTCCTCTTGTGTTCGTGCCATTCTTTATTCTGTTTGTTGGCTAGGAGTGTGCTATGTGGTGAAGTGGAATATCTTCTTTGTATTGGTATAGATTTTATTTCCTCTTGTGTTCGTGTCGTTCTTTGTTCTGTTTGTTGGCTAGGAGTGTGCTATGTGGTGAAGTGGAATATCTTATTTGTATTGGTATAGATTTTATTTCCTCTTGTGTTCGTGTCGTTCTTTGTTCTGATTGTTGGCTAGGAGCGTGCTATGTGGTGAAGTGGAATATCTTATTTGTATTGGTATAGATTTTATTTCATCTTGTGTTCGTGTCGTTCTCTATTCTGTTTGTTGGCTAGGCGTGTTCTATGTGGTGAAGTGGAATATTTTCTTTGTAGTGGTATAGATTTTATTTCCTCTCGTGTTCTTGTCGTTCGTGTTCTGCTTGTTGGCTGGGAGTGTGCTATGTGGTGAAGTGGAATATCTTCTTTGTATTGGTATAGATTTTATTTCCTCTAGTGTTCATGTCGTTCTTTGTTCTGATTGTTGGCTAGGAGCGTGCTATGTGGTGAAGTTCATTTTTAACATGTCTATTTGAGTCTATATGAGTTTGATTTTTTCATTTTCTGAATGATAGATTACTATGTTGTTTTGATTAACCAATGTAGTGGTATAGATTTTATTTCCTCTTGTGTTCGTGTCCCATAGTCCTCCAGAGTCTCTGCTGTTCACATTTAACTGCATACAACTATCAGAACTTCCCGCTATTGCACTGATGGTTCTCACGTATGGGAATATTAGAAGTTTTATAATACAATTTGTAATTTTGATTGTAATCGTATTGATTAAGAATATTTTAAATGCGCTATCAATTCTGATTTGTGATACCTATTCAATGCTAAGGTAACATACCTGTAATAATCTTTGTTACGTGTATTGTGTTCCTTCTATTTCAGATTTTTCGCTAAGTTTTTCCCATTCACGCAGAGTCATAATTCCTAATGACTTTAATAAATATATTTTCACTTGTACTTTTGTGTATGGCTATCCTTTGCATGTAAACTGCACACATGTTGTAGCTGGAAAAATTACGATTCAAGTCGACTCAGGCTGAAAAATGACGAAAGTCGGCGGCCCAGGCTGAATGGTAAACGCGCACGCAGCCCTCCGGCCACGCGACGCCCAAGTAGGAAAATTGTGAAAGAAGTCAGCCCAGGGTGAAGGGTAAGCACGCACGCAACCCTCCGGTCACGCTCCGCCCACCGCAGCAGCCCTCCACCCGAGCACCGCCCACCTGTCACGGGAAGGAAGTCGACCCAAGTATGACGAAAGAAGTCAGCCCAGGTTGAATGGTAAGAGCACACGCAGCCCTCCGGTCACGCTCCGCCCACCACAGCAACCAGCTGCATTCGAGCACCGCCCTGTTACAGTTGGTGAAGGTTTTTCGGTTGGGTTTTTCTCCTTCACCTGATTGGCATCACAATTCCTAGCACTATTGGCTTTAATAAATATATCTCAACTTGAATGACATTAATAAATATATTTTGACTTGTACTTTTTGTGTATGACCCTTCTTTGCATGTCTCTGCATGTAAACCGCTCACCTGCTGTATCGGAAAAATATGTGAAGTCGGCCAAAGAAGTCTGCCCAGGCTGAAAAATATGCTACGATGAGCGCACGCGCAGCCCTCCCCCACCGATAATCACGTGGACAACCCTCCGCACACGCGCCGCGCAGGGAAAAATACGCGCAGGGCTCAGGGTAGGGGGGGGTCCTAGTTTCTCACCCGGCTTGTTTCTATCCGCCCCTTTACTACTAATATCCAAGTATGTACTTGATATGACATATTTACGTGCATAAGAAATATTTGTGACGACTTTCGTCATTTCTGATAGCTTTTGTGTCACCACGGGATCAAGTCCTACGCAACAATACCATTACTTATTGCAGTGACGTACTTAGATCAGGGGTCGGAAACCAGCGGCCCAGCCTAGCGCCGGCCATGTGCGCGACAAAAGTCATGAGGATAGCGGATTGGCAGACGGCACTGCAGGCGAACTCCTCACGCAAAAGCAGCTCTGTGTTGCGTTTCCGGCTCGTAAAGGTGGTTGTCCCTAACTTTGTGAATGCAACAAGCCATCAAAGATGCAAGCTTTCATGCAGTTATACTTATTAAGTAATAGTTGTGTTACTTTTTGTTTTTACTTCTGTACGCGCTTTCGCAGAACACGGCTGGCCGCTTTGAAGATTTGCTGTCGTTCGTCCCTCCCATACAACATGGAAAGCAGCTCCCAGAACGGGTCCAGCCATGGATAGCACGCTAGATACTCGATCTAGGGTCAATTAAACACTATGTGAGGACAGAAATTGAGGAGGGGGTCAGGACATACGGATCCACCACCCCTCTAGATCCGCCCCTGACGAGGCCCACGGCAACCTATGGTGTGGTTTGCCGATGCCCCACACGCAAATCATGTACGGTCACGGCGCACGGACACCTTTCGTGGGCTGTAATGTTATCGCATTCCGTACGCCTTTGGCAACGCGCCAAAGACTATACAGCAAATTTGTACCTACAAGGAGGACGTAATGTGCATGCAACATTTCAATACCGTCAGTCTGTCGCATCATGCTTCATACCTCGTAGACTTGGTACCACATTTGTCCTCCTTTATAGATCATATACGTGACGGGAAAATTCAGCGAAGAAAAACTTTCCCGGTCACATGGTTCCACCTTCGAAGCAGTACCCTATAATCCCTTTGCATAATTATCTAATGGGACGCCAAAGTACGACGTCGAAGCTAAGTTCGAAGGGCGTCGCTGGGAAAGCTACGCGTTTATGATTATGACGACAGTTAGTAATGCTGTTTTCCATGGGTATTAAAAGAGAGTATGGGCCAACTTACTGGTATGTGACAAAATTGCAATATTACTCCTCGAACATGAGAGAACTGATGTTCTGAGGCTGGAACAACATAGAAGGGACAATCACATACAAGGCCTCAAGTTGCCTAAGAAATTAACGATGAAAGATGAAAGTCACTGAAAAGGTTAGCCAGCTGTAGGGATCGAACCCACATCTTCTGGATTGCCGGTCCAGGGCTCTACCAATTGAGCTAAGCTAACACGCCTTCTCAGCGACTTCCAGGGTGCGTCATCTGAAGGGACAAACAGTCACTCTCTCTCACTCATCCTCCTTTCACTCTTACATTTCTGCACACTCATACACACATTCATGCGACAGGGATCGACGCAAGCGGCAAATGTTGAACATGGAGAACTGATGTTCTGAGGCTGGAGCAACATACACTCTTAAAAATGAACTTCACCGCATAGCACGCTCCTAGCCAACCATAATCTCGAATGATATCGTTATCTGCCCTGATTTGTTGAAAACGGGAGGCGTACGCCTTTTTTGTGACACTTATGCTGTTCATAATTGTCACAAAAAAAGGCGTACGCCAACCGTTTTCAACAAATCAGGGCAGATAACGATATCATTCGAGGTTTAGTTGGCTAGGAGCGTGGTACGCGGTGAAGAAATTTTTAAGAGTGTAGAAGGGACAATCACATACAAGGCCTCAAGTTGCCTAAGAAATTAAGTCGCTGAGAAGGCGTTCTCCCGCATTCTCGCACTAGTGTTTGTTCCGTGGCTAAGGCTTGTAACCCTTTCCTCCCTCGTGTGGCGTGTCAATGTAACCTCCTTTCTTCGCAGCTTTGAGCTCAAACTACGAGCCGTCAAAAAAAAAAAAAAAAAACTTCCGCGGATTTTCGGCGAATTTATTTCGGCAATTGTCATTGCATTACGAGCGGGATTATTTGCTATACTGAGCAAAAAGACCACAGGGAACCCATTTCCGCAAGGAAAACGTTAGGTTGCCTTGGGAAATTTCGGAGTTCAATTCAAGAAATTAACTTTCCGTCAATTGAAATGAAATAAAAATGTATCAGTATGTGGCAAAAGTTATTGGCAGTAAAAAGTCCCTTGACCGCATGTCTCTCCGGGGCCTACGTTTTTTACTATGAATTTCTATCATGGTTGGTGCACCACCCTGTATAATCAGGACGGAGCTTTAGTAGACTGGAGGAACACTACGAACACTATATGATAAAGGAGTCTGTCAAATCAAAGATCAGCAATGTGATGTCAGCCACATCAAATGAGTAAGGCGATAGCCCTAACATGTTTTCGGAACCTCTATTATGAACGGCTTGCGATGTACTAGAAATTGCTGTGTAACTTGCTGTAAACTTGCTGTGTGTGGAACCAGCGTAATGTTGGCACAGAAAATAAATAATCACAGCTACAGGTTCTCGTTCACAAAAAGCAAAGAAAAAGCGCTCTTTACCGCGTTTATACTAAACTCCCCCGTTTATGCGGCAGAGGATAGCCCCTGGCGATGAAGCTCCCCATTCTTCGTCTTCAAAATAAAGTTGTTGTTGTTGCTAAACTCCCACGAAACTTGCTTGGTTTGGTTTGGTGTAAAGAAAAGTAAAACGAACGAAATTTCTTTTTGTAGTAACATCGCGCATCCATGCAATTGAAAGACTGTCAGAATTTGAAATATTTCCGAACCATCAGCCGTACTATACCAGCCGTTAACTCCTGCGTTATCCTCTAATAGTGGCCTTGCCACGCATCGCACAGCGAAAGGAACCTGCAGGTATCGTGGTAAAAAATATCCTCGCCGCGTACACCGAAGCTCTCGGCAAAAAGCACGACATCCGGCCAGAGTGGATATCGAGCGGGTCACGCGGGCATTCGCGGCAACGAAGTAGCTGACCGTCTGTCACTTGACACATTCTAGAGTGCTCCAACACCTGAGATATATTTCACCGGCTCCGATGCGAAAGATGTCTATACAGAATGGTATAAAGAATGGCTGGTTGAACGGGAGGGAACGGATGTGAAGTGCTTAATAAAATAGATATTGGGAGAGGACACCGAGCACATATCACGGTTAGGAGAAAAGGAATATAAGTGCTATCAAAATGTATAAATCAAGGCTAAAGTAGCATATTTATACCTCATGACCACCGACTACCCGTTTAAACCATCTGTAAGGTATAGATCACCGAGGCTATCCTTCCATGCACGGTAGGTGATAGTATAACAACATTTGTGCCTTCAGTGTTTTGTATACGTGTACTCGCGCAACGTGTGGTACCACATTAATCTGTGGTGGAGACGGTGTCATCTCAGTTAAACGGTAACCGGATTAATAAACACAGTCGTTAATACAGTTACTGTTTTAATCAATAGGGGCAGCGCGTTATTTAATACAGCGCGTTATTTGTTCGTGGAATAAAATGCACACGTCCTCACTTCCACATTTTGCGAAGCCGCGGGGTATTGCACCAGTATCTGTTCCCCAGCAAATGCCATGTCCTCCCACGTTAGATGATGTAGGGCCCGGGACTTTATGCGCAAAAATCTTCCAAAATATGCATGCAAATATGCGGAGAAAAAACGGTCAAATATGCTCAAAATATGCACAGCAAAGTTCTCCCTTCATGAAACGTGATTCCAACAGTGTGGCACAAAAGCCTATTGTATATACCATGAACCTCTTTGTGGAGCAAAATAATGAACAGAAACGGATCAAAGAATGTCAAAAGTACATTTTTTATTGAAGGCAACTCTGAACTATACGACATTACAGTACGTAACCAAAGCCATTTTTAAGTTTTCAAATTTGCAAGACATCCTGTTGTCGGACAATACAGTCTTGTATCGAGAAAATGTGCGTTCTACATCGCAAGACGTTATTTTTGCGAACTTGAAATTAGCTAGTTCATCTGCGCACTGCGCTATATGCGGACAGAGTTTCGGAGTCCTGTTCTTTGCCTTCAAGAACGGCGCCCACGGACTGCAACAGTCTCCCCCCCCTTATTTTTGTCACGCACGGCTTCAAGCTTTGCTTTAACAACAGATGCACATGTACCTCGAGCCCTTTATAAGGAATCCTGCACGTCCCGAACGATGTCCAAAGCCTCCACGAGAGTCAAGTTTGCAGAACTTTGTGATGGAAGCGGGAAAGAACGGGAAAATTAGCTTCAATAGCTGGCTAAGCAGGGATGGGCATAAATACATTTTTTGAGTATTTAAATATAAATACAAAATACGTTCTTGAAAGAGGTATTTAAATATTCGGCATAAAAACTTTTCAGTATCAGTATTTAAATACAAAATATACAGTATTTAAATGCCATAACTACTACCATAAATACTGTGAGGAAGATGTCATCTGGAATTATAGCAATAATGATGATCATAACAACAGATCAGCAAGGAACAATAGAATTTGTTTGTTGGATTATCATGACGATTTTAATATTAGAAGCTTCTCGAAGACTGCATCTTCTAGGTACCGATGAAGAAAGACTCATATTAAATTTGACGAAGTTGCTTCGTACTACAAAGTAGTCGGGTAGTCCCGGCCGTTGTCCGGAACAATAATGAAAAATCGCCATCTAAAATGGTTTGTCGCATGTGCGTGCTCGCGAAAACACGGCATAACTGCGCGGCTCTCCAAACTCTGCTTTGTCCTTCTTACGGAAAGGTCAAATGCAGGGTAACTTTAAGATATGAGTCAGCATCTTGCTTATTTAGAAGTATTTATAAAGTATTTACAAATATAAATGCTCAAAAATTGGAATTTAAATATAATTATAAATACATTTTTCAAGCCTGTATTTAAATACAAAATATAAATACATGTATTTATATTTTAAATACTATTTTAATTACAGTGTATTTAAATACTGCCCATCCCTGCTGCTAAGCCATTTTTCACGCTAACGTCTTCAAAGAGTCGCTGCGCCGAACGAATGCTTGCGGCGTCTTCTTTTTTGAGCTTGTTGACCACTTGACGCACGGTTTCAAAATTTGCGGCATAATATTCTGGTGCTTCGATCCACGCGCCCCATTTGGTCAGCACAGGTTGAGGAGGCAAACCACATCTGGTGTCAAGTCCTTAAAGAGCTGCACGCGCATGGGACTCTTTGCAAATACTTTCTTCGTGTTCGAAATGAGGTCATCAACATCTTGGAAACAGCCACGAACTTCGTCTGCAACTCTGTGTAGCGCATGAGCTGCGCACGTGACGTGAACAATTTTGGTTATATGACACGAAGAGTGGCACCAGCTTTCACCATGTAAGGAGCTGTGGCCGTAACATGTGCGTCACGTCATTTACATCCACATACCCATTGAGCATCTGAACATAGTCTACGAAGTGCTGGACCACTGTCGAATGATTGATCTTTGGAAGCTCCTCGACTGTCAGTAGGTAGCTCTTTTCACATGTATCCAGCCCAAGTGGTCCGACGACAACAGAGGCTACGGAGCGTCCTGAAGCGTCTGTTGTTTTTAGTCTATGGATATCCACACTTTCCGTGATATCAGATTCTCAAGGATGTTTTGTAGGGTAGCCTGATAGCAACGATGCTGGTAGACTTTTCGTATTGCCGACTCATGAGTGTGTGTGTGGGGGGGGGGGGGATATGTTTATTAGGGGAAAAGAAAGGAAAGGTCAGCCAGACGGATGTCGGCTTGCTAGTGAGGTATTTGCCGGCCTGTGTAGGGTAAGGTGGGGCAGGATGAGACACGAGGCTAGACGCGACATTTTTTGCTCGACGCCACCTGTCTCAGAGACGCGTTGCTCTATGCGCTTGAAACTTTACTCATGGGTGGCTCTGCATGTCCGCTTTATTGCACGTGAGAATTGTCCGGGTTGGTGTTTGCGTTGAAGAGAAAAAAAATCGGTTGCTTCTGCCTGGAATGTAAAGACCCGCAAAAAGGCTCGATTTTCTGCAGTCCTTTTTCTTGTCATCTGTGCAGCACCGGCTCGCAGGCTTATTCTGTCCCCAAGCATCACACAATATTGGACCCATATTGGCTGGTCATTGGCGATACGGGTCCAATATGGGACCCGTTTCGCCAAGGTTTTCCCCATATTGGCTGAAAATGGGCAATATGGGCCCCATATTGCCCAGTTTCAGCCAATATGGGGAAAATCCTGGCAATATGGGCCCCATATTGCCCACTTTGAGCCAATATTGGGAAAATCTTGGGAATATTGGCCCCATATTGCACGCGTACACCCCATATTGACTGAACAGGTTACGTAGCCGTGTTGCACAAATGCCCAAGCAGCACGGCAAGATTGAACGTTGAAGCGTGTGAAATACCCGATTCACTACATCGTTACATTCAACAACTTCCCGCAGATGATACACATTGTTCGAAACAGTCAACGTACTTGGCATTCCCAACGTAAAGTTCGCTAGAATTCGACACCTCAACATTCCACGTCTTCAAAGTCGCCGCCATCTTCCTTCGCGATGCCAATGCCAATCGGTCGAGCCGACTGAGAGCAAGCGAGTTGTTTGAGCGTAATCACGCGTCCTACAACTAATGCGCATGCGCGACAACCCGAACGGACGTTTCATAGGGCTAAAATGTCGCTGGGTGCTGTAATGATAACGAAATTGCGGCAGGTCAAGTAAAAAACACAATATTTGATAGGAAGGGATGGCTATTCTGTAAAGTTAGGTGATTTCAAGTTGCTGCAAGCAGTGTAAATTGCTCTGGCGTGTGTCCGTCACCGCCACGAAAGTGTTTCGCTGCTTTGTATTCTTGGAGCGGGTTGGAAATTGTTAGTCCGCAGAATATTGCGATCCCAATGAAGGCTTCTGAGGGATCTTTGGCATTGGCAGTTCTGCAGGACTGCCTGCCTAGCATTAGTCGGTCCTGCCCTTCGTTTTAAGGGCGAGGGCAGTAGTATTTTTGAAGTGTGATGTGGGCAAGCTTGCGCTTGTCCCATCCTACAGTTGGCAATACGACTGCTTGTGTCCTTCAGCAAGGCGGGCGTAGCACCTGTTCTTCGGGTTTTTTTATTATTATTTGTATATATATATATATATATATATATATATGTATATGTTTGGGCAATGTCGTGTTTCTTTTTTTTTTTCAGTGATGTGAACGTGGATCAATTAGATCTGCAGAAATAAAAAAGCAAAAATCCGACAAAAGTAATATCAGTGGTGAATATTATACAGCGTAATGCTTTATTATTACAGGGACTCCCCGTTGGTGTTATCACAGAAATATTGGCAATATTGGCGCAAAATGGGCTTGCCAATATGGGCATCCCATATTGGTCCGATATGGAGCCTGGTTGCGCTCCCCATATTGGTCCAATATTGGCAGCCCATATTGGACCAATCTTGGCAGCCCATATGGGTCCAATATTGGCGTGCTGCTTGGGGTCAATGTAAGTCCACATCCTATTCCTTTATTTATTCATCTAGATATATGCAACATATGGGCCCACTTTGTTATCCGGTGTTCAGCAGAAAAAATAATTCATCCCGTGATATGCACGGGGCAAGACGCGGCAGTTTAATGTAATTTAAATTTAATACAATTTAAATTTAATGTAATGTAGGAACTGATGAGTCACCTATTAGGTGGCTTTATGCTTGTTCCTCAGAGATTTCTTTTTTGCAAACTGCCTAGGATTTTCCAGCAAATTTTCCTGTTTCCTAGGATATTTCCAGCAAAGCAGAAGCGAGCGACCAGCGACACATCAGACTGGCGGTGCCGTGTTCGCAAAAAATGGCGGAGCAAAACCATACCGGGTTGTGTATGGTTTTATTGCACATATCATATCATCATATGCATCATATGTGCCGTGCACTCTTAAAAATGAACTTCACCGCATAGCAAGCTCCTAGCCAACCATCATCGCGAATGATATCGTTATCTGCCCTGATTTGTTGAAAATGGGAGGCGTACGCCTTTTCTGTGACAATTATGAACAGCATAAGTGTCACAAAAAAGGCGTATGCCTCCCGTTTTCAACAAATCAGGGCATATAACGATATCATCCGAGATGATGGTTGGCTAGGAGCGTGCTATGCGGTGAAGTTCATTTTTAAGAGTGTGGGCTCAATGGGTTGCTTACCTCTCCCCCCCCCCCCCCGCTACTACTGTCCTTCGCCACTCACTAGTAGTCAGGCTCCACCGACAGTAAGACTTAATTTGGGCATTAGGTTTGACTGATGTAATTTTGCAAAAAGAAAAGGGCTTTCAGTGATTAATGTCGAAACAGGCACAGAAGGGAAATTTCCAATTTCACACATGCTCAACATCCCCGGTGCAATGCATAATGGTGCACTTCCCATGTTTTTACTAGTAAAGGATGCTTTCAAGGTGTATCCAGATATCTGTGAGTAATAAATGCTATATAACTTATCACATGTGCTTGTATGCTTACTATTGTCAGCTACATGAAAGATTGCACATATCTTCTTCACATACAGATGCACAGTGAACATATGAACACAAAACTATACATACATCCAGCACATGCAACAAGGACATATTGACTTTATGCAACAGTAGCTTTCCTAGTGCAGCTCCTGCTATGTGACAACGTGCAACTTTAATGGCCACCTATCTGGTAGGCTAATTTTGTTCTCATATGTTTTAATGGTAAAGAAGTCTGAAAAACAGGCCGACATGAAACATATATTGATCATGTAGGTTACAATCTTTCACACAGAGTCTTGACGAAGAAGCCCAGGCACACACCCTGTATATTACTACACATGCTGTATTCTTTTAGAAACCGACATTTTTTTACTTTTCACTGAATCCACATGCAAGAACAATCAGTATTGCTAAAAACCTAAGCGCAGGGCAATAGATAAAAGGGTGACTCAAGACACAGCACACAGGCAATTACACAGTTGCCTATATTGCTTTTCCCCAGTTCGGAGTTGTGTATTGCGTCGTCTTTTTATGTGCTGCGCCCTGTACTGGAGTTTTTAGCGACTTTAATGCAGGACCAAACCAATCTTGAGGGCCCAAATTTTAAGATCGTTCGAGAAGAACACATGTGACTTACTTGTGAATATGGTCGCTCATAGGTTCGCGCTGCCCACGGAGTTCAAAATATGCCACCGCCAGGACAGTCGTATTGAGGCATAGAAGTTAGAAATCTTCGTGCGTTGCAATGGACTCATAGTGCAGTCATTCGGCAGTGCTTTCGAGCTCCTTGCAGCACAAGCATTCGATCTCCTTCGGCATTATGACACAGGAGCCGCACTGGCACCTTAAACAACAAGTGCGCATTAAATATGAGGACACGAAATTTACGGATAACGTTTTTATGTTCGATCACAATGTGCGCTAAAAAGCTCACCGCTTACCTTTCTGTCGAAGACAGGCGACTGATGGTGTTTGCTTCATCTGTGCCCGATGTTCGTGGAGCTTTGACTTCCGCTCGCATTCGCGGCATCGGCGACGTTTCGAAAGCAAGGCTCCCGAAGTGTTCAACACGCACAATTTCCTTCTCGATCGCCGAAAGGTCTCCGCATTTCTTGCTTCGACGTCCATTCACTAACAACAGAACTTCCGGTCCGGGCTCCCAGTGAACATGAGCCTCATGCTCGCGTCACACACACGGAAATTGGCGGCTGTTCACTACAAAGAGGCTAGATTACGGCGCCGATTGCGCGTGTTGAGGAAGAAAAGCCAAGCCGGTTTTCAGTTCCCCGTTTGACAAACTTTGCTGCCGCGCACAGCCAAAATATTTCGCGTGTGGCTTGGAGCCATATCATATCTTCGTAATAGATGCAAACGAAAGATTTGTCGAACTTCTGGTCAGAGTCCCTTTAAATATGAAGCGGAAAGAAAACAAGAAACTTGCTGGACATGCAAAGATCGCGTTTACTTATCGAATTATTTTCCTGTGCGCGTATGTACCGCACGAGTTGAAGTTGGAAAGTGCATTACCAAGGCGAGAGGCTGCACAACCTAGCTTCCCACACTTCTACACACATACACACACACACACACACATAAATGGGATGATGATGTGGTGGGTCATTCTCCGCCGTTATGGCGGTACACTGTCCCATTGCGCTTGTGGAAGGGATGAGAAAGTGATTATGATCGAAAGGTGTCCTATTAGAGTTCGTCCATTAGTCCAGTGCTGGAGAGGAACTCAGCAACAACTCGTAGCCCCTGCATCAGATGTGAGGGGTCCGACCATGGCCCTAGAATTTTGGCTAAGTCGAACTGGCGTTGATCGACGCGTTGGAGAGCAGTTTCCACGAGGGCGCGCTCGCTATCTAGTGCAACACGATGGTATGGGTTCTTAATAACTCGTCAACAATTGATTAAATACCAGTAAAAGACTCATAAATTTATTATTTACAACTTTTCTGTGGTAAGCACAGTACAAAGTACACAACTTGAAATGTACTCAAAGTAGAGTGTAAGTAATCATAAATGTACTTAAAGTAGTACCTGAGTACTTGGCACTTCAAGTACTCCCCAGCACTGATTTTCTAGAAAGGTGAACACATCCAGATGACCTGTGCAAGGGCGGAAAAAACGGGACCCGTATAGTTTGAATGTGAGTTAAAGGGCCAGTGAAATAATGAAATAATCAGTCTAAGAGGTTCACTGCCTTCAATTGAATCAACAAAGCTCCCTGAAAAATGAGCGCCTTGCAAGGGTCATCAATCTCATAACGTTAACTTCGCTCATCCTCTTACTGCTCCCCGAACTAATTGAGAGGGATTATAAAATGATTATGCAAGCGAGCATGGTGTCAACTTGACGTGAACAAACGTACGTACAACACAGGACAAGACTGTTTGACTTGTCGTATGTTGTAGGTTCGTTTCTTCGTTCCCTTGTCTTCACCCCAAACTCAGGGATCTGTTGCCCACGTCAAGTTGAGGGGGTCCTCACAACCACACGCGGTAAAACAACTACGACTCATAAAGTTGTTGCTGCCCGGTTAAAGGTGGACTCCACAACAAAATCACCACAAAAGTTGCGGTATATCCGTGACCTTAGGGATGTCAGGAACATGTGTACGAAATATCTCGTTCCAAAACTGCGCAGATTTTATTTAAACGAGTTTATTACGAAGCGACCGTTTCGCGCCTGTGAAGCGAGAGGGCACTAAAAGCGACACACTGCTGACATCATCCGGCACCCCGCGCAAGGGAGAATGCACGTTTCGAAGCAGACGACAATGTTGGGTGACGTCACGCTATAGCATGGAGCTCTGTTTTCTGCTCTTCGCATTTCGGTTTCGGTTTGCTATTGTCATCATTTACGAATTAATTATTTGCGCAAAATGGATGCGAATGTTGTATCCGGTATCGAGGTGGTGGTTCGTGTTCGGTATGATGCTCACCTATTTTTTTTCGAATCCTTGCGAAGTCTCTCTTTAAAATGGCATATTGGCAGGTAATTATTGCACATCTCTTGAGAACACTTTCCGCTTGCTTTCCCCTCATGCTTCTCGCGAGTAGCCACTACTGTGTTCCACTTCAATTTCAATAGTCTGTAGGAGGGCATATTCCTTGCTCCAAGTCCAACTATCTGTGACTTGACAATGCATTGCTGTCAAAATGGCACACAAATGGAATAACGTTTCAAGAGCGTTTTTTGCAGAGCCACGCGGCCAGATGGCGGCCAGGATAGTCGAGTACCGTAGCTTGGTGGATGTGCAGCAGGGTGAGACGGCCATCCTCTTATGTCTGTCACACGGCAACCCACCTCCGACACAGAGCTGGTATCATGCCAGAATGCCTATCGTTCCCAACAATCGCATCAGTCTTCTCGAAGGTGCCTTGGTCATTCACGGTGCTCGAAGACAAGATGGTGGCACATACATTTGTGCTGTTAACAATTCCGCGGGAGAAGACAGGGCTGAAACAGACCTCCTGGTAACAGGTAAAGTATCAGTTGCCTTGCTTAGCTGGACCATTATAAAATCGTTCCCCCGCGGTCAATTCATGCACTTTGCCGGCAAAAACTTAGTAACGAGGCTAGTAATGTGCCATGTGGTTCACGTTCTCATTTCATGTGCTTCAGCACCGTAAAACTGAACATAGCTTTGTGGTTTGCTCGACTTTAAAGCCACCGCTTTGGTTCTCTTGGATGTAGCTCCTCTGTCAGCAAAAATCGAGCCAATGATCCAGGTGGTGGACGCCGGGAAAACAGCCAACTTGAGTTGCCGTCTGAGCGGCCATCCAATCCACGGCGTCCAGTGGACCCTAAACGGACGCCCCCTAGTCAAGGGACCTCGTGTCACCCTTCTAGCCAGAGACACGCTACAATTGTCGCCTGTTCAACGGGAAGATTGTGGCATGTACCAGTGCCTGGTCTACAACCAGAAAGATTCCGCTCAAGGAACGGCGCAGGTCATCATAGGAGGTAAGGTGATATTTATTGCTCTTCAAGTAAAGCGTTGTTGCTCCCCATACAAAGCTTCCTCAATATGCTTTCACCGACCAACGAATAGTGGCCTGCCTCTCTCATACTTTCTTCTGTAAACCTCCATTGGCAATGCACGTGTAATGCTTTTTGAGCCTGTGACGGGAGTTGTCACCGCTGTGGAAAGGTGTCGCTCTACCTTACCGTCACAGTTGACGATCACCGAAATATCGTTGTGGGAGGTTCGTTTCTCTTTTCTCTGGTTCTCTGGTTTGTCTGTCGAGGGCTTTCTTCTGTTTGTAGTAGTCATTGACATCGTAATTGGAAAATTTATTCAACTCTGCAAAACCAACATTCGTTAATTTAGTCAGTTAAGCGAGAATTACGAGTCTTGGTACCGTCCTGAAAAAAAAAGGGGGGAGGGAAAGAAGAAGTCAGAATTGAGTGTCCCAGCCAACCGCGAGCTCCCAGCTCTGGCTTAGTGGCTACGCTGGTGGCGTTCCACGGCGAGACTGGGAGATGACCCGGGTTCGTGCTCTCTGGGTCTTTTCCCTGGGTTTTCCTCAAATGTCGGCACAGTTCGCCGTGAAGTCGTGCTAGGGGGCCCGGTCCCCCCCCCCCCCCCCCCCGCGAGCAACATACCGCCAACAGGCAGAGAGACCACTCAGAAATACCACGCCGCCACCATCACCAGTCGAGCAAAATGACAATGCGTAACCCACACCATAAGGGACAAAGCCTGATGGCTAGAGCTGCTACCGTGCTTTCACTGGAGACGTGCTTAGCTATGGAGACGGGTCGCCATGAACCGCATGGGCAACGACAATGGTAGCCAGAGAAAGCCTCTGTTGAAAAATCGCCCTCGGCGATTGGCTGACATTTCTTGCACGCTGCGGCGATTGGCTGATTTCACGTCTAAATGCGAAGGCGTGAGAGGAGACATCCCTACACAAGGTTGTCCTATGGATATCGTGGGGATAACGAGTTTCGTCCGATATATGTACGCTCACAGGTACAAGTGAGAGAAAGACGGAGTCCTTTGAGACGTCCGAAAGA
Organism: Ornithodoros turicata; assembly: GCF_037126465.1. Lineage (NCBI taxonomy): Eukaryota > Metazoa > Arthropoda > Arachnida > Ixodida > Argasidae > Ornithodoros > Ornithodoros turicata. The sequence continues at coordinate 40,553,306 of NC_088205.1, read as the reverse complement.
TATCGATAGGGACGTTAAGCGACCGAGGGAGGGACATTTTATGGACATTTCTTCCAGCTAATGCTCCTAATAAAGCAGGCATAATATATTATTAATTTTAAAGCACACATGCTATAATACTAATGTGAATAATTTAATTAGTCTAAAGACATTGTTGGACTACATTGAACTAATGGTTAACACAGTATAAGTGCTACGCCCAGAACCTCGCTGACTTCTCCAATGGGAGAGCCCCTCAATTTCTCGGCTCTCATCGTTGTGTCTGTTCGCTGACGTGTTGTGCGCACTTGCCAAGTTCGAATATTGCAAGAACCACCACTATGCTGGTCCTTTGACGTTTCCGAAACAGGAAAGGCGCGTTTATAGGGTACAATAATTGAACCTCTGTATGCAATAAGGTGATATGTCGAAAAATCCCAAACCGAGGAAAGATCTGATTGCCCGTCCCATTGACACACATGCATTTCCCAGGACGCACATTGACGTTGCCCACCTCTGTGAGGCCGACAACGGCGAGCCCTTCCACCAGCACCGCCACCGCCCATTTCTTACCCTCCTGTAGCGGGCAAATAAATTGCAATACGGTCCTAACGTTTCGTTGGCAGGTACATACTGGTATGTAGATGTCATTGCAGCAAAAATAGTAAAAAGGGGATATGTCGACTTGTCCCCTTATTGCATACAGACGTTCAATTGTAGGGGAGAGGGATTATACTCTCACAGCTACACTCTTAAAAATGAACTTCACCACATAGCACGCTCCTAGCCAACCATCACCCCGAATGACAACGTTCTCGCCTTAGATTTGTTGAAAACGGGAGGAGGAGCCTATTTTGTGCCGTGCATAATGACACAAAATAGGCTCCTCCTCCCGTTTTCATCAAATCAGGGGCGAGAACGTTGTCATTCGGGATGATGGTTGGCTACGAGCGTGCTATGTGGTGAAGTTCATTTCTAAGAGTGTACGGTCACTTTTTCTTATCAGTGTTGTTTCGAAAATGATGAAATTCCTGATTCTGGTTTCAGCCACGGCATGATATCCCTTAATTATTATCTGTCTATCCACATTAACGGCGCAAAAAATCCTAGTTTTACTAAATATGTCACAACAAACGCGTGAATCTCATAGACAAAAAAAGAAAAAAGAAAACGATGCCAGGGGTAAGCAGCGCAGAACACTGGATGCCTGTCGGCCGTCCCTGAGGACTCCTTTCTCCACTTGGACCTGTGAGCGTAGGTATACAGGGTGTCCGGTGAGAAAGTGTCATTAAATTTCTAAAAATTGGGTTTACTTCAGAAAATTATGAAACTACTTGGAATACACACAGAGGGACTTTTGCCACAGATTGAGGCCGTTTGCATTTGCGTCACGCATTAATTAAGCTAATTTTGCTAATTGAACTCGAAAATTAGCCAAGCAAAGGTAACGTTTTTCTTGACGAATTCGGAAGCCGATGACCATAGCACACTATTCCAATCGAAATCACAGTTTTTTTCTGAAGATTTCTAAAAAAAATTGGTAGCCGCAAAACCGTCACTTGGCGAGGCGTGGTCGATGAAATTTGTGTTTGCGTAAGTGCTGGCTCTGCCTTTATCGAGACAAAGTGGAAACAGCCACACCCGATCGAGGGCATTACCGCGGTAACCGACGTTATCAGCGGCTGGGAATTGACGGCATGCACGTTGATAAAGGCGGAAGGTGTGATTAGGTCATTGCTCGCATACACAGTAAATCATTTTACACCTTTATTTGCTCAAACAAGGTGTGTTCTTATAAAAACACCCTTTTCTATTCCACAAAGAGTGCAAAAAGTGCATTACTAAAGGTGTAATATCGACATACACCACGTCTTATCCAATGTGGATCATTAAGGGTGTAAAGTGAGGTGTTGAAACCGGTGTTTTCCGTCGAATGCACCTTTTTTACACTGATTTGAATTGGGAGTATGGTGTTAAAAATGGTGTTTTATTTCGTGAGAGAAAAATTATGCTGGTTTCACAGCTCTGCTCAGCAAGTAATCACATTATAGACGATAACCTGAGTTAAAAACACAGTATTTGACAGGGAGGGATGTTAGAAATTTAGCTTATACCTTTGACTCGTTGCAAGCGTGGGTGCTAATTGCAAAAACATATTCCCGCCACCGTTACAAACGTTTCCCGCCCCATCACATCTAACGAACGTGCCCCAAGAAATTTTATTTCAGTATATGATACATCCGACACGCCAATATAGGCTACTGAGGGTGCCCCTGGTCTCTTTATGCCTCTGCACTGACGTTGGTCCCACAGTGTTAACAAGCTAACGAGGCGTGATTGAGACGCATTGCACTCTGGTTTAGGTTCTACGATGGAACCACGGATGGAAGTCTACCGCGTTCGCGGTGCTGCTTGCCATAGAAGCAAGAACGTCGAACTGTATGTCTTGGCCAGTGGTGTCGGTATGCTGCCGCGGAAGCTCCTATTACACTATTTGCGAGGGAATATTTGCGCGCAAATAATTCCATCATAAAAGGTGTTTTCAATAGAATACTCCCATTTTAAGGGTGTTTTTTGTTTTTAAACACCCATTATAACAGTGTTTTATTAGGAATACACTTAACTAAAGGGTGCATTAGAAAACACCCATCATTTGAGTGTAAAGGCAACACCAAAAAGGTGTGCGCCATGGGACAAGCCATTTACACAAAAAAGGTGTAAAAAAGTTTACTGTGTAGGAGGGAGGGCATCTGGATGGAGCGAAAAGTTCCGCAAACACAAATTTCATCGGCCACGCCTCGTCAAGTGACGGTTTTGCGGCTATCAGTTTTTTTAGAAATCTTCAGAAAAAAACTGTGATTTCGATTGGAATAGTGCGCTATGGTCATCAGCTTCCGAATTCGTCAAGAAAAACGTTACCTTTGCTTGGCTAATTTTAGAGTTCAATTAGCAAAATTAGCGTAATTAATGCGTGACGCAAATGCAAACGGCCTCAATCTGTGGCAAAAGTCCCTCTATGTGTATTCCAAGTAGTTTCATAATTTTCTAAAGTAAACACAATTTTTAGAAATTTAATGACATTTTCTCACCGGAAACCCTGTATACGTATGTCGGATAAAACTCGTTATCCCCAGGACATCCCAACATCTAGCTTCAGACGTACATCGGATACCCCTAGGACTTCCACGTGGTGTTGGGGCATAGATCACCGTGTATGCCCGTTTCTCGATATCTGAGGATATCATTTCTGCGTTTTATTTTCTTCATCCACGCTGGATATCAGAGGGATATCCATCAGACAGACGAATTCGACCACAGACATTCGGACATTAACCATACATCCAATGGATATTCGGTGTTGTTGGGGATAAGCTGGCTTTCTGTATCTAAGTGGGGTTTTCCTATACCAGTTTTTTAACATTTTTTTCGTATTCCATATCTCATGGCGTCTTACAAAAAAGCCTGCAATTTTTCAGCAATTCCATTGAAGCTTTCTTTGGCAAGTGACGCTTCTGCGGTTGCTAGGAGAAACCAATTATGTATTAATATGCCTAACTACTCCGTAAGGCAGCGTTCACTCGGGCCAACTTCCTGCGCCATCTCGGACCAACGTCTTACGACAAATTTCGAGACGGTGCCGTCTCCGTGTTCACATGAACCAACTCCGTAGCTCCGTCCATAAACAACCTTACGTATGCTTATTTCGCCAAGGGAGCAACATCCTCTAACAAAATACCCATTGGTATGTTTGTGTGGAGTTAGTTTTCAAAAAAAACAATTATTCTCAGCTACACCTACACAATTCTTAATCCATGCAATTTTTTAGTAAAAGGTAGTGCACAACAGAACAACAACAACTTTATTTTAAAATGATGAATGGAGAGTTCCATCGCTAGAGGCGATACTCTACCCCATTGCTGGTGTTGATGTGGGGAATGAAATAATGAGCCAAGGCGATGTAAACAATCCGTGTTTCTCTGTAATACAACAATAATGAGAAGACGGTTAGGAGCAGAGCTGACGCGAAGTCCGCCTGGGGCACAGTATACCTGAAGCAGTGTTGCGGATTTGGCCGCTCAAATCGGATTTAAATCAAATCCGCATTTTTCTGAAGGTAGTAAATCAAATCCAAATCAAGTTCGGATTTAATTTTGACAGGTTAAATCAAATCCTTTTAAATCCGGATTTGTTTTTCCGGACCTAAATCAAATCAGCTTTTAAATCCGGATTTATCGAATCTGTTGACAAATTTCGGGAGCCAAAATTCGTGCAGTAGCACTACTAGACCTATAACCGTGTCTACAAATTTCTAATACTGCACGTATTCACTAAACAACGCTTAAATAACAGCGTGACGTGGCACCAAGAGCAATAAATTTCGTCTGATTGACGACGATATAAAGGGCCAACCTATCAATGCGCTGGCCGAAATTTTATTCATATTTTAGGACACAAATTTTTGAGTTTAGAAATACATTTTCGGTTACGCCTGCTCGGCGTGTACCAGACTATCAGTCACCACGCATCAGCCTGTGTCAGGCGCGGATCCAGACGCTCGATTTGGGGGGCGGTTTCTTTGTCGGAGCGCGTAGTGGGGGAGGGGGGAGAGGGAAATTCAATGTATAAACTCACGTTTTGGGGGCGATTGGGGGGGGAGCAATTTGGCGAGTTGCTTCTACTTACAGCCGTCTGCTCGCTCCACCAAAGGAGCTATATAAATGATATCTATACCACTCGATAGAGAATGAGTTAGCGGTTCTAATGAATCTACCTTCAAGGGAATGCGTTTACCCGCTCATGAACAATAAAAGTTCCAAATCGTACATTTTTTGCCGGAAGTGCTGTGTTCGTGAATTTTTTCGTAGCGCCCCTTTAAATTAGGAGTCACGGGACTTTTTCCGCGTGCTGTCTTGAACCCATAGTTTTTATCAGCCAAATTTGAAGGATGTGGTAAAGCAAGAAGCGCGTTGCTATGAGGTCAAAGTTGGGAAAAAATTCGAACCAACATACGCCGCCGCAACCTTCCGCCTCTCCATATCAGAAACGGTTCATCGGAAACAGCTCGAAATTGTTGCATTTGTCATCAATCGAGATGCTATCTAACATATATATTTTTTCATGGAAATTAAAAATTGTCAATTTCCCACGCTTGTCGATTTAAAATGGAACTACTCAAGAGTGGACAGAAGGCGACTCGACTGTGTCACCTCTAGCGTTCGCACGCCCCGTGCGGGCAACGGGCATGCCGAGCGTGCTCCTTCTTAAAGGTTGGAGACGCGCAGCCATTTCGGATCGTTGGGATCGTTGAATGTGGATGCTGTATTTCACGCGCGACCAGCCGCCGTACGATTAGCTGGAAGCTAACACCGGCCGCGTTTTGGAGGGCATGAGTACTTCCCCCAGAGCTAGGCACTCCCGAGGATTGCCCGAGCCCACAGCCCTGCAGTGTGATAGCATTAGATTCCTCCTCACGAAAAAAACTCGTCCTCCGTCATTTAATTCCCCGTTGGTTCAGACGGCTCTCCTCCCCGGCGCGTAGCCGACAGCTGGCCACTCCGCCGCGCGGAATTGCGCAATGCCAGTGGAAGAGGGGCGCAAAGGGAAGCCCAACGAAAATACATGTAATGAATGAATGATGGGAGTTGAGTTAAAGGCATCCAAAAAGAAAATAGTAAAACTTTATCGAAAATCAGCCGCACTTTCTGTTGCATTGCCAACACGTAATTCGTTAAGTGCCCTTAAATTTTTGTGTTACACCAAAATAGAAAAAGTGGTACTAAAAGTGCATTGAATCGTAGATGACTGGCTCGCCCTGGGAGGGGCGGTGCACAATCTCCATCTCCATCATCACGTATCGTGTTGGTGTTGACTCGGGCTTCACGGGGCATGAACAGTGTGGAGCTGGTAGGTATGGTACACCTTCCCAAAAGCGGATTTTGGGTCAGGAACCTCCTCGTCATTTAGCACCGGGCGAACACGCCTCAGTGAAGGAATTCCTATCGCGGCCCTAGGCTCAGCTACGCCCAAAAACACACGCCTGCGTCGATTTCTACCATCAGTACTCGAAAGACCACAGGTCGTTGGTTACTATACCCTGGGGGTCACAATTAAATGGATAGTAAATAAATCGTGGGACATGTTACGAATACTTATACAAAACATGTAGCAGGGGCGGATTTAAGGGGGTGGGGCGACCGCCTCCCATACGGTCGTGTTCCCTATGTAAAAACCCTATCTCCTGGACCAAGAACTTCGCGACATGCTTTGGCAAGCTTGAAACGGCTCGTGCTTGAAGACTCAGCTAGGTGTCCACGGGAAAGGTGCCGTCCAATCGACAGAATAACGTTAACTACATTCAAAGAACTGCACCTGGTGTTCCCTCGGTGCGATGAGGGGAAGTGATTAGAACAAAACCGCTACTCCTGTCGCTCTGAAGAGAGGACGCCGCTAGTGCGTGTGCAGATTTCAGACAAGGTCACATCGCGTAGAATGCGAAACGGCGCTTCGCTCAATTTCAAATCCATGCATCTTGTGAGAGAGCTTAGAGAAATCCACGCGCAAATCCGCTGAAAAAGGGGCGATTCAATCCAAATCATTCGTGGAAAATGCGATTGAATCCAAATCCAAATCATTAGTGGAAAATGCGATTCAATCCAAATCCAAATCCTGCCCATATTTTTTTTGCGCAAATCAAATCGCAAATCGAATCCGCCAGCCCTCCGGTGGATTTAAATCAAATCCGTGGATTCAAATCCGCAACACTGACCTGAAGCGCCACTCCCCCCACCCCCACCCCGCCTTTGTACGAGGGGTGTTCAAGTCAAACCGGGACTTTCTGTCTCCTGAGTTCAATGGCTCGCGCTACTTCTTTTTCGTCATTTTCACACGCGACAGGCCTCCGCGTTCACCACGTGGTGGTCCAAAGTTTGTGCAAAACAGAAGGCACGTGTTGGACAAGATGGCGGACAACGACGTGAGCGCACACATCGAACAGCGAATTGTCATGAAGTTTCTCGTGAATGAAGGCGTAAAGTCATCTGAAAGTCACAGAAGACTTCAGGCTCAGTATGGCCACGATACGCATAGCCGCAGCAAAGCGTTTGAGTGGTGCAAACGGTTCCGAGACGGCCGTACATCAGTGCAGGACGATCCCAGCCGGGATGGCTCAGAGCCCAGTGTCAGAGTTCCTGAGAACATCCAACTTGTGGAGCGCCCGATCCTCAAGCAACGACGGATAACATGTTTCGATCTGGCTCGAAAGACGGACCTTTCTGTGGGAACGTTGAACACTATCATTCATGAACACCTCCAGTTTCGGAAAGCCGGGCCTCATCATCAAAGGAGTCCTCCTCCTACAGGACAATGCACGCCCGCATACCGCACATCTCACGACAGGCACCTTACAGGAACTTGGCTGGGAGTTGCTGCCATCCCCCCCCCCCCTTACAGTCCAGACCTCGCCCCACGTTACGTGCAACGAACTACCGTATCGGGAGGTCCACAGCCAGCATTGTCATCCGGGAGACCTGTGAAGCTATCATGACTGCCCTGCAACCTATCTACCTGCCAGTATGTTACAATTACGCTACTATTATTTAAAATTGTACTCCGTTTATCAGTAGCATTACACCAAGCACCTTCAATTACAGACACCATCCAAGGACGTTCTCACAAAGATAACAGAAGATTTCTGGGCTTTGTGGAACTTTCCAAATTGTTTTGGCGCAATTGATGGCAAACATGTAGTAATCCAAGCCCCTGCAAAATGTGGCTCTGTGTACTATAACTACAAAGGCACACACAGCATTGTTCTTCTTGCAACCTGTGACGCAACATACAAATTCACTATGGTTGATGTGGGAGAGTGTGGGTCGAGAAGTGATCTTCCGCAACAGCTATATATGTGATCTGTTGAACGACTGTGAGAAACTGCCTGACCCACAGTGCCTTTCGGGAACATCTGCAAGCACACCTTGTGTCCTACTAGGCGATGAGGCATTCCCGCTTATGAAGAACCTAATGCGGCCATACCCTGGGAGACACTTACCACTCACTTGCAAAGTGTTCAATTACAGACTTTCCAGAGCAACAAGGATTATTGGAAATCCTTTCGAGATTCTCTCAAGCCGCTGGAGAATTTACCGACAGCCCATCAATGCCTCCCTCGAGACAATGAACGCTATTGTGTATGCCAGTGTCCGTCTGCACAACTATCTAAGGACATGTGACGAAACAGAAAGCATGTGTACTGCCCTCCAGGGTATTCAGACTATGAAGATGTGTCTGGCGGCGTGCACATGGGACAATGGCGACAGAGTGTGACTAGTGGTGATGCATTGAGGGGCATGCAGAGAGCCGGGTCCAATATGCATTCGAGATCTGCAAAAGAGGTCCGTGACACAATTGCACAGTATTTCTGCTCTGCATCTGATGAACTGTCATGGCAGTATAGAGTAGTGCTGGGGGGCTCACGTGTTGACTGAGACTGCAACTGGCTATGAACAAGTGAAGCAACATTAATGATTTAATTCACTCATTCATCAAATTCGAGATCGAACAAGACATTCTGCATTTGCATGTATGCTAGCCGCTTTTTTTTTCACTTGCAGGGAACGTAGTCTGTTCCGAAGACTTAATAAAAATAAAGTTTCATCGTCATCCGTGTCTAAATGAGGTCTGGAGCACCGTCCCCCATGTTGCATATTTTCCGTTGCCTGTGTCAATATCGAAGCGAGGCTTTCCTCAGATGCTTTCCTTTTCTTCGGCGCTGGTCTTGCGGCTGGGGGTGTCATCTCCAAACTTTGCAGCTCTTGGCTGCGTAGCTGAGAAAACGTCTGAGATAGCAGAAAGGGGCCATCCATACTGTCCTGTGAGCAATAAGTGTGAAGACGTTAAATACAAAGCTACTTAGCTATGTAGTGTAGGCTTTAGTGCACCACACTTCACACTTCATTCCACCATCTCTCATTGTATTGTTGCTGCTGTAGTTAGGATCTGAGAATACAGTATTCATTTGCTGCAGTGTGGTACTACCAAAAGATAGTAACGCAATACCGCTAACCGCTACTCCACAAAAAGTAGGGTAATACTAGCGTCATTACAAACTTTAAGAAGTAACGCAATACCACTACCAAATAAAAGAAACGTAAATACTATGCCATCGCTACCATACCCCTCTCCAGGCAACACATTATCGTAGGCATGTCGTTGCGTGTCTAAAGACTGTGCAGTATTTATTCAACATACTTAAAGACAAGGCATATTATTTGACATTGAGCTTATAATTGTGTTTTGTTCAAGGTATCCTCGAATCACAACTTCCGGCTTTTCCCTATGCTTATTACTGATAGATTGAGCAGTTCTCCTTGTGGTCAACCGGTACAACTGCCATCATAAGCGAACTCTCACCGAGTCACCAATAACTAGCTACCATGTGGTAAAAATACCAAATGAAAGGCATAATGTTTGTTAATGCTTTCCACAGGTTAATTACATTTGACTGCTACGATTAAATGTACGCAAAGCTGGCTGGTCCAGACAGCTCATTTTCTTGTTCTTTTGGTTTTGTCACTGATTCGCCTTTCCCAAATTTACTGTACGTTCGGAAGACAAAATCTGTCCTGGGGCTTTAAGTTACACAAGAGGTATATGAAAAAACTTGACGCACCTTACAACCCTGTAATACTACAATAGGGCTCTACATACCTGGCTTCAACAAGCCTCAGGCGTGCTGCCATCCTCTTCAATGTTGCTGTCCATGTGACTCTCCACATAAGAGAGCAACAGCGCTGCAATTACAGCGCATTATTTGTTTGCTATGACAAGCACAGCTTTCATGGCATATGCATAAGCTTTCCTTTTAGAAAAAGGGACACATAATAATTCAGCTGATGTGAATGCACTATTTAGTTTATTTATGAAGTAAGTATTGGGGCGGATATATTTAATGGCATAAAGAAGGGGCGAGGTAAAGGTTACCAGCGACACGGCGGCTTATTATTCCTATACAAAACCAAATGAAATTAATGTAGATGAAAGACAGGTGACAAATACACTGCTGTCGGCAGTAACGGCATTAGACTTTTGCTGCTGACTGGCAGGCACGGCCATCATAACTTTCCTATGCATTACGTATACTCACTAGACACTTCATTGTCTCTTGACGGTGTATGAACAACTTCTCCATTTGGGTGAGGGGCAGACAATGGTTGCTGCCTGGACACAGCTGATGTGGAGGAACAAGGAGCAGGGAGCTTCTTGGTCCTGAAAGCAGAATAAGGTGGATTAATTACCCGTGAGTATAGTAATATCATGGAAGTGCATTTGGGGAGCAGACTTGAGTGTTTTGAATTCAGATGATATGAGACTAATCTCTAATTTCGTTGTGCTCACTTGTCTCTGATGTGTAATGCCATGGCAATGTCTACGTTGTATTATGGCAGTTGCATAATAACGCATGTGCAGTAAGGTAAATGAATACTCTACACAGCATGGATTGAGCAATTCTTGTCTCCGAAATACAGCAAGCCAATAACTCAACAGAAAGGAGAGGATAACGGTAGCTGTATAAAATCACTTTGCCCGTTTGCAGTTTTAACCACCGCACAGATATGTTGTCCACTTCTGCTTTCGAAATCTTTTCACGACGTATATGCCCCTCCGCAAAGCATGTGATATACACGATACATACCGTACATATACAACATTGCCCAGCTGCACAATATATTGATTGATTCCTTACCTGCGCGGTCTTATAAATTCTTTTAAGAATTCGAGGCTCCTGCGCCCTTATGAAAATGGATTTTTCCTTTCTGCAGACTTCTTGTGGACTTCTTGTTTCCTGTCTTGACAGTGTGCTGACTTTGACTTCTTGTTGATCGAGTCAACAGGAATTGCTATTGGCATCATTTTGACAATGTCTTGAACTACCTTATGTGTACCTTCTGTGGACAAGGTATATAGATGTCGTTGTTGACAGTTTGTAGACTTTCTATGCGCCTATGGAGGAAGTACTTATGTCAACCGTTTTTTTTAACATAGATGAATTCCGTATTATTAATTACTGCATTATCGGACAGTAATGTCCTGAGAGGTCGACCTCAATAGGGTACCGAGCGTCCCATAGGGGGGGGGGGGGGGTATAAGTATATAGAGGCATACTTGTGGCTCTATTCATTGGGAAACAAGCTGTATGGGTAATATCAGCAATTTCTGGGTGTGTTGCAAAAAAACCATGTGGGGTGTACACCACTCCTGGGAGGTGGAGAGGTCAGTGCTATCGGCTCTCTAAACAAAACGGTATTTAGATCTCAACTTGTAATTAAATGTAGTAGCTTGAACGCCACTTTGCCGCCTTTTATCTACATATTAAAACACTAAATACGTTTTCCATGGCTTTGAGAAGACGGTTCCTGGTATTATTTATACTTCGGTTCAGTAGACAATATATTTCCTTATGCGACCTAACTAATAGGGTACCGAGCGTTCCATAAGGAGGGGGGGGTATAAGTATATAGAGGCATACTTGTGGCTCTATTCATTGGGAAACAAGCTGTATGGGTAATATCAGCAATTTCTGGGTGTGTTTAAAAAAAACATGTGGGGTGTACACCACTCCTGGGAGGTGGAGAGGTCCATGCTATTGGCTCTCTAAACAAAACGGTATTTGGATCTCAACTTATAATTAAATGTAGTACACTGTTAAAACAAACTTCACCACATAGCATGCTCCTAGCCAACCATCATACCGAATGATATCATTCTGTGTCATGATTTGTTCAAAACAGGGGGGAGGCGCCTATCTGGGACAAGATAATCTGTCCCAGATAGGCGCCTCCTCCCATTTTCACCAAATAAATGCACAGAATGATATCATTCGGAATGGTGGTTGGCAAGGAGTGTGCTATGTGGTGAAGTTCTGTTTTAACAGTGTAGCTTGAACGCCAATTTGCCACCTTTTATCTACATATTAAAACACTAAATACATTTTCCATGGCTTTGAGAAGACGGTTCCTCGTATTATTTATACTTCAGTTCAGTAGACAATATATTTCCTTATGCGACCTAACTTATAACTTATACGACCACCTGAGGATCATGTGCATGCGACAGGTTTGCTTCACATTTTGAATCTGCGCCTCCGTGCCTCGCCCTCGCCTCATCACGAAGGAGTCATCGCCATTAGCATCATCGGAATGTCGTTGGAACGGTTGCAACATATTTCAACTGTGTCAGGCTCTCAGCGTTCGCTCGTCAATTACAGAACAAAGGAGGATATGATTTTGCATCGTAAGGGGTAAGCTGTGTGATAGAAGTGTGTCATGAAGCTTCACTTATATTCCTACGATGACTGTTGTGCTGTAGGTTTTTGTTCGTTTCGAGCAGCGGCTGCAGTCTTGCGTCCCGTCAGGTAAGTGTACAAGTATCGGTTCGTGGCCGGTGTTGGTTCTGCTAATTTCATTCTCGTTTTTGCAGACCATGAAAGAACAAAGGAAGATATCATTTTGCGTCGTAAGGGTAAGATGTGTGATAGAAGTGTGTGATCAACCTTCACTTGTATTCATATCATGACTGTTGTGCTGTAGGTTTTTGTATGTTTCGAGCGGCGGCTGCAGCTTTGCGTCCCGTCAGGTAAGTGTACAAGTATCAGTTCGTGGCCGGTGTTATTGATTGTGCTAGCTAATTTTGCTCCCGCTTTTGCAGGTCTTACTTTGTTGAACAGTAAGCCAGGTGAACCAAATTTGTTGTTAGTATGACCATTTTACTCACTTGCGTTTGAACATTACTAATTTGTGATTGAGCGCCTTTTTCAGACACATGTCTCTCCAGCGGTTCAGAGACGTCGCTTTCGCCGAAATTTAGGGAATTTTGAAGTCCACCGTTATCGTGTGTCGCCAGAAGAACTCAGACCGCAACCGGTCATTGACTGTATTGTGCGACCCGACAGTGTGGCATAAAGCATGTGTACGTGTGGAATACTTCACTACTGTGTGCGCGGGATGTTTTGTATGATTGTGTCGACACTGGATACTACTTTCAAGGTATGCATTTTCGGAATAAAATAGATGCCTATATATAGTTTTGCAGTGCTTCATTTCGTGTATTTTATGCGTGTTGCGATTCAGTGAATAATACAGCGGATAAATTCAACTTCGCTCAAGTCACAGAAAGTCCACAAAAACTCTTCCCATCATACGCGGGATGGTGTTAATCGGTCTTCAGTAAATCATGTATCTTCGAATGTCTCAATTAACGGTCGCTAAGCCTTTTAAAAAAGAACGAAGGTAGCCTCGTGGGTGACGCCGACTTATTGACAGCTGAGTTACAACAATTAGTCAACAGAGAAATTGACATCACATATAACAAGACTTACACATGAAGGTAACACGAAATTTGTCTAAAGTATATGGAGAACCTACTGATAGACCTGCTACTTTCCTGTGAATAATTCTCAACAAGACTTAAAGTTCCATAAGTCAACATAAAATCAATATGTGAGGTAAACACAAGGTAGAAAGTCTACTGAATGTCTGTGCTTTCTGTTGACTAAGTTCTGTAGAATGGAAACAAAAGATCAACAGCCATTTTTGTAAGGGTGAACAGTGGCCAACTCGATTGGTAGACCTCCCCTACGCCCATGCCTCTCCGCTTGGCTTCCGAGGCTCTCAGTTCCCGGGCGTACCGGTCACCGGATCCCTCTCCATAATTTCTGACAGTCGCACGCTGCAACGAATAACAAGCGAAATTGTATTGTATAAACACACACGCACACACAAAACATAAAGCAGAAGCCTACTTCTTACCTGGCATTGACAGCACACGACCGATGGACTCCCAAGAGTTTATAACTTATTTGTTTATAACTCCCAAGAGTTTATAACTTGTAACCCATAGAGTTTATAATCATTACCCCCCGCCCAAAAGTCAGGGAAGTGACGCCCGGACTTTGCACTGCTCAACGTTACAGGGTGCACGGTTTGACAGCCGCGACCGTTGGTAGTAAATTTGGACCAGAGGGCGGGGATTACGAGGTGACGCTCCTGTCAAAAGTTTCAAAACAGTCCAATTAGGACTTGAAACACTTTGAACCCGGGGCAGCCGATTGGTGGTCCTGGATCGAGGCTGTGGCCAAAACGTGACCTTTTTAAGGCGGTGTCGGGGCCCGAAGAGAGAGAGAGAAACACTTGCCAAGGGTCTGGGACCCGTGTGAATTTTGACTCCAGCCCGGAGAGTTTTGTATGTATGTCGAAAGCCAACGTTTGTAGTGTACATAAGTGTAAATAAACCTAGTCGTTGCTGAGCCCCTTGTCCGTCAGACGTCTTCATGGAAACCAGTTCCCCATCATCGGACGTCACCTCGAACCGACCTTCCAGCTAAAGCAGCAGGTGGAGGAAGACATCTTACTGGCGCCAATAGAACTTAGCTGAGAGTTTGCAGCCGTGGTGTTCATTTCCCTAACCCTGCTGTCCGTGTCTTTGTTGCAGCATCCTACTATCACCAACTACCCGGACTCATACCTGTTGTGAGCTCCTCTCCACGTCCGTTAGTCTTAGCAAGGCTGTCGGAACCCGGAAGGCCACCAGAAGTGCTTCACATTATGGCGATATACAAGTTCATAAAATAAAGCTTCTAGGTCATATATTTTTGTTTTAAATTCTGATACTTTTCGATTGAGTATGTGGCCTCCATCGCCTTATATGTAACATAAGAGAACGTAGTACGTATTCGTCTACGCCAAGTGCCGCGCGTTCCTTAAATTGCCAAATGATCATCGATCACAGAATCCTGAACGTGTATCTTCCGTCAAGTGGCTCCCTAACGTGCGTCCACGACATGAACAACTAGCTATAACAATTTGCTGGTTTTCGGCGGCTCTTCAAGAAGTCTGCTGACTCAGACCGTAATGCGTATTTGGAAGGAATTCAAGATGACGTAAAAAGCAATCCTCGTAATTTTTGGACCTGGCATAAACAATGTAAGCGTGAGAATGCTAGCACTATGTCTCTGTTTGACGGTAAAGTGATGCAATGCAATCCGCCAGTCACACTTTTCATCTGTGTTTGATGACTCGGCCAGCACAGATTCTGCTTTTTCTTTTACGCAAATGCACGGTGATCATCTGTCCTCGTTTGTTATTACTGAGAATGATGTCAACAATTCAATTCGTAAACTAAGGCCCACAACGACACCGGGACCAGACGGTATCCCCACTATTTTCCTTAAAGTTTATCGTGACATCCTTTCGCCTGTGCTCGTATTCATATTGAATCTTTCTCTTAAACGAAATACTTTTCCACAACCGTGGAAGTCTTCCCTGGTCATTCCTGTCCATAAATCGGGCAGCCATAACATTGTTACTAATTATAGACCTATAATCATTTTATGCGCCTGCTCCAAAGTCTTTGAACACATTATTTATATTAATCTGTCCTCGTTCTTTAAGCGCAAAATTGAAGAAAGTCAGCATGGCTTTATGCCTGGGAGATCAACAGTCCCAAATCTTGTATCATTCATGTCAGTCTGTTCCCCAGCGGTTCTTTCTTGTGGTCAAATGGATGTAATCTATTTTGACGTCTCGAAAGCATTTGACTTAATGAACCATGATCTGCTCTTTCGTAAGCTTGGTTTATATGGTGTTTCTGACTCTCTTGTATGTTTCTTTGCCTCGTACTTACGGCATCGCTTATACTCTGCGTGTGTGTCCGGATCCTACTCTGATACCTATGTTTCTACGTCTGATGTACCCCAAGGGTCAAATCTCGGATTTTTATTAATGATCTTGTATCTTGTGTTAAACATTCCACCATGCTACAGTATGCCGATGACTTCAAAATAAGGAAAAGCATAACGTCGCCTTCTGATTGCTTACTGCTTCAGGAGGATGTTTACAGTGTTATTTCTTTGTGTACTTCTAATTTCCTCAAAATCAACACGTCAAAAACTAAAGTTATCTCATTCACGCGCAAGTCTCAAGTAACCCGATTTCAGTACTTTTCTGATGGCGAAATAGCCCGAGTCGACGGCATTCGTGATCTCGGTGTTGTCTTTGATGCGAAGCTTCCATTTCATGAGCACGTGAGAGCAATTCGTTCTGCTGCTCTGCGTATGCTTGGTTTGCTCACCTACACCTGTAAAATGTTTTCTTCTCACACAGTATTTCTTACTCTCTACAAAGCTTGCGTCCTTCCCCGACTTGAATATGCGTCAGTAGTATGGAAGGCTTTATGTGCCACCGATATCAAACGTCTTGAAGCTGTGCAAAAGAGGGCACTTCATATTATTCATTCGCGTTTCTTGCGGAATGTCCCCGCATTTTTATCCTATGACTATGACAAGCTTTCAAATTACCTGCACTTGCTTCCTCTTGTTAACCGCCGCCAGATTCATGACATGATGTTTCTTTATAAATGTGTGCACTCAATATTTGATTCCCCTTTTCTGTTAGGCCGCCTAAATTTTTGTCTCCCGCGTGCTACTCTGCGGAACCCAACGTTCTATGTCAACCACTGCTGTCCTAATGACCCCCTTACACGATGGCAAATCTTGTTTAACTCGCTCCCTTCATCTCTTGATATTTTTTCAGCATCATGTACATCATTTAGGTGTCATATCTCTTCTCATTTTTCGGAGATTTCTTTTCTTTGACTTTTTGAGATAATTTCCCTTTTGTTGCAGTGCGATTGCATGTGTTTCTCACATTACAATGTGCGTGTGCTCTTTTCTCGTTTTCAATTCAAGTCATGTATTTTTCTTTTTTTTCTTCATGTACAGTCTCTTTTGTTTTTGTTTTTTTGTGTGTGACCGCGTAGATCGTGTCTTGTTGATAGTGCATATTACTGTATTTGTATGTATATTGTGTCTATTTGTAGTGCATTGTATTGTATTTGTGTGTGCCAACATTAGGGTCGTCACGACCGTTCTTGGGCACCAATAAAACATTATTATTACTATTATATCCCAATTGCAGGCGACAGCAAACATCCACTACATCGCCATTGTCGTTTGACGCGTATGTGCGTTATTATATTCACATAATGTATTCGAAATATTTACACACTATTTGCCAACTGAATAATCGCGAAACCCGTTCCTCACGAGCGCACGAGAAGCAAATTAAATGCGCACTACTGGAATTTGCAATTCTTTTCTGAACACACACGTACCAGTACACTTCCGGACACATTCTAAAACACATTTGCTCTGTCCGACCATCGAGAAAGCACCAGAGTACGAGTCTCCAGTGCAGGCGGAAATACGCAGAAGCTCCCGATTTAGAAACCACCATGGAAACGCAATTTGAGGTACGTAATGTTCGTCAAAGTCGTTTTCTGAGTTGGAAGTACGAGAAGCCACTTTACCAGATTGACACTCCTCGCGACGTTCCTCCTTTGTAGGATGAGGATGAGCCTTGCTTTGCTCCCGCATGAAACTATACTGATGTAACATTGGGAGTCATGCAGCTTTGTCGAGGAAACTTATTCGAACCTTAAGTGCAGACTCTGCACGAAAGCTCATCATTCAACTTAGATGCTCCTAACCGTTTGAATTTTATTCTGACTACCAGTTTTCTACAGTTAGTTCGCACATCGTAGAAACCTTCCATTTACGGCGCTCGTTTAAGTTGGAAGTGGCTAGTGTTTATCCATGTGAATAACAGACATTTTTATGTTTGAAATATATTTTGTGTGAGAGGGGGTAGTCACAGTGTGTAAGATTTGACTTGCTACTTAAGGAAACGTTACCTGCCGTAGACATAAACAGGTGAAAATATAGATCCTGTGCATATAGATTTGCCTTACAACTAGGACCCGGAATTTTTGGCATTTGCTTATAAATGCCGATAAACGCCAAGATGCGGCATTTTCGGCGTTTCCTGCCTTTTTGTCAACTCTCTTGAATTGTTGCCTTTTTAAGCATTTTTAGACGCCATAGCAGCCTTTTTTAACAGTGAAAGTGCGAGTGTGCCTTTCAGGCTCATGTTGAGTGCGGCATATTGCTTTTCGTTTCTGCATGTTAGCGCCTTTTGTTCTTCAGTTCCTTGGTTTGCTCGAAAGGGCATGTTTTGGTAAAACGATTTGCCCTTTCTTGGCCTTTCAAGATCATCGACGGTGGAGAACTAAATAGCTTGGTTCTAGCCCGCCTCAGCACTCATGTACCATAAGTACTGTTCCGTAGCCTTTAAATGAACACGTTTTCCTGGATGAAGCATTCTGAAACACTAACGAAGTCAAAGATCGTACCAAGTTAACGTGCTTATTTTCGCATTTTTTGCCTATTTTCGCGTTTTTGAGGGCCTAAATGCCTGCCTATTTCCATCGTTTTTAAAAATAAATTTGAATTCATTTTTAATTAATTGTAATAAATAAAAATAAATAGATTTTAATTCTCATTAATCATTTTTAATTATTTAGTTTCAATTAAT
Source organism: Ornithodoros turicata (assembly GCF_037126465.1). Taxonomy (NCBI): domain Eukaryota; kingdom Metazoa; phylum Arthropoda; class Arachnida; order Ixodida; family Argasidae; genus Ornithodoros; species Ornithodoros turicata. Next base: position 40,534,905 of record NC_088205.1, on the reverse strand, counting down.
TTAATTTTAAATTAAATTTTAATAAATAAAAATAAGTTTTGGTCAAAATTATTTCCCGTAAGTACCATCGCGATGCCATGATATCTCAGGCCAAACAACCTGCGCCTCTAAATCTAGTCCCAATGTACCATTTCTGGGTACGCGTATGCGCATGCCCAGCCACTTCTGGCGGCGGCCGCCATGTTTGTTGACATGAAAACATGCTATAGGCTGTGATGCGACTTGACGAACCTTTTTCTACGACACTCCTCCTCCTCCTCGCCGAAACATGAAAGGTATAAATGTCGGTGTGTGGTTCTTCCGCTGCCCACCCTAACAGTATCACCGAAAGAAGCGGGAGCTTTGCATTCGCGCCGTTGTGCGCATGAAGAAAGTGTGGTTCCATGTGCCGACAAAGAACTCACGTGTCACACCTTTCTCTTTGCCGGTGTTGGCGCATGTGCTTTGAAGCTTCTCGCAATGCCGGAATTGGTTTGCGTCGAACTGTACGAGCGTCACCATGATAGTTGGCATGAAGACATAGCGTGTTACGAATATGCTTTCGTTTGTTTTTTTTAGGTGCATCACGTGTTGTGTGCTTCTACAGCAGCAGTATACCATTCAAAACAAATGTTATCCTGCTATATCCTGAAAAAATGCCAGCTACGCCCACGTGGTGTGTCCAGCCGAAGACGTTGAGTTTCGGAACCGAGGAGTGCAAAATCTAGCTCCGCACAAACAAACGGAGCACTCCGGCTCCCAACTGATAATCAAGCCTCTTTATTGGTTGGTAATTTGAAACGTCATGTTCGGAGCTCAGCCCCCAGATTGGACGGCAAAAGGCTATGTGACGTATCCGTGGTGGAGAGAGGTGCGCTGGTTACAGGGATGGGCAGTAATAGTAATACTTTGTATTATAGTACTATTACTGTAATACTTTTGAGTATTTGTATTATGTATTATAATACTCATTTTTGAAATGTATTTGTATCTGTATTATAATACACAAAACGAGGTATTACATGTATTATAATACTTTTGAAGGTGTAATACTTTCCCAGAGGTCGTAAGTTCGACCTGCAAAGTGTCACCCGTGCACTTTATCAGTAATTTTTCGGGTCCCACAAACATTTGAACACGAACAAGGCTCCTATTACAGTGTTCCCCTGCCCCAAATTATCCCAAAGCGAGTGACTTTGGGGCCAGAGGTTACTGGAGGTTTCCTCGCATTCCTTCTACTTCAGAATTCCTAAGGATGAGTCATACCAGTACAAGCCCTTTGTCTTATGAAAGAGTGCGTTCAGTGCAGCCAGTCACCCCTGTACGTGGTTGCACTATGGGCAGTCACATGTTTTGGAACGGGCCACATTTTATCGTCCAGAGTGGATGAAATCAGGGCTCTGCCACAGTGAGAGCAAGTTGTTCACAGCGATCGAATTGATCAGCGCTATCTGATCTTATTCGGAAAGATCAGGCCATGTGCAAAAATGTAAGCGTGAATAAAACGTCATTGGAGAATGATTGTCTCGATAAGTAATGGGCATATATCTAAGTAATTCTTCTGTTCTTTTCCTTTTTTTCTTCCCAAGTTAAGTATATTACAAGCGTATTACAAGTATTACTCGTGTAATACACAGAAGTATTAGTATTATGTATTATAATACTCATTTTTGGAAATGTATTTGTATCTGTATTATAATACCGATTTCTAGGAAGTATTATGTATTAGTATTATAATACAAAATATGAGTATTACTGCCCATCCCTGGCTGGTTACTCATGTTTGAAATCATTTATATGGGTCACTGAGCTGGCACGAGCCGAACGAAATGTATATTTGGGTATTATGACGTGTGTTCTTTCATGGGGTACCATTTTTTGTGAAATCTTTGGCGCCCTGTTTACAGCCCCTTTAATTTTTCATCATTGTTTCGTCGTCTTCTCATCATGTCGTCTCTCGCCGCCAGGAACGACGCGTACATGGAAATGGTCCATTATTATACCTGCGCCTCGCGCTGCACCAACATTGCGAGGCGCGGGAAAGGGGCGATAAACGTAAATTTTTCGTCCACCCTATAGTGAACAAAATATTGCACGTGTCAATGACAGTACCTCAGACCGATACTATCATTTACCGCATTGTGCTCCTTTATTTCGAAAAAGACCTTTGACAGTTTTCTGGAAGGATCTTATATTTTGTCCCGTGAAACAATCCTTGCCTTGAGATGCGGAAGGAGCTCTTCCTGACGAGTCATTTTCTAAAAGACTTGCCAATTACAAATCATGTTAGCTTCCGTACTTGCAAAAAATAAAAAAAAATAAGAAAAAAATGTTGAGGCGCCAACCGACGAACCGTGGACGAAAGTAGACTTTCCATTTGATATGCACATCTGTTTTTCTTTTTTTCATTTTTTTTCTTTTTTCACGCAGAGGACTCTCCACTACTGGAGCATGTGTTTCAAGAGGCCGAGGTTGGTTCTGGAAGTGCTGTGTCACTCAAGTGCTCGGCCTCTGGAAATCCACTGCCACAGATCACGTGGTCGCTTGACGGAGCACCTGTGCCTGAAATGTACCGCATTCGTATCGGAGACTTTGTCAGCAACGAAAGGTAGATTATTTGCCGTCACATTGCTTGCTTCACTGAATCATTCGATGCCTGTTGTTGATATATCCGCATAATGTGATTTTACATATCATCCCCTATACATGCAGTCCTAGTGATACCACGAACACTTGTACACCTATTGAACGTTCGACATATGATTTCAACTCAGTTTTTCCATGACCCTTTTCTTTTTCTTCTTCTTTTTTTAATGGTAGAGGCAGGGTAGGAAATTATGGTTGACAATGGGCTGCCAGTGTGACGACCAAGTACCTTGGGCAGCGCTTCTGTTAAATCCATTTTTTCCTTGGGAGAGACGTTAACATGCATCATGGAAGCCTTTTGCATTTTGCCGTTACAGGATGGTGCACAGTTACGTGAACCTGAGCTCCGTCCAGCTCGAAGATGGCGGCTTGTACGCATGCGTGGCACGCAATGGCGTCGGTCAGGCGGAACACAAAGCTCGGCTCAACGTCATGGGTCCTCCGAGAATACGAGACATGGCTAATGTCACAGCTTTGGCTGGGCATACGGTCTACATTCATTGTCCTGTTTCCGGATACCCAATACATCGAATTATGTGGCAAAAAGGCGAGTGACATCACCGAGTTCATTAGCAGACTTGACAGAATACTATCTCGAAATATCCACCGATAAAAGACACACAAAAGAAGAAAACTACGTCGGCCCAGGGAACAACAAACCCATTTGTAATTGTCACATGAATAAAATCAAAATATTATTCAATAACTAGAAATGTTCTAAAACGATAGCATAACCGCACACGAGCACGTGTGTAACAAAGTTCCTTTCGGCTGAGTTTAAGCTGCATGCGGTATGCTGTCACTTCTGAACACAATCGACCAGAAAAAAAAAACAAAAAAAACATGGCGTTATGTATATCGAGCACAAAGGAAATGACGGGACGATTTTCACCATCTAGCCTTCTCAGAGCGGACTACGCTCGTTGGAAGCTTGCCAGAATGGTTTCTGTTACTGAACCAACTATTGAGACTCCTTGTTCCATACTTCCCCGATGCGATGATTTAGTTTGCACTTCCCAGCGCACTAAATGAAATCAGAATTGAATTATACATATTGCCAGACATTGCCGCTTACTGACAGTGAGGTGGCCTCCCATGGTAATTCTCCTGTCCACTCTTCAGCTTTTATGCGAACGAAATGACCACCAGGAGAAAATTGCAAAGAAGAACTCATCTAGTTGACAACGGCATCGGTCTGTCCACCACCATTAACGGGCTACTCGATTTAGCGGAATCGTTCGTCCTGTTGTTTCCGCGCTTCTTATTCCAGCCTATCATCAAACGCCTTTCAAACGCCTTTGAATCGTCTTTCCCATTCGGGTAGAAAAGTATGGAATCATTTACTTTTGTTTCAGTATGGAAGAGTTAAGGTCCAGCTTAATAGCTCTTTTTTGCCGACCGCTTAATTTAGGAACGTCGAAAAACAATATTTCCGCCTTTTGTTCAGGACTCAGTGTCACTCCTTATCGGGTAAAACCACCCATTGGGTTCAACTTTTCTTTCGGAACTTCCACTTTCTTTATTGACAATCCAAGACAAAGAAAACGTGTAAGGAATGGGACTGCAGGATAAACCCGCGACGCAGTATCAGATACAAAATGGTACTACAAATGTCACTGTCTTGTGAGGAAGAGCGAAGTAGCAACTAACTAACACACTTCGAGATGACAAACATAAATGTGACATAAAAAAACATAATTTTTTTTTTTTTTTGATTGCCGTTACTAGTAGAAAAGAACTCTTTAACTTCCTGTTTAAATTTACGAATGGAGGTAGCCACACGTGTGACCAAAGGCAAAACATTCCAGACCTTGGCACAAAAAAATACGACAGTAAACTGCCCGAAATCGGCTCTGGGAGTCAGGGAGCTTCAGAGTACCGTATTTACTCGCATAATTTGCGCACTTTTTCTACAAAAAAAAAAAGAGTCGGAAAAGTTGGGGGCGCATAAATTGCGCGGGAACGTTCGTTACGGTATTCAAACGACGGCAAAATTTCAAAATTTTAGTATGCTTATTATATAGGTTCTCAGTAGAGACGATATTGACGTTATCACTGCATTGCACAAGCGCGAAAGTACCCAAATACCGCTCAGCCCACGACGGTCGGTAGGCAAAATGCCAGCCCACTACCGCTTGTATACCGGCGAAATACGTCGAGACGCTGCTGGAAGACGCCGCTAGTCGCACATGACAACCGAAAGCGCGCTATGTTCGCCATCTTTATCATGTTGTGCTCTAAGGCTTGTCGTAGCGTGTTTGTCCAGCGTTTCTTTCCGCGTTTTGTAGTTCGAGTGACAGTATCGGCGTCACTGGACTCTCACCCGAAAATGTGCGCAAATAAAAAAAAAAGCACCACAATAACTTCCGTAGTATGCTACAAACATTGTTGGTACTGGATGCGTTGCGAAAAACAATCGCCACGGTCGCTGAGACGCGCGTGCCAGATATCCGCGCGCGAAAACGCGAGTGCGCAAATTACGCGATTTTTTGTTTTCTCGTCATTTTTAGTGCTAAACTAGGGGTGCGCAAATATCGCGATGTCACAAAATATCCGAGTGAATACGGTAAGGTTATCAGTACGAAGTTAGTACGGTGATGAATCGTAGATCCTATTCATGAATTTATACACGAGGGCGGCAAGTTTTACAGTTAGTAGGTCAAAAACACTAGTTACAGACAAACCAGCTCCCGTGGCATAGTGGTTAAGATTGTAGCGTCTTCGCCGCCTAAAGACGACGAGCGCCCAGCTCGCTGGAGCGAGCGACGACGAGCGCTCAGCAGACCCGAGCGCGAGCGCCTGGAATAAATCACTTTCCAATCACTTTCACGTGGCCAATTGCCCCGTGCTATGCGCCACTGCGGAGAAAGACGAAGAAGAAGAAGTTCTGACACAGAACTAGCTGGTTGTCGGCTCTTTCTTCCGTGGCACCTTTGCCACATTTCTGGTGACCCGCGTTTGGACCTACGCGCTTCTGAGCTAATGGATCCACCCACTGGGGCAGTCCCGTCTCCCATGACTGACCCATCGGCTGGGGACCGTGCCTTGCGCGCAGACGATCCTGCGATCTCGACGGCTGCTACGCCCCTCCGCCTACCTCCCTTTTGGCGACAAAACCCTCGTTCCTGGTTCCGGCAAGTGGAGGCCCAATTTCATCTGCGGCACATCCAATCGCAGCAGTCAAAATATTTCCACATCCTTGCTGGCCTCCCTCCAGAAATCGCGGCGGAGTTGGATGACATGCTCGCTACGGTTTCTGTTGAACGCGCCTATGACGTTCGAAGCGTTCGCCTTGAAGCGAATGGAGGTGTCTGAACGCGCGCGACTCCAACAGCTGCTTAACGAGGAAGACTTGGGCGACAGGAAGCCTTCGCAAATGTTGCACCGGATGAGACAACTGCTCGGAGACTCTTCAACTGAAGCGTAACATCCCCTTTTGCGTGAGCTGTTTCTTCAGAGGCTCCCCCAGGCAATGCGAGTGGTTTTGGCTGGCTCTGAGGACCTAACGTTGGACAGGCTGCCTTCGTTGGCAGACCGAATTGCCGACTACTCCGCACCTCAGCAACAGCCGCCTACCCTTGCTGCGGCTACTACGTCCCAAGCCTCGCCATTAGATCGGCTCGAACAACGATTGGAGCAACTTACGGACGCCTTGCAGTCCCTTACTACTTCCCAGCGCAAAAGGCTTCGTCGCCGTTCTGCTTCGAGATCCTCATCGCGCCGCACCCCTTCACCCGCTGCCCCAACACCTCCCGATGCCACCCAGACGGGGGCTCGTCTCTGCTGGTACCACCACCGCTTTCGCCATCGTGCCTAGCACTGTATCCCGCCCTGTGCGTGGCAGGAAAACCAACGGGCCGAACCCTGATGACGGCAAGTGGTCCTGGCCCTGTTTCCAGCCGTCTCTTCATCATTCGCGATCGCATTGCGGGATACCGCCTCCTTGTCGACACTGGCGCGGAGATCAGTGTTATCCCGGCTTCTGCTGCTGACCGTCGCCGTGCTCACTCTGGCTCTAACCTCCAAGCCGCCAATGGGACCACTATCAAAACTTACGGACTACGTTCCCTCACGCTTGACCTGGGCTTAAGAAGAACATTTCGTTGGGTTTTCGTCCTCACTGATGTTTCGCAGCCTATTCTTGGCGCGGACTTCTTGGCCTTCTTTAGTCTGTCTGTGGACGTCCGCCACCGGCGCCTTCTCGACAATACTACGTCTCTGCGGGTGAAGGGCACGTCCTCCTCCCACTCTGCGCTTGGCATCCGTGCCCTGCGTCCCACTTCACCGTATGACGCCATCCTAGACGAATTTCCTGACATAACCAAGCCCTGCAACCTCAAGGCCCCCGTCAAACACAGCGTCACGCATCACATCGTCACAACTGGTCCCCCTGTGTCTTCCCGTTACCGTCGGCTGCATGGCGACCGCCTCACCATTGCCAAACGGGAATTTGAGCATATGCTCGAACTTGGCATAATCCTCCCGTCCTCCAGTAGCTGGGCGTCGCCGGTTGCATATGGTTCCCAAGACCGACCCCGGTGACTGGAGGCCGTGCGGCGATTATCGGGCTCTTAACACCAAGACCGTTCCCGACAAGTACCCTCTGCCCCATATACATGACTTCACCACTGACTTTGCTGGATGCACTGTTTTCACGACTCTCGATCTCGTTAAGGCATACCCTCAGATACCGGTGCACCCTCCCGACATCCCGAAGACAGCTGTCATCACGCCCTCTGGGCTCTTCGAGTTCGTCAAGATGCCCTTTGGCTTACGCAACGCCGCGCAGAGCTTCCAGCGCTTTATCAACGACGTCTTGCGCGGTTTACCATCCGTTTACGCCTACTTAGACGATCTTCTCATTGCAAGCGCCTCGCAGGAAGAGCACATTGCGCACCTTCGGCAAGTTTTCACACGCCTGCAAGATCATGGCCTTGTTATAAACGTGAAGAAATGCCGCTTTGGGCAGCCGGAAGCTAACTTCCTCGGCCATCACATCGACCAACATGGTATTCGGCCTCTTGAGACCAAAGTCCAAGCTATCCGTGCCTTCCCTCGGCCGCAAACAACCCGTCAGCTCCGACAATTCTTGGGTTTGCTGAATTTTCACCGTCGGTTTATCCACAACTGCGCCCACATCATCCAGCCTCTCACCGACCTCCTTAGGGCTTGCAAGCCGGCATCGGCTCTGCTGGCGTGGTCGGAGGAAGCTGAGAGGGCCTTCTGCGCTGCTAAGGAGTCCTTGGCGAACGCCACCCTTCTTGTGCATCCCTCCCCGTCAGCACCCACTCGCTTGATGGCTGACGCCTCTACCACAGCTATTGGCGCCGTCCTGCAGCAGTTGGTTGACGACAAGTGGCAACCGCTCGGATTTTTTTCCCGTCGCCTTCAATCGGTGGAAGTTCGTTACAGTACGTTTGGCCGCGAACTTCTCGCAGTGTACGCCGCAGTCAAACACTTTCACTTCTTTCTGGAAGGCCGTGAGTTCCATATTCTGACGGACCACAAGCCATTGACACTCGCGTACACCGCCAACCGTTCCAGCTACTGCGAACGCGAAACCCGCCAACTTGCCTTCATATCCGAATTCTGCACCGACATCCGCCACATCCGAGGAATAGAGAATTCGGCCGCCGACGCCCTTTCCCGCATCAACGCTATTCCTTTCCTGCCCTCCCCGGTGAACATTGGGGAGCTCTGCGATGCCCAAGCTCAAGACCCTGAGCTGAACGACCACCTCTCCGGCACTTCCTCTTTGGCGCTGCGTCCCGTGACCCTCCCAGGCTTTACAAAGCCTCTCTTCTGCGACACGTCTACGCCTTGCCCCCGCCCCTTCGTCCCCGAACCCTTGCGCCGCCGGATCTTTACCCAGCACCATAGTCTGGCACACCCCGGCGTGCGTGCAACCCACAAGGCCATTGTATCCCGCTATGTCTGGCCTAGCATTAACAAGGACGTTCGGGCGTGGACCCGGACTTGCATGGCATGTCAACGGACAAAAGTTCACCGTCATACCCGGATACCGACTGCCGCCTTCCCCGCTCCCGAAGCTGAGTTCCATCATGTGCATCTGGATTTGGTTGGGCCGTTTCCCATCTCGCAGGGTAACCGATACCTCTTCACCTGTGTTGATAGGTTTACCCGTTGGGCGGAAGTGCTACCGATCCCCGACGCCACGGCCGACACAGTTGGTCGTGCATTCCTCTTCGGTTGGGTCGCGCGCTTCGGCTGCTCGGCATCGTCACCACAGATAGAGGTCGCCAATTTACCTCCCGTAGCTTCGGAGCCCTCCTCTCTGCCATCAGCACAAAGCATTCGAAGACCACGGCCTACCACCCTTCAGCGAACGGCATGGTCGAACGTCTGCACAGGCAGCTGAAAGCCGCCATCTGCGCGGGAAGCAACTCGGCGAATTGGGTCGATCACCTGCCCTGGGTGCTCTTAGGTCTTCGCTCTTCCCTCAAGCAGGACCTCCAGCGTAGCCCCTCGGACTTGGTATTTGGTTGCCCGCTGAGGCTTCCCGGCGACTTCCTCAGCTCCCCCTCCCCCGCGCCTCCCAGTGCTCATGACTTTGCCGCACAGCTTCGCGACCATTTCCGGGATCTTCAGCCCGTATCCCCACACCAGCCCACTAATCGGAAGATCTTTGTCAACCCGGACCTCAAGACCTCTTCTCACGTCTTCGTTCGCGCGAACCACGTTAAGCCGCCACTCACCCCAGCGTACACTGGTCCCCACCGCTTATTGGCGCAAGGTGAGAAGACTGTGACAGTCGACATCAATGGCCGCCCGGAGGTACTCACGAAAGACGAGAGTCAAGCCCGCCTACTTCGACGCGCTACTCTCTCCCGTCCATCTTCCGGCGTCGCCTCCACCTTGCCCGGTTCCCCGGTCACTACCCTCCTCAAGAAAAGTCTCCTGGAGCGAGCGACGACGAGCGCTCAGCAGACCCGAGCGCGAGCGCCTGGAATAAATCACTTTCAGTTCTGACACAGAACTAGCTGGTTGTCGGCTCTTTCTTCCGTGGCACCTTTGCCACATGATGATCGCTTTCCACGCCGAGACTGCTAGGTGACACGGGTTCGAATCCTGTCACCGGCTGTGCTGTCTGAGGTTTCCCCTGGGTTTTGCGAAGACTTTCCAGACGAATGTCGGCACAGTTCCCCTTGAAGTCGTCCCAGGACGCACATTAACCCTCCTGTCCCCACTACTTCCTGCTGTCCTCTCTCCATCTGTCCACGTCTGTACGCCGCTTATAGCCACAGTTGCTTCGCGGCGCTAACACGGAATTTTTAAAAAGTTAGAGAAAATGAGGGAAAGGCAAAAGTAATAGAACGTGAAGATGTATCAATAGCACGGACCTAACTGCCTTTTTTGTGAAATATATAATGTGTTCAAATGGGATGTGTATGTGAGTCCGACTTCTAACGCATAATTTATGTAGCTTCAGATCAATGCTTGATACCAGAAGGATTCTGGTAGATAAAGTAAATTTTACTTTCGCAAGTGCGAAAAGACAGGAGCAATCTTTGTTTGCACATCTAGAATATGTGACTTCCAGTGAAGGTGTTCGTGTACTAAAACACCCAGGAACTTCGTAGACGAGACTCTACTTATCTCATCGTCTCCAAAATGTAGCTTATAATGAGTAGCTGCAATTACTTGCTGATAAGGATGAAATGTAGGTACAAGATGCAAGAAAACCTTGAGCTTGAGGACACGTAAAAGACGAACACACGTTCGCCTTCGTGTGTATGTTCGTCTTTTACGTGTCCTCAAGCTCAAGGTTTTCTTGCACTCTGAATCTCAACCAGCTAGCCCCCATCCGCTCAGCTATCACAACATTTGCTACAAGTCTATTTGCAGATAACCATGTCGAGTACCTCAGAAGAACTGCGTTGCCTTTAGAAAACAGTGAACGTGTACCGTTGGCCTCGACAAATATATATATGTCGCCCGCGTACAACATGCATGTTGCTTGTAAATAGTCCACTAGGTCATTTAGATATAGTTAAAAGGAGAAATAGGTCGAGAATTGACCCTTGCGGAATGCCACTATTTATTGGTAACGTACGCGTGACTCTGCTTCACCGATCTGTACATACTGATATCTGTTGGTAAGGTAGATCTTCAGTTGTTAGTTAGATCTTCACCTAGTGGGACGCCACGTACACCATCCATGTCTTATAAGTTTCCACTCTAGCGCACAAACGAGTACCTAAACAACCCCTTCTGCAACATAGCAAAAACTCATATTATGGCAACAGCACAACTATCACATATTTTTTTCATCTATACTCATTGTATATGTAACCATGTGTTTTCACAACTCGATATACACCCTAATTATATAGCACCCGTCTTTTTACTTCCTAATCTGTGAAAGGTGTTTGACCCGTCTGACCCTATGTGCACTAAAATGTTGATTGCGCCGGTTGTCTGAGCGTTAACATAACTAGCTGAAATGAAACTTTTCTATCGATTTCTGATTGAACTGCAGGTGGACGAAGTCTGCCACAGAATCATCGTCAAAGAACCTTCCCTAATGGCACATTAAGCATCGTAGACGTCCAGCGGTCGGCGGACAACGGATGGTACACATGTATCGCTGACAATCTGGACGGGGCTTCAGCTGAGAAACAGCTTTCCTTGGATGTTGTCAGTGAGCATTTTTCTTTCCCGAGCTGTTCATCAACCTCAGTCGTGGTGGTCTTCGAAGCTATGTTGCCACGCTTATATTTTTACGTGATGCCATGTAGACAACTGAAAATACGCTTTAAAAAAAAAGAAAGAAAGAACGTGATGACGGTACGTACGACGTACGCTGTATGTGTTACATGTTATATGTAGAACAGAGTAGCAGGGCGCAAGCTAGCTGGTATAGGCTAGTTGTTGAAGACACAAAGAGCCCTCAATTTGTGGAAACAACACGAGCGGAACATAAATGGACGGGATTCTTCCCGTTCACTTGTGTTCCACTTATGTTCTTTCTGAGTCCATGTTCTCGTGCAGTTCCGCCGGCTGTGAACCCCTTCGCCTTTCCCGATGACCTGACGGAGGGCAAGCGAGCCGGGGTGGCCTGCATCGTATCGGACGGGGATATGCCCGTATCAATCACGTGGCTCAAAGATGGCCGCCCTTTGCCCCCGTCGCTGCGTGCCTCGGTGACGAATGCAAACGACTACACCTCTTTCTTGTCTTTTGCCAGTGTACAGCACTCTCATTCTGGCAATTACACCTGCGTGGCCAGAAATCCGGCGGCGTCTACTAACTATACAGTGCCTATGATTGTACGAGGTAAGAAATTTATAATCTTCAGGTGAACCCTCTAGACAATGAATGATTCCTGGTGGCTAAGAAGGATTTTCGCTCAATTTCATGTTGAAAAAAAATTACACGACGGTTACGACTCGTGTAAAGCGAAATTCAGCGTCAGCTGTGCGTGTGGTGAAATGAGGCCGAATGAAAGTGTGTACACAAATTTATGTAAGCGTGATAAGTATTGATTTGTGGTCGCTGAAGTGGTTGGCGAGGTGGGTGGTGTCCTGAACGAGGGGGCTGTTCTGGAACATCAAGTCTATGCATGAGCCATGTCTAGTTATGGGTTAGCAGATGTCGGTGCAGAGCGTAAGGTCCAGTTGTTCGGACATATCACTTAAGAAAGTGTTATTCTTGGCAGTGAAAGGTCCACGTTGAAGTCTCCGACGACGAGAAGCTTGTGCGTACGGTAAGGCGCGAGTACTTACGCGATAAAGTCGCAGATGCGTTCCGGCGCGGCGCGAAGCCAGAAGTAGCATACAGGCACCACGAGCCCTGTGGGAAGCTGCACGCCACAAATTTCTCCGACGTCGTCTCCAGGAAGGGTAACTTCAAGTGGTGTAGCCAGTACTCCGGCATGCAGGTAAATGGCAGCTTCGGTTGCCGTTGCCGCTGCGACGCGCCACGCAGCAGCAGTTGAAGCCGTCGACTTGTATCGGTCTCTCCGTCTTCATCCATGTCTCGGAAAGACACACAAGTGATGTCTTACGAAGGACGTAGTCCTGTGCAACGTCTTCTGCGTGGAGCTGTACGGAGCCTACATTTAGGGCAGCGAGTGTCAACGCGTGGGGCTTGTCTAGGTGTTCCACGCACTGCGTAGTGATGATGCGTACGCGGTGCTTTTGCAGTAGATGAAATTCGTCCGCCAAAGTTCTGTCGATATTCGCCTTTCCGTGATAGAAGTTGAAGTCATTGCCAGCATTTGCCAGCATCTGAGTCAGGTGCTGATCGCACCGTGCTCGGTTGTCAGGCGAATCCACACTACCATCTTAGCCTTCATTTGGCAGAAGAGGCACAACAGGCCTATGGCCCGCATTTTCCTTTGTCTTCCAGTGTTTCGAGGGGGCCTAGCCCTTCCAGACGTGGGCCTCATGAATCGTGGAATCGCACTAAAGACCGTTCTGTGAATCCTCTGTGGAGAGCCATCGCCCACACAAGTTCTTCTAATGTACTGGATGGGACCTCTGGTGCGCGCTCTTTCACCGGAGTTGTTTGAACCGTTCCGCCCGGCAGCACGATCATCACGGCGGTTCCATGCTGTCATTCACGCTTACCATCGCATGCTGGCTCGGATTACTCCTCCCGTGAACCCGAACTCCACCAGGCCCGCTCATATGTCGCAGGCAGTTTTGTGGGACGAGGCGTGCAGCAACGCAGTCCGGGCCCAGCGTCGTCGGCATGTGGACACCATCGCGTGGTGCAGGTCTGCGTGCTCCTGGCTCCCTCCTTCCTTGTTCGACACACTATGGAGCTTTGCGTGGAGCACACTGCCGACGCGTGATCGCCTCCACGTGTGGAACATTACTCCGACGAATATCTGCCCATACTGCACCGGTGTGAAGACCAACCGTCATGTACTCTTCGACTGCCGCATAGCCCGCATATTCTGGCAGCTAGTCAGTCGGCATACAGACATTATGTGCCCAATACCACTTGACCGCAGACGTCCCAGCCAATGGTACAGTGTGCTTGTGACGGCTTGTGGGGCCCAGGTCTTGCGGGGTGCCAGATGCAAGGCTGCGGCGCAGCGTAGGCGCGACGTCCCGATCTTCCTGCTTGTGCGATCTTTGCAGGTACGCGTCGTCAGCGTCCTCCAGAGGGAACTATTTGCGCTAGGGGAGGGTGGTTTTGTGCGCCGTCGGGGCCATCACACTTCTGTCCGCGCTGTCGGCGGTCTCGTCACCATCGCTGGTGACCCGTCATAAGCGTATTCATATTGTGTACATATTTTTTCCCATTCATATTTTTCCCCATCCATGATCATTTATCATTCGTTGCTTTCATTTGTTATTAGCCGCATTTTGCATCGTCCTGTATCGTTGATGTTGTGTGTGTGTTGTGCTTGTTGTATAGTACCCACGTGAAATTCGTTCAGTAAATCTCTCATCTTACTTTCCATCGATAGCGGTTGTAAACTGGCGGGATTCTCATCCTTACTCACAGCGCTCGGCGCACATGCGATAAGAGTTTTGTGCGGACATGCGAATGCCGACGACGCCGACGCGTTCTCGGGAAGATCTCCACTATACAGCTGACGCTATAAAACGGCTAAAAACCTGTCTGATAAATCTTGCTGTGGTTTTGTACGTACTCAGTGCGGCGTTGATCCGCTTCCAAGAAACGGACGTACATGATGAGCGTTTCCGCCCCTCGCGAGTAGATTTCTTTGCAGGTCTTGCAGGTACACGCCAATCACACGGCTCAACTTCCGTCACGTGGTATTATTTCGGTTCCATTTATTTCACCAATGAGGCAGAGACAGCAAGCAGCTTAGACGCATAGCTAGACAGCGGTACCCCACGCAGAGGATAACGTGACAGTAATACATCCTCGCAGATTAAAAATCTGTCCGCATCTTTGGACAGCGACGCGTTTAAATGTGCTTGGTAGCTTTATAGCCCGGCCGATCCTGATCTTCGGGCGCCCGCACTCAATTCGGTGTCATTGTGACTTCTTCTGCTGTAACTCCCTCTACAACGGTAACGGATGGACCTACTCGGCTGTCAACGTTGGTTCGCCCCCAATCTCTTAAATAACACACAGGGTGTTTCAGTAACCATGTCAAAGAGCACGCCACGGAATGCGATCAACGACATTTACCTGCAGAGAACTTTTGTCTACTACAAGTAATTTTCTCAAATTTTAATTGCACTAAACTGGATTTCTTGAATTGAACTACGAAATTGACCAAGTCAATGTAACCTTTTCTGTTGTAGCAAGAAACAGAAAGTTCGTGTCAGATTTACGCACGCTATTGCAAAATACTCTTATGAGAATGAGGATTAGGAAGAAGAACATTTCGATTTGGGACTGTGGTGCTCTTGTGGGACAACAAAAGGGACTGTGGGACAATGTTGTATGCTACCACTGCTAAGGAGACAGTATAGTCTCCTGCTTCAGCGGATAATCAACCGGACGACCCGTTATTTGTCACTTGGGACGGACCCCGAACCCTGCTTCAGGAGCATACGCGCAGCATGACGGAACAAATGCGAACCGAAATTGCGACGCTGCTAAATTTACCACAAGCACAGAACCTCAACCTATCTTCCCCAATGATGGATACTCGGAGCACCAACCAACCGCTTCATTCACTACCTCTATTGCGCGGACAGACGATGCATACTTCGACCGCAGGCGGAACGGTTGCTAAGCCTGGCACATTCGATGGTCAGGCTCCTTGGAGCAAATATTTGGCACAGTTCGACGTCACGGCCCGCACTCACAGAGAGAAATGAACAGTGAGATGGATTGTTAATTCGATGCGTTTCCGGGATGTACTTTCGTTGTGGGAACTGCTGCACATATTGTAGTGGGAGATATTCTTCTGGCCTTCTAAGAATATCGCTTCCAGATCTGAACAAATATCCGGAACAGATATCCGGAATATCCGGTACTTCCCGCTATGGTGTGTTTCGTCCTCACATACATATTTACATAAAGTTTAAACCCACCCGAGATAGCATATATTGTTCCATGTTGGTATGCCCACAATGTACGATAACAAAGTTCAGTTTTCATTCGTACACTGATAGGGCTTTAGGCGGACTAGAGCAATTACGGTGCCTGGTCGTGTTTGCAACCTCGAGTCGTGAAGGCATTCCCTTTCAGCGCCATTTTCTACCTGACTGTCTTTGCTGGGGTGAACACAAACAAGTGTCCTCCCCATCACATGTAGCGATTTTTGTGACGCAGTGCCTCCGAAATGGCGTCGGGAGCCGGTGGACAAGACCTCTGTGACGGGTCAGCCCGTAATATTTGACTGTCAGGCGAATGGTTTTCCGGTGCCCGTTATTCGGTGGAAGAAAGCGCAAAGTAAGTTCCCAATGCATCGTAACGAGAGGCTCTTTAGTACCTCAATGAAGCGGTTCATCTCAACGGCCGTGACTGAGCTATAGTGCGGGAACGCTATTCTTGCGGTTTATTTCTTGTTCAGAAATAGGATTCATCTTATTTTTTAACGGATACGAGCAGCCTTGATTCTCCAACCAACGATGAGTCCGGCAACAGAACTCGTCAAGTATTGTTTGTTTACACCGTCGATGTCGCCAAATATGAAAACCTTGTGGTCTTTTTAGAAGGAGACTTTCAAGTGATCATCAGCAACGCCAACGTGCAAATCCTGGAGAACGGCTCGCTCAGCATTCGAGAAACGGGTCGTGATGACGGTGGTCACTACATGTGCCAAGCGATCAATGGTGTCGGACCGGGGATCTCTACCGTCATTAAGCTTCACGTGCACGGTACGTACATTTCAATCTTGTTTTTGTTAACGTCTTATGTGAACTTCGCAGTAGTTCATGATCAAGAACCGGTTTAACGGGCCGATATAAATATTTTCGAACGCGTCCTCCATAACAAAACGCGTAAGAATGATGGACGATGCTATTTTCCAGCCAAGTTGACGTCTTTTGACAACTCGAACCAATCGGGCGTGTTCTCGACGGGTCACTTAAACACTTCTCTTCCACTATATATCTCACTGTACAACAAATGGAGCTACTTTTTTCATAATTTGAAATTACTTCTTTACTGATTTCTCCGTCCATCTTCTTTCCATAGACATGGTCACACGAACGTATATATTTATCCAAAGAGCATGTGAACTACACCGGACGTGGTAATGTACATTAAAGGGACTACGAAATGATTTTTTTCTCGTTTTCATCAGAAAACCTTTTCCGAGTCTAGAACCAAAATTTTACCTTCATCACGCGAGGAGTATTCTCGGGAGCGAATTTAGACGGAGCGGCGAAGGGAGGACAGCTGGCGCCGCGCCGTGGCGAGCTGCCGAGCGGAGACACAGCGGGCAACTTGACGGGACCACGGCCGGCTCGGCAACACGTCATCGTGACGTGTTGCCGAGCCGAAGGATCCCGCCAGGAGCATGCGCCGTAGGATCCCGCGCATGCCTTCATCGGGAGTGGAAATCTCCATGACGGCAGCTTCCGCGCGATGGTCGCAGTCTATCGCAGTCGCATCCTGTGGTTTTCGTCGACATGCCGAGACGATGTTGAATAGTTGGTTGCCCTAATTTACGTCAATATTTGCGTGGTATCCAATGTCTCATGCTTCCCAGTGACGAGACGGACAGCTTTTGATGCCACGAAGCAATCGGACCGCCGGAGTGGAAAGACGATGTGGTGCCATCGACTGCTCGTGTTTTTTAGCGGACATTTGCATGATCGAGTTTACGAAGGGTACGCTGAATCTCTTCAACGTACAGGATAACGAGCTCTGTCTCGTCTGAATCAATGTGTAGCAACCTGTCCACACCGGGGAAAGAACATCCACCTAAACGGCGCAAAGGTGTGAGTATTTTTCGTTATTGGGGCTAACAACGGTCTCTCAGTCCGTGTGGATCAAATGCTATCATAGATTTCAGGATTGCGTGAATGGGTTAATTCCCATCTGCGTGACTCTGAACCTTGCCGCCGCTTACGCCACAGAGAGAGTAAAAAAAAAAGAAAATAGAAGTTACCTAATCCATTCCCTAAACTCAGGTGGTGCACTGTTGATAAAAGTACACTTCGTTTAGCATGATCTTAGAAACCATACTTCAACAGAATATTTATGTAATATGTTGAACATACGTATCCGTTCTTTTCTCTTCACTCAGCTGCTTTCATGTTCACAGGTGACTTCCTCAGCGGAGCCTGAAACCCCTTAGGTGAGACAGCATGATCATTGTAACCCACTATTCAGAGCAGACAAATGCTGTGCACATTCTTTCCAGATTGCTCTTTAATGCAGTGTCTTGCCTACCATTCGGGCTCTGTATATTGTTCACAAGTTTGTTTTTTTACCTTTTTTGTCATTTGATTTACAGTTTGCTTTATCATATGCACAAATATGATATTGAGGGGGACATTTTCTTGTTTACACTTCTTATCTTATAATCATTGTTCAGTTAGATTACATCATTTGCATTCACCGAAATTGGAGTTGTATACTGTGTTATTTTCTTCCTCTCAAATCAGGGTAGCCCATGTGTATGGCAGCTGAAGTCTTTCACCAGGGTAACATGCCAGCAAGTGCTCTGCAGGTCACCTCTAAGTTAAAGGAACCTACCTTTGATGCACTATGTCCGCATGAGATTTTGTTTCTGCTACAACTCTGCGCTTTGTTTCACATTACCAAAAAATAACATTACCAGCCATTATCATACCGGTGTACTGCTGTGTTCAACCAATTCAACTTGCTCTTGGCATCCTGCAAGGCCGTGCAGCTACTTCAGCCCTTATTTGCTGGTAACACTGGTGCCAATACAGTTGTTAGATGAGGTGTGACACTGTAAAATAGAACATATCCTGTGTTCTATTAAAAATAAAAATGATGCATGTATAGCATATAATGTGTATATGTAGATGTTAGGTCTTAGTTATTTTACTATTCGAGCTAAATGTCGACATTTCAGCTGTATGAGCCTGATGCCCTCGTCCTTGACGCATATACAAGTGTGCCACCACCCTCGGAGGAGCCTGCATAGCGAGGACTCTGTCCCAGTGGCAAATGGAACAGTTCTTTCACAAAGAAAGCAGGTTTCCGCCAGAAGACCAACGAGCAGTTTACTTGAAATAGTACCAATTACTTGTCGTTTTTCTAATTGCAAAATATTGGGCATGCTACGTCAGTACTGGGGCTTTGTGCTTCTTTCCAGTTACCTCAACTGGTGACTTCAAGCTTACGTAACACAATAATATAAGAGGGCATGAAGCAGGCGAACTGGTATCGTGAGATTGTGTCCCCCAGTCTTAGGGTTAGAAATGTATTACACTGTGTTGGAAACCTGGTTGAACAATAAATTTGTTAAACGACAAACACTTCTCAGATGAGCAGTGGCGATGTGCAGAATACTCTTATACAATACGCTACAGCTGAGTTTTGTAGGCATGGTGGTTGGCAATGCTAAATGTTCAGATTTACGACGTGCTCAACATTGAATACAGAATACGTGACGTGCTCATAAATAAATTCTTGCATGAAACATAATCTTAGGCAAACAAGAAGTCCTTCGACGGAAGGAAATACAGCCATCTGTAGAACAATAAATGCAGAGTAAATCAAAATCGCCTGAAGGCGCGAAGCTGCTTTGAATAATAACAGTAATGATGACGAAGAACACGAGTTGAAACAAAGTAAAACAAAACATTAGACCACCCAGTCTTTTACAATAATTTGTGCAAACAAATCGAGCAACAAAGGGGGACATCTTCCAAATATCACAGTCGCACTTCACAACGCACTTCCTTTGTTGTCAGATTGCCAACAGGTAAACATAACTGCAACTGACTTAAATATAACTGCAACGCCAAGCAACCACCAGACACTTTCCATTGGTGACGGCGATACAACCAAGGGGATGAAACTCGCGAGTTCACTTGCGGACTAAAGTGAGACGCTGCGAGCTTTTTACGTCATCAAACGTCATGAAACGTCAGAATTTTTACGTCGAAGCGCGAGTTCTCAACCGTCACGAGCCCATTGGCTCCTGAGGCCGCTCTCCCGGTATGCGAGCGCTCATTGGTTGGTTTGAAATTATGAACTTTCCTTGGCGCGCTCAAGCCGGCGACACCGTGTCGGCGGTGCCGGAGCAACCGAGCAGCTCTCCGCAAAGTTTCGAAATGTGTTGGATGCAGCAGGGACGCAAGCAAAGCATCTATGCCTGTACCGCTTTGGGGGGTTTTTAGTGTCCTTCCCTAACATGTTGTCGATACAGACTG
This sequence comes from Ornithodoros turicata, assembly GCF_037126465.1. Lineage (NCBI taxonomy): Eukaryota > Metazoa > Arthropoda > Arachnida > Ixodida > Argasidae > Ornithodoros > Ornithodoros turicata. The sequence goes on along the minus strand of NC_088205.1, from coordinate 40,515,019 downwards.
TGAAAAGCTCGTGCCTCATGGATACTTCTGCAAGTCAATTCAGTGATAGATAAGTGGAAGGCAGGTGTGCTTCGCTTGCTTTGGTGCGACAACGATTCAAGAAGGAATACTGCGTTTTCCGCTACCCACTCGATGACAGGTAAGTCAGTTCCTACTCCATTCTGCCGCTTAGCATAGCATAGAGCCACACCTGTGGCATTTTGGCAGGTAGAATTTTTGGTTTTGACGTTTCTGATCCCTATTTTAATTATTGTTCAGGTATAAGCACTCAACCCATATCTGCTTCAGAATAGCATCTGCATGGATACAGTAGAATGGATAAGCCACTCAGAGTGATTGGAGCATCATCTTTCGGCATAGCAGCTGCTCAAGTTCCTTTGTGGCGGGTCAACCAGGCGCCTACAGAAGCAGCAATGGGATATGGACATCTTCTCTGTCATGCCGGATCTCTGAATGTGTGTGCCTGTGCAGCCAATATACTGTTGTTCTACTGTGAAATCTTCCACGTGAGAAGACATCAGCTATCAGTGAATGCAAAGTTGCTTCGGCATATCATTCGAACTTCAGACAATGTTCATATCATGTTCGTGTTTTGCACAGCTACAGCAGGCTGCAGCTTGTGATTTGGAAATATCTATCTCTAAAAATAAAGCAGTTTCTGCAACAGAAACAGCAAACGCTTCCGCATTTTGTTATTTATTTCACTCGACGCGACCGAAAATCCAGAACCGCCAAAGCGGGGGAGAGGGTAGAGAACAGATGAGAGAGGGAAAGGGGAAAGGCACCGCCAGCGACACAGCTCACCCAGGGAGACAGAAAAAAGCAAAGAAAAAAAGCTACTCAACCGTCGTCCAACGATTGGCCCAACGCTAGAGGTCACGTAAGTTTTTCCCGACAATAGAAATATACTACACGTTCATCCCCCTGATACAACCAATACACGTTGCGGTGAATTGCTAGAGGCCCACGTAACTCGTCAGCAAAACTCTCAAAGCCACGGAGGTACTTGAGTTCCTTGTTGTGAACGGCCGCAGAGCAGAGGACGAATACATTCGATGAAAAAGTACAGCTCACATGTCATACTTGCCAGCTCAACTGTAGCAAACGATTCACACGCAAAAAGCTGTTCATTATAGCGCGCTATCCGAACGCCTCCAACCAAGAAAACGTAATGCTTCAACTTCAACCCTCAGACCCTCAGACGCGACCAGAGACCTTGTGACCTTCTATGTGCGACTGGACGGTGCCAGCCAGAGCGGGCTCGCAGCATAACTTTCCATTGCGCAACACCGGTGACGTAACGGGGAACAGAAGTGCGGTCCGTACAGTTACACCATCGACGGGACAATGTGCGCGGGAGAGGAGGAACGCGGAAGAGACATTTCGAGCGCGCGCTCCTCACAGCGTGGAGCGATTTCGCCCGGAAAAAATTGTGGCATATTAGTTTCTCGGCGGGAAGAACAGTTTCCAGCGAAAAAAAGTATGGGGGTTCAAGAAATTTCATAGTCCATTTAACTGTGAAATGTTTTGCCCGTACATTGTCGTCTTTCCAAGAAACATCGTTTAAACAACAGGTACGACTTCTGCAGGCAAAAGTCAATATAGTTGGCACCACTGAAACGCGTACGCTCGGAAAAGCCCAATCCGGATAACGAGGTATATTGGAGATTTTCACGTAGAGCAACGTCTACTAGATGTAGAACTACGCACGGCACGCTCAGTAACGACGTCCAGAACGTGTTGAGTTAGTACCGTTTATAACTATTGAATAATAACACATCCAAACCGTAAACGTCAACACGAAACCGGTCGGACATGTTCAATGGCCGTTGGTTTCAATGGTCAATAAAGACTGGCCTCGTGACAGCCTGGGTTTTATATTCTCCAGGTGCTATTGTACTCTCCGTAGCCTCGAGACCGATAGTATTCTTACACTGTCTGGATGATTCGTGTTTTTCCCCTGTCACACAGGTAGTCTTCAAGAAACATTGAACATGCGCATAGTGCCACCAAGCGTGTAACGTTTCAACCCCACAAAGAACATTGGATCCAATGTTCCTTGACTGGTTGACAGGTTGCACGCATGGTAATGCTACACGCATGTTCAATGGGCATTGGTTTCAATACTCAGTGAAGATTCACCGTGTGACAGCCCGGGCATTACGTTCTCCAGGCGCTACTGCACTCTCCGTAGCCTCGAGACCGATAATCATCTTACACTGTCTGGATGATTCGTGTTTTTTCGCTGTCACACGGGCACTCTTCAAGAAACATTGAAGTCATTGGTCATTGAACATGCGCATAGTGCCACCAAGTGTGTAACGTTTCAACCCCACAAAGAGCATTGGACCCAATGTTCCTTGACTGGTTGACAGGATACACGCATGGTAATGCTACACGCATGTTCAATGGCCGTTGGTTCGAATAGTCAGTGAAGACTGACCGTGTGACAGCCCGGGCATTACGTTCTCCAGGCGCTACTGCACTCTCCGTAGCCTCGAGACCGATAATCTTCTTACACTGTCTAGATGATTCGTGTTTTTCACCTGTCTCACGGGCAGTCTTCAAGAAACATTGAAATCATTGGTCATTGAACATGCGCATAGTGCCACCAAGCGTGCAACGTTTCAATCCCACAAAGAGCATTGGATTCAATGTTCCTTGACTGGTTGACAGGTTACACGCATGGTAATGCTGCACGCATGTTCAATGGCCGTTGGTTCGAATAGTCAGTGAAGACTGACCGTGTGACAGCCCGGGCATTACGTTCTCCAGGCGCTACTGCACTCTCCTTAGTCTCGAGACCGATAATCTTCTTACACTGTCTGGATGATTCGTGTTTTTCCCCTGTCACACGGGCAGTCTTCAAGAAACATTGAAATCATTGGTCATTGAACATGCGCATAGTGCCACCAAGCGTGCAACGTTTCAATCCCACAAAGAGCATTGGATCCAATGTTCCTTGACTGGTTGACAGGTTACACGCATGGTAATGCTGCACGCATGTTCAATGGCCGTTGGTTCGAATAGTCAGTGAAGACTAACCGTGTGACAGCCCGGGCATTACATTCTCCAGCCGCTACTGCACTCTCCTTAGTCTCGAGACCGATAATCTTCTTACACTGTCTGGATGATTCGTGTTTTTCCCCTGTCACACGGGCAGTCTTCAAGAAACATTGAAATCATTGGTCATTGAACATGCGCATAGTGCCACCAAGCGTGTAGCGTTTCAACCCCACGAAGAGCATTGGATCCAATGTTCCTTGACTGGTTGACAGGTTACACGCATGGTAATGCTACACGCATGTTCAATGGCCGTTGGTCTGAATAGTCAGTGAAGACTGAACGTGTGACAGGGGATCACTCTGGTTTACACTTCGCAAAATAAATTTCGAGAATAGACTCCTCAAAATAAATCACGAAAAAATCGACGGTGTAAAGATAAAGCCGTTAAAGGTCAGCTACGCCGATTCCCCGATGTGTTGAAACGGTTGTGATATTCAGAACGAGCACATCCAACTGCCCCCGAAACGCACCTTCGTTTCTCAATTTTGTCTTCCTATTACGAATATTAATTCATCAAAGAAACCAAAACAAGCCATGGGCGCAGCCATTTTTGTGACGTAGATGGGATAAACCTGCTCCATCTACGTAGATAGAGAATCGTGCGTCTGATTGGATGAAAGCTGAGGCTTTCTCTGACTTCCATGGCGTCTTCTCCCCTTTGCGAGGAAATCCAGTTATGGCCGCCGGCTACGATGAGCGTTTCGTCCAGGTAATCCCGAGAACTATTGAACGATGGAAACAACAACCGCGAACTCACCTCAACATCATTTTCGGCGTGAAATTGTGATTATGTGCTCGAGAACTTCGCAGTTCAACCGTTCAGCTGCCATTCACGTAAACCCGTTTGCTGCTTTTACTACAAGTGCAGGAATGGGAGCGATTGAGCAACAACGTGAGACTTGGTGATCGTATGAGCATATACCTGCAGGGGACTGGTCTTCAAAGAAAAAAGGCCATATTTTTGCCCATGCACATCGTGCGGTTGCCAGGCTTGTTACACGAGATACATATATTGTGCAGCATCATAGCGCGGCTGTAATGAACGACGTAGGAATGTATCGTGACCACTCGAACTGCATTCGTTGAACCATTCGTCGGCTATATGAAAATGCTCATTAGAGTTGCCCCGCACAAAAAGTGTTGGATGTAGTTTTGTAGTGTGTTGTTTATCTCGTAGAGCGCATCGCGGCATGTAGGTCGAGAGCCCTTAGCCGGCGTTCACACGGGCAACTTTTCCCAGCAACTCGAAGCAACTCAAACCAACGTATTTTGAGCAATTTCGAGTCCGCGTTCACACGCAGCAACTCTGTAGCTCCACCCACAAGCAACCTTATGGCGACCGGACAATGTGGGTTCGAATCGAACTGGTGGAATCTTTTCTTTAGCTGCTGTTTATCAAATTTCAGTCAGTTTTATTACTCCAATAGATCATTATTGCCGTCCAGAAGTGGCAACTGATATGTTTCCGTGAAGTTCGTAAAAAAAGAAAAAGTTATTTTTTAGCTGCACCTCCAGGATTTGAACCTATGAGTAGTAGAGTAGTAGTAGAGTAGAAGTAGCTGCGTTTTGGAGCTTGGTGACGCCCGAAAGACCTATGAACCATGAACCATGAACCTATGAACCCTATGAAACCTATGAACCATGAACCTATGAACCCACGAACGAAATCCACAACGCCATCGGGAGTCACGTGGCAATGCTTCCCTCTCTGATTGGCCGATGCACGAGCAACTTCTCAAGTTTTCGGTCCGGGAGCGATTCGCAGCAACTCGGAGCAACTCGAGTTGCTGGAGGTTGCCGGCTGACAGCAACTCCAAAGTTGCTCATAGTTGCTGCAAAAAGTTGCCCCGTGTGAACGCTGCCTTATACGTATTTTTTGCATGTTTACTTGAGTGCACACAGGCCATATTTCATTCATAATAGTTTAGCAAATAAACACGTACGGGTCGATCTCATATTGCTTTTGAGTTAGGCATAGTGTCTTCAGATCAGGGTATGTGTATCCTGTTTGCTGGGCCCAACAGATGTTATTAAGGGTAGTGCAACATTTCCCACTTCTTGAACCATGCTAACATTGCCAGAATAAGGAACATTACACTGTGCTGTGTATTCCACACTCAGTTGTCTCGTTACGTAAACCCCCAATTATTATATTGGGTACTCCACATGTTCAACCAGTCAGCAGTTCCCATATCCTATTTTTTTTAAACATGTGCTTAAAATTCCACAACTGCCACTCAAGTAACTTTGCCACCAAATTAGTCAGTGACAAAAGGTATATGTACTTTATCACAAATTTAATAACCTTGGTGGAAATGGTTGGTGGTGTCCTCTGCCTTGTACGGTGCACTTCATAGCAAAATACACAATAGTTCAAATGTTTTCCTTGTCCACATATGCCCTGTCCAAGCTGAAAGACTCTTATCAAAATGGGGAAGCGGGCTTGCTTGTCCAGAGAAACAAATATGAAACTGCAGTGCTCAACGTAAATAACTGCATGCTCAGCAACTAAGGCTGGTGATGCCGAAGACCTAATATTTCTAGGTTAAAAGGAACAAAGGAGAAAACACCACTGCAGCGTATTAATGTTGTTTCAAAAGTATAACACCACAAAATTTGTGAGAGTCAGTTGGTGTATTTAGTTATGTTGGTCACCTCCTGCACCAATTTTTAATAAGATTCAAATGCGTTGCTACCAACCAGGACCTAAGCCTGACCTATGATCTAATAATAATAATAGTATCTAGGACCTATATGGACCTTCACCACTAGTTTGGTCTAGGTTTCACACGTGGCTTCTAGTGAAGCTTCGAAGCTGCTCTGTAGAGCTGACAGGAGACTTGCAGAGTAGAGAATTTTTTATTTATATTTTCCAAAGAACATGTAAAAAACAATGTGCTGTACCAACTGTATTCAAAGAAATACAAATATACTTTGTTTTAGCTATGTGCATATCAGCAGGTTACAGGTGACGGATGACGGATGACACACAATGGGCGTCAAGGGTGAGAACACAAGAATACTACCACTGCAGGCACTGTCCTGAAATTCTAAGTCACCATTTGTCAGAAACGAATGACCACGCACAGCCTAAGGATCATATTGAGCTCCTTCCATTATTATTTTTATTGACAGCATGTTGGCTCCCGTCCAGTCCATGAAAGTGACCTTATCGTTGAAAGAACGGTTCAACAGCAAGCGAGCTGATGATAGTGTCCATGATCGCGAGACCTGAAGAGGAGATACAAGAAGGGACATAAACACGCTATGTTGAGGCATTGTGTATGTCCCTTCCTATCCCTCGTCTCAGAGTTTTTCGCTATGGACCTCCATGATGTTTCCTTCGGCAAACTTTACATATTTTTATGTAGAATTGTGAAGGTACAGCCAGGCGCTGTTAGCAAATCACACAGTACTTTTTTTTAATCAAGAATCCATAGAAGGTACACAGTCATCTTTAGCATTGCACACATCTATGGGACATGTTAATCACTTTGGAATGTCACAGACATGTCATGGAGGCCGGCACATGATTAGTGGTGCTGAACAGACAACTATTTGTCATAGTTTAGGCATAAAAAGCAGTTTTGTCACCTGCATATTGAGACAGATGTATCTCTACATACTTTGCCATGACACAAATATATGAAGCAACAAATGTACCCCCTACTTTATTATGGTTATTAGTCAACACTGCCAAGAATGTGGGAACACAGTCTTGTACCACCTACACTCTTCAAAATGACCTTCACACACGACACATTGTAGGTCAACGAGACTCCAGAATGATGTCCTCTCCCTCCCCATTAGCTGAAAACATTTTTCTACAACCTTGCATAAGGGGAAGTTAGTACAAGAAACGCACACATTCCTTTTTTGAGCAAATCAGTATTCAGAGCGTTACCATACTGTACTGTGATAGGCCTGCAGTGCATTACGTGGTACAGCACATACTCTAAAAAATTTCACCGTAGAACATGTCCCCCATTCTAATGATAGTCTTCTCTAGTTTTACAAACTGCCATTTCCCATAGTGCTTTATGGTATGACACAGTATTTTTAAATCTTTACTGTAGTTTACTGGTTATAGCAGAAAAAAGACACCACTGTTTCCGATCACAGGACGCAAGCCATAAGTGCTATACGGAAACAATACATGCTGCTCTCTAGCAGTTGTTCGTGTTTGGACATGGTATGGTGCATGCAGGGTAAATTCCATGGTTAAAATATCCAAACGTGAACAACTGTTAGATTACATGATGTAGAATGCTCTACAGTACAGTAAAACCTCCAAAGACGGACACCTCCCTACCTCGGACAACTCCCCATGATTTCATTGCACGGGCAGGCTCCCATTGAAACTACATGGGGACGAAATTTTCTATGTTGGACACCTCCCTATCTTGGAAGTAGGATACGGTTTTCACTGCAAAGTCAGACAAAACCCTGGCCACATTACCTGAATATCGGCCCATCTTTTGCACCAAAAAGACCCAAAATGAGCCAGTGGCCTTGACTTTTTCCCCTTTTTTCCCCTATACTGGTCTCAGCATTTTGTTGCTTTAGTTTTTAGAGTCCAAAAACAAGTGCTCTCAGTCTACATTGTAATTCTTTATGTGAGCACTTGTCTTCAGTTTGTCTAGAGTCTTTGAACGAGCACTGCACCAAAGCTATGAGAAGTGGGCTGACGCTTCAGAGACAAGTCCTTGCTGCTCGAAAAGCTCCAGAGGTAATGGCATTGAGTAGAATCTGAACGGAATTGAATATACTAAAATCAGTAATAATTATCAGTGAAGAGTGGGTAGAGGTATCCACTACCAGGCACCACCACCAGGTACCACAAAGGACCTTAAATTGAAGAAGGGGGACATTTCTCACAGCTGTGATCTCTTCCATTTTTTGTTGCCGTCATATTCTGTAACTCTGACACCTCTATAAGTAGGAGATGCCTCGGCTGCACTGCGGGTGTCCAACATAGGAAGGTTTCACTGTATTTATGTTCCGTGTCATGTGACCACAAACAATATATGCTTTTGCTCATGCTGCACAGCACAGACGGATTGAGCTGCATGTGAGGATAATAACATGAAACCTGAGGTGCGGAGGAAAAGGCACGACTTTACGGTACGGTGTCAGTTGTTTCATGTTGTAATTGCGTACCACCTGGCCTGTACTTGAGAATAGGTTTGATGCATTGTACACACACCATAGACATGCAGTATGTGGTGTGTTGTGATAGTAATGCTGAAGAATAATGCTCCAGGTGGATTGTTTCGGTACAATCTTGAACTATGCATACCAAGGGGTAGGGCATCTGCGTGACAGGTTTACCTGGAAGTAAGAATGTAAATGTTAGCTGAAGTCATTGAATAATTAACATTATCAATATACTGCTGCAGATGATACAAACAATAGCAGGAATGTCTCTGTACTCACAATATTAGTACAGCAGCTACAGAAAAGCATAAAACAAGTTTTTGTATACATGATACCACTTGAATGCAACACAAGCTTCTGCTGCACTGCCAGAACACCACGGCGGACAGATTTACCTTACTTCACCTGAGAAAAAGTATGTACCGTTGCACACATGATGCTGTTTGAATGTCTAGAAAAAACATAATTTATGACCGAAAGAGAATCAACTGGAAGATTTCAATTTACCTTAGTCAAAACTGAGAAAAAGTATGTGCTGTTGCACACATGAAACTCCTTGAACTGCCCTTGAGCGCTCTGGAAGAACACCTTATTTGTGACCAAAATACAACAGCTGAGCCAACATTGAATTTATGAACAGCAAGGGTATACGAACACAAGAAATCGAGCACAAGTGATGGAATGCACTTGATTAATCAGAAAATGAAATGTCTCAGTACCAGGTGTCACTGTTCCGTCAACAAAAACAGATGAACTTTGAAGGGGCGTCTGGTTTGCACTGGTGACAGCCTTCAGCTTGAAACCCAGACGGTGATAGTTGAGACGTGGAGTGCAAGCTTTTCGGTGGTGCCAGAACGCCTGTGAAATCATTTAACAAATAAGGCATTTCCAAATCTGTACTGAGAATACACCCGCTGGGGCGTAATCTCTAAAGGATGAAGCAGTAACTGACAGATAGCGTATCTTTCTCTTCTACGTGATGCAATTTGCACCGCATGACTGACTTAGCATTACGCGTCTTACCTTTATCTGCTGCCTAGTCCTGCCCCTGCAATCTCTTGCTGCAGATAAGGTTAGCACAGCATCCCGGACGAGACATCTTCGGCTTCTTGTGAAACAAGTTGCGCATTGCTTCCGTAACATTCATATGAGCCAGATAAACAGATCAAACCGCTGCTTTCCAAGGAGGCACCCAGTCGGAGTTGTAACCGATTGTTGCAGTCAATAGATTTCTCTTTCGCCTTTCGGAAAATTGTGGTTTGAAATATTGGAACTGCATGCTGAAGTGTTCTTGCAGACGGGAGCAAAACGCTCACACATTCTCGGCACGCAGCACAGAACAGGAATCACACCAGGAAGTCTGTACTGGCCTAGCAAATGCTTTGCAGTCGAAGGAAGCAAAACTCACGTTCCTCGTGGGTTTAGTGAAGTCCAGAAATATACTGGCTCCCTAATAGCTAACTGTTTATCACTTCCCCAATGTGAATCTGCGCAGCAGACGGCTCGGCAGAAGAAACTGGCCGGCTTGGCGGAAGGAACCAAGCCAAAAGTCATGCCAAGCCGGAGCGCGGGCAGACCACGAATGTGTCGTCGACACAGAGTTTGCGGGCCTCAAGACGGGATGTCAGTGAAACTAAAAATTCACTTTTTCGGAAAACTGCGAGGAGTTTGGGATAACTATTTTGCATACATAATCAGTGTTCCCTTATGAACACATCGTGTGAGTACCATTCCATTCTGTAACACTCGAAAATCGGCGTAGCTGAGCTTTAAAATCAACTTTTGCGGTATAAACGCTTCAGATTCAAACTTTCAAAATAAATCATCTCTGATTAGTCGACAGGCACTACAGCCTCAGAGCAGCGAAGTCTTTTGGCTTCCGCGTCTGAAAATAGTTCCCCGCAGGATGTGGCTCTTTGCGGTGGGCTGGGAACAAGAGTACCGAGTCTGGACGAATCGTTTGCTGTATTTTTCGCCAGCTATCAGGATTCTGTTGACATTGCAGTTAGTGCTTTGTTCTGCTACTCGCCTGTCAAATTTGAGTATGTCGAACTCTGAATTCGTGTCGTAAGTCACCAAATCAGTTCCTGGTGTTTGTTCCAGCTATGGTGGACACCTGCCATATTGTGAACATTGTCGCGGACATCGCCGGCTGCCTGGGTTGTGAAATCGTTGGAGTTCAAAAATGACGATAGACGAAAAAGCCCGATACCCAAACCTTGTGCATGTGTTGTGTTTGTCCATCTGTGTGTGCCTCAGAACCTTAGAATCGTGAAATCGGAACCTGCCTGTGTACTTTCTTGCGTGTGGTTTTCCTTGGGAGCCTACGTTCTTATAAGTGCAAGGAACTAGTACTGGGCAGACTCTCGAAATGCCTTTCTGGAAATAAGCTGCATATAAATGTTAAGAAACTGTTTGTTTGTTGGGAAGTAAAAACTATTTTCTATCGAATTTGAAGTACCCCGCAAAACACGACCGTGAGCAACGATGGTGAAGAGCAGTACCAGCCTGTGATCTGCCTGGAACCTCGCGCTGACGCTATAACGAGAACGCTCGCTGATTGGTCTAGAGAAACATTGTCTGCTGCTCTGCTGTCGTCTGCTACTCGGCTGTTCGGGGTTCTGAAAAAGCCTTTCTCCTGGGAGACTCTTTTCGGCTGTAGTTCGAGTCACACGGGCTCCGCCTCTCGGCGAACGTCATATGTCACGTGAGAAAGTCGCTTCTGCCCGCGCGCTGGCCGCTGGGGATTCTTCTTGCTGCGGAGAGATGGGGAATGTGCACATGTGGTTTTAGTAGTTTTATAAGGTGAAGGTGTCTTACGCGTAGTACTGCGTAGCCTTGCTGGATGGACATGAGATGAGTTTGTGTAAAACCGACAGCGGTTCGTTGCACTGCATTCAGGTGGTTCTTTCTCTCGAGCGAAACTGGGAAGTGTCACCGCTTCCTCGTTTTTTTTCTTTGGTCTAATAAATATACCCCCCCCCCCCGCTTCCTCGGACCAAAGCCGTAATACACGGCACTGGCACTGCCCCGGCCAAAATAGGGAAGCAGATCGGCGACAGCGCTGGGTATCTGGCACTCAAAATAATTCATACAGCAAGGAAAGCTTTTGTTCGGTTGTTAAACGAAGCATATCATTCCAGATTGCAAGAAGAAGAGTAGCTCGTTCACTAGTCCTATCTTCGTAGGCAAGATGGGAGGGGATATATTTATTAGACCAAAGAAAAAAAGGGGGGAAACGCAAGATGGGGATTAGTGTTTACCGAACGGCAACACAAGTGCCTGCTGCTGAACTTCGGAATATTTTGCGATCAACAACTACAAATCGCTAGAGGACTGTTCTGAACTCCCTGAACTTTCGTCTTCTGTCACGCCACCTTAACACCGGACAACTGTAGCCTAATACAATTTAGACTAACTGCGATAGGTGTGAGCAAGCAGTTGTGCTTGTGGTGTGTGATTCAAATGTGTGCTCAAATTGCTGGAAATATGAAATAAAAGAAACTAGCAAAGAATATACATATGATTAATGTATTCAATTTAATGAAAGAGTTTCTCTGTATATGTTCTTGTTAATGTCTATATCTCGAAATTCGGAAGCATGTACAACAACAACAATAAATGACGGAGAAGTTATAATAACATGGGATGTTTACCACTGGTAGCCAAAGGACCCTACGCTACTTCACAGATGTTAATTTGAGAGGAAACACAAAGTTCGTACTAAAGTTCCACATAGCTATGATAATCTATACTATTTTGTGAAGTAAAATAAACGTGAAAATCACCGTGCATCGAATACATAATGCTGAATTCGAGAAGCCCTAATGGGTAACACGCGTCGGACAGCGGTACACAGGCAACGGCGCAAATAATATTTCATGACGCGTTTGGAAGTGCTGACTGTTTCAACGGAACATTTAACGGAATGTTTATCCTGTTCTCAGTCTGACGGGCTGCGTACATATAAGCGCTCATAATACCTTTTGTGAAAAAATCGCATAATTTGCCCTACTTGCAAGCAGTTTTGCCGCCGGGCACATACCAATCTCTGACCTCCCCGTCTTTGGTCTTCCCGCCATTCCCGCTCCATTCCTTGCTCTCCCTTTCCCTCCTTACATGACATATGACGCACGCCATGAGGCGGAGCCTGTGTGACTCGAACTACAGCCGAAAAGAGTCTCCCCTTTCTCCTGGCTGGGTAATGATTCGGCCGCTTCCTCTATCCCCAATTATCCGGGAGAACTGGCAAAACTGGTTTACGGCGGCAAAGGGACGAGGCGCTGACCCCCACTGACCGTCGAACCAGAACGCGTTCTCCTTATGCCGTCATCGGTGACGTGGCATCATACCTTCTCATCCTCGTTATACCTGGAGTGGCGAGTTAAGGGTGAACGCGCGGAGCCATGTTTATGTGAGTTTTTTTCTGGGAAACAAATTGCACACATCAAAACCTTTCGCGCTACTCGGTAAAATGACACACACACTTTCATCAGACATCTTAATCTGAAATTTTTTTGGATGGCCTTCTGTACTCCTTTAAGTCAACAGAGGTGTCTTCATTTTCTGTAACCAGCATACGCTAATCTCAAAGTGTAACGAAATAAGATTCTAATTTCAGGAACATCCACATTGATTCGCGCACCTCCTTAGACAACGATTTGCCATGCAAAAGTTGCAAGAGATGCATCTAGACATAATACTTCAAGTACTTTGTTTTCACTTGTCTTTGGATACCTTGGAACCTAAGAATGCCATTTTCAAGGTCTTGAAAACCATGAAATATTCTCGCAGAAATCTTTGCATCTTTTTTTTTATTGGCATGTGGTATACAGAGCAAATTCTGGTTATCTGATGTCGGAACTGTAGAAAACCAAGAGCAATAAGTAGGGTTTCTGGTTTTCGGCAGTTACCGAAAAGCACCGACAGACGTACGCCGGTAAAATTTTCTCATGTTCGGTGGAAAGGAATTTTGCACCGATAGCCACCGTAAATAACATTCTCAGGCTGCTCGGTTTTGCTCCAAAGAAGGGAATCACTCAAGCAACTGATGAACTCCACTTCCCTCAAAGGCAAGAAAGCGGAGAAAATGCGGAACCTGATGTTGGGAGACTCTGCAGTACTGTATGTTAATTTGACCTTTCCGTCGGAAATCTCAAGCATTCTGTTGAAATCATGAAACATATTGAGTCCGAGCGTACAATAGTAACTGACGTTTTCTACGTGCTTTGACTGCGATTGGAAGCGACACTGCAGACGTGGTGTGAAGCAACACCGTGTTCGGATTTTGGAACAAGAACAACAACCCTTCTAGAGACGATGACGGAGTTACATCGACAGCATTCAGTAGATTTTACGAGACTGTACGCACAAAGATCTCTACAAGGGCAAGGAACCTGCCTCTCACAATGGACATTTCAGATGAGTCCTTCTGGTACAAAGTCAGGGTTATTGATCCTACGAACAAGCCCGAAGCAGGCGGCAGCGCTGAGCACATTCTTCACGCTTTTAAGTGTGTCGTGTCATCCATGCAGTGACTGTGATCCCAACAAGTGACTTTTCTATTGCCGGCTTCTGGGCGGCGCACAGGGAACAGTGGCCGGTGCTATCGGCCGCAGCGTTGAACATGCATGCACTTCCGGTATCAAGTGCTAATGTAGAACGCGCGTTCTGACACCTACCATTTTTGCAGTGAAAAGAGCAGTGTGCGGTGTCTGCCGAGTCTCTTAGCATGCACCTGGCCATCCATTACAATAAATTCAGGTCATAGCCGTTATAATTCTTGGGAAATCTGAAAATAATGTGCTTAGTTAATGTACATATAGCTAGCGCCAGTGTCGTTTCAAGCCGATTTTCACCGAGTGTCTTGATGTTTAAAATATTTCCATCGAAAGCCACCGCTTCGTGGTGAGCGGAATAACCACCGTTTTTTTTCACCGTTTCTCTAAAAAAATAAGCACCGAAAATCGGAAACCCTAGCAATAAGTAACTGAAATCAGAAGTGTGAGAAATGAACGGCGCCCTCTGTTGTATTTGTTTGCCTTCCTTTCTCTCCTATGATCTTCACATTCAGAAATCCCTAAGTACGTTTATTAGCAGATCACTCTATATGCTAAGCACCCACACCAAGAAGAGATCTAAAATTTACGGTACCAGCTACTTCATCGTATGGAATGGTACCCTTGCATCTATTTTAACAGCTTATAAATATTGTACTGAAATATGAACTCGCTATAAAACTTGCATCCTGCGCGACATTACATTAAATGTGCTGGTTGCAGTTCTGCAGCGTTGTTTCTCCCTCACGTTCAAGTGAAAAGGCAAAAAGAACGCTCCGAGGCTTACTCTCACACAACCATTACTTCTGGGCCATGTCCTCGTGCTAAATGGTCACGAGCAGGGAAGGGTAACGGTAATTGTAACGGAAACAGAAACAGTATATTACCGAAATTGGAGATGGTAACCATAACGGAAACGGAAACGCATACCACGGTCTACCATATATTACCGGAAACAGAAACGGAAACGAAAATTATCGTCCGGTATTGAATTCGGGTAATGGTTGTTCCTGTTGTACGATGACATTTGAGCGACATTTCATTTTATTTTTTGTATTTTGATGATTCCATTCCCTGTAATGCTCTAAATACTACAAGAGTGCGTGGAAACAAAGCGCAATCTTGGATCTCGAGGGTGTATCCATCGCTTACCTCGTCCCAGTCCTCATAACTCCTGGACACCTAGACATGACTATACTCCACCATAGCACGAGGATGACAGCTTTTAGTTATTGATTTCTTACTTTTTGTTTTTCATTTCACCGTGGCTGTGGCAGTATTATTTACTACTGAGTGCGTCCGCTTATGAATGCGACACTGTATGAAGGTTACGCCCATCTTGAGTTGTTGCTGGACTCAGAGTGAGTGAAGACTGAATACATGTTCCTACATTTTTTAACGATCTTGCAAGATGTGCGCATCCCAACCACGTAAAATTACTTGTGTCGTGTTACGCGTGACACCGAAACAGCACTTGGGCTTCCATTACCGGAAACAGTAACGGAAACGTAACGGAAACAAAATTGAAAGGCTGGTTTCAGAAACGGATAACGGAAACGAAAATACAGCAGTAACCAAACTGGAAACTGTAACGAAAATACGTCCGTTACCCTTCCCTGGTCACGAGCGTGCTTTTGAAAACTATAGCGGCACATAGGGAAATAGGCATTGCATTTGCACCTCCCCTCTATTTCCAATAATTAAACGAGACCTAATTACTACATCCACTTCGGATGTACAACATGTTGTCATCCCTTATAACTGCAAAAATATGATTTTTCCAAGAATAAAAAAGTCAGCCCATGGACACGCTATATGCACAGCGCACACTATAAATTAACCAGTGGTTGCTCAAAATATACTGGTATGTGTGTTTTATGTGATGTATGCCCCAAACTTTTTGTTCAGCCATGTCAGTGTGAGCTCCAGACTAGCTAATTCCTCCTCTTTGTCCTACATGCGGTCACATACATGTTACATTACAAGGAAGCTAGCTGGTACTACCAGATCCAAACAGGTGACTTAACATGAACACAATCACATAGAGTGAATAACAACCACCTTTATTGACTTATCTTGCTTGGTCGAAGACGACCGAAGGTGGCATATTTCTTCCCTCACATTTTTTTATTGGTTTGTTCCAGCTAAAAGCAGAAGCCATACACTGAGCAACTGGCCATAATAAAAGCACGGACACGGCGTAGAAAAATAGAAAATTCATTTGCTAACCTTTGCCTCCACAAGCATGATTTTGGCATAAATGCTTTGTGCCGTGACAAAGGGGACTATGACTGTGTTGGCAGTACTATTTAAAAAGTTGGCACCTATAGGGCTAGATTGCTGCCCCCTATCGCGTACAGATATTCTGATGCCTGCAGAGCTGTAAGCTGTTCTTCCGGGTGAAAGGAAGCTTAAAGACTGCATACGCTGTGGCTCACTGCCAAAGACATACGGTTGGAGAAGAAATTATTGGGCATAAAGCACAGTGGGGCATGTTCCACCCAGGCCACAACGAGGTACTATTACTTTGAGCCACGTTCTGTTAATGCAGCAAAAACACCTATTTCCACTGAACGGAAGACTGTGGGCTTTTTTTCAGTTGTGGGAGAAGGGCACACGAGATCATAATAAATGGTTTCCAAAAGCTGTTACGTCGCATTCTGACATGCTCCGAGCCAATATGGTCAGCTGATGCAATAAGATCTACCGAAAACACATGCCACCAGATTTTGAACATGCTATAGGAGAGGGTCTGTCCTTGAAATGATGAGATTTTTTGTTGCTTATTTTTGTCGCTAAAAATTGGGATGAGATTTGTTCACTTTCGAGATGACTTCAGGTATGTGAAAACAATCATAAATGTTGACATAGCGTACCGTTACGTCGAAGCAGTAGACTATCACGCCCGCCCCAGAGCTTACAGGTGGACCCATCACGGAAGAGTTACTGCGAAACTGAGCACCTACAAGACGCTAAAGAATGTTCGCCAACTGAGTTACAAGAGCCATCTACCTACAAGGAAGCGTTAGCCTCTCAGGATTGCACAAAATGGCAAGAGGCGATGAACGATTAATTGCGCTCCCTTCACGACGCGTATACATGGGAGCTAGTCGACAGACAGCCCGGCATGAAAATTATAAAATCCAAATTGGTATATAGAATCAAAAGGAACGAAAAGGGAGAGATACAGAAATACAAGGCCCGCCTTGTAGCAGTAGGCGCAAGTCAGGTGCGAAGAATCGACTATTACGAAACATTCTCTCCGGTAGTCGAACTCACAAGCCTTCGAATGCTGTTGGCGCTGGCGAACGAGGAAAATATGGTTATGCGTCAGCTAGACGTTAAAACCGCATATCTACACGGAATCCTCGAAGAAGAAGTTTTCATGGAATAGCCACCCGGCAGTCATACGACGTCGGACAAAGTGTGCAAACTACTGAAATCTATCTACGGACTTAAGCAGTCCGGCAGAACATGGTACCAGACGTTGGACACCACGTCGTTGGACACCACGTTGGAAACGTTGGAAACGTTGGGAAACGTTGGACGTTGGAAACGTTGGACCCAGCAAGGACTGAACTACAAACGACTTGAGTCTGATAGATGTGTGTACGTCCGTCAATCTCCAACTTCGAGAGTTTTGTTAAGTGTCTATGTGGACGATATGGTAATGGCGGCCGACACCGAGGACGCACTAAATGAGGCCGTCCACTCACTCAGCCAAAAGATTGACCTAAAAGACCTGGGCGAGCCGAAATTCATTCTAGGCATCGAGGTCATTCATGACAAACACAAACACAAACGCCAGGTACTCATTCATCAGCAGAAGTACATAAACGAGGTGTTGAAGAGATTTGGTATGGAGAATTCAGAACTGTAAACCAGTCAAGACGCCAATTGAAAAACCCCAGACAAAAAGAAAAAAAACGGATGGATATCAAGGGCCTAGTGTCGACTGCAATACAGACAGGGAGCAGGGTGCCATACCATACCAAAATCTCATAGGAAGCCTCATGTACCTAGCACAAGCCACGAGACCAGACATTGCCTTCGCCATAAATTACCTGAGCCAATTTAACAAGAATCACAACGAATCACATTGGAAGATGGCGAAACGTGTGCTCCGTTACCTTTCCGGAACCAGAACCACAGGGATCACCTACTCAGCTTGTGGACTGCCAGTCACTGGTTACACAGACGCCAGCTGGAACGAGGACGGCACCGGGAAGTCACGAAGTGCCTATGCCTTCATTCTGTCAAAGGGTGCGGTCAGCTGGAAATCAACGAGGCAGCAAGCTCTTTCTACGTGCGAGGCCGAATACCTTGCCTTAACAGAGTGCATGAAGGAAGGCAAATGGATTAAAATGTTTCTGGGAGAGCTTGGGTTCCAGAAATATTGCAACCGGGAACTGGAGATATACTGCGACAACCAATCGGCGATCAAGTTGGTAGAGAATCCGGTACACCATCAACGGACGAAACACATTCAACTAAAATACCTCTACGCCCGCAACGAAATAGAGAACAAGGAGTTTACTGTGTCGTTCATCTCTACAGAACACATGGTCGCCGATGCTCTCACAAAGTCCTTACCACATGCGAAGAATGTCTTCTGCGCTAGAGGTCTTGGACTTCGTTTTTAATGACTCCTGGGTGCTGCTTAAAATACACCCAGCTGGTTTGAGGGGGAGTGTGTTGTTTTTGTCTATTTGCTTTCAAACCAACTGGTTTCGTTTTTGAACAAAAAATAAACGGCTGGCAGTGTTGCGCGCGTGGCTTCGCTCTTGCTGCACAGTCAGTGAACGGAACTCGGTCAGAGCTGTCGTCTAACAAAAGAAAGAAAGAAAGTTCGCAACACACTCCCCCCCGATGAGCTTAGCTCATTTCTAAGGGTTATAAAAGCTGCACTGGTCGTCGCAACTCGGACCCATCGGCCAATTTGACAGTACAAGCACGATTGTTCCCATCACGACCAGGGAAAACTGCCTCAATAGCGTACTCACACTAGGCGAACAACAGCAGAACACACGATGAAAAGCACGTGCTCGTAGATGTTTTGCATTTGTTCGGGGCCTTATCACACTGGGAAAACAAAAAACACAGAGCAACAACAGTGCTGGCGAACATTGCTTTGCAAAACATTTCATGTTCTGCCCGTGCTTCGCAATGCACGCACACTGCACGAGCTCTTGTGAAAACGCGCTAGGAAAACAATCCATCATGGACGACGCTTTGGCGATGCGGCGATACTGCTGTGCTCCCGTGCATGGGCAACGACGATGGTGACATTTTGGCAGTACTTGCGATGTACAAATCAGAAACCAGGGACGACAACGACGAGAAACAACGACAACGAAGGTGGTGGGTCAGGTCATGATTGCCGTGTGGTGCAGGGATATGCTGTGAGAACCTCGAGAAGACCATGATAACTATTGGCGATGAACCTGGGCACAATGTCAGGAGCTTCTCCATTCCGTGATACTGTTGAAGCAGGTCACGCCATTCCGTCTCGTGACTGAACCCAGAGAAAGGCTGCCCATCACGTTCAGGTACCTCGCTACAGGTAGGTCGAGTACAACTACTTTCCGTCATGTGCTTATTATTTGCTTCATCGAAATGCTTCATGTTACCAATGTACAATCTTCATATTAAGGTGAAACAGACCAGAGGACATCGCACGAAACTGAGACGGCACAGGAGGCTCTCTGGCCACTTTCAAAGTTAGTTGCAAATGTTCATCTGATGCAACCGCAGTTTGAGACACATTCAAGGCATATTTCTTCAATGAAGATGTAGTCAGTGGTCGAGGCTTTGCTGCTAGACAAGTTACAAGCTGCAGCCACAAAACCAGGTGCAAATAAATTGTCTGAAACAGCTCTTCTGAGAGAGTGACTCCGTTGAACATGCACATACACCACATACCACATGACATGACATAGCATGACATACCGAAGAGGACCTCCTGGAGACGACACTGGCAATAGATCTGCCATATTTCTCTACGAGCTCGACCCACAAATTAAACGAAAAAGGGTTATTAACAAGGCTGTCCACAAAGTTCGCTGAAACAATTCATACTTTTTCAGGAACTGCTACCCGAGGTCCTATCCCGCCGGCACGTGCAGTATGTCGCCACACAAATGTGAGAGGACTCACCGTCCGTGTAAATCTAAATCTCTACTTCGAACTTGACTTTTTTTTTTCGGAAGCGCCTGGTGACTACTACAACTGCGCTCTCTGGGAGAGCGGAAGGGAGAGTGAAACAGTTGGACGAGCAAATGGGATGGCGGGTACCAATTTTAGTAAGTTACGTTCTTTTCGTCTTAAAAAAAATCTCATAGCTCCTACACATGTATATTCGACGACATATAACTCCCTGTATTTTGAGCAATAATTTTATTTTATTACTATTATTATTATTATTTTTATTTTTGTCGATGCAACTTCAAATTCTATAGATATTAAGAAAATTCCCTTGGGTTCGCAACGCTGTACTGTGGACAGCCGTGTTTTCTATCTCGAAAATCGAGCAATGTTCGAAACACAGCTTTTTGTTCGGTGCACATGTTCTTCGTGCATGTTTTTGTTCGCGATTTCAATCACACTGGCAAAACATTTGCTGTCCTCCGATGTTTTTGTCTACTTCTGCAGTGTGCGAGGAAGTTCAGCGAACGCGCTCTGGAAACATTGTTCGCCAGCAGTTTTGCTTTCGTGTTTTGCTCGTGCTTTGCTGCTGCTTCGTGTTTTGTTCGTCTAGTGTGAGGCGCCCTTTATCACACTGGGAAAACAAAAACACAGAGCAACAACAGTGCTGGCGAACATTGCTTTGCAAAACATTTCATATTCTGGCGGTGCTTCGCAATGCACGCACACTGCACGAGCTCTCGTGAAAACGCGCTAGGAAAACAATCCATCATGGAGGGCGCTTTGGCGATGCGGCAATACTGGTGTACTATCTGGCTGATGATTCCATGGGCAACGACAATGGTGACATTTTGGCAGCACTTGCGCTGTACAAATCAGAAACCAGGGACGACAACGACGAGAAACAACGACAACGAAGATGGTGGGTCAGGTCGTGATTGCCGTGTGGTGCAGGGATGCTGTGAGAACCCCGAGAAGACCATGATAAGTATTGGCGATGAACCTGGGTTAAGACACACACATGTGAGGAGCTTCTCCATTCCGTGATACCCTTGAAGCAGGTCACGCCCTTCCGTCTCGTGACTGAACCCAGAGAAAGGCTCTCCATCACGTTCAGGTACCTCGCTTAGGTAGGTCGAGTACAATTACTTTGCTAGGCGAAATGCTTCGTGTTACCAATGTACAATCTTCATACTAAGGTGAAACATTCAAGGGGACATCGCACGAAACTGAGACGGCACAGCAGGCTCTCTGGCCACTTATCAAAGTTAGTTGCAAATGTTCATCTGATGCAACCGCAGTTTGAGACACATTCAAAGCATATTTCTTCCATGAAGGTGTAGTGAGTGGTCGAGGTTTTGCTGCAAGACAAGTTACAAGCTGCAGCTACAAAAACAGGTGCAAATAAATTGTCTGAAACAGCTCTTCTGAGGGAGTGGCTTCGTTGAACATGCAGATACACCACATACCACATGACATGGCATGGCATGACACGACCGAAGTTTTCACCTGGGGACGACAAAAACAACAACAACTTTATTTTCAACCTTGGAGAGTGGGGAGTTTCATCGCCACAGGCGGCACTCTACCCCAGTGCTGGGTGGAATGGGGGGAATAAAATAACGAGCCCCTTCACAATAACGATCGAAGTCCGATGGTGTCCAGAAATGTCAGAAGAGCTTTGAGCGCAGAGCGTTGCTGGGCTGGATTGGGCCAGGGACCAAGCAATTTCGATAGGGAGAAAGGGCGAGAGTCCAGCTGACGAAGAGACTCTGAGAGTGTGGTGCGGGAAGGTTCGTTGTGAGGGCAATGAAGAAGAATATGCTCCAGATCCTCAAGAGCACCACTGTGGCAGCAGGTGGGAGAGTCAACTTGTCTCAAGCGGTAACGCCACTGAGCTGTACAGGCCACATCGAGGCGCATTCGGTGGATTAATGCAGCATCTTGACGAGATGTGTTTCGTGGCATGCGGAAAGCGAGCGTGGGATCAGCTCTGTTCAACATAGAGGGGGGAAGAATGGCGGTTGTCCGTTGGCGGGAAGCCAAGGGTGTCACTAGGCGTCGCAGAATTGAACGGCGGTCTCCTCTCAGCAGAACAATACGGGTCCGTTTCCGATACGAGAGTGCTGCTTCTGCGGCGCTGTCGGCCTGCTCGTTCCCCACGACACCACAATGGGCTGGAACCCACTGGAGAACTAGCCTGTGGCCTGCGGCGTAGATAGTGTGGTAAGCCATTAACACGTCTGTGACTAGGGGTGCGGATGGGCCTCGTATGCCGGAATTTTCAATTGCTTGAAGTGCAGATTTGGAGTCTGTAAAGACTGCCCATTCCCGGGGTGGAAAATCAGCGATGTGTTGTAGAAAGAAAAGGATGGCATAGAGTTCCGCAGCTGTGGAGGAGGTTGGATGTGAAAGGCGTCTTCCGTGCACGACGCCTTCGGATGGAATGACGAAGGCTGAGGCGGACTTGTTGTTTCGGGACGCGCCATCACTATATGCTGCCGTAAACGTAGAAAACTTCTCGTCTACCAGAGCATGAAAATGGGCTCGGAGGACTTGAGGGGGGACCTGATCTCTTCTTTCCAGAAGGTTTGGGAGGCGTACAAAAGTGGGCGGTACCGGTAGAGACCAGGGGGCTTCCGGCGGTATAGTGTCCTTAGTTATGAAGCCAGTGAGAGTCTGGCGTGTCCTCTGCGCTACTCGATAGAAGTCGCTTCCAGGGCGGTATCGAATTTTCCTGAGTAGCGGGTGGCGGGGAATGTGAGCACGCAAACGGAGGTAGTGCCGAGCCGTTTCCCGTTCACGGAGCACTTCAATCGGGAGCTCACCAGCTTCCCGGGCAGCCCCCCAGCTTCCCAGCACCAGGGGACGACAGTGGCAATAGATCTGCCATATTTTGTAGCGAAAGTAGCAGTTTATCCGAGCAGTCACCGCTTAGGGGGTGGGCGCCTGTAAGGGCGCTTTTCCTGCACAGAACGATGGGGCGTCAGCGAGGCGGCGGAGAGAAAGACCTGAGGAAAAGACTGGGGGAAGAGAGAGAGAGACAGTGTAAGATGGCGGCATGACATGTAACGAGTGTGTGACGGTGTTCGAGGCTTTTCTGTTTTTAAACAGTTTACAAGCGTGTATCCTATAATAATGTATCCCGGACGTCAATAAATTCATCCGGTGAGCGTTACAGTTGAGCTAACAGGCCAACGTCTGAAGAAGCCGTGATCAGCAACACAACAAGACGGTCATGCCGAAGAACAAAAGGAAGGTCTCCGATGAGGCGAACGCTTGTGAAGGCGACATCGCTGAGCGTCGTGCAAGCATGGCTACGCTTTAAAGCAAGGTGAGCCAGAAGATAGATGCCCTAGCACAGATATTGGACAAAATTGTCGCCCAAGAATGTCGAAACGGCGGCGGACAGTCCAAAGTCCCGGGCGTTGATGCGTCTGTGCAATGCGATACGGTTCAGGTACAGAATCTCGGCGGCGCGGTGGCAAACGCCGAGAGAAGGGGTGTTGGATATCCCCGCGTGTCGAGTGACGTGCACGCAAGAGTGGTTGCTACGGGAGTCCCTTTCGCTGCCCAGGTGGACGGGCAATCTAGCTTGAATGGAACTCCGGAGAGAGAATCACTGCTTGGTGCTCGATACCATCTGCACCCTGGTGAACGCCGGACGCAGCCGTGGACAAGGTGGGAGAGCAACGATGAGCCTTGGCGTTCAAGTGAGTCCTCAAGACAGGGAGATAATGACAATTTGGAAGTGCCACGAGACTTCTTGGAGGGTCTCAAGTTCAACGGCAAAAACGACGACACTTTGTTATTCCTACGTCGTGTAGAAGACGAGATAGAAACCTACGGCGTGTCCGACAGAGCAGCAATTGTAGCACTGCGCAAGCGTCTTGTAGGACATGCCCTTGAGTGGGGACAGATGGCGGCTCGAACATTCCGTGACCGGGAGACATGGCGTCAAAAGTTTGTTGAGCGCTTCACGTCTACTCGTGGAATTCGAGAAGCACAGCTGGCTCTGTCCCGCGTTGTATTGGCAAGCAATGAGCGCCCTGCGGACTATGTAGACCGCGTCCGTGCACTGGTACATCGGGCAGGATTTCGAGATTCGTCGCCGCAGTTCCTAACTACTATTTATGAGGGATTGCCAGCCCAGCTGCAGTGGCATACAGACGTCCGAGAGTGCACGACGGTGGAGCAGCTGACTCAGGTGTTGAATCGTTATTTTGATGCCTTAGATGACGTGACCCATCGCCAGAAAACAATGAGTAGTCTACCCGGACAGGAGAAGACACCCAAGAGGGAAAGAAAGGCAGCGGCAGAAAAGGCTGATGACCAGGCTGACAAGGACAGGTCAGAGATTGTCAAAGAGGGTTCAACAAACCAGAAGCCAAGCCAAGCGACAAGCCAGAAGGAGAAACGGAGTTGCTTCCGGTGCGGTGAGGTGGGGCATCTCATAAACCGCTTTCCACGACCGCCGAGCCCGCGTGACAGTCAACCTCTCCCGGAACAGCGAGTGACGTGTGTGTTGGTGTCTGAAGAGGAAGGCACCACGGAAGCTTTCCAGAGGACGGGCGTGGGGGACCCGGAAGAAGTTAGCTCCCAACTCAACGTGTGCGGCCTCACCTGTGAGGTGTCAACATCTGTGAACGAACTGTCTAGACTTTATGACATCAACACAAGACCGGACAGGTTGCCCATGAACGACCTACACCACCGGCCAGTGATAGAACTGACGGTTGGGAAGAAAGTGGCACATGCTCTGTTACAGTGGATCAGATGCGAACCTCGTATCCGTACAGTTTTTGCGGAATGCAAGTGGAAAGGTCAACACTCGTAGGGGCAGCATTGGACGACTGGAACTGTACCAACATGACAACAGTAACCTGACTACTTTTGGTGGACTAGACATCGAGGTCACATGGAGGGATCAAACAGAATGGATACCCTTCCAGGTGGTACCGGTACAAGCTACAGATTTTGTACTGGGAGCGTCATTTTTTACCGCAGAAACCTCCCGGCATCGTGGCAAAAGGAGATACAAGAAACTGTGGAGAAGATGGAGGCGGCGGGAATTATTCGGTGAAGTACAAGCGCCTGGTGCTCTCCCCTGCAGCCTGTCAGAAAAGCAGACGGCAGCGTTAGGATCTGCGTGGACTATCGCGAGTTAAATAAGCGAGAACTCGGAAATGCCGCACCGTTACGTGATATGCGGGAGATATTGAGGAGCTTTGCGGGTTCCACAGTGTACACAACCCTGGATCTACGGCACGGCTATTGGCAAGTGCCAATGAGCGAGGAAAGCATTCCATACACGGCATTCCAGGGCCCGAACGGCCTTTACGAGTTCACAAGGATGCCCTTTGGGTTGAAGTGTGCTCCCGGTGTATTTCAGGGCATAATGGAAAGAGTTCTGACGGGACTAGTTGGGCGCACATGCTGGGTGTATTTGGATGATATCATCATCTTTGCAAGCGGAAGAGAAGAACTAGAGCAAAGGCTCACCGAAGTGCTGGAACGACTGGAGCAAAGTGGCCTTACTTGCAACCTGGAAAAGTGTCAGTTCTTCCGTGACGAACTAAAGTTCCTAGGGCGCGTCATATCAGCAAAAGGTGTGGAGATCGATCCGGCAAAATGTACGGCTGTACAGGAATACCCACGGCCACGTAACAAGAGGGAACTGAGAAGATTCCTTGGAATGGTAAACTGGAATCGCCAACACCTCGAACACGCGTCGTCAATAGCAGAGCCTCTTGCGAGGGCAACGTCACGCAAGAAAAAATGGGAATGGAGTGAAGAAATGGAGGACGCATTCACTAAGCTGAAAGAGGAGATGGCTCGTGCTCCCGCACTAAGGTTGCCTGATTTCAGCAAACCCTTCATTTTGGCTACTGACGCAAGCGCTGTAGGAGTTGGGGCTGTTTTATTACAGACCGATGACACTGGGTTCGAACACCCACTGGAGTTTATGAGCGCTACTCTGACGGAGGCACATCAGAGGTACACAGTCAAGGAAAGAGAGTGCCTTGCGGTTGCGAGTGCCGTGGGCAAGTTCCGGCAATATCTGCTTGGACGGCAGTTTACCGTCCGTACGGACTGTAGTGCATTAGTTTGGCTGCAGGACAACAAATGCAAATCGGCACGCATGACCCGGTGGGCACTCACCTTACAGGAGTACGACTACACTATGGAGAAGATCAGGCGAAGTGACAACTGCTGTGCGGACGCTTTGTCACGCCACCCTACAGGTGACCTGGTCTCACCTTTGGTTGACAACGGTGAAGAGAACCGCAGTGAATGGGACTCGGAAATAGAAAACTCCAACGAAGCCATCCTAAGAGTGAGCTCCCTTGATGTCAGTGCCGAATGGGCTCTGGATCAAGAAAATTGCCCTTGGATCGCGGATTATCGCCAGCAACATTCTGAACAATGTCAGAAGCTCGGGACCCTCTGGTATCAGTCGATAGAAAACGATGGTGGTAGTCATATGCGCCTGATGATCCCAGAAATACGAATACGCGAAGTCCTTCGCGAATGCCATGATGCTGAAACCGCTGGACACGGCGGTGTCAAACGCACGTACCACCGGGTATCCGAAGAGTTCAACTGGCCTGGATTGCGAGGCATGGTGAGAGATTATGTGGCATCCTGTGTAATATGCCAAACAACAAAAGCAGCAAACACCAAGCCTGCTGGCGTAATGGCTATCCGAGAACCTCATGGGCCGAACTATCGACTAAGTGTGAACCTCATGGGACCATACCCGTTGACAGCGGGAAGAAAAAGATGGATTCTCACGATTCAGGACACTTTCACGAAGTTTTTGTGGGCTACCGCATTGTCGGAAGATACCGTGGAAAAGGTTGTGGAGCGACTAAGTTGTCTGTTCTACGAGATAGGAGCTCCAAGGATCATTATCGCAGACAACGGCCCACAGTTTCGGGCAAAGAAATTTGGAGAGCTCCTAGAGCTATGGGGAATAGAGCTTCAGCATTCCCCTGCATACAGCCCACACTGCAATCCCGTGGAGCGAGCAAACCGCAACGTGAAGTCATATTTGATGGCGTACCTAGAAGAGAAGCACAAAGACTGGGACACGAAGTTGCCGGCACTCTGTTACGCTATCAACACCTCGCTGAACGAGTCAGTCGGGTATACAGCACTGGAACTTCAGTACGGACGGCGCGTCGGAACGCCCTTGGCCTCACGGTTACAGAGTGAAGATACTTCAGAGGTGCCAGCTGTTGAGGAACAACTTCAGCATTTCCGACTCCTTTGGAAAAGGGCGAGTAAACATCAGAATCAAGCAAGTACTCGCCAAAAGAAGAACTATGACAAGTCACGACAGGAGGTAACCTACGAACCTGGGGAATTAGTCTGGATACAGACGATGACTCTGTCAGATGCTAGAGAGGGCATTGTTGGAAAGTTTGCACCAAGGTGGAGAGGACCTGCCCAGGTCATTGAACAACGTGGACACAACCTCTATGAAGTGGCTGAACGTGATGGCAAGCAGTCAGTTCAACATATCAGCCGGCTGAAACGCGCAACGCTGCGAACAGCAGAGGTTGAAGAGGAAGTTGGACATTCCTTGTAGTTCTTCATGTCGCGCTGACAAGTGTGCCCAGGTGTGATTGTAGTGCAACTTTTGAGTGTGTGGTTGTGTTTGTTGGGCGGACCACGGAACGCTTTCGGAAACGTGTCCTGCTTTGGGATGGGCGAATGTAGCGAAAGTAGCAGTTTATCCGAGCAGTCACCGCTTAGGGGTGGCCGCCTGTAAGGGCGCTTTTCCTGCACAGAACGATGGGGCGCCAGCGAGGCGGCGGAGAGAAAGACCTGAGGAAGAGACTGGGGGAAGAAAGAGAGAGACAATGTAAGATGGCGGCATGACATGTAACGCGTGTGTGACGGTGTTCGAGGCTTTTCTGTTTTTAAACAGTTTACAGGAGTGTATCCTATAATAATGTATCCCAGACGTCAATAAATTCATCCGGTGAGCGTTTAATTTCTCTACGTGCTCGATCCACAAATTAAACGAAAAAGGGTTATCAACAAGGCTGTCCACAAAGTTCGCTGAAACAATACTTCTTGCGGAAATCCTACCCGAAGGCCTACCCTGCGGCACGTGCTGTATGTCGTCACATAAATGTGGGAGGACTCACCTTACGTGGAAATCGAAATCTCTACTTTCAACTTGACTTTTTTTTTTTTTTTCGGAAGCGCCTGGTGGCTACTCAAACTGCGCTCTCTGGGAAAGCGGCAGAGAGAGTGAAACAGTTGAACGAGCAAATGGGATGGTGGGTACTTATTAGAAAATCTGATTTTTGTAAGTTACGTTCTTTTCGTTTCCTCTTAAACGAAAATGTCATAGCTCCCAATTTTTAGATGAGCTACACGTGTATATTCGACGATATATTACTCCCTAGATGTTGAGCAAGAATTTTATTTTATCATTATTATTATGAGTTTTGTTTCTTTTCTCTTTTCTTTTTTTTTTTGCTCGTTGCAACTTCAAATTCTCTAGACCTAAGGAAATTCCCTAGGGCTCGCAACGCTGTACTGTGGACAGCCGTGTTTTCCATCTCGAAAATCGAGCAATGTCCGAAACACAGCTTTTTGTTCGGCGCACATGTTCTTCGTGCATGTTTTTGTTCGCGATTTCAATCACACTGGCAAAACATTCGCTGTCATCCGATGTTTTTTTTTCTGCTTCTGCGGTGTGCGAGGATGTTCGGCGAACGTGCTCTGGAAACACTGTTCGCCAGCAGTTTCGCTTTCGTGTTTTGCTCGTGCTTTGCTGTTGCTTCGTGTTTTGTTCGTCTAGTGTGAGGCGCCCTTTACGGCTCCCAGCTTCCAAAAGTACTTGGGGCGTTGCTCGTCGTGCACCACCACTACGTCCCCCTCTTTTACTGTATTTCCCTTCTTCTGTGGAAACTTGTATGCAGAACGTAAGCCAGAACGATAAGCATCGGTCCACTTCTTCCAAAAAATGTTGGTCACATCCTGGTGATACTTTCTTTTGCGTCGGTAGTCGGATCCACTGTAGGTAGCAACAGAAGGCGTCGGTGCTGACGAGTAAGGCAAACAGGTCAGCCGCTCTCCAATCAAAAAATGGGCGGGGGTTAGCATATTGTCATTGTCGTCCGCATCCGCATAGTTAATTGGTTGCGAATTAATCACCCCTTCAGCTTCTGCCAAAAGTGTAGCTAGTTATTCCGAGGTAAGTGAGGCTCGCCCTAAAGTTCTGCGCAATACTGCTTTGACGCCTCCTATCATTCGTTCCCACCAGCCTCCCCACCAAGCTGCTCCCTCGATAATGAATTTCTTCCTTTGCTATCTTTCGCTGTGATCTAATTAAACACTTCACACCTATGGCGGTGTTCCCGGCACGGTTTTGCCTTGCTGAACCACTTTTCGCGGCTCTGATCAAACATAACATTCGCGGTCCTTCGTAGGCTGAGGCCGAGGAAAGCAAGAGACGTTTACATGATGTTTACGTGATTACCGTCGTGACAAATGGTTGACACAGCAGTTTGGCGGTACGTTTTATATGTTGCTCATCCTGGACATTTTTCACTATCCGATTCCCTGTCCAAAACAGCTACGAATGCATCAATGTCACTTCACCCATGAATTCCTTTATGAGTTGCAAGCGTGTTAGCACACCAAGTCGTTACACGTCTGAAAAATACCTGACGAAATCGGCAGAAACATATATGCTTTATTAGAACTTGCAGTGATTATCCTTTTATGCAGCACATCCGCAACACCGTACGAACCATGCGGCTCCGTCGTTACTCCATTTTCTCAGATAGCCTCGTTCGCAATGGTAGCCGACCTGCCGAAGCGTTGTTTTCCTAGTATTCATACGCGTAGTTATTTGCGCCTATAACTTAATTAAATTAATGATTAATTGAGAGATACATGCTGAATACGACACAGAATTGCATAAAGACTCGTTATTCTGGAGTGTGACCCTCTTAACCACTGATTCTCTCACGTGAAACCATGCTTAACACTGGACTGCATAGACCTAATGTGACTTCTTTTGACAGCGTGGATTTCAAAGGGATGTATTTTGAAGCGTTGATTTCTTAGCGTGGATTTCAAAAGTTTTATTATTAAGAGTGGGTAACAGGATACACCCCGTGACAGTCCGGGCATTACGTTCTCCAGGCGCTACTGCACTCTCCGTAGCCTCGAGACCGATAATATTCTTACACTGTCTGGATGATTCGTGTTTTTCCTCTGTCACACGGCCAGCCTTCAAGAAACATTGAAATCATTGGTCATTGATCATCCGCATAGCGCCACCAAGCCATTAACGTGTCAACCTCACAAAAAGCGTTGGATCCATTGTTCCCTGACTGGTTGACAGGTTACACGCTTCGTGATACTACGCGCATGTTCCATGACAGTTGGTTTCAAACACTCTTAGAAATGGATCTTCTATCGTGTCTTCTACAGACACCCGAAAAACGGTAATCTTGGGGTTTCTACGTAGAGACCACGCGAAAGCGCGGGGAATGACGTCGCATCACGTGGTTTCCCTCGTAGAAGCCACAAAAGTGGCGTCTGTTTTATGTTTCACAGTTTCCTCCTTTCCCGGTCGTTTCCCCCTCCCCGCGTGCTACTGCTTCCCCCCCCCCCCTCTCGGCGCAGGCTTGGCAGGCATGCTTGCAGGCAACAGAATTTGTTTCAAAGGGGATTGAATTTCGGCAAAGTTGTGAAATTGTGGCAGTGATACAGTGAATATTGACTAGACTTGCAAACTATGGAAAATACCCTGTTCACAGAGAAATGACTCAGAGAAAATAAAAATGAATAAGAACCACACATAGTGAAAATATCACAGATTACACAAAACGGCGCGGATCGACGCCGCTGCTGCGAAACTATTTGCAAGCTTGAAACTCGCTACGAAACAAGTTTCGCTGGGATGCAGACCTGTTTGTTGCTCAGGGCATATGATCACCATATTTCAGCGGCTCTACATCTCTTTGTGGGGGCTGTTGATATGGCAGTTGTCACCCGTTGTGCAGCGTTTCCTCCATGCTTCCCATCCTGGCCTCGAATCGGAATTCTGCTTCCAGGCGTAACTGTGACAAAGTAAACGACGACAAAGACGCATTACAAAGTGGATACGAACAACATTAAGTGTAATAAAAGTCACTATCGACAACAGTGAAAGGGTACGAACTATAGCTTATACTTAAACGATGATAGGTGAGGCAGCGAGGAGAGAAAAATGGTACATTGGTACCACGGCAGTTCCAAGTATGTAGGAGGAGAGATCAAAGAGATATCTTACTGAATGCGGTCATGGTCGACAGGTGAGTGTTAGCATTGGACGCATGTTCCGGGTAACACTTGTGCCGTGTACCGGCTAATATCTGTCAGTTTTCGGTATGAACCACACGCACATTTCCTCCAGGCAGGACGTTGAACACCAGTGAAGTCTTCGTTGGTGACGTCCATACCCACTGCGGCCAGCTGAGACAGAGAATGGTTACTCAAACCACGGTCGAAACGAGCCCCCGAAAGACAAAAACATCCTGCGCCATACACAAACGTTAGCGCTCGTGAAGTACACATTTAGAAGCAATTCTAACAGCTACAAGCAGTGGCGTAGCCAGACCTCCAAGGTAGGGGGGGGGGGCTCGTTACGAAAACTCCCCCCCCCCCCCGCTGATCCTGTGTCGACAACACACACATACTTGTGCACACTGCAAACTGAGGATTAAAAAAAGGAACGAAAATAGTTGATTTAGACGTTCACAGTACGATTACATGTATAGGCTGTCATGACCAATGAGGTGGTGTCACGAGATTGGAAGTATTTTGAAAAGCTCATACTTTGAAAACCATTCAAGAGTGCTTCTTAGATAGACGCCATGAACTGAAAGAACTTTCGCGATCGTCACACTGGTACCCCCCCACATATATTATGTTCTCGGATTTGCACGATTTGTGTGGGTCGGTCCGTGGCAGGTAGGGGGGGGGGGGCTCGAGCCCCCCCTAGCCCCCCCGTGGCTACGCCACTGGCTACAAGCCGGATACAGCTGATAACACATTAGCGTCTCTCGAATACAGGCACAACTCAACTTCTCAAGCATGAAAGAACTGATGTTGACTGATGTTGTTTCAGTGACTTTCATCTTTCATTCTCAAGCATCACCACATAACTTTCGTTGACATTCTGTCACGACCGCCATGACACTTCCATTCGCACCTGCACCTTCCAAATGCTCGTTAGAAGCTCGGGGAAATAACAGGTAGCCACTACGATAGTAGTGCTGCGAGCATAGTTATCGCAATAAAAGTTATTAAACGTAGGTGTCTTACCTGTAATAGAATCCCAGAATCAGCAAAGCGAGGAAACGCTGGCGGCAAGCCACCGAAGAAGAGGTGTGACCAGTGCCGCGCCACCAGCATGTCTCGCCCCGTCGCATAGTTCACGTGATTCCGGTCCTCGACGCCGGTCAGGTGATCACTCCGAGCCCATAGAAACCACGGCAAAAATTTAGACAACACGAAATAGGCTTCACGACGTCCGATTCCTGGTCACGTGATAAACGTGTCTTCTACACGGCGTACGCGCCAAAAAAAGCAAGATAAATTTTTATGGTATCTTCTTTTCTCCCGGGTCACGTGGGCATCTGCCGTCTAAAACTTCGGCCTTGAGCGTGAATCTAGAAGACACGGCAGCTCTTGACGGCACGATAGAAGACCTATTTCTAAGAGTGAATGGACAGTGAAGACTGACCGTGTGACAGCCTGGGTATTGCGTTCTGCAAGCCCTACTGCACTGTCCGTAGCCTCGAGACCGATAATCTTCTTACACTGTCTCCATTATTCGTGTTTTTCCCCTGTCACACGGGCAGTCTTAAAAAACATTGAAATCAATTGTCATTGAACATCCGCATAGCGCCACCAAGCCATTAACGTGTCAACCTCACGAAGAGCATTGGATCCAATGTTCCCTGACTAGTTGACAGGTTACACGCTTGGTGATACTACGCGCATGTTCCATGACCGATGGTCTCAATGGTCAGTGAAGACACACGCGAAGACGCACAGCGAAAATATATTAAATATATTGCATAATAGCTCCAGGTGGACAACTTTAGGAACGAAATAGGGTTTCGAGGCATTTTAAATGACCTTCCTTGTTTGAACAACGTTGATCCATTGTTCACATTTGTAGCCGTCCTCGCTCGCTGTGACTCCTGACACGCCGCTCCTGCCCCCTGGCTGCTACAGACCCGATAATTCGGCAACATGCCCCCCTGGCCGACATACCGTCCCGCGTATCCACTAAAGGCCAGTTCCCACATACAGCGATTTGCTACACAGCGGTAAAAAACAGCGCTATGTTTTCCTTCTCGCAGTGCTATGAACTGCTACAAAACGGAATCTGCCGAAGTTGAGCCCCGGTCAACTTTTTCAGTGCTATTTTAAGCGCTGTTCGACATTGACCAATCGGGAGCTTCTTTTGGCGATGACGTAGCGGAAGCTGTGTCGTAGTTTTGCTTCCGCATTTCACGGCGCGAAGGCAGCGAAGACGCGGAGACCACGTTGGGACCACGGAGCAAGCAAAAATGTCGAGTAATTTTCCATTTAACCAGTTAATCGACATGGTACGGCCACACCGCTCTTTATATGACAAGGCATCTCCAAACTTCAAAGATACAATAATGAAAGACAACCGTTGGGCGGAGATCGGGCACGAACTGGGAGTAACAGGTGAGTTTTGCCAGAATTGCATGTTCTCGTGTGGACGTTCTTGTACATGTGTTTGCACATTTCTAATTTATCGTAACAGGAGAAAGTTGTGAGGTGTCTATCACATCAAATGTGTAGGCAACCTGTTACGCTTCTCAGTAGCGTTCCTGACGTTACGGCTGTTCGGAGTCTGAGTTTCGTTTTGTCTTGTTTTCAATTCTGTTTGCCAGGAGCTGTGGCAGCACAAAAATTTCAGACGATGAAGGCCAAATACGCAGCAGAAAAGAAAACATTTCTGGACTCAAAGAGGAGTGGATGCGGGGCGGCTGAGGTCAGGCACTCGAAATGGGCCTTTTATACGACTCTCGACAGTTTTTTAGGAGATAGAGACAGCAGCTTGTAAGTGTGCTCCACAGTTTGCTTTAAACCGGTGCCTCAGTATATGGGTGGTCGTTATTAAGAATTGATACTTGTTTCCTTGCAGTGCGACGTTGTCCAACATTCCCGCAGCCGACATCTCCAGCCCAATAGAGGAAAACTGCTCTGGCGTTGAGGGGTTGATGTGAGTATGCTTTTTATGCACGGTCATTCGCGGAATAGTTTTATACCAAGAACTTTATATGCATAATTTTATACCAATTCATATTTTGTACAGCCAATATATGGTCCATTCAGAATATTTTGAAGGAGGTGATGACACGTCCACAAGGTGACTTTCATGTGCAACATTTTCTACTGTGAAACGAATAATTGAGTAGAAAGAGCCATTGTGGCTCAGAAA
Organism: Ornithodoros turicata; assembly: GCF_037126465.1. Taxonomy (NCBI): domain Eukaryota; kingdom Metazoa; phylum Arthropoda; class Arachnida; order Ixodida; family Argasidae; genus Ornithodoros; species Ornithodoros turicata. Next base: position 40,480,591 of record NC_088205.1, on the reverse strand, counting down.
TAAGGCTCTTAGGTCCCACAACCTTATGTGTGATCTCAGAATTTATCATGTGACTGCATCTTGATGTTTTTCAGCCATAGCCCATTGACTGTGCCATCAGAAGAGTCAACTTCGACCAGGTAAGCATCAAGTTAGTTTTTTATACACAATAAGACACAGGACACGAATAATTTGTACGTGGTGAAACCTTTGTTCTGGCAAACATTCACTGGACCAGGATTGTTTTCTGTTGAAGGGCAGTGTTGGTATACGAGAGGTATGTCAGTACATACTGCATGTAACCTCTATCAGGTCGGGAAAAGCTAGTCATCTAAAATAAGGGATCCATCCATCTGTTAGGTGGGATTTTGTAGTATGAACATTTGTTTGATCTCAGGTCACTCACAACTTAAAGCCCTGCGTTACTACTATTAAGTATTTGTTTTTCACTGTAAAATGAGTGCAGTAGCTTCCTTGTGATGCAGTTTTGTTGTTGTTCTTATTGTAGTTGCATTTTTCAGAATATTTGAGCAGTCATCACAGCATAGGTAAGTCGGTATAAACTATTACATTTACTCAGCTTGTAGTCTGCACATCACATTCCAGGTTTCAGATCAGGTCTTTTTTTGTTGCAGCTCTCATGTGGCCACTCCGACAGCAGCTCCCAAAAAGTAAGTGGAATGCATGCAACAAGTATAGCTGGGCACAACTCAGCATTGTGATAGGCTTGTGTTTTGTTCGTCCTCTGCGTAACTGCCTCATCCAACAAAGCATAGATATATAACTATGTAAATAAGTATAGATTGAATATATGCCTTTTTAGCTGATACATATATTTTGAATGAGAAATGTAAATTCCTGCTGGTGTTGATTTGCAAATGCAGGTCAATGATGTACGACATATATTCCGTAAGTAGACATTCACATATTTGAAGATGTTTGCGAAACGATCGACACTGCTTCAGTTCTGATCATCATCAACATCAGTGTAACTGCCATCCATGGTGTTGTACATTGAATGCTGAGAATTGAAATTCTGCGTTTATTTTTAGGAGGAAGCGCACTGGTGGGGACGACATCATTGACTGCATAAAGGAAAACATGGACTCCCTGAACAAATGGAAAGGAGAACTGAGCAGCAAAGATCACATATTTTATTTTTGTATGATGTTGGCCGAACGCTTACGTGTTCTTTCTCGACCATGTGCTCTCCAGTTCATGACAAAGGTGCAAAACTACCTTCTGGACGCTGAAATGGAAGATTGCGCAGAAAAGTAAATACATGTACACAAAAGGAAGGACTGTCTACATTTTATAGATAATATATGTGTGTCATTCAAAAAACAGGCTGTGCATAAAAATTTATTAATATAAGTGGAGCACATTTAACGTGAGTCTGCCCATATGTGGCTGCATGCTGCACGTGCCGCAGGGTATGACAGCAGATTAAGCAAAGCCTATATACAGTTAAATCAGATGTTCAGTGGAAGCCAAAATAAAGCAATGCACGCTAAACAGAAAGACAATATACAAATCTATGAAGCAGAAACTTACTAATAATATACTGCCATCACAGCAGAACCATGAGCTTGAGGATATGCACTAAACAAAAGACACGACACACATGAATGCTTTCTGGGTCTTGTGAGCGTCGTTCAAGGTGGACTGAGACTTCTCCTTCTTTAAATTCAATGGATGCAGGCAGAATGAAACTACATCAGTTTTTCAAAGTGTTCACTGTTCACATCTAGACACTGATGCTATCGCTGTGGCAACTCTGATGTCTCTGACTTTCTTTTTTTGCCTATTGCCGTCTTTGTTTCTCTCTCTCTCCTTTTTTTTTGTCTCACTCCTCAAGTTCTTTGCTGCAGTGGATTTACTGGCTAGGATTTAGTGGCTAGGATTTAGTGGCTAGGAGAAAGCCTTTTGAATATTCATGTCAGAGGACAGAGAAAAGGAGACTTTGTGGCAGTTCCTCCATTCAACCTGACCTATTCACAATCCTCTCCTGCCACGGCACACTACCATAGGTCACAATATATTCAGTATAGTCGCATTTTTACACTTTCCTTACTATGCATGTTTGAACCAAAACGAGTGCCCACACAGTTCAGTCCTTGTCCCTCAGCCCTCCATTCTCCGTCTGTGACAGTGTGCACGTCATCCTCTCTGTCGATTAGGTGTGGTGGTGCATATGATGCCCTGCTTTGTTCGTCACTCATTAAAAAGTTGTGTAGTGCCACACAAGCTACAATTACTGTGTTGGTGTTCTGGAGGGATGCTTTAAAAGGCCTTCTCAATACTCTCCACCGGTTTGCAAGAATGCCGAAGGCATTTTCAACAACTCTTCTAGCTCGACTCAACCTGTAGTTAAAGACCTTCTTCGGGTAGTTGAGTCCATCTGCACGTGGATAAGGTCGCAGAAGATATTTCTTTAGGGGGAAGGCCTCATCTCCCACTAAAACATACGGCAAAGGTTGTTGCCCGTGCTTCAGCGGCTCTGGTGGAGGGAGGTTCATCAACTGGTTTTCAAAACGTGTCCCCATCTCACTTCTAGAAAAGACTCCTCCGTCACTTTCGCTGCCAGGTTTCCCTATGTCCACGCACAGAAAACGATAGTGTGCATCGCATATGGCCATTAGCACCTGCAAGTTCAAAGAAAAGTCTCGTGAAGGCAGGCATCAGAACTTGGAAAAACTAGTAAACCATAGAGTCACCGACGAAATTATAGAACTTCATGCAATAGAATATCATACAACATTCCTGCACCGCGCCTACCGTATAATACTTTCTTGTTCGTGTTACGAGACTAGTAACCTCAGAAAATGTCGCAGCCACACACGCACACACAAAAAAAACGTGTTCCAAAGCATATTTTACTGTGTTTTGCATGTTTGTTGTACATTTCACAGAAGTTTTGTGCATATTATACCCATATTTGGAAATCTTGAGCCTAGAGAAATCAAACAGGATGAACACACACAACTATTTGTGTTCCTGGTCGTGGGGTTTTTCGGTATGGATCTGTATCACCAGCTCACTTGTTTCTTAACTATCATTTCCACTGTTTAACTATATCATAGATAGTAGTCAGGATATTCATCTTACGGTGCTGAAGGATCCTTTGTAGTTGTAATGCATAGAGCCACTGTTTGGAGGGCACTCTGTCACAATGTGCTTCCCGTCGATGGCTCCAAGACAGTTCGGGAGGTTCCAGATTACTCCAAAGTCGTGGGCAACTTTCTGCCATTCCTCGGGTGTAGATGGGCACTTGACATAAACTGGTGCAAGATGGTCCCAGAGTGCCGTACAGGTCATTGCAATAACTGCGCTGACTGTGGACCTGCCTACCCTAAATCCGAAGGATATGCTTCTTTGACTGTCGCCACTCGCCAAGAATCTGAGTGAACAGAACATATGCACATACTAGACAAAATGTTGGTCTGAGGTGATGTGTAGGCTGTGTGAAGTCGAGTTAAGGTGTACCGTAATGTAAGTGCCAGCCGCGTTTCGGCAGGAATGGCATTTCTCCACCTGGTGTCGTTCAGTGTGATGGAGGGCCTCACAAGCTCCAGCAAACTTTCAAATGCCGACGGTGTCACACGAAAAAAGCTGTAAGCATACAGTGCACGTTTAGTCAGAGCTCATCACCACTCACTGGGGAGCAGGTAGAAAATACGACAAATCCAACGATAGCAACATGCCCAAGAATTAGGGACAAAACGTAAAGCAGGCTTCACCTAAAACGGATTCCATAGAGCCTGTGTATTTTGGAACGAAAAGCGCGTGCTACATATTCTGCTGGCAGCGCTTTGCATTCGTTCTCTAATGGGATGTTGCCTCTGCCAAGACGAAACTTTTGAGCAATTTTTTGGCCATGAAGAGTGGCATCTTCAAGGTTCCATTCGGGTTCCAAATTTTGAATCTGTAAAGGGGCCTTCCATCGCCACACGAACGCGCTGCGGCGAAGCCTACGTTCAAGGCCACGCGCAACCACAGGTTTGGGAAATGGCTCGCCGCAGAAGAGACTACAACGGATAAAGAAGACAAACAAGAAATAACAATACGAGGAGCAAAGATTTGTGTGTTACCTCACGTGGTAAGGGTATAGGATATAAAAAGCTAAAAACTTGACAGCAGTTTGGAGAACTAACGCCGTTGAGGTTGTAATAAAGAGCAAACGTGTATACATTATGGCTGTTACTAAGTCTGTTGGTATCATCTGCTAAACTGTGAGCAATCAAACAAAACATAAAATAAAGGTGTGGTCGGAGTGAACGGCACAACAAAGACAACAATAATGACGATGATGAAATGGGGTGTTTCACCGCGGAGGTGCGTACCCTGCGCACATGGAACATTATGTGAAGATGATGAAGGAAGGATGAAAACACAAGAAAGAACTAAAAAGAACAGCAAAAAATGAACCAACGACAGCTTAAGACGACATGTACTACTTTGCACAGGAAAATGTGATATCTGAGGTTCTACGATGTGCTAGGGTTGTCAAACCAAGTTTATCGAGGATAGGTTCATAATTATAGACACCAATGTGTCGGTCATAGAGAATGTCAATGACTCCAAGGAATTCAATGTTGTCATTCGGTCAATCTCTTATCTTTGAAAATTAGTGAAGCTAATTAAGTATACCATTCTAGTTAGCCATCGAACACTGATGAGACCGGAAATAGGAAAGATATCCGAGAGGCCAGGTATGTTAGCCGCCCAAACGGCACGTCCGGGGCTCTCATAAATTTTTAATAACAACTGTGGCACCTAATAAAGGACAACCTGTATATCCTCATGTGTTTCCATACTGACTCCCGGAAGAATTCGAGGCTCGTTCGAGTAGACCGAATGTACAATCGTATTTATGAAATAGCGCACACAAAAAAAGGAAACTAAAAAAATGACATGGTTGCAAAATTTGAGACATACACAAATAAAAGATTTGACTGAAATTGACGGGCTAAAGTGTGCCTAACGAACCAACATTCAGTTTGATTGTAGAAACGAGGTATTTTGAGGCACGATAGATCTATAAGTTGAGTGAATGTTGGCTTGGATATGTCACGGTGGCGTAGATGGTGTCGTCTAGACGAAAAAAATGCTGAAGGCTGAAGGCTCGGCAGTGCAGAGAACCTACGGATACGCATGTAAGATGAGGGAAGTAGGACAACCATGCACACACGCGCATGACGCTGAACTATAAAACCGATCTGTATATTCCGAAACTCCGAGTGGATGAACACACCGTTTGTATAGACTGCCGGTTTCGTTTATTCTTCTCGCTCTCTCCTTTTCCTTTTCTTTTTTTTTTGAGGGGGAAGAGGGGGCTTATTAATACCTGAAGACAATTTATGATACTGCTATAGGATGTGAGGCTTCCTCGCGAACGCAGGAGCCTCTCTAGCGCGGAAAACGCAAAGGCGGTCACGTGGTCGGTTTGTATTACAACACATTACTCTGCTCTCTTTCGACCACATGCTGCATGCGGACATAATGCTCGTTGCCTTGTCAATGTCATCTGCATTTTTTAGACACTGTAGATATGTCGTTCAGCTTGAAAAAACAAAAAAAGTTACAAAGAAATCACGACTTTCTGCTGTTTTTGTTTGATTTGCGATTATCTGGCGACTTTCTGTTGTCGTCATCTCTCAAAATCTCTCAAAATAAGCTCAATTTCAGACAACGAAAAAAAATAGAAAAGTAAAGAAAATATATCGTTCTGCTTTCCTGTCTTTTATTTTCCATACTTAATACAGCTAAAGCCGTAGTGGCTCAAATCGATCCCTACTGCAGCCTAATGCCGCGTGCTTGTCGACAGCCGTACTCCTGGCTTTTCTTTTCGTCAGTGGAGAGGGTTCTAGCAGGTGTGCTGTCTTATCAGCGTAGTTCTTCTGAAGATTTACAATCTTGATCCAGACGTACTACATGCTCGCGCTTTCAGCAGACTGCTTGGGACTGTGTTGTTCGCTATCGCGTCTTTTTTCATTCGATCATCTTTGTTTCTGTAGGTGTGAAGAAAAGTTTATTGACCGGTTGATAAGCCACTGCGTGCACCACGTAAAAGTCAGTTGTGTAGCATCGATTGCTAATACGTATGAGTTGAATAAATACGAATGAAGCACGATGAACATTTGATTTACACATAAGAGTTAGTGACGTCTTCATGTTGGGAAAACTTCGCATGGCTGCATATGCGATCACAATGTCCTCCTTTTAACGTTGAAGCCAAAATAATCGGGGGCACTTCAAACCACGTTACTCAAGCTGTGACGCAACATTTGCCTCAGCTTGCCGTCGTCTGGATCTTTGGACGTCGTTCCCGATTTCCGTTCTTAGCTCACCTCGCGTCATAGAGTCCACATCTAACATGCGTGACACGCGCTGGTTGAGTTCGACACTTATACGTGGCCTCTTTCCTCTTGGATGCCATCTTCTTCCCAGTACATGACGTCACGTTTCTGATATCTCCTAGCCTGTAGCGCAGATGAATTTTCTTCTATTCTTTAACATATTTTAGCCCATCCCATGCTGTGTCGCAGTTGTTTGTTCGCCGATGATGTAGGTTCTCTAAGACACAATTTTTCTTTTTTAGTCCTTGGCTAGAAGGCCATCCTAGTCAGCGCTGCTGCATGTGGCTCATCGCGGCGTAATGCGAAAAAACATGTATCTACGGGGTCACGCTCTACTGTCCGTACCCCTTGCATTTGTTTCCCAGATCTAGAAACATAGTTAGGACGTTTAACGTCTCCTGCTCCTGACGCAGATCTTTCCCTGCAGTATCTTGCTCAAATTCTTTTACCACACGTCTAAAAAGATCCCACAAGTGTACTAGTTCATCTCTGGTGTCTGAGGAAAGGTAGATTATCAAGAAGTAAATCGACATCCTTTCCTGTTAATGATGTGAATTTAGCGACTTCCGTTTTGCTGTCAGTGAGCAGTCTGACGTTCGCGCCAGTTTCCTTTATAATGTCCACCAGTTTTCTCACGGACGTGTCTTTTCCTTTTGGATCGCGCACTCTATTAGCAGTGTCTACCTCCTGCATTTCCAGAGCAGGTTTTCAAGAAGCTGCTCGACTATTCGTATCTTCATGTGCAAAACATCAGGGACAATGAAGCGGGGTTCTATAGAGAACAATGGGGGGTGCCGCACGGAGTTGTTCATGTTGCCGTACATCTGCGTCTGCTTTCCACTGGCCGAATAATAACTTGTGAGTGTTTGTTTCACAAATTTGTCATAATAATACCTAAGAAGATCGTTAATTCAAGAGCTTATATGCATTCCGTTACCGATGCCAAACAATTTAAGAAATGCTTATGCGACCATTGCGGGCGGAGGGGTGACGTGGAAATTGGAGCGATCTGCATGCCTACACTGGCGGCACTTTGCTGGGGGAAGGGATGAAGAGGGGGAGATGAAGGAGGAAGGCTCACGCGTCTGGCCGGCATGACCATTGCGCTGCATTGCCGTTTTTCAATTTCCACTTTGTACGTGTTGTCATTCTTTGCTCCAGTTGACCAAAATGTTTAATGTACTTGTTTATTTACCTCCACGTACCTGCACATTTTTTTCATGTGGTTGTATGCTGCTATGGTAACATTATGCTACGAAATGCTAACCTCCCTTTTGTATTGCCTCCATGGCCAACAGGGGAAATAAATACATGAGTCAGTAGGTCTCACAGCTGAACAACCGTCCACCTTTCGCGTTCATGCTTTGAGAGCGATAAGAGATAAAAGCGATAATCAGCTTCTTTTGCGGGACTCGCCGATGCCACTCGACTACTGAAGTTTCTCTCTCTCTCTTTGTTTTTTTTTTTTTTTTCTTACAGCGGTTGCAGACCGGCCACTACTGCACGGCTCATGATGTACTCGTACCGGGGCATCAAGCGCGGAATCATTATTTTATCTGTATCTTGTTGAGTTGCCCGCTTCATCACGACTTCTGCATTAACCACACGACAGACAGAAAGGCGAGGGCGATTACAGCAGCTATCAATGAAACCCGTGCACAAGAGTAACGACCGACTTATTGTTTTCTTTGATTTTAGTTACTTTTTTTCCCTTCCATACTTCATCTAATGAAATCATTCCTTGTTCATCAAGATATCTACTGGACCTGATAGCACTGCGGTCTTGTCTTGAGTAGGAAGTATGCTAGGACGTTGCCAAAGCTTATTCGCTCTGCGCGCGTTCTTGCTATTGTTCCTGTATGCAAGAGCTTTTGTGCCCCTATTTTCTGCGTCTGAGAATTCTGGGAATCTGCGACGGGAGTACGAACAGATGGGCCTTCCAATATGTCTTCAGACTGCCTGTACGCCATAGAACGAATAATTGCTAGAAGGGTATTCGATAATCTGTATGGGAATATACAGGGAATATATTACACGTCCGTGAGAAAGCTGGCAGAGATTATAAAGGGTTCTGGTGCGAACGTCAGACTGCTCACTGACAGCAAAACGGAAGTTGCTAAATTCACATCATTAACAGGGAAGAATGACGATTTACTTCTTGAGAGTCTACCACGCCTTGCGACCCCAGCCCTCTCCTCGGACACCAGAGATGAACTAGCACAGTTATGTGGTCTTTTCAGAGGTGTGGTAAAAGAATTGAGAATTGAGAATACTGCAGGGAAAGATCTGCGTCAGGAGACGTTAAACGTCTTAACTATGTTTCTAGGTCTGGGAAACAAATGCAAGATGTACGGACAGTAGAGCGTGACCCCGTATATACATGTTTTTTCGCATTACGCCGCGATGAGCCACATGCAGCAGCGCTGACTAGGATGGCCTTCTAGCCAAGGACTAAAAAAGAAAAATTGTGTCTTAGAGAACCTACATCACCGGCGAACAAACAAATGGGACGCAGCATGGGATGGGCTAAAATATGTTAAAGTTGGAAGAAAATTCTGCGCTACAGGCTAGGAGATATCAGAAACGTGACGTCACGTACTGGGAAGAAGGTGGCACCCAAGAGGAAAGAGGCCAGTTTTAAGTGTCGAACTCAATCAGCGCGTGTCACGCATGTTAGATGTGGACTGTATGATGCGAGGTGAGCTAAGAACGGAAATCGGGAACGACGTCCAAAGATCCAGACGACGGCAAGCTGAGGCAAATGTTGCGTCACAGCTTGAGTAACGTGGTTTGAAGTGCCCCCGATTATTTTGGCTTCAACGTTAAAAGGAGGACATTGTGATCGCATATGCAACCATGCGAAGTTTTTCCCAACATGAAGACGTCACTAACTCTTATGTGTAAATCAAATGTTCATCGTGCTTCATTCATATTTATTCAACTCATACGTACTAGCAATCGATGCTACACAACTGACTTGTACGTGGTGCACGCAGTTGCTTATCAACTAGTCAATAAATTTTTCTTCACACCTACAGAAACAAAGATGATCGAATGAAAAAAGACGCGACAGCGAACAACACAGTCCCAAGCAGTCTGCTGAAAGCGCGAGCATGTACGACGGCTGGATCAAGATAGTAAATCTTCAGAAGAAATACGCTGATGATACAGCACACCTGCTAGAACCCTCTCCACTGACGAAAAGAAAAGCCAGGAGTATGGCTGTCGAAAAGCACGCGGCATTAGGGATAGATTTGAGCCATTACAGCGTTAGCTGTATTAAGTATGGATAATAAAAGACAGGAACGCAGCACGATACGTTTTTTTTTTTTTTCCGTTGTCTGAAATTGTGCTTATTTTGGTAGACTTTGATAGATAGAACAGAAAGTCACCACAAAATCGCAAATGAAACTCAAACAACAGAAGTCGTGACTTCTTAACTTTTTTTTTGCAGTTTCGAGGTGAACGAGGATATCTACAGTATCTAAAAAATGCAGATGACATTGACAAGACAACGAGCATTATTGTGATCAAAAGAGAACAGAGTAATGTGTTATAATACAAACGGAACACGTGACCGCCTTTTACAATTGCGCTTTCCTCCCTAGAGAGAGGCTCCTGCGTTCGCGAGGAAGCCTCACATCCTATAGCTGTATCATAAATTGTCTTCAGGTATTAATAAGCCCCATCCCCCAACCCCCCCCCCCCAAAAAAAAAGAAAAGAAAAAGGAAAAGGAGAGAGCGAGAAAGAATAAACGAAACCGGCAGTCTATACAAACGGTGTGTTCAGCCACTCGGAGTTTCGGAATATACAGATCGGATTTATAGTTCAGCGTCATGCGTGTGCGTGCATGGTTGTCCTACTTCCCTCATCTTACATGCGTATCCGTAGGTTCTCTGCACTGCCGAGCCTTCAAGCCCCCAGCATTTTCTTTCGTCTAGACGACACCATCTACGTCACCGCAACATATCCACGCCAACATTCACTCAACTTATAGACCTATCGTGCCTCAGAATACCTTGTTTCTATAAGCTAACTGAATGTTGGTTCGTTAGGCACACTTTAGCCCGCCAATTTCAGTCAAATCTTTTATTTTTGTATGTCTCAAATTTTGCAACCATGTCCAATTTTTTTGCGCTATTTCATAAACACGATTGTACATTCGGTCTACTCGAACGCGCCTCGAATTCTTCCGGGAATCAGTATGGAAACACATGAGGATATACAGGTTGTCCTTTGTTAGGTGCCACAGTTGTTATTAAAAATTTATGAGAGCCCCGGACGTGCTATTTGGGCGCCTAACATACCTGGCCTCTCGGATATCTTTCCTAGCCGGTCGCATCAGTGTTCGATGGCTAACTGAAATGGTATACTTAATTAGCTTCACTAATTTTCAAAGATAAGAGATTGACCGAATGACAGCATCGAATCCCTTGGAGTCATTGTACATTCTCTATGACCGACGCATTGGTGTTTATAATTATGAACCTATCCTCGATAAACTTGGTTTGACAACCCTAGCACATCGTAGGACTTCAGATATCACATTTTCCTGTGCAAAGTAGTACATGTCGTCTTAAGCTGTCGTTGGTCCATTTTCTGCTGTTCATTTTAGTTCTTTCTTGTGTTTTCATCCTTCCTTCATCATCTTCACATAACGTTCCACGTGCAGTGGGGTAGGGTACGCACCTCCGCGGTGAAACACCCCATCTCATCGTCATCATTTATTGTTGTCTTTGTTGTGCCGTTCACTCCGACCACACCTTTATTTTATGTTTTGTTTGATTGCTCACAGTTTAGCAGATACCAACAGACTTCGTAACAGCCATAATGTACACACGTTTGCTCAACGATGTCAGTTCTCCTAACAGCTGTCAAGTTTTTAGCTTTTTATATCCTATACCCTTACCACGTGAAGTAACACACAAATCTTTGCTCCTCGTATTGTTATTTCTTGTTTGTCTTCTTTATCCGTTGTAGTCTCTTCTGCGGCGAGCCATTTCCCAAACCTGTGGTTGCGCGTGGCCTTGAACGTAGGCTTCGCCGCTACGCGTCCGTGCGGCGATTGAAGGCTCCTTTACACGTTCAAAATTTGGAACCCGAATGGAACCTTGAAGATGCCACTATTCATGCCCCAAAAAATGCTCAAAAGTTTCGTCTTGGCAAAGGCAACATCCCATTAGAGAACGAATGCAAAGCGCTGCCAGCAGAATATGTAGCACGCGCTTTTCGTTCCAAAATACACAGGCTCTATGGGATTCATTTTAGGTGAAGCCTGCTTTACGTTTTGTCCCTAATTCTTGGGCATGAATATATTGTTATCCAGGGGAAATAGCTCAAAACTCGTTTGTAACAGTTGCGATATAATGACTGCACCACAGTGAGCGGGTTAAAGCATCGTATCATGAAGAAGCAATACGTACTCTCGAAAATACTGTGTGTCTATGTCACGCAGTCTTGGGATCAGGGCGACGCCGAAGCCTTCCTCATCTCGAAAGCGGAAGATTTCACGAACCCAGAAGCGCCTGGGCGCAACACGCCTCTGCCATAGCACAAGTAACAACAAAATATTTATTTGCCAGTGCGTGACGGAAACGGGATCCATGCTGCCTCTCTTCAATCCGCGCGTAAACACTACAGCATGGCCGGAAACTCCGCGATATCGCGTTTCCGCTCAGCAACGAGACACCGCGTGACCTGGCCCAATGGGCGCTGCAAGTGAGAACACGGCAGCGGAAAGCAACGCTCCGTTTCAAGCGCTGCATCTAAGCGCTCAGAAGCAAGTCGCTGTATGTGGGAACTGGCCATAAACCTGAGGCGCATGGCGCTTCTGTAGACTACCCCTTTCTGCAGAACGACCGGTGGTACCCAGCAATATCGCAGAGCCCGAACACGTGAAGTTGGTCTTTTTGTCGACCTTCTTGTCTCCTGGAAAAATTAATGAAGGGAGGTACCTTCGGGCAAATTTTTGCAAAAGTATTTGAGCACTAATATTTAAAAGTATTCGTAAGGTACGAAGTCAGTCCCAAGAGTGTTCCAGACAGAGTAACTTAGGTAGAGTACTTACAAGTCTGGTAGAATCGCACATGACCTATCTGCGAGCCAGTAAAACATAACTCACCGTCATCATCACCACTTGACTTATGTGTCACCTGGTTGCCTTCGTGTGTTGTGCCTTTTTAAAGAAAAATGTGATCATAATTCTCTAATATCATCTACAGTTTCCAGGTATCAAACGACCATTATGACTGTACAATTTCATGCAAAGATTGTGTTTTCTAGTTGCTGCTCATTTCGAGAGGAAATTCCAAGCATTAACCGTTCGACGCGGGGACAGCATCGACTTGAGCTGCAAGGCTGTTGGTGAACCTCCAGTGACCATTACGTGGGCCAAGGATAGGCACGGCTTCAACCCCAAGGTTGAAAAGAGGTACCTTACTACTAGGATGGTGGAACGATCACCTTGCTGATCACAGGCTAAGATTGAACCCAAATCTCTCCACCATGTAATTATCGATGTAGTTACATGGTGGAAAGGGTTGAGTTCAATTTTGTTGCCTGTGATCAGCAAGGTGACCAGCCTTAAAAAGGCTATAGTTGACGAGTACACACACTACAAATATCGTCCACCTTTTTATTGTTTTATCGCAATAGAATGCCAGAGACTACGCTTTGTTTTCAACGTGTTCTCACGAGACTGAACAACACCGGAAGCAGTGGAATTACCCCGGGGGAAAATGAGGTGTTACTTTTGACAAGTGCTTTGCGGTATCCCGATTTAAAATATAGCTGAATTTGTTATAGTATGTGGGAACGTCGATGAAGAAATATGAAAAACAAAAATCCGGTTTCCTTTTGTCAGCCTTCAACCGCAGCACAATAGTATTTGTCATCGTCATAGGTATACGGTTGAAGAGAAGGCAGCAACGGAAGCTGTGGAGTCCATCATCTACATTGCTGCGGCGGATCGGCGAGACTCGTCGTTGTTTAGCTGCTACGCAGAAAATACCTATGGACGCGATGACAGTAACTTCCAGGTGGTGGTACAAGGTGAGTTCTATGTGAAGACATAGTTCCGACACAATGCGCGCGTTGTATTGACAGAGCCTCCAGATCCGCCTCGCGGCTTCGAGGTAATATCTACAACCAGCAGGTCAGCATCACTGCTTTGGTCTCACCCATACTCAGGGAACAGTCCTATCCTCAAGTACATACTGGAGTACAAAGAACAGAAAGGTGATCATACGCTGTTCCTTTTATTGTCTTCTCAAAACATTCCACGTAACTGCAGTAGTGGATAGTCGCCACCTACGAAAAAAATCACAATTTATAAATAAAGAAAGGCAAGAAAGTTGACATGTGTACGGCATCTCCGTGTCATCACCAACGCATATTCCTAGCCAGGAGGCGCAGCTGGGCTGGTAGCGTATAAGTGGTATATCACTTTCCACCTATAAGGAATTGATTATTTTTTAGGATGACATGGATGTCTGAATTCTGTAACGGTGCTGTTGCTGCGGTTTGGTCGCACTGAGATGGAACAGATATCGTTCATTTAAACTGTTTTTTTTTATTCATGCATACATATAGGAAGATGAAGCGATCCTATAGTAGGTCTCATAGTTCGGGGCCCGATAACCAGTACATGAGATATCCCCGGTACAGTATAGCCGGGATGATCACCGATGCTGAATTGACGTAAATTAGGATAAGCGGAGCATGACAGCAACCGAAGCTGGAAGTGGTGAGAAACACCCAGCGGCTGTTCATTATCTTCCGTCACCCCCCTGTTTGAACCACGTGGATGAACATGTAATTGGCAGCCGGATATAGCTAAGCGCTGCTCCGCGCAAGAAATGTGTAAGTAGAAAAATCACGAAGTGTAAACGCGGGCTTTTTCTCTTAATTTCGCTGAATTTTCCGATCGGTGGAACAGAGGCTCCAAACGCGTCCGAAGTAAAATTTCAAAGTTGAATTTTGAGTTTTATTTAACTCATTTAATTATTTATTTAATCAATGACCCAGTGCAAATGAGCCGCTCACTGTTCAGTTCTTGGCCGATGCCTCAGGGATTATCACTGAAAAGGAAGCTTTTCTATAACGCCACCTGTTTATGATTTATTCAGCCGGGAGGCCTTCGTGAAACACCCGGTATATCACTTAACGCCTTATACAACCTGAGACGCCACGCTATCTCTGATATATGAGCAGAACCACTAGCCGAAATATTGTTTTCAATTAATCCGAGTAACGCTTCACGTGTGAAAAATACAGTGAAAACGGACTCATTAAAATTTCAGAGGGGAAACAGTTCGTAACAGTTAAATTGGGACGCAGCAGCTTTCAAAGCCATTCCCACCCGTCATTCTTCCCTGTGCATCATCATCACTCCGGTGCGGGTTTAGGGCCCCCACCCCGTCAACTTCTGTAATCACTATGTGCTTCAATTGACCTAGTAGATGTGCATATACGAGTAGCATGCTGTCCGCAGCCTAAGCGGGGAAACACCCGGTGACATCATCGTTCATAATTTAATTGTTGTCGTTGTTATTGTTCTTGGCCGAACCCTCGAGAATTGTGGGTCCGCTCCTGATCTCGCTTAATATACCATTCTCTCTGCAGATACATGGGACTCCGGCGTACACTTGGTTGCCATAGAGTCCACTGAGCAAACTCACCTAGTCAACTCATTGAGGCCAAAAACAACCTACGACCTTCGAATACGTGCAGAAAACGCTCTTGGTGTAGGCGAATATGGCGACAGTCTGGTCGTCACGACGGAAGAAGAAGGTCCGTCATTATCTTATTTCCATCCACGTATTAACGATCCGTATTCCTGACAGCTCCCAGTGGCGCTCCGCGTGCTATCAAGGTGATCCCTACTGGCTCCAGAAGTCTTCACGTCACTTGGAAGGCATGTTACACGATATCTTTGGACAGCGTGTGGCTACCCAGCGGCAATGTGGGCAGCTTGTCAATGTACAACATTGAATACTCGCAGAAGTTGTCACAGTTAAAAAAGCGAGGGACAACCAAAGTACGTCGACTGGTCGGTCAGCATAGTATCACTCCTAGTGGAAGATTGTTTACGGAATGAACTATCAATGAACATATGAATGTTTCCTATCATGTCAATGTCAATGAACGTTTCCTATCAATTCACGTTTCCTTCAAACGAGTTGTATCGTATCAAGTCCACGGACAGTCTCGAACCTCTAGTAACCATCGCAATGACCGCTTAGTGCGGCGTCATTAGGGGGTTCGAAGGGTGTTCTGGGTGATGTGACGGAACAGGGGTGATGAGTCTGAGTCACGTCAATAATGAGTTCCATCACAATGAGAGTTACCCTCACAAAAACCATACCAAACGTTCAAACGCCATTTGTATTGATGACGCGACTCGCGAAGCCAGTGGGGAGTAGTAGAGCTCCAATAATGAGCATTATGTAAATTTACCTGCGCGTCCCGGGAGAAATTTGCCTCGTCGGTTCAAATCACAGTTCTGAGAAAGTCCGGCTTTTCGTGGACATGTCGCAAAAGCTAGTTGGCGAAATCCATTCTGCATTGGAGATCCCTTTGTTCCAACTGTTGGTGCAGTTGTACATGAAGGCTCGCTTCCTAATAGCTCTCTCCTGACAGTTGATGATGAATCCAATAAATAAAATAACTCAGGAATAAGGTGCTGAGTCAGGATTCGAACCTGGGCCCTCTGAATTCCGGTCAGATATGCTACCACTACGGCACGACAGCAGGACTTCCTCCTGCGTTAGAGTGCCGCAAGTACAACGGGGACGGACAGCCAATCACGCTATTCCCATTCTCTCTCACTCAATCAGACACGAGGCAGAGCGACATCCTCCTTGTTTACTTAGTATACACATGATGTCGCCCTGCCTCTTGAGATAATGGTACTCCAGTCTCCCTCCTCGCCTCACGCACGCTAGGGTGAGGCAGCAATAAGTGCCAGTTGTGAGTACGAACATCTTATTGCAGTGTCGCTGACCTGTGGCGTTTCTTTGTGGTCGCAGTATTGTCGCAGGGAGTGGTCTCGTACCTGGATGCCACCTTTGAAATGTATTCACTGCTTTTTTTACTTGCCCTGTGCTGCATTTAAGGCCAGTACCATATTAGCTCCCTCTTCGTTCGAGTATGACATAGTTTGCTCTATTCAACTGCAAAGCGCCTGTTCTACAAGTGTTAATGTCAGTTCCCACATACAGCGCTTCGCTATAGCGCTAGAAAATAGCGTCCGAAACCTAGCGCAGTTTTTCCGCTTGCCGTTCTCACATACAACCGAGCACATAGCGCTATCGTGCACCGGTTACGGGAAATCTCGTCGCGACGTGATGCACCGGTACTACCATGATTGTTTACTGTACGCGTCGATCCCCAGCACCATGGCGGGTGACACGTTCCGTTGCAATTCGATGCTGTGATTATACTGTGATTGCCATGCATTGGCAGATGAAACTCGTGGCTATTTGCACGTCGTCGCCTTCCCGCCTTGCTGCATCGAGTGGCCACAAGCAAAACAAAACCCAGCTTCCGCGACGTCACCGCTGAAAAAAGCTCCCGATTGGTTAACGCAGACTTAGCGCTCAGAATACCGCCGGCTGTGCTGTCTGGGGCTTTTCCTGGGTTTTCCTCAGACGCTTTCAGACATATGTCGGCACAGTTCCCTTAGAAGTCGGCCCAGGACGCACATTCCCCCAGGGCGTCAGTCGTCACGTTGCCCACCTCTGTGAGGCCGACAACGGCGAGCCCTTTCATCAGCACCACCACCACCACCGTTAGGAAAGTTGATGGGGGCTGTATTTCGACAAGCGCTATTTTATAGCTGTTCGCAGCACTGAAGGAGAAAAACATAGCACTGTGGAAACTGACCTTTAACGCTGTTCCGACATATAGCAGCGCGCTAATATAGCGCTACAAAACAGCGCGCAAAAACAGCGCTCACTATTATTAGGCGGTTCACACTTGCAAAACGACGCTAGCGCTATAATTTAGCGGAAGTTCGGTGGTCGTGTCCGGTCTCTCCCATCGTGGCGCCTCCGGAGTTCGACAGCATGCGGACGAACAAGTTCAATCAACTAACTGAAGCCATTATGAAGAAGCTGAAGAAGAAGACTTACCAGACATTTTGAATGACAGACTCGCCGGTTCCAATGCGGTTGCCGTGCCGTGAAATGCGGAAGCAAAACAGCTCCATTACTTCCGCGACGTCATCGCTGAGAGGCCACCTCGTTGGCCAACACGAATGTAGTGCTAATATTAGCACCGAAAAAGTTTACACGAGCTCAACTCCGGCAAGCACTAATTTTTAGCGGTATAGAGCACTGCGAGGAAGAAAATACAGCACTATTTTCTTGCGCTGTATAGCAAATCGCTATATGTCGGAAGAGGCCTTTAGTTGTATCAAAATGGATGTCAATAAAAGCTACACAGACAGCAGGATGCTCAACGCGCAAGCTGCGCTGTTAAGCTATACTCTTTCAGTTGTGTTCTCCGCGCATGCTTCTATATGCAGGAAATCGCCACATGAGTAGCGTTGCGTTCGTTTGGGTACCGAAAGAAAACAATATCTCTCCCAGCCATTCAACGAGCATAGAAAGACTCGAGAACAAATATGCCGGGAGAAGGCTCATAGTAAGCAGTGGCTTGTTCTCTCTCTCTGAACTTGCTCACTCCCCCTGTGTGTCAAGCGCCAATGTGGAGTAAGCGTTTTCAAATTTAACGGTCCTACAGCGAAAAGAGCGGTGTGCTTCTCACCTGCATCGCTTAACCTCACCTCACCTGCATCTCATAATGTTTTATAACAAGTTCCGGTTTTAATAGTTGTCGTTTTGATGAAAAACAAATGGAAATAAAGTATTGGTTCAAGTGTATGCGAAGCTTCCGTTTCGTTTCTAGCTGGTTTCCACCGGGTCTCTCCAAATTTCAAAATAGTACCACTGGAAGCCACCGATTCCAAGTGGCCGAAATAGCCACCGATTTTTCTCACCCAATGTCCGAAAAATTAAGCACCGAAAACCAGGATCCCTAGGCCTACGATCTTTCAATTTTCGTCGCTGACGCATGATTCCAGTGCAGGAAATCGTCACATGAGTAGCGTTGCATTCATTTGGCTACCGAAACAATATATTTTTCCCCAGCCATTACGAGGTAATTTTGCCGTTTCCCTTTCCCTTGTTTTCTTCTACTTCACGGAAAAAAACGACAAAGCTTTGTTGTGTCATTCCTGTCGAGCTTTTCGCTCACCAGATATGGGACGTACGATTCTGATATTTTAAAGGCAGTTGGCGGAATGGAACAGAGATCACTTGTTCGCGAAGCGGGCGCCGAAACGCTCCGATCAGACGCGCTTTTCGCGCGACGCAGGAAGGTCACGTGGTATTTTTGGAAGGCCGGGCACATTTCTTTGCTCGACTGGTAACAATATGCAGACGTTCTCGTTCCAGTGCGATGCGCCGTTTCCTCTTTGCTTTCTTTTTTTAATTTGAGGTACAACGTAAATAAAACACCCGGTACTTGTGCACTCCTTAAGTGAATAGGTGTAACGTTTGTCAGCCGTTTTTCCTGTTCAGTCACATTTGCACATAAATACAACGCTGGTATGATATCATGTATCGCCTGGTATGGAAAGGGACTCATGGGGGTGACGCAAAGAGGAGAGTAACGCATGCCCCTAGTGATGCCACTGTGTCCGCTTTCACATCGCAGCCAGAAGAAACGTCTCATGCCAGTGTCCAGGGATATTACGTTGGCTATCGCCTTCTGGACACTAAGGAATCCTACTCGTACAAAACGCTGGAAGCCAAAGTGACAGATCCAAGACGGGAGGATGCACTGGAAGAATGTGATCTCACTCAACTTCGGAAAAGTACCACGTACAGCGTGGTAGTACAAGCGTTCAACTCCAAGGGCGCTGGGCCAGCTTCTGAAGAAGTCGTCTCTCACACGTTGGATATAGGTCGGTCCATGCATAATACATCTTAGTTGTATGAGGTGGTACACAGTGTTCTTTCTGAGGTTCGTTGCTGTTGTATATCAAGTGATATAATGGTACATGTGGGATCTTATAATAAAAATGATGTTACAGCGACAGAAAACGTACAGCGAATGAGCGTTCGCTTGATCTCTTCCGGCTAGAGAAGAACTGTTTCTGTTAGTAATTTGTTATGTAGATATGCGCTTGCTGTGCGGCGTAGAAGGGCAAGGTTAAAATATTTGGATTTGCTTTTCGATCACGAGCTTGATTGTAATGATCTAGATTTTATGGCTCGACGAGTTGTTATCTAGGAGTCTGAATCGTTCCATTTCTGTAGAAATAGAGTCATCGAAAATCGGTGCCCACAAGTTTTCCTTCTTCCCATGCATAGCGGGGGATTGGAACAGGTTTCCTGAGGCAGCTGTCGTCATTGAAGATTACGATTATTTTTGTACACGGATTTAAAAGAATGTCCACACCTGCTAGGACCCATAACTGGGCCCGCAGCATGAATAAATAATAACTAAATAAATATATGGATAACATTCATATTCCTTTTGGCATATCTACGCCATGATCCTGAAAAGTGCTTATATATATACAGACACTTCTCTCTGGAAACCTCTAGAAAAGCACCTGCAGCATGTGCACTGCAGGTGGCTTCTTTTTTCTTTTTTTTCACCAAATAGCAATATATTTTCATTTCTTGTCGTTTTTATCGCAGATCCACCTCCTGCTCCAAAGTTGATGTTAGTATCTTCAACTTCCTCATCTGTTCATCTTAGGTGGGAGGTAGAGAGAGACGAGCCCGTAAATGGTACACACTAACTTTCGTTGTTTCATTGCCGACTACGGCAAGCAGTTCTATCATTAGTGATTGAACGTAGCGGCGCTACTTATTAACTAACGTCAATGCATGGCCCAATTAGTAACCCCCCTTCTGTTGGTTCGTTTGTTTTGCTCTGTTGCTGTCCACGCTGCTCCTGCAGCGAAACAACAGAGTAGATTATCCTTAATTACATAGCGATAGCGCCGCTATTCTCAACGGTGACAGTATTGGAGAAAACTCTTCTATTCACATTGATCTGTTCAGGGTTCATCATCTTCCAAAGAGTACAGGACGCTGCAACAGAGACCGAGGTACAAATATCCGGAGACAGAACCGCGTACGCATTTGGAAGCCTGGCTTGCGGTCAACGTTATGCCTTCCATTGTGTGGCTTTCAACGCCGTCGGTAGGAGTCCGACTAGCAACACCGTGCTCGCCAAGACCGACGGTTCCGGTGAACGATACATTTTTGCTACAACAAATGAATGTTGAGATGACGCTTATTCATCATCGCAGCCCCCGTGGCACCGGATGAAACGTCTGTGGTGACGGCCAACATGAGTGCCGCTCACGTCTTCCTGGGTGTGTGGCGGAGCAGGGGGTGTCCGATCACATCTTTCGCCGTGCTCTATCGCGAACAGGACAGCTCAGACTGGATGTCCTTACCCGGACATATAACGGGAGATTCTCTCATCATCAACGACCTCAGTCCAGCCACGTGGTACCATCTTCTAGTAACGGCTCACAGTGAGGCAGGATCCACGGAAGCGCAGTATGCCTTCGCTACGCTTACGCTTAATGGAGGTACGGTACCAATGTCTTGATGGGTGGCAGGAAAGCTTTAAATATACCGCTGCAAATTTCTTTCGCCCTTCAGTTATCGATGAATCACTACTGCACTACTGCATTTTTTCATGAGTGAGCCTTCTTCGTATCCTTCTGCTAGTGACCGCATGAAATAATCTCTGTACTGCAACACTGCGATGCAAGAAATTGCAACATGCAAGCAATGAAAGGGCGCAACGACCACGTGCTGCACTGCAATTTGTTGCGCTTAGTGTTGATGTCTGTCAATGACATGAAGGACACCATGAGTACATGGGTACAATATGAGAGACCATTTTTGAGTGCTTCTCTCACACAGTGCATTCTCGTGTTGATCGCCATATTTCGAAGCAAGCCATTCGAGCAAACACTTTCTCGTACTTTGTGTGGAAACTATGTACAGAGTCAAGCTCGAGAAATCTACACAGAATTCCGGTGGAATAATCGGAAGCATTTACGAGGTATTCAGTAAAAATAAGTCGTCTTTTAAACAGAGGAGTGACCGGCCGAGCATGAAAGCCAACATTCCCAAACGCACTGAATTATTCGATTGTATTCCCACGAAAGGGAGGGTCTATGACAATTCGGCCTCCTTGAATGGGTTGCGACACTTCGTCTCATGTTATTCCGGATTAATTTAAAATGCAATTATTTAGATCGATGTGAACCTACATTCCAATACAGCAAAAGTGGTAATAGACGCGTAGAAAACCGGCACCGCGAATACTGAAATTCATGCGGCTCTGATGGCACGGCACGCGTGTACGCCAGTGAGGAAGCGCAAGAGAGGTCACGTGCTTACGACCACCAACGGGAATGGGCGGAGCTCTGATGTCAGAGCTCGACAAGTACCTGTGTGACGTACGTGTGTACGTGTACGTGCCTGACGAGTGCGTGTAATGCGCATGCAGTGAAAACAATAGCAGTCTTCGATTGTGCTTCGTGCAAAGCGTCCCCGATTCAGCGGACCTTTGCACTATCTCGATCATTCGACTGGCAAATATGCCGCAGCACGGAAATGACGCATTTCCCCCGACGTTCATGCAATGTTTCGTACACTGTGAAGCAGACGACGTAAATAGGGTTGCGGTGGAATGTGATGCTTGTCGACGGTATTTTGTCATCGGTTGTCGAGAGGCTTCTCGAGTCAATCAATAAGACGTCAATCACTCAAAACACAGAGAACCTGCGACAACCGATGTAAGGCTTCTCTATTCTTTTCAAGTCTAATGTAGTTCCCACGAAAGCAACACGTGTCTTTTCACTTTTCACTTCCACTTTTTCAGTAATCAGCTAATATTTGACTACCAGAGGTGGACAGCATTTTTAACGGAATTTCAGAACCTATAAAGCTTTTATTCCAGGAGAAAAGTTTCATCATTCAATTGAGTGGTGGATATATCAAACACACAAACTATCAGTTTTAGTTACTTTCATGGGTTCCTGATTCCTTCCGCAGGCACTGTGCCTCCACCTCGGTCCGCCGCCGAAATCAGGCACCGCCGTATCCGGATTCTGCTGCCCATTGTGTGCACTGCCCTTGTGCTCCTCCTGGTCTCGGCAGCTGCCTGTTTCGTCTTCGCGCGCAGAAGATATACCAACGTCCATTCCAGAGGTCAGAATACTCTTCGTTCAAGGTCTCGAGGATACAAAATCGTTCTATTAAACCAGTTAGTCGTGTTTTGTTATACTCGTTGTGGCGTACCTTGTAGCACAGTGCTGCATAAGGGCAGTAGAAGGAAATGAACGAACGGCCATAAGGTTTATTTTTGTTACAAAAATTGGCCCCAAAATGGATGTCATGAAAGTTGAAATGCAACCAAACAAAATTAAAGCGAAGGATGCCTCTTTTCAGATGAAGAAAACCCGAAGGTCGTGGAGGCCGTGCCCATGAGCATCTGGGAGCCACGAGATTCGCGAGAGCAACTCTATTTTCCTTCTCCGTACGCCACGAGCCGTTACTCCGTGTACGCTGACGCCGGCCCTGTGCACCGCACTTGGGGATCCCGAGCGCTACACGGCGGATACGAAGAAGACCAGCCAGACAAAGTGCACACATACGACGTGCCTTTTCTCAGAAGGCATCCCTCCGCTCAAGAACAGGTATCACTTTCCATGGCGGTCAACGGGCCACAGTAACCAGGACTTTGTCAATCTTGTAAGTCGCTTGATTTCTTTCGCACTGCCTTCTATCGTTGCTTGGAAAGTGAATGATATCTTCCAAACAGCAAGTACTCTTCGTACATTGTATACCCTTTTGGTTCTCCTACAGGACTATCTACAGAAGGCCAGTTGGTGGAACATAGTTATCTTGTAACGCAACCATCGGTTCGCATTCCCACCAAGTTCCCAATAGAGCCCTGCACGTGCAGCAACGGAAAAATGCCAGGATCCCAAGGCGCAGAGGATGATCGTGACTAGGGATACTATTTTTTATTTTTGCTAGGGTTTCAAACAAATGTGGACCCGAGGTGCCACCTAATAGTTCTTTACAGTGAGTATGAAAGACTGTGAAACGGAGACATTGTAACCCAAATGAGAATAATTACTTTATGTGACTTAGGCCCTGTTTCACCAACGCTGGTTAACGTTAAACTAAAGATGGGAGGAATCCAGAATTTTCTGAATCCGAATCCAAGGAAGGTTCTGCGAATCCACGAATCTTACGACTCTCGAATCTTTCGAATCCTTTCTTAAAGAAGAGTTTAAAAAGCCAGGAAAAAAGCACTTATACTGAAAAGCGTTTTGAAGCAGAATTTGATATCTTTGTTAATGAAAAACAAATTCGACAATAGTTCACATTCAGGAGAAAACATACCCATAAACTTCTTAAATGTAATTTATTTAACCCGTTGTTCATCGACTACAGGAAATACATGAACTCTCGAGTCTCAATCCTTTCCATAAAACTAAGAAATAATCAAAAGGAAACCATGTTACTTTTAAAGGAGCTCAGAAAGCCATCTCAAAAATTTTCAGTTCCGAATGTGTTGTGAAAGCAGGTAATTTAACTTGATGATTAACACACACATTTTCTCCCCCCAAGCGATATTTTTGATAGAAAAAAAAGACACTCGAACATCGCCGCGCGCGTTTCCGCCTGACTCGCTCCGCAGGGTCAAACGAGGAGGAGGAGGAAAAAACGTCACCGGTGATGTCATTAGGGTTCAAAGCAGCGACCACTGATCTCTATGAATAAAGGCTGGATCACGCATAGGAGAGGGACTCGTGGGAGAGAGGATGTTGGAGGGCCCAATGCCGCAGGCTTCTCCCATAGGAAACAATGGGAAGCGATTTGATTTGGAGCATTTGTTGCGCTTTAAACGCTCTTCATTGCTGATTAGCACGCATCTTTCTTAGGAATCAGTGTGCTGATGTATTCCAAACGTGCTTCAGCGGTGTTCCTGTAGTTTTTAATGGTAATTACCTTCTTTTTCTTCTCCGCTGCCTGTACTCCGCACGGGGAGCATACGCATAAAGGTGAATTCGGTGAATGTCAACCTATAAAATTAATTATTTTTGCTCAGAAAGGGTTCACACTGTTTATTATTGTAGGGTATAGTTCCGTTTGGTGTTCGGTTTGAGTGTGGTGTTTGGTTTTCCTGTGGTGTTCTGTGGTTTTCGTTCGTTATTGTGTGGTTTGGTGTTGTATGGTTCTCGTTTGACTTTTTCTATTATCGTATTATGTTCTACGAGTGTGTGTGTGTGTGTTCTACAATAAGACCTCGTTCCTTATTGCGAAGGGGCTCATTATTTTATTCACCACATCACCACCAGCAATGGGGTGGAGTATCGCCCCTGGCAATGAAACTCCCCATTCCTCATCTTTTTTTTTTTTTTTTTTTATTATTACTTTTTTTTGACACATGCTTTAAACAACATAACTGCATAATCCATACGGACCATAGCCTAAGGCTAGTACGATCCGGTAAAGAGAGAAAAAATAACAATGTTCAACAGCAGCAACAGTCAAATGTCAATGCCAAGCTACCGACATCCAGTCGACAGCAAACATAAAAACGTAATCATACCAACTAACACTTATAGCAAGAAACAGTAATACTAACACTTATTCAGTAGGAACCTTCGCACAGCTAATTTTAAATTGTTAGACATTATAACATATAGAGGCAGAGAGTTCCACTTGATAACTCCTTGGTGTCGCAGAAGACGCTTACCATATATATTCGAGAACTGCGCAACATTAAAGTGGTGTTCCAACATAGCACGGCTCGTGCGTGTAACAGATATAAGCCTTACTCCAGCAACAGCTCCCTCATTCATAATGCAATTTTTTATCATCAATACAGTTCTCTCAAAGCATAAAAGATTAAGTGGCAGAATGCCTAATGGTTGATACAGACTAGAACAAGAGATCCTCGGATATGTATTGGATATAATACGGACTGCACGATTTTGTAGAACTTCAACTGGGTTCAGATAAGACTGATAGGTATGCCCCCATGACTCTACACAGTATAACAAATGACATTGGAAAATTACAAAATATAAAGTTCTGAGAATAGGAACTGAGAGTACCTGTCGCGCCCTGAATAGTGCGCCATTTGCCCGTGCAAGCTTAGAACATATATACGAAATATGTGGCTTCCAGTGCAAATGAGAGTCTAGGATGACACCAAGGTATTTAATGCTATTAACACAGTCTATGTTTGCCCCTTTGATTTGTATTTTAAAATTCGACAATCTAACAGCTTTACGATACGAACTAAAGACCATATATTTAGTTTTTGTAAGATTTAATGTTAATGAATTTGCCTCTAACCACTCTAGTAGGTGTGGGACAACACAATGAATTTTGGCTTGAATGTCGTCAATACACGAACCCTTAAAAAGCAGAACGGTGTCGTCAGCATACATAATGCTATCAGTGTTTACCGCGGTCGAAAAATCATTTACGTAAAGAAGAAAAAAGATCGGCCCTAGGGCAGATCCTTGAGGGACTCCCATATGGACTGGTAACGCATGGGAGCGACACCCATCTACCGACACGACTTGGGTTCTATTTTTAAGGTAACTAGTAAACAAATCGAGTAAATGTCCTCTACAGCCATAAGTATCTAATTTGCAAAGCAGAATATCATGAGATACACTATCAAATGCCTTTCTTAAGTCAAGAAATATCGAAACACAAATTTCATTATTATCAAAACACGCATTTATAAATTCTGAAATTGAGAGAACGGCAGTTGCTGTTGACCGAGTACAACGAAAACCATGCTGGCTAGGGCTGATCACATTGTGCCTTAAAAGAAATCTTGTAAGTCTAACAGATAGTATTTTCTCAAATATAATGTTTAATGCACTGAGAACCGAAATCGGCCGATAATTCGACAAAATGTTACGCGGTCCACTCTTATATACCGGAACGACCCTAGCAATCTTAAAGGCATCAGGGTACTTGGCTTCGAGAATGGAAGAGTTATACAGATCAACAAGCACTGGACACAATATATCAATATTATATTTAATGATTTTCATGCTTATGTTATCATGTCCAGGAGCAGTATTGCCCGAACACTTCTTCACAATTTTTAAAACTTCTTCAGCGGTAACTTCATATAATGCAAAAGTACTCGCAACAGGATTTTTTACGTAACTCAAAGATTTTCCAGCATCGCCACTAAGGGAACTGGTAACTGTGAAGGCTTCATTCATTCTTTTGCATAAGTCATTGACGTCACCATTAGAGTCCGGTAGAACGTGTCCACGCTTGCCTTTCCCGATAACTTCATTTATGATACTCCAGGCCTTACGAGGATCCGTAGTAACACGAATTAACTCACCGAAGTATATCTGTTTACGTGCTCTCATCATTTTTACGGATAAATTACGATAATAATTGAACTTCCGTTTTATATAATCGCTAGTTTTGTCCTTATTTCGCTTGCGAGACCAATAGTTTTTCTCTTTCAATATATTTAAAATGTCTTTTGTCATCCAAGGACATACGGGGCTACTGTAGTGACCACGGGTCGGTGTACTTGATTCATTTATCGCCTTCTGAATCAAAGATATAATGTACCGACATTTATCGTCAACACAGTCTTGCCTTATTGGTCTTTCAAAGTAATTCGTAAGTAGCTGACGTAGCAGTGCATAATTTATGCGCCTAGAGATTTTAGGGTCTCTAAGTAGGGATTCATTACCTCGAAGAGTGATTAGTGCAGATATTGGAAAATGGTCCGCGATGTGTTCCTCAATAACTTCAGCGCTGCCGTCGTCATTTTCCACGTTAGTTATTATATGATCAATCAACGTGGCTGTTTCATTAGACACTCGCGTAGGCTTTGTGATTATATTTTTGTATGCATACGACCTTATTAGATTTTTGTAAGAGCTGGATAAGCTGTCATCTAACCAGTCAATATTGAAATCGCCACAGATATAAGTACTATATTTATGGGAGCTCAGTGTAATGAATAAATCCTCAATTTTAGTCATGAAACGATTATTGCATAAGTGGGGAGACTTGTAAACCACTCCAACTATAAGATTTTTGTTTAACTCTATAAACAAAGCTTCGCAGCTGTTATCTATCTTGAAATTCAAGTCAGCGCGAATAATAAATTCATATGTGTTTTTGATATAGATGCCGACTCCTCCCCCTCGTAATTGTCGGGACATCCCGACAAAATCAAAGCCCGGCAACACAAAATGTTCGTTTTCATAAATCCATGTTTCACTTAAACACAAGATATCACATGGATACAAGGCTAAAAAACATGATAACACATCAAAATTCCTTCGTAAACTCCGTATATTCAAATGCAACAATCTCAGTTTCATATCAGCCATTGTTCAGAGTATTCAAAAACAAAAACTGGCACTCGTCTAGACTATCAGTGCAAGGTCAGATTCAGCTTTGATTGAAACAGCTCTTGAGCTATCATTTTTCCTTGCTAGAATTGTACCACGGGAAACCCACACATATCTCCAGTTGCATTGCCGCTTTTTTTCTATTGTTTGTCCCAGCAGTTTTCTGTAATACGGGCACAGATGATCGCTAACAAACACGGGGTCATTTCCCTGTAGACCCAATGCAGCGACTGTAGGACGTTTCCTTTTTGCAGCCTTAAGGATACTCTCCTTCTTAGCTCGACTGATAAATCTACAAACAATGTTGGATTTATCTGGATTATGTGTGGGGACCCGGTGTACGGCATCGATATCCTCAACCATCAATGGTACTTCCAGGTAGGTTGCCATTTGCTGTACCATCGCTGATACCGACTCATTCGGATAAACCGGAATACCTCTTATTTCTAGGTTATTGGCACGCGAATATTGCTGAAGTTCATGCAACTCATTTTCACTTTTTTCGAGTTGACTTTTTATTGTTCTAACTTCAGCCTTTAGCTGCCTATTTTCCTCTTGAATCTGTTGTACATTCGCGGACATCTGAGTTAG
Source organism: Ornithodoros turicata (assembly GCF_037126465.1). Lineage (NCBI taxonomy): Eukaryota > Metazoa > Arthropoda > Arachnida > Ixodida > Argasidae > Ornithodoros > Ornithodoros turicata. The sequence goes on along the minus strand of NC_088205.1, from coordinate 40,452,183 downwards.
ATCACTTTTGAACTTCTCGAATATCGAACTCATGAATTCAATGGATTGTTTTATATCATCCATGTCTTTTTGTAGAGCAGGTAATGCATCCAACTTTGTTGACATCTCAACTAGCAACTTATCGGTTTTGGTACTCATAGATCTGAGCAGCATGAAACACAGAAAAAACAACGAATTTGCTAAGTCAAGTCAGCGGCAGCAAGCAAAAAATTAACTAATACAAAAAATATTGCTTCTCACCTGCAATGTCAACCACAAAAATTCTATAAAGACAGTGTCGTCAGGCAAGAGCTGCCGCTGACTGACGAGATGCACTGAGTCCGCTGCCCTTTTATGCTGTATGTCAAAGGCGTTATCCAGAAGGTGGCGCAGTGATGTAATTTGTTGCTCGAAGAAACACGTGTCGATAGTTGGCCTAGAGATAACGACGCATGGCACGATCTGCAATGTCAACCACAAAAATTCTATAAAGACAGTGTCGTCAGGCAAGAGCTGCCGCTGACTGACGAGATGCACTGAGTCCGCTGCCCTTTTATGCTGTATGTCAAAGGCGTTATCCAGAAGGTGGCGCAGTGATGTAATTTGTTGCTCGAAGAAACACGTGTCGATAGTTGGCCTAGAGATAACGACGCATGGCACGATCTGCAATGTCAACCACAAAAATTCTATAAAGACAGTGTCGTCAGGCAAGAGCTGCCGCTGACTGACGAGATGCACTGAGTCCGCTGCCCTTTTATGCTGTATGTCAAAGGCGTTATCCAGAAGGTGGCGCAGTGATGTAATTTGTTGCTCGAAGAAACACGTGTCGATAGTTGGCCTATCTTAAAATAACGTTGCTGTTACGAGTGTGTTGCAGCTGTTCAGCTGTCAGCGCACACATCTCCACAGGTACCCCAGCAAATTCTAATGTGTTACTATTGTGTTACTTTTAGGAAGTGCTGCGGAAAATCAAACTTTGTATGTACAGCATCACTCTAAAGTCGTACAGTTTGCCCTCTACGATCGAAACAGGTCTCCTCAAGGTGTTTGCAGAGCACCGAAGATTTAGCCCCAATTTTCGCGACCCAGGTTCTGCACGCGCTTCTTCGGCACAGCGGGGCGACTGTCAGGGAACCTGTATAGCACAAGTACACTGTTTATAGAAAATACATGGTTTTGAGATCTATAAGAGCAGCCAAATGTAATTTCTTAGTACTTAATGGCATCAGCAAAGTAGCAGTGCAAGCAAGTCAGAGTTGTCAGATGCATGCGATATGAATAAACACGATTTTTCCTCAAAATGAAGACATTACCTGTGAAGAGTTATCCCCCTCTCTCTGTCCGTGTGTGAAGTGCACCCAAAACTGCAACAAGCTGGCATGGCATGCCTTCTAATTTAAAGGAAATGTAAAAAACGCGGGCAGCCGCGCTTGAACTAAATGCAGACGACAGGATGCGTTGGGCCCACCAATATGGCGGCCGGTGACCAGGCTCTGGCGCACCCTATGCGCGATCCAGTCATATACTGTAGAGATCAGTGGCAGCGACCGTGCTTTTATCGGGGTCAGCGCTGCCCGGTTTTCTTTTTTCTTTTTCATTGCTTTCTCCCTGTCGAGTGGTGAATAATGGAGGACTTGGAAGTGTCAGCGGAATATCAGCACTTGTTAACGCTTTCAGTGTGGGAAATTCGGACTCTGCAGAGATGCAGAATGATTAACTGTAGCTCTGCCTGTATTTGAGGAAAATGATTGAAATGCGTAAAATGTATGAAGCAGGTGCTCGACACATATATTTCTAGTATGTATCGTTGCAGGCGCGTCGCAGGCGACATACGTACCACGGTTTCTCGCACCGCGTGCTGACCAGCTGTAGGCAGGTTGAACGACGGCGTCACTGCGGCTCTCAGTCTTGGTTTGAATTTTCCAACTCCGGAGGCTTCAGCAAGTGACAGGTTGAGTTCGTAGTCGTCCGATCGAAAGTGTAGACCACAGACGACGATTTCAGTATTCGGTAGGACGTCATCACGTTCTATCAGTGTTAGCCATGCACTTCGTGCTGGTTCTTTCCACGGAACCCTGTGCCGGCGATATTTCGGAGCATTCCGTACACTGTTGACGCACCCGCGAACACCGCACGCCGACGGCATCGCGACTGATTGTAGTGGACAGATAACAATTCGTAAGTCGTAAGATTGCTGTGGATTGTGTCACACAACGTGTCGGTACGAATACACCTCCAGCTGAATGATACAGTAACCCAGTAACTGAATAACTACTGTAGAAGTCGTTTTTTCCGCGTGGAAAATATTTTCGCGTTTTCGAACAAAGCTGGTTTGAGGAGTGATTCGCGAGTACTTAAATTCGCGACACAGGTTTCCGGGAGTGCTTTGCTCTTGCATATCGTCCGCCGTCAATACTCCGGCATATTTTGGCACGTACTAAGACATCCGTTGTTCACGGGGATGGCGGCGCTCTAGGTCAATCCCTTTCTTCTCCTCACAGACACGGAAGGAAAGGCCCTGTACAATGGCCTTTAGGGACGCTGCAGGAGGCCATAGTACTGGCCGTGTGCAGATCAGCCAGTTCATTTTAGCAGTCCTAATTCATTATCACTCAGGGCACTGAAGGGTTCGGTTGAGATGTCGTACTATCATACAACCTAGTTTTGAGAATGCGGAGAAAGGCATGTTGCAGCTTCGTGGTATAGTGGTTTATATGTACAGTGCAACGCATTTGTAGGAGAAACAAAAGCTTAATCAATTTTAATTTTTTTACATCTTGCTTGGTGCGAAAAAAACAATCTTCTGCAGCTTGCTTAAACTGCCTACGCTGCATGGAGTAGAAAGGGTCAAGGTAGCCACGGCATAGCGTCAAACGCAGCACGATTTTTGTCATCATATGGCCAAGTGTTAGCCAGAGTTATTCGCGAGAATTTATATTCGCGATTTGGGAGGAATGCGCGAAAAACGCGAAAAATAATTCCGCGCGAAACAAAAAAAAAAAAAACACTTCTACGGTATAACAAAGTTTCTAACCGATGCGGGCGAGTTAGTGATTATGGCGATGGTGCGTTCATTTTGAAGCGTACGCTGAAATGCTGCGCTGTTTTGCACTAATTGTCGCCACACAATAGAACAACAGTACCCATGTTCGTTTACTGTACCTGATAACTCAAAGAAAAAACGGAAAGAAACACTTCTTCCACGCTGCGGGTTACGACGTCGTTCCCAGTCAAAAATAGCAGACGACGTTTCTCTAAACCAACCAGCGCGCTGTACCCTCGTGACGTACAAATGACGCGGGCGCCTCGTCGGCTTGTTCCGGGCATTGCCACCGTTGCGCACGGTCGCGATTTTCAAAATCAAATTCTGCGATATCTGTGCATTTGGCGATTGAATTACTTCGCATGGTACATTTTAATAGGCAGGATAACCGCTTGGTTTAAAAAAAAAATGTAGGGATTGAAGTACACTCTCAGGTCCTTTAAACTTGTAATGCAAGAGTTCCTCCGTGAACTCTCTCAGTCCAGAGCAACGTAAATAAACAAACAAGGAAACACCCGACGGCCAATCAGGCTTTCGGCGGACTCCGGAGGCGCCAATCTTAAAAATAAACAAACAAACGTGGTTGGTGGATTCGAAGGATGCGATTCGCCGTTTTGGGCACTGGGATTAGAATTCCCGAATCGCGAATCCCTGCCTAGGATTCGAGGATTCGGTTGGCCCATCCCTACTTTAAGCCAAGATCAATGGTTGCGAAAACACACTCAAATCTTTTTTACAAACGTTAGTTGGAGACATGATGAACGATTCAGTGGCAATAACTCCCTTTGGTGAAGCAAAGTTAAGCTTTAAGTTCCAGTTAAGGAGCTGTTGATCTCGGTTCGAATGTTAATCGGTGTTGGTGAAGCTGACCTTAGTTGCCAGCAATGACGTCAGCGGACTATTCCAACTGGCATATCCTGTCTACGAGTCTATTGCTTGTTCACATCGACGCATTCGAAAAGTAGCCCTTTAAAGGAAAATATGAGAGATCCTAATTGGCGTTCTAAACTTAATCTCGTTACGTAACTTCACTGCAGTGGCTCGAACGTGCTCCGACAGACACACAAATGTGCCTTCTTCTTACCAAAGAAATTTTTCCCTGTGTGTCCTCATGGTGCTCTTCAGAGAGACATAATTTCATCTAGCCTTGTTTTGCATGGTCATCGTCATGCGTAAATGTGCTACTGTACGATATATGTGTGCATGATGATGCTATTAAAAGTTGTTGATTCCTATTTCCCGGCCACATTTTCGTTCTGATATAGTCCTGATGATAGTTGATTGATCCCCGATACCCTTTCGCCCTCAAAAGTTTTGCACTGCAGATGACGCAGTGACGTCGCAGTACTCTTTAGTAGTGTACACGCCCACACACGCACACACACGCACACACATAAAAGAACTAGGAAACGGAGTGACCTACAATAGCTCTTTATTTGCCTCATTGAAATTGGTCTCATTCGGTGCTGCTCTAACACACTCCTTTAGTTATGGCAGGTTGCTTACTAACGGCACCATCTGGCCCATCCATTGTACTCTCCGTATGGAGGATATGAACGATGAGGTCCGTAGTACCCTGGATAAAAGCCGTGGTTGTGGTCCGACGGAGAATACCCAATGTAGCCAGCTTCTATGGCCACAAGGCATGCCAGGAGGAGCAGGAGGCGTACTACAAACAAACTTTCTGTCAAGTTCCACAGGTGTCACGTTATCTCTCACGGTATCGCGGTATTCAGCAATCAGGACGAACGATGAAGAACGCGATGAAGATTCTTCAATAATGAAGAAAGCCTGAGCTACGGGCGAAAACACAAAAAGAAGACGCGACATACCATACCAGGCGCGGCACGACACACGCATAGCTCAGACTTTCTTCATTATGCAGTTCATACACCAGCTCGCCTGCAGCTATGCTATATTATCTCTCACTATATACACGATTTAATTCATCAAGTTATATCAAGTGGAGTAAAAATCGGGTGTTTTCCCTTGCATAGCAAGATCACAGTACGCGGTCTGCATTTCGGTGGTTTATGTAACTCATCGACTGCCAATCTAAATATACAGGAAAACCCCCTGAGACGGACACCTCCCTACCTCGGAACAACTCCTGGACCCCCCCCCCCCCCCAAAAAAAAAAAAAAAAAAACAAGAAAAAGAAATCTCGGAGGCATGACAGTGATTTCCATGCTAAGTCGGGCATTGGTTTTCTCAATGTTAGTCCTCCTTTGTAATGAGAAGACCCAGGGCGAGTCAATCTTTTATAACCGTCACATCTTTCGCTCCTGATAATCTGCGCTTTTCTTCGAAGGGGTCAGTGTTTACTCTTGTTAATCTAGGTCGTTACCCTGTTTTGGCGTTACGACTTCAGTTTATTCAGTTTGCTTGGAGCCATTGAACAGCGCACTGCACCAAAGCCCTCGCGAAAGTGTCCTGTACCCTGTACTCCAATGCCGAAAGAAAGGGTGTGGATTTGACGCATGAGAAAAAGTTTTGAACAGGCAGGAGGAACATGCGGAATATCTGCTGTAGCACGATGGGAATGAAACTGAATCCCTTAGTAAGGCTAGGTAATGTTAGTATAAAGGTAATAAGCAGTTTCATTGTGCGACATCATGCGACGAGGCGAATGAATAAACTGTTTTGTGCGCAGCTGACTGTCGGGGAATATCGCGTTTAAGCAAAATATTTTCTGCGATGGCTATCAAAGCCCTAATTATAGCACTTGGAAAATCTAATCTACCTACTGTAATATTGAATAAATCAATTCGTGCTGCAGCTGCTGCACCTACAATCACAGCATTCCGTAAAGAAGGTTTCCGTTAACGTAGCCGTGTGTCATGACTTTCCAAAAATGATGTGCATGCAGAAAGGCCAAGGGTATTACCAAAGAAGTCAAACTTACCCATGATTCCAGCAAAAGCGATGAGCATTCTAAATACCATTGCTTTATATATGCCCTCGCCTCAGCGCAAATATTTTCACTCTTGCACCTCCTGCTGTGCCCTTAATCAGAGACCCCATGGCGCTCGGAAACAATGATGTTAAAAAAAGGAAAAAAAGAATTGTCAGGACGAAGAAAATAGTTTTCGTAAGAACTGTTGTGATTGAGTGAAGTCAGGAATTTCTTTGTTCTCGTGTGCATGAACGAGATTCGACGTTTATCTGGTGGAAGAGACATTCAACAGGGTTTATTCAAACACCTCCAACCCACCTTACTGGGTGGTAACGAACAACGTGCCTATCAATAGCGTTGACTAGGCATTCTCATGACGGCTCAGCGGTGATTAGCTTAATCTATTCAGTGTTTGATTACTGGAAGATTCAATCTGTCTGGTTCGGAGGTACCGCCCATTGGAGCAGAATGGAGTGAGGCTGGTCAGCAATGCTCTGTACTGTCATGTAACATCTATGGTCTCCACATGGATATTTGCAGGTACAAGTATTCATTACGACTCTGCTCCGATTAATGATATGAGCCAGCTAGTTGACACTTAGTCGACGAATTGAATAGTTGGTTAATTGGTTGCGGCGAAGGAAGAGGGATGCTTCTTCTTTCTCTGTTCTTTTTACTCTCAACCCCTTTAGTTCCTTGCTTTGTATTTGTTATCTTTATCAGGCTTTCGGGGAAGCCCGTTCAGTGCTACCTGCAACGGAGACATTACAGAGGCTGCGTTCCTAAACCTACTTGATCAAACTTGAGAGTAGATAAGTCCCGTTCCAAAACCTAACCGAGTTACGTGATGGCGTCATAAAATAGCGCCTAAAAGTAACTCGGGTTACACTAACGCGCTCAACCACGGTTCAGTCGACCACGGTTGAGCTCAACCGTGGTTAGGAGTGTTACAGTGCAGCGCAAACCGTGGTTTACTATACAACGGTTGACTACACACGGTTGAGTTTCGACTGAGCTCCTCAACCACGTTCTAGTCAACCGAAAAGCAAGATGGCGGACTCCTGTTCAGCTACTGTAGCGTCGTCAGAAACAATACGTGAGCTGCCGTGCAGTAAAAAACACTTCGTTTGGTCAGATGCCGTGACGATGCACTTGACAAACCTCTGGGAGGACAGTATCGGCGTATCGGCCAGAGGCCAGACCTAAGTGGCCAGAAAAGAAACGCCGCCGTTTACGACCTCATCAAGACAACTAGGGCTGCGGATTTCGTCGGGAAGCAAGTACGGGCTAAAATAGAAAACCTGACCAAGGAATCATTGGACTGCAATTAAAATTGCAAGACTGCATGCATAAGACTGCAATTAAAATTACGGCAGAAACCGCTGTGCAGATTGTCATTCATATGCGATAGCATTTAAAGGGGCACTAAAATGCAAAAGCAAGTTCAGTTCAAATTGCGTTACACGTGAGACAGTTGAATTGATGTTCTGAGGCTGGAACGCTATGTTAATTTCGCACTTGTTATCATAATTCAAAACTTTGATTCCGTTACGAGCTACAATCAACATTATACCGGGCTCTTTCTTGCTTCAGCACTAAGCAGAGAATGCCGTTTCAGTTCGTGCATCGGTGTTTTTAGTACATGCGCGTCCATAGGTGTTTTTAGTCTGCGCGGGCACGCGCGTGCCACGCCATGCAGCAGCCGGTGAAAAATATAGTGCTTCTGATCCCGAGATCGCGGGTTCGAACCCGGCCGAGGACGCCAGCAACTTGGTGGCAGGGTACAAGTTGCTTAGACACGCCGTCTTCCGCGAGGGACGTTAAATACGGGGTGCCGTGTGATGAGCTTTCATCGCACGTTAAAGAACCCTCAGGTGGGCAAAAGCAATCCACAGACCGACCGCTGTGGCGTCGCTCATGATCTCAGTTGTCTCGCGACGTAAACACCCAATTTTTATTATTATTATAAAAACATAGTGCGCGTTGCGAAGCGGACTGACGTCCCTGTCCGAAGGACGTGAAGATAAACGTTCTCAGTGGAACATTCGGCGAGAACTGTTGTGGGCTACAATTCAGTGAATCAGTATTGGAAAATGCAGCAGTGCGCATCATGCCGCGCATATACGGAACACTACGATCGGACCCGTTCCAAATCCACATACCCACGATAGGCATGCTCGCGCTTCTCCTGCTGTCTCATTTAATGCCGCCAATCTTTGCCTCCTGAGGATCCCATTCGTTGCCGCTCAGTTTTCATTGCCTTTTTCTTCTAAACGGTAGAGTTGTGTGAACTAATTTTGTTTGAATTGGACTAATTGAAACATGAGCTTTCGATCCTGAACTTCGATCCTTATTGTGAAGGGGCTCATTGTTTCATTCCCCGCATCACCACCAGCAATGGGGTAGAGTATCGCCCCTGCGGTGAAACTCCCCATTCATCATCTCGAAATAAAGTTGTTGTTATTGTTCAATGATAGATAATGCAAAATCTTACGCGCGTGGACTTTCATTTGAGAGCAAGTTGTTTTTGTATTTTAGTGCACCTTTAAGAGCTCATCGCGGGCATTCTCCGACAATGGGCAGGAGAGGCCTGTGGAGACTGAAGCAGCTGACGTACTTGGCCACCACTAGCTTGTCTATGCTCCTGACGAAGACACAATCTATAACACTTTCCGTACGGATTAATGGTAATTTATCGTCACTGACTAAAGCGTTCCTTCATAAATCCCACGAACCAGTTGTTCTGGGGCTTCTTAGTGTACGTATTGAAGTCTCCCATTGCAATCATGGGCATATTGTGTTCCTTCAAGTTTCCTACGAAGGTGTTGCTTGCAGAGTAAATGAAGAGTTTGGCTGGAAGGAACTTCTTGATCTTGCCTCTAGGGGATCCCGACGTAGTGTATACCAGCACGATGGGGGGGGGGGGGGCGTAAAGTTGAAGCTTGCTGTGCGACGGAAATGGCTGGTTTCTTTTATATTTTGACTCATATGCGTCCCCGCGCTTCCACAGAACACGGCCCGCCACTATGAAGATTCCACCCTCGTTCCTTGCATGCCTAGGGTCTGGATGCGGCTCCCAGAGTCTGGCGCAAAAACACGGGAGACCGGGTTACCGTGAGGGGTTCTCCCAATGGTTCAGTAGCAAACAGGAAGCTATAAATTTCAGGGTTCGAAGACGGTTGGTCAGCCGAGCTAGCGTTCGTACGGGTGGTACTGTTTTTGTCTTGTTTTTGTCAAGTGTGTAGCATAAACAGTGCGAAGGGAAGGGCATCTTTGGGGAGTAAAAACAACGTCATGAGCAGGAAAGTTGGAACAAAGAGAGGGACTTGGCTAGCGGACTCCGAGGCGAACGGACGTCTCAGGACGAACGTCTTGACAGTACTTTGTAAATATCATCGTGTAAATAAACCTGCCGAGACGTTGCCCAATTTCATCGTCGAACACCACGGAGACAACTGGGAAACAGCAAGCAGTGGGATCAGTGAAAGAAGAAAACAACAAACCAACATCACAATGTTTTACTGGGGGCCTCTATGTATAGTCCACTTCTAGCCGCGTATGTGGGGTAACTTCGCCAATAATACTGGAGGTTACACTGGTACAGAGAGCATCCCAATGAAGGCTACTGAGGCATGCTGGTGTGTTTTCTGTGATGGGTAGTTCCCAAATCAGGAGGAACTGCACACCCTCTCCCTCTCTTGTACCACCACCACATTTCCCTGTTTTTTTTGTGTTTTTTTTACCCTTCCCTCTACTCCCTTGCTTGGCTACACCGAGCCGCTACCCACGACGAGCAGGCTGACCGCACCTCCATTACACGCCAGTAATCCTGTGAGGCTGCTCGACCATCGCCGATTGTCACGAAAAAAAATCAAAGTTCATTGTGGTGGTAGACATATACCAAATCCAAAATATTAGCGTCAAACACCGTTACGTTCCAACGCTGAAGGGCTCCGAAGTTTGCGCTGCGAGCAAAAACCATACTCCTTATGGAAGCATATGGAAGCAAAAGATATCATTGCACACTCTGCAAAGTTCATCGGTAGTTGCAATGGACTACATCAATCATAAAGAAGGAGTGTGTGGAGGCGGGGTAGTTGGTGTACATTCATCGTGATTAAGCAGCACAAAGACGCGGACAAAGAAGGATGACAAGGACGACTGCTAACTCTCAACTGGCAGTTTTTACTAAATAAAACATGTTTATATACAATAAAGAAAGGGGGAAGCCTGCTCCTAGTCACATGACACCATCGGGTTACACTGCAACGTGCTCCCGAGATAACTTATCTCCGCGGGGGAGAGGCTCAGTGACGGATCGCTTACGCATTGATCATCGTCGTGTTTTGTAATGAAAAATGCCTCTACTATTTCCCTCGTTAGCTGCCCATTGTGTACTGATAGTACATCTGTTCGCGCGAGGTCTGGTTTGCACCCACAGTCACGACAGTGCAAAGCGAGGTGCCCGGATGGTGTTTTCTTAATGGATGCACCATGTTCTTGAAGTCTGACGTTAAGACATCTTCCGGTTTGCCCTATATAAACGCGTCCGCACTGCAGTGGGATCCGGTAGACCACTCGTTGTTGGCATTCTACATGTGGGTTCCTATGCTGGATGGCACACACTTGTTTTTTCTTCGGTCGGTTGACCTTGGCGCACAGGGAACTAAACTTGATGGGTGCCGACATGACGACGGGAACGCCATGCCTACTGGGGACGTTTTTTATGTTGTGGGCTATAGCGTGAACGTAGGGGATACACACGGGTCGACCCGGGGGTCGCGGTCTTCTTCACCTTCGCCTACATGACGCGGGTCTCCATATGTGCTGGGCATATGATCCCAGGTCAAGGAAGGAAGTGCTCCCGTACAAGTCAGCCCACTCGAAGATCGTCAAAAGGGGAATTGTCATGAACGCCGCAGTTTTCACGCACAGGTAGCAAAGATACGAAAGGGTGGCTACCCAGAGGTGATGATAATAAAAGTGGCCGAGACATTGCTGAAGAAGATCAAAGGGAGCGCGAAGCCAGCGAGACCGCGACCCCCGGGTCGACCCGTCTGTATCCCCTACGTTCACGCTATAGCCCACAATATAAAAAACGTCGCCAGTAGGCATGGCGTTCCCGTCGTCATGTCGGCACCCATCATGTTTAGTTCCCTGTGCGCCAAGGTCAACCGACCGAAGAAAAAACAAGTGTGTGCCATCCAGCATAGGAACCCACATGTAGAATGCCAACAACGAGTGGTCTACCGGATCCCACTGCAGTGCGGACGCGTCTATATAGGGCAAACCGGAGGATGTCTTAACGTCAGACTTCAAGAACATGGTGCATCCATTAAGAAAACACCATCCGGGCACCTCGCTTTGCACTGTCGTGACTGTGGGTGCAAACCAGACCTCGCGCGAACAGATGTACTATCAGTACACAATAAGCAGCTAACGAGGGAAATAGTAGAGGCATTTTTCATTACAAAACACGACGATGATCAATGCGTAAGCGATCCGTCAATGAGCATCTCCCCCGCGGAGATAAGTTATCTCGGGAGCACGTTGCAGTGTAACCCGATGGTGTCATGTGACTAGGAGCAGGCTTCCCCCTTTCTTTTGTGTATATAAACATGTTTTATTTAGTAAAAACTGCCAATTGAGAGATAGCAGTCGTCCTTGTCTTCCTTCTTTGTCCGCGTCTTTGTGCTGCTTAATCACGATCAATCATAAACACTGTAAACCACTTATTGAGCATAGTCAGTTCGCGGTACGCAAAGTGAAAAGCGTTCATTGCCCATTGTGAACATGGCCATGCAACAGTGCTTGTGGCTTTGCATTTATCACTAGTTTCTTTCATCACTTTGTTATGAGACGACTAATGCTTTGCCAATTCAACACGAACAAACTTTGTAGCAACTACTTGGAACTTTGGAACAACTTTGCAAAGCATATGTACTCGTATGCAGTACCTTTAATCGCTTCAGGAGTATTTCTCCCGTAACATATCTCAGCAGATGCAGCATGTCATGTAGGTAACACAATTTTGGCACAGTATTTGCTTAATATGTCCAACAAGCAGAGATATCAAATCTTTGTGCCAAAATGGTGTGCCACGTGTCCGTGTAAAGACGAGTCGCTTAGATGGAATAGGTACAGCATCTTGATGTTGAATGCAAGAAGCTAATGTTTGACAACATATATATCATGGGTTAAATAGAGCAGTATATCATACACATCAGAAGAATGCCAACACTTCAGTGCTTTACCTTTACCTGTTATTCCAATGTTTACTCTCCCTTCTATTGGAATTATGTATTTCAGAATCATTTTTGTATTATTGAATTTTAATTTGGCAATCCTTTCACATGTCTTGTGATAGACAGGTTAGCAATGTAAGCAGTGTTTATGTGCCTCTCACAACCTGCATCTTTATGCAAAAATACTCCAAAAGCCGGGAGACGACATAACTAGACAAAAAAGTTGAGAACTCCGACTTAACATAACAAAATAACAAGGTTTACTCAGACGTT